>NC_133457.1:48762449-49424449 GCF_048565385.1 Saimiri boliviensis
TTGTCACTGTATATTGCCAACAACCAAGTTAAAATGGTTTTGTTAAGTCTGGCCATGGGGACAGGGTGTCATCACTTACTCCACAGAAAAAGAAACTGGTTTGCAGGCAGCATGTTACCCAGTACTGTGATTCCACAGCAGAGAGCAATGAGACCATGCGAGCGGGAGGGTGCAGTAATACCACCATTCCCTAACTATCTGGAACGTATTTGTTTTTATCTCATTATGCACATAATCCACTAACAATCATACAAAACTTTTGAGCCTAGAGTTATCTCTAGTAGAAGCAGGATTTGAAACCAGCATCTCAAATCTCAGGTTTATCCCTTCCCCTGCTCCACAGAAATTGGCAATTGTTCATCTTCGTCACCAACCATGACAGCGCTGTTTAAAAAGCAGATTCCCTAGCCCCATCCCAAATCTACTGAATCAGAATCTCTGGGACTGGGAAACTACATTTTGACAAGTTCCCCAGGTGGATTCTTGTCCATACTAAATTGACGGTCACTGGGACTAATCCAGAATAAATCAGTGATAACAGGTGTGTACTTTCCATGATAAAATTAACACATTAAAATGAGTCTTAAAGATAAGGCTTTATGTGTAGGTGCACATTATATAAATTTACATATCTATTCAAGGTTGTGAATGGAAGGGAACCAGTATTAATTGATTGCCTCCTGTGGTATACAGAGTTCCTGACCAAATTATTATTACTCAATCTTCCAAATAATCCTATATGAGTTATAGATGGAAAAAGTCAGGCTTAGAGAGAAACTCTTTTAAAGTCACAAGTCTGGAAAGTGGCCCAGCTAGGTTGTGAAACTAGATTTATCTGACCCCAGTCTCCTCATTCCATTGTACTAACCTCATAGGCACGTGAAAACACGCAGACACGCACATGTCATACAATAGGCATATGGTAAAAGGCAATGGAATCACATTACTTTTAGAAACTTTTTGCATCAACAGAAATGTAGTTTTCAAAAGACTCATTCTATTAAGGGATAGTCTTTAATTTGTATACTGACAACAGACTATGGTGTGTGAATGCTATCAAAACCACGTTTAACAGCCTGCATTTTCATAATCAGAAGTGTGTTTTGACACTTGCTGGGGACAAATTTAAGGGTGATTCTTGATTTGTGTAAGCTACACATTTATGCAAATTAAACCACTTAATACTCATCATACACGTCATATTAACTTACGAAAGAAAACAGCAACAAATGCGTAACCTCGCCCTTGTCAATCCACCGGTCTTCCTAGGTTCATCCCTCACTTCTAGGGTCTGACGCACCCGGCTCTCTCCATCGGGAGCCCCGTTCGCTGGCTTCTGGAGTTGCGTTCCTCCACGGTCCTTTCTTACTATTATGCCAGACTTCTCTCTGTCTCCATAGATCTTCCTTTCTTTTCTCAGAAGGCTCCATCCTCAACCATTTTTTCACTATATTCTCTCTCAAAAACCTCTCTTTATCTCTTGACTTTTTCTTATAAATCAAAGACTCCCAAACAAGTCCTGGCCTTCCTGTGGAGCACAAAGCCCTCCTTCTGCCTGGGAGACAGCATGCTTCAACACTGAAAACACAGCAGCTCTAAAATGTAGCTCCTTACCTCCTTCTGAGTTTCCTCCACAGGTACCACTGCTCTGGAAATTGCAGCGTCAGCTTTAACTGTTCCTTCTCCAGTGAGACACCAGATTCTGTCAATTCTTCCCTTGGCATGTTCCTTTCCCATTTCATTGCTACCATCCATTTCAGGCCTTTCGTGCCCTCCTTTTTCCTTGGTGGGTTGTAGTAGCTTAACTGGCCTCCTGGCCTCTAGTTTCTGCCCTGCCTCTCCTCCCAATCTCCCCCAAGCTACTCACAAGGTCCCAGCCCTGAAGCATGGCCACAACGCTCCCCTGTTCAACGATCTTTAATGACGCTTATTGGTTAATGCATTCACATTTCCTAGTTGGCATTCAAGACTCTATCACTTAGCACCAAATGTTCTCCAGTTTTGATGCCTGCAAAGACCAGTTCTAACTCAATTGAACTTGACACTTTTCCCCGAGTATGCTCCATGTTTCTCCATCTCCTCCTATTTCTCCTGTCTCACATGCCTCCTCCCCACCTCTTTTATTGAAATGCCACATCATTCAAGGACTTGCTTAGAGGCTTTTTCTCAAGAGTCTCTTGACTGCTAGGGATAAAACGGACCGTTCCTCTTCAAATGACTAAAATGCCTTCTTTTTGCATTTATCACATGGTTATTTCTGTATATCTTATTTCCTCAACAGAGTCTGAGGGCAAACAGACCAGATTTTGCGGCAGCTGAATTCTTCATTCTCTCTGGCACAAAGTCATACTTGTAGATTGCTGTACAGCATTCATAGAACACCTCAAAGCTTACAAAGCATGTTCACATTCAACATCTCATTTGTTTTATTTGGGGATTAAATTATGACGGGTTGCATTCAAGTCTTGCAATTTGATTTCTGTGGCTTATCGCAATTCTTAGAGCTATCTCTAATTTTCTACCTTATAAATTAAACAAATGTATTTCTTAAATTACTTTACTTTTGAAAGTTTCCTTTACCCACAGTCTTCTGTGGCCTCCAAAGCTAAAAGAGAACATTTCAAATCAAACAAAGCCCCACTGCCAAAGTGCTTTTTCTTGGATTATGAGCTAAATGTACAAATGAAAAGGTATCTATAAGCAGGTAACAGGAATGTCAAAAATCAAAATTGAAAAGAAAAGCGGAAAATTCCTTTCTAAAGATCTTAAGACTTTTTAAAAGGCTTTCCTATATATCCATTTGGAATTCTACATATGAGTCAATCTCCAACATCCATGGAGCTGACATTCCAGCATATTAACAATAGAAAATTGCTAACAGTTGAACAACGAATTCTTTGCTAAGAGAATGGAAATGACTAATATGATTGTAAAAACAATAATCTGTCTGGTCTTGAGCACCCAAGTGCCTTGTAGAAACTAATAAACATTTGTTGATGAAAAATAAACGAATGGATTCAGAGAAGGCCTTCTATCATTTATAACTTGAGGGCATACGTTTTAATAGATGGGTGGAAGTACAGATTTAAGTAGAGAAAAAAGAAAAATTGAATTTAGAGGCAGGAATTTTGGTGTGTCTATGACTCTGGTCTGTCCCTGTGGTGGACCCCACTCTGCAACTGCTGGAGAAGCAGGGGAAGGAGAGGGGGGTGAATGGCAAGCACCGTCCATCCTACTGTGCCTCTGCGGAATCAGGCTGCAAGCTCCTCCAGGATGGCCACTTTGCAGTCCCGGCACAGTGCTGTGCACACAGAAGGTATTTCATACAGGTAGTATGAGATGCAAAGCCCTCTGTGACCTGTCCCTATTTTCACATTTCAATCCTTTACGCCTACTCTTCCTCACCTCATAGGGCTATCATGAGGAGTAAATAAAAATATACTGTGCTTAAAGCACTTCACACACTGCCGAGCATACACACGCACACAAAGGCTCGATAAATGGTAATTGTTATTGTCACCATCTGGGACTTTGTACATGGCTCCAAGGTACAGCTTAGTGTGCTGGGCTGTCAGTATTGGTCTGAGACAGCTCTAAGTGTCCCGGAGGTGGTCTCGTCACATTTGCATACTCGGTGCCCAGCAGAGCGCTCACCTCACAGAGGGCTCTGAAGCTGGCTACCTGACTGAGCAAAGAAGATCCAAGGTCCAGTCCTGCCTTGACCCCAACCCACTAGGTAGCCCTGAAGAAAAATTTAAACTCTTTGGGCCTCAGCCATGTCAGTGCATCCTTCCAGCCTAGAGAAACCAGAGATCTGGGAAGAGACATGTAGAGGACCCCACGACAATTGCTGACAGAACTGGAACAAGAAACCAGCAGTCCTAAAGCCTCAATGTCCTAGTTCCCCTTCCTCACAGGGACTTCACACATACCGTCTCCCCGTAACAGATCACCTGAGTGTCACGGTCACCTTGTAACCCCGTCACCTTGCAACCCCCAAACCTGGTGGATTGCTGTCTTGAATCATATACTCTTTGGGAGTCCCTCAGAAAAACCATTTCCTATCTCACGTAGGCTGAGAGACGCAAATTTAGTTACCTCAGTCAGAACAGACCAGCTTTAACGGAGTTAGATTGCTGTGCTTTGGAAGAAATCACTTGGAAATCCTTGGTTCTGAGTCCTCCATTTCTTCCACATCAAGATCTAAAAAGAAAAAAAAAGTACAGTGTCCCATGACTAGCTGCTAGGATTTGACATTTTAGCAACAACAGTAATTGCAATTAGCACATATGGAACACGTAAGTCAAGCACCCACAAAGTGGTTGACAAATGTGGTTTCATGTTGTCTTCATAACAACCTTCAGATGTAGGGAACATTCCCCCATTTTACAGCTACGGAAACGGATACTCTCATGGGCTACGGAACATGTTCAAGGTCATAGCTGGTTTATATGACAACTGGGATTCAAATCCAGATTCAATTGATTCTAAAGCCTGGGCTATTAACCAGTAAGTCAGGGTTTTAAAAACTTTTCAGTGACCCACTGTTTTAAAAATGTACGTGATATAAACTGAAAACCAAAAGTCTCATAAAACAATGCTTACCCTTACTACGTGCAATGCACGTTATTTTCTATTCTATTCTCTGTATTGTACTATGCATTCTATATCTTTAAGATTTCCAGTAGCAACCCACTGAACTGATCCCACAATCTTCTAATGGGTCCCCGACTCTTGAAAAACGCTACCCTATACCTCACTAGCTGCTTCCCTGAAACCAAGACAAAACTCTTACACATTTTTTAACCATGAGAATCTGACCAAGTGGTTGAGCTTCACAGAAGAAAAGCCTTTAGCCTTTAAAATATGTATAAGCCACCATAACACATATCACCAGTAATGGATCCTTAGAAGTGATACTCAGTTAGGGCCAACATCCAGAATGGAATCAGTCACTTACCTACCGCAGAGCAGGAATTATAAAGTAGAACCGCCGAAAGACTAAAAATCTCAGGTGATTTATGATGTACCCTAACGAAAAGTGGCTAGCGGCTGGCGGTTGTGTTGTATGTTGTAGCAACACAACAGACCTAACTACTGCAGAAGTAGGCGGCTGAGACTGCAAACCCCTGGGGGCAGGGCCCTGCCTCTGCACGTCCCGTTCAATTCCAGGGGCTTGCTGTTGCATCAAGGAAATTATCAAGGTCCCGTAGGGTCAGGACTAGGGTTCGATTCCCAATCCAGCACACGGGAGGTGTGACTGTCAAAGCAGTGCCCGAGCTCGCCTGGACCAGAGCCCACCACGTCCCCAGCCCCGGGGGCGCATTCCTCCCCGGCCCCCGCCCTCTAGCACAGCCGCGCAGTTGGGCCAAGAGATGCGGCGCAACCTGCCCGCACTCTCCAGCCGAGCCCACCCCGCCCCGCCCCGCTCCGGGCACCTGCGGGCGCTTCCTCCCCGCGGGCACCTCGGCTCTGCCGCGTTTGTGGAGCTCACCCCTTGCCAGGGTTTTCCCAGCCAGGCTTCCCGGCTCCCTCCAGAAGCGAGGGGCGGTCGGGCTGGCGGCGTCCCGGGCCCCGCGCCTGCAGGCCGCGCCTCACCCACCCCGGCCCCGCGAAGACCCTGCGAGGGGCACTTACGGGGCTCGGCTCCTGGGCCGCCGGCGCGTTTCCCCGGGGGTCCATGGTGCTTCCGGACCCGCGAGTCCGGCCGCGGCGCTGCACAGCACCGCCCAGAAAATGGACGCCGGCGGCTCGGCTCTGGCGGCCCGGCCCGCCCCCGGCGCGGGGCAGAGGACGCAGCCCGTCCGGGAGGAGGTCGGCCCAACCGGCGGGCCCGGGGCCGGGGGAACCGCTGCGCGAGGACCGGGCCTCAGGAGGGCAGCGCTGGGACTCGCGACGTCCCCGCAAGGCCCCATGCCCGACCCAGGGGCCGGCCGGGGCCTCCCACCAAGGAGGCAGCGGCCTCAGCCTTCCCGGGGAGGACGCAGCTGGGAACCTGCGGAAGGACAGCGCAGCTGGGACTCTGGGCCACAGAGCCTGGTGACTGTCAGAACAAGGCCCCGGGCCCCAGAAGGGTCCGTGGGCTCCTGTTCCAGACTCTGCATACAGGATTCACAGAAAGTCCGGTGCTGTTTTCAATTGCATCACATTCTCAGGAATAAGGAGTCACCTGTGTTTTTCTATGGCCGTCAAGAGAGGCCTAGGTTGATTTTTCCCAACGTGGTGTAGAAACTATTTCACGCAAAAGACCCAGTCCTCTTCTTTAAGTGACGGGCCCTGACCGCTGGCATCTTCCGTCCAAGATCCAGGGGCTGCTCATTGAAAAAGTATTCAGAGAGGGCCTGCCAAAAGCTGGCCATGTGGAGCGAATCGCCCAATGCGGGAATAATGGACAGGTGTTTGTTTTTTAAAAATCGGCCATGTTCTCTAGTGTTTTGATAGTAGAGTCTTACTCTTAAATTTTCTTAAAAAAAAAACAACAAACCAAAAAAGAAGGCCACAGCTTAAAAAGTCAATTATTCGCATAACTTACGTCTTGTTTTTAGCCTGGAATCTACAGTACTTGCAATTCTGCGTCCTAGTTCCTGACCATGTTTTAAGAATGTGATCACCTGATGAATAAAGTAGACTCCAATATTAAATATAAAGCCAACAAAACATTTTAAATAATGAGGGAAAGATACATTGACTCCAAGTCAAATTAAAGAATCACGTTATTTAAAAATAAAAGGAAGAGCTTTGAAGACCTACAGTTTGGGCAACATGCATATACATGTACATTAGCATTTCCCCATCTCCTATTATTCCTTCATACGCCACATGTTCAGAAAGATCTACTCCACTAAATTGCATTTATTAAGTGGTGATTCATCTTCCCACTTAAAACAAAAACAAAAACAAAAACAAAAACCTGCAATGTTTTTGCATATGCAATTGCCAATCAGAGCTTCCTCAAAACCTGAGCTAACCTGTTGTTAATAGTGGATTCCAACCTAAATAACCTGTGGTCTCTTAATAATGGCATGTTTGTATGTTTCCACTGAGGCTTTTGGAAACTCTGAAAATTACTCAAAGACCTCCAAGAAAACTGAGGCACATGGGTTAGGAACCAGGGTTGGGAAGTGCTAGTATCTGGTATTGTTCCCTGTGTTTCGCTGCAACTGGAAGGTGGGAAGTGGCAAGACAAGGCAATTCTGTCAGCCTGCCTAGGTTTAAAGCCCAGCTGGTTACAAGGCCACTTCAGGCAAGTTAGCTAAACTCCCTTGGCTTCTTCATCTATAAAATAGGACTAATCTTAATATTAGTGCCTACCTTAAAGGGCTTTTTAAGAATTACATGAGATAATACACGTGAAGCATTTGCAATAGTACCTGGTATTACGTCAAGTGCGCTAGGATTGTAGGCTGCTGTAGGCTGTTGTGGCTGTTGTCAATACTGGAAGTAAAGTATTCAGAGTTCTAAGTGTCTACCATCCAAGCAGTAAGAATCATAGTTACTGTGTGTAAAACAACTTTTCCAGCCTAGAAATTTTCCATGGGTAATCTGCCAGAGTCATGTGGCGAGTGACATAAAGGGATTGAAACATAGGTCTGACTCCACAGTCCACTTTTTTGTATTGTTAACATGTTCCAGGTGGTACCTTGATCAGCCTCTGTCAACAGCTTGTTAAGGGTAAAACCGGCTCTGGCTTTCTTAAGAGGCTTAGCAAGTGAATGGTTCTTTACATCCACTTGGGAATTCACAAACAGTGGCATTTCTTTCTCTTAGAGCCAAATGCTTCTCCAGAAGTGACTAGATTTCCCAAATTGTTATTAATAACTAAAATATCACGGCAACAGTTTTAAACAACACAGTCTAAAAATTACATAATCAACCCGTCCTTCAAAATTTTCCATCCTTCCTCATAACCAGTCACAGATTCTCTCTCTTAATCATTCTTCTGAGTATGGGGAACTATCTGGAAATTTCCAGGAAGGGCCCAATTTGTCATAGTTATTTTCTTTTCTTTAAAGGTTTATTATTTTTGAGACCACTAAACATGATGTGTTTCCTCTATCTTTATAATACTTGTCATTTCAATACATTTTCAAAAAAAAAAAAAAAAAAAAAAAACCAAGACTTTCAAGATTATGTCCTCTTAAATTTCCACCAGTTCTTCACCATTCCCACAGTGTGGTTCCTGATTCTTTTCCAGGAGCCTTTTCTAGAAGCCTTTCCTACCTCATTCATTTAATCTCCACACAGATTTCTGTTATTCTACAACTGCCTGCTTGCACTTTCTGACTAGGACTCCTGGCCAATTTAACATTTACTAACCCCTTCTTTTTAAGGCTTCAATATTAGTATTATGATAATATATTAAAAGACTAAAATGTTGCTGGGCGTGATGGCTCACGCCCATAATCCCAGCACTTTGGGAGGCTGAGGTGGGTGGATCACGAGATCAGGAGTTCAAGACTAGCCTGGCCAATATGGTGAAACTCCATCTCTAGTAATAATACAAAAACTAGCCAGGCGTGGTGGTGCATGCCTTTAGACCCAGCTATTCAGGAGGCTGAGGCAAGAGAATAGCTTGAACCTAGGAGGCAGAGGTTGCAGTGAGCTGAGATCGCACCACTGCACTCCTGCCTGGGCAACAGAGCAAGGCTGTGTCTCAAAAAAAAAAAAAAAAAAAAAAAAAAAAAAAAAAAAAAAGATAGGGGTGTCAACTTCCCATGCCTGTGGGAGCCAGGCAGATAAATATGTGAAACTGCTTATGGGAAGTAGCGTGAACTTTGGCCTGCAGGAGAATTCAAGTCCCACCTAAATGGGGTTGGGAGGTGGGGAATGGAGATGGTGACTACCCAACTCCAGACCAATTTGTTGTGAGGTAGAAATGCTGGAGCTGCAGCACTTCCTATTGGAGCCTAAATCAGGATTTTTATATAAAATCTATGAAATGTTGACTACTTAAAAAAAAAAAAAAAAGAACATAAATCTGATCCAAGGCTCTAAATATAACTCCCAATTTACAGGAAATCTCTGAGATAGGGAAACAGGTAAAACAGCACCAAGGGAGGTAATCACCAAATTTCAGATAGGAGGAAATTCTACAAAGTTTCTTCAACAAAATTTTTACAGCAATAGCAAAGAAAAAAAGAAGAGAGGAGGGAAACCTATATGTTAAATGAAATTTAAGAGCATCAGTTGCACAACTGTATGGACCTTATTTGGATTTGAGCCTTAAACAAATAAATTGGTTTTTTAAAAAATGACCTTTCATTTTTTGAACGCTATGCTATTGTGTTTGAATGCTATGATGTTTTGATGTTATTGAAGAATTATTGTTCTTTGTTGGTGTGGTCTAGTACCATGGTTATTTTTCTTGTTTAGTAATCCACATTTTAAAAATATATTTTAGAGATAATCAACATTTCTAAAACTTTTCATTTAGAAATATTTCAAATTCATAGAGGAGTTGCAAGAAAAGTGCAAAAAAAAAAAAAAAAAAACCTCCTGAATACACTTAACCAAGATCTTCCTGAACCATTTGAAAGTTACAGACATCATCCTTTTACCCCTAAATATTTTAGTGTTTCTTTTTTGAGAGAAGTCTTTCTCTTAGAATATTTATCTTTCTGAGAATCAAACTAAATCATACTAAAATATTTAGAAATTATATCGTTCTGGGGTTTGCTTCAAAATAATACAGAAGGAAATTTACATGAAACAAGATCGAGTAGCAGTTGACAATTGTCAAATGACTCACTGGGGGTTCATTAAACTAGCCTCTACATATGTTTAAGATTTTCATAAAATTTTTAAAGGTTTTGTTAAAAGTCTTTATTTAAAATGATATAAAATGCTTCTGCTTGATGTTACGTAGATAAGAAGAAGATACATAGGTTGTCTACAAAATACTATCTCAACTATTAAAAAATGCACCATACATAGATAAAAGGCTGAAGGGATCCATGCCAAAATGTTCAACACAGTAGGGATATACTACTTTTATAATTTGGAAAAAAAAAAAAAAGGTAGTAACGTTTTAAAACTAGGAAACAAAAACATTGGCAACTCATTCAACTAAAAACATCGTTAGAAGTGAAACAAACACACAGGTGAACTGAATCTGGCCAATAAGGCCCCAGTTTACAGGTTTCCGTTTAGAAAATGGGCCTGCAAAATCCACTGGGTCCCTTGGGCCACATCTGGCCTGATGTTTTTTCGTGGTCTACAAGCTAAGAATAGTTTACACGTTTTTTTAATTACTGGGGGAAAAAATCAAAAGAAGAATATAAACATAGCTTGTTTTACTGCACTCCACTTTATTGGGTTTGTAGATACTGCATTTTTTTTTTACAGGTTGAAGGTTTCTGGCAACCCCCCATCAAGCAAGTCTGACTGGGGCCATTTTTCCAATAGCATGTGCTCACTTTGGGTCTCTGTGTCACATTTTAGTAATTCTCACAATATTTCAAACTTTATCATCTATATGTGTTATGGTGATCTGTGATCAGTGATCTTTGATGTTACTATTGTAATTGCTTTGTGGTGCCATGAACCACGGCCATAAGATGGTGAGTTTATTAATAAATGTTTATGTTCTGACTGTTCCACTGACTGGCCGTTCCTTACCTCTCTTCTTCTCCTTGGGCCTCTGTATTTCCTCATATACAAAAACACTGAAATTAGGCCAATTAACCCTACAATGGCCTCTAAGTGTTTAAGTGAAAGGAATAATTGTGTATTTCTCACTTTAAATCAAAAGCTAGAAACGATTAAGCTTCATGAGTAAGGCATGTTGAAAGTTAAGACAGGCCAAAAGCTAGGCCTCCTTTGCTAAGCATTTAGACAAGTGGTAAAGGAAAAGTTCTTGAAGGAAATTAAAAAGTTCACTTGATACTCCAGTGAACACAGAAATGATAAGAAAGTCTTATTGCTGATATAGAGAAAGTTTGAGTGACCAGGATAGAGGATCAAACGAGCCACAACATTCCTTTAAGCCTAAGCCCACTCCAGAGTGAGGCCCTAATTCTCTTCAATTCTAGGAAGGCTAGGAGAGGTAAGGAAGCTACAGAAGAAAAACATGAAGCATGCAGAGGTTCGTTCATGAAGTTTAAAAAAGAAGCTATCTCTGTAACATAAAAGTGCAAAGTGGAAGTAAGTGTTGATGTGGAAGCTGCAGCAAGTTATTCAGAAGATCTAGTGAAGACAGTTGATGAAGGTGGCTATGCTAAACAACAGATTTCCAATGTAGACAAAATAGCCTTCTATTAGAAGAAGATGTCACCTAGGACTTTCATAAACAGAGAGGAAAAATCAATGCCTCGCTTCAAAACTTTAAAGGACAGGCTATCTTTCCCATTAGGGGCTAATGCAGCCGGTAACTTTAAGCTAAAGCCAGTGCTCTTTGACCATTATGAAAATCCTAGGGCTTTTAAGAATTATGCTAAATCTACTCTGCCTGTACTCCATTAATGGAACAACAATGACTAGAAGACAGCAGGTCTAGTTTAGTGAATATTTTAAGCCCACCGTTGAGACCTACTACTCAGAAAAAAGATTTCTTTGAAAATACTGCTGCTCATTGACATTATACCTGGTCACCCAAGAACTGTGATGGAAATGTACAAAGAGATGAATGTTGTTTTCATGCCTGCTAACAGAACATCCATTCTGTAGTTCTGGTCAAAGGATAATTTTGACTTTCAAGTCTTATTACTTAAAAATATATTTCATAAAGCTGTAGCTGCCATAGACAGTGATTGCTCTGATGGATCTGAGCAAAGCAAACTGAAAACCTTTGGGAAAGGATTCACCATTCTAGATGCCATTAAGAACATTCACGATTCATGGAAGGAGGTCAAAATATCAACATTACCAGGAGTTTGGAAGAAGTTGATTCCAACCCTCATGGATGACTTTGGGAGTCAAGACTTCAGTGGAGAATGTAACTGCAGATGTGGTGGAAATAACAAGAGAACTAGAAGCAGTGCCTGAAGATGGGACTGAATTTCTGTAATTTCAATATAAAACTTGATCAGATGAGGAATTGCTTCTTATGGATGAGCAAAGAAACTGGTTTCTTGAGGTGGAATCTATTCCTGGTGAAGACTGTGAACCTTGTTGAAATGGCAACAAAGGATATATATTACATAAATTTAGCTGATGAAGCAAGTACAAAGTTTGAGAAGATTGACTCTACTTTTGAAAGAAATTATACTGTGGGTAAAATGCTATCAAACAGTGCCACATACTAAAGAGAAATCTTTTGTGAGAGTCAATCAATGTGGCAAACTTCACTGTTACCTTATTTTAAGAAATTGCTACCCCAACCTTCAGCAACATGACAATGATTAGTCAGCAGCTTTCAACATCCAGGCAAGACCCTCCACCCATAGAAAGATTATGACTTGCTGAAGACTCAGATGATCAGTAGTATATTTTAGCAACAACCTATTTTTAAACTAAGGTGTATAATTTTTTTAGACATAATGGTATTGCATCTTTAATAGACTATAGTATAATGCAAACATAACTTTTATATGCACTGGGAAACTAAAAAGTTTGTGCAAGTTGTTTTATTGCAACATTTGCTTTATTGAAGTAGTCTGGAACTGAACCTGCAATATCTCTGAGGTATGCCTGTATTTCATGATGTGAAAACTATATAAAATGCAGACTTCAGCGTTCATAAGTGAAGTTTGGAGACACAGTCACATTCTGTATCTATAGCAGTATATCTATCATTATTACTATACTTAATATTACATATTATTGTATTTTGAGTTTCATCAATACAAAATTTATGAAAATTTGCTTTGCCCCTTGTTATATAAATACCTATGTAGTATCTTCAGTTTTGCCTCAACCCACGGTTACATTAAATTTATAGGAGGCCACTGATTTAGACTGGCTCCCGCACTAAACCCCAGTAGACCAAACCAAAACGGAGTCACTCACACTAAAGTTCCACATCACCAAACTGAAATGAAGTTGTTTATCTGTCTCAAGAAATTAGGAGAGAGATAATAGGCTAATCTTAGCCAAAATAATAAAGAAGTTCCTTCTGCTTTAACACTTATAAGGAAAATTACCTGCAGTAACTTGATGTTAACCAATCTGCTTTTTGTATTATGTTATTTCCTTATTCCTGTCTAAGCTACCTTATAAAAACCAATTGTTCTGCCATGTCCAACAGAGTAGCTTTCTATTTTTTATAGATAGGGTGCTGCCTGATTCACGGATTGCTAATAAAAATCAAGTCGATCTTTAAACTCAACTTGTTGAAAATTTGTTTTTTCATGCCATAGAGCCTAAAGTATTTGCTGTCTGACTCTTTACAGAAAAAGTCTGTCAGCCTCTCGTTTAGAACTGGGCTTCCCCTGTGACCTCAAGGCAGCTTTAGCAGAAGGAGCACTGGTCTAGGAGTCAAGCATGGTTTTTGTTCCAACACTTAACTCTCTGAGAGACCTTGAGAAGTCCAATCTTCTCTGGGCCAGGGTTCCCTCAAAGATAGAGCAAAAAGGCAACTGAAATCTGTTGTTCAGATTCCCACAAGAGTTTAGCAAGAAGAGCAGGGATGACGCAGTGTTAAATGCTGGTATGCCAGCCAGGCGTGGTTCTCCAGGAGACCAAGCGATTCAAACAATCAGAACATCTTTTGAGGATGGCGCCACAGGCACTCAGATCCGGGCCTGGACAGGCTGGTGAAGGAAGGAAGAGGAAGGCTCTGGGGGCTCCCAAAGCAAAGTAGCATGCCTCCAGTGGGCAATCTGACTCTGGGGAAAATAATTTTTTTTTTTTTAATAAAATTTTTTAAAGCCTACAGCACCCAGTATTCCCAGGCGGTCTCCAATCCAAGTACTAACCAGGCCCGACCCTGATTAGCTTCCGAGATCAGATGAGATCGGGTGCGTTCAGGGAGGGGAAAAAATTTTTACAATCTGCAACTTATAGCAGGTATTTCGGGTAGGTTTTCGATCTGTGCTTTGTAGAAGACCAAAAGCACTTGATCACAGCATGTATTTAAAAGTCTGCTCATTTCATTTAATGTTTAATTCAGATCTAGCAGAGTGATGGGGAGGAGGGAGAAGAGGTGGTGGGGAGTGGTGGTAAGGGGCTCTCTGGCATCCTCAGCATGTAGAATAGGAGACTTGGGATAGAAATGGAAAGTTCACAAGGCTCTGCAGTAAATCACCTTTAAGGACATCAGTGTGTAGGCGCTTCACAATAGGCAATGTGGGGTAATTAAGGAGCAAGGCCAACATTATGAGCAAAGCCAGAGAGTACATCATAACACCCCGTCTCTATGCAGTAGGCCTGCACGCTGCATTTAGGGGCTCTCCTGAGCCTTCTTTTTCTAGTTGCAACTCCTTCCCACTTTCTCCCTGGTACCTTGCTCCCCCAGCTCCATCGCCTTTTGTCCCCCAGCTGCCTCCTGACTGCTTCCTTTGTTCCCTCTTTCTTATCTTCTGCATCCTCACCCTGCCCCCATGCTGCCCTCTCTATCTACAGCCAGCTCCCCATTCTGCTTCCCAGATGACCACCCCATTCTCTTCCACATCATCTCCCCAGTACCCTGAGTACTTCGGAGAACCTTTCCATGGTGCAGTTTTTTTCTTTCCCGGCTCAAGGTTCCTCTCTTCCCTTCCTTAGCTCAAGAAACAAGAGAAAAGGAAAAAAAAATTACAAGGGCACTGCCC
This sequence comes from Saimiri boliviensis, assembly GCF_048565385.1. NCBI lineage: Eukaryota > Metazoa > Chordata > Mammalia > Primates > Cebidae > Saimiri > Saimiri boliviensis. Next base: position 48,777,137 of record NC_133457.1, read on the forward strand.
TTCTGGGATTTAACCACACACTCTCGGCTGGTGGCTTTTGTTTTCTGGCTTCACTGGCTTGTAAGGCCCTCGGGGCAGGGACTCTACGTCATGCTCAGCGCTGGGGAAGATCGGCAGGACTCTTAGGCCTTAATTAGAGCAAGGCCTCAGACAGGGTGGGAGATTTTAGCAAGCAAGGGGAAAAGAAATTTCAAAATATCCATTTGGCAGCAATGACCACAGAGTAAGGAAGAGGATTGTTTTACTGTAGAAAGCACATAACAAAAGCCTCCACTGCTTTGCATGAGCACAGAAAGAATATTTACACTGGCATTTTTCAAACCAAACAGCACCGGAAAACAAACTCCCGCCACAGGCCAAACATAGGGGAGTGTAGACGCAAGTGCTAGTCTTGAACCCTGAGTAGGAATCACTGCAGAAGCAAGGAAGCCATTAAGGGGGAAAAAATGCAAAATGATTTTTGAGTTCAAAAGAGCAATTTTCTGGTCAATGAGACATTTAGGCTAAGGCAGTGGCATGCTGGAATCACCTAACAAAGACAATTGATTTTGCGACTGGTCTCTGATTTACCTGCTGCCCAGAGAGCCTTCTGCAGAACAGCCAGTATGGAGACATCCCTGCTGTCAGCCAGGGAAGGTAAAAAAGCAAAAGCATCTTGCCTGCATCACAAATTCAAATTTTTGCATTTGGGGGCTTCTCAACTTAACATCTGCTCATGAATGCAAAAGTGGCAGCCGTTATTGAGGTCACCTGGCAATGCAGGCGGACCAGCTTGGAGAAGGGCAGCCAGACATACGGTGGCTTATTAGGAGCCAAGATATCTCGGGAAGGTGGTGAGGTCAAGACACAAAGTCCAAGTAAAGAACTGTCCTTGCCATCAGTTGAAATGCCCCAAACTGTGGGATGGCCTCCAGCGACCAGTATAAAAGGCCACTAAGAGAACAGCACACCATTTACTTCTTCCTGGAACAGGGAGGTCACACAATTGTGCTTGTCCATACAATGCTCTAGCCTTGTGTGGGAACCTGGACTGCAGTTTCATAGGGGGACCATATCGTATTTCATTCTGCTTGGCTTATAGCAGTGTCTGGCACATAGTAGATTCTCAACAAACACTCAAAGAAATAAACTGAATTGTGGCAGTCCCCTTCCCCACTAATGGGCAGAGAGCCCCTTTACCACCAGCCCCTTCCCCACTCTACTACAAGGGACCCAAACAAGCTTGTCGTCCTGTAGTGGAATGTTTCAGGGCTTCTCAAAACAAATTAAGTATAACATTCCAGCCAGGCCACCTCTACTGTAATAAGCAAAGTCTGCTATGTTATGAATCAGTTTTAGAAGGTGCTTCTGAAATATTTAGAAGGCTCAAAAGAGCCTTATAGTTTCTAATTCGCATAGCAAACTTCCCCCTTTGTTCCCTGTTCCCTGACCTTGATCAACAGACTAACCTGAAAAGCATGAAAGAGTTCTGGTTCTTAAGAAGAATTTTTTAAACAACGATTTTTTCTCAGAGAAAGAGAGAGAGAGAGAGAGAGAGAGAGAGAGAGAGAGAGAGAGAGAGAGAGAGAGAGAGAAAACTTCACTATTTAGGTCTTTAGAAAGCCACCAACAGGCAAAGATGTATGCAGAGCTGAAGCGTTTTAGCAAAACCTGAAAAACGCTTTACTGTGGTGGGAGCCATTTTAGGTCTAAGACAGTGTACTGGCGAGATGAGGTGAGACAGACCCTTCCACCATTTTGCCTTTACGAAAAATTCAATGGCTATCTCAATGTTTTGCAATGGGTTTAAATTCTGGAATTCTTACGAAAAACAAAGCAAGAGGCTTCCCAGAAATTTCTCTGCTCTGAGAGGTCTTTCTTCTGTGGATTTCTTGGGTTGACACTGAATCTGTGCCAGACTTTCATCACCACCTAGGACTGCAATGCACTTCTGAGGCAGTTTCAGGGTTGTGACTGGGTCAAAGGCAATGACCCCACTAGTACCAGACTCTGGAAGTCTGACTGGCTAAAACCAGTCACAGGAACCTGGGCCAGTCTCTTACTGTGGGGTAAGCTTACCTAAGGAAGTCTCAGCCCTTGAAGCTGTCAGATCAGGCTCTGTAACAGCAACATTTACACAAAAAAGGGAAGTTTGAAGGCTGGGCATGAACACTCCTCTGTCTGGTAATGCCCCATGTCAGATCTTCACCTGACTAGACCTTCTCAGCACACAGATCTCCACTTAAATGCCACATCCTCAGAAAGTTCTGATCAACCATTCTAAAGTGGCTCTCCTCCCTGGAACCAAATAACCCTCATTTTTTATTTTTTTTTAATTAAAAAATGTTTTTTAGAGAAAGGGTCTTGCTTTGTTGCCCAGGCTGGAGTGCAGTAGTGTGATTCTAGCCCACTGCAACCTAAAACTCCTGGGCACAAGTAATCTTCCTACCTCAGCCTCCCAAATAGCTAGGACTATGGGTACACCCCAGCCATCGTGTCCAGTTAATTTTTAAAATTTTTTGTGAAGGCAGGGTCTTGCTATGTTGCCCAGGCTTGTCTCAAACTCCTGGCCTCAAGCAATCCTCCTGTCTTGGCCTCCCTAAGTGTTGGGCTTACATGCATGAGCTACCATGGCTGGCCCACTTTCATTTTAAAAATTTTTAATTTCCTCTGCATTCTTGTCTTTTTTATTTATTTAGATCTATATTTTTGCTTATTCCCTTCCTTGCCAGCCCTCTCCCAGCCTCTGGAATATGCCTGGAATATAGTAGATGCTCAATAAATGTGTTGACTGTTTATTTACCAAGAGAGCTGTTAAGAACAGCATTTCCCCTGGAAAGGAGCTGTTAGAATGAACCACATGGTACCAGGAACTCAAAGACTTAGCATGACTTAGTACTAAAGAAAAAGTGCTAGATCTCTTTCTAGATTCTTCTCACATAACAGTTAAGAGGCCCTAAGTCATGGTCTGATTACCAGTCCATCTCCAGGGGATCCATGGAAATGGATGAGGTAGATCAATACTACTCTAGTATTATAGCAAGAGATGCAATCTTGGTATTCCCACGGCATTAAAGTTTGGAAAAACATCTACTCTCCAAAGGAAAAAAAAGGGTCGATTTATAGTATTTTATACTATAAATAATTCCAGCAGAAAACCACATATTTGCCCATTTTGTTTTGGTGAGAACAGGGCAATTGTTTGTACAGTCTCCCTGTCACACCTGCTCTGGGCTGCCCAGTATAAACAACATAGCCAAAAAGTGTAAATGGATTCAGGATAGCTTTTCAAACAATGAGATGGGGTAAGTGCCATCCTCTGCAATCATCAAGAAGCATTTTCAGCTAATCTTGGGAATTCAGTAATAATTGTAACTGGGTAAGTTTCGAAAACCTTTGTGCCTTGTCAACATTGCTATGAAATATGAAGGTAAAGTATTAAGGTGAAACACAACAAAGTAATGTATAGTAATTATTCTTCTGGTCACTAGTCTATTTATCAGAATGATGATGGTACAATATACTACCCAATAATCTTATTTGGCTTTCTAGCTCCTTGAATTGGGTTTAAAATTCTTTCAGGCAAGACCAAGAGCAACGTAAGTGAATAATGCCACCAAAAAACACCCCATTAAGTATGAAAATTTACAAGATGACGCAACCAAGCTTGAGTTACAAACAAAAGAATCGATATTCTATAAAGAAGAAATACACTGTTGAATCTGTCAGGCATTCATTTTAATGGTAAAACAATTGCATTGCATCCATCTAATCTTGTAATTAAGATTCAAATAGGTGCAAAATGATTACTTTGTACTAGCCTATCAAAATAGAAGACATGTCGCTGGAATCTTTCTGAATAGCAGTAGTGTTTTAATTATAAATGCCTGGCTCATTATTTGCTCAAGAGCGAATGACAATTAGCTTGATCCTATTGCAACTGTTAAATGCTGTTGGTACTAAAAAAACAGGCAATACTGAATCAGGTTTCTGATATTTCCCTTCAGTTGACAATCTTCTGATTGATACTATACTAAAAATGTACTTAGTCATTTAAAGTCACAGGCAAGAAGGAAAATGGCTCCCAACAGTCAAAAAAAAAAAAAAAAAAAAAAAAAAAAAAAAAAAAAAGAAAAAGAAAAAAAAAAAAGGTGTTGCAGAAAGGGTATTTCACGGCAAGCCTGGAGAACAAAATCAGTATGAGATGAGTCACGTTCTAAAATAATTGAACCAGAGAAAGACTCCAAGCAAAATATTTTAGTTGGCTACAAAATAACACAACAACAACCACTACCACCCTTCAGCCCATTAGAGGTTCAATTCTACGATAGTGCTATGGAATAGAATATTAGATAAACTACTAGAATAAAGCAGCCATTTACACAGATGGTTCTGAATCTCAGTGTTCTTCACATCCAAGCAAACCTCGGGGAGGTTTCAGGTTTAGCACCATCTTCCTAACACACCTATAGAGATATTTCCACAAAGGTTCTGGGTGCACTTGTCATTGGAAGGGTAGGCTTGGGTTTGGGTGGGTCCTTTTCTACTGAGAGCTCTGAGGTTACCAACGGAGGAATCAGGGAAAGCAAGAGCACAAGCATTTTCTAATTCTCAGAATTTCTGAAATACCTTTTGTTTCAGTGGCGCTGGTGAACTTGTGATAATGAAACTACACCTCTGTACACAAACCTTGACCTGGATTCTGGAGCATATTGCAAAGAACACCTTAATTTTGAAAGTACTGAACACAAAGGAGGGGAGAAAAGCTGTCACTGTGCAAGCTTTCTCTATATGTTTAGAAACCTGGCTTAATTTCTAAGGTTTGAAGACCGCATTTAAAAATATCTAAAACCAATTCAGATTCTATATGAGAGGAAAAATAACTGTAAATTTTTCATTAAACATTTGTTTCCTTTTTAAAGACATTCTTTTGCATATCTGTTATTGCATGTTTAAATACGATCTGGTTACCAAGGAAACAGGTTCTGGCCCAGTGTTAAATTTGAAACTAAAATATATTTGAGAAGTTAAGCCCAAAGGGAAGAGCTCATGAAATTATTTTGAAAAGTGCCCGAACCACAGCTATATGGTCTGCAATGAACCATTCGAGGGGCTCGGTTTCATTTAGTGAAGCTCTATTTTTTTTTAAGAGGGCCATCTATGTTTAATATTTCCCTCTTTAAAAACTGTAACTCCTCATCCCCCCAAATTATATACATAATATAGTATATCCTTGTATATTACCTAAAATTAATTTTGGAAGCATATCATGTTTTTATTTTCATCTTCTCATATAACACGTTTAAAGACCGCTTCTTAAAATTTAAATATTTTAAATGTTTCTTATTAAGCTTGTTTACGCTCTTTGAAATCATCTCCAGAAACCCATTTATTTTTAGTTTCAAGCTAAAATGGAGCTGAATCATTACTCTTTTCAAAAAATTCTTTTGTTGTCTAATGGTACCACACCTATCATATATATGATTTTTTAAAAAATCTCCCTTTTATGGCAGAATCATTTAATAAGTTCATAAAATCTATACATTTTTATACTATCTGAATAGCAGAGGCTATCCAATTAAAAACCCTCTCCCAAAAGATTACAACTGTCTTATTTAATTTTTGTTTTTTTAAAAGTCACATTTCAATGCATCTAATATTCTTGCTGCATGGCTCAAAAAAAACCCTATAAAAACATGCAAATTTCAACCTACCTGTATGTATCACTTAATGCAGTGCTAGCATGACAAGACACTCAGCCATTTTTACGTAAAGCGATGGAGACCAACTGATTTCTCTGTCTTCTTGCTCACAAGTTTTAGATGCAATTGCCACATACACACAAAAATCATACGCAGAACAGCTTGAATGAACTGTGATCACAGAACTGAATTTATCAACAGGAAAACAGGATTGAAAAAAGAAGTTTCTCATCCAAGGTTTCTCTGAGACTGCAACCAAGGAGGTGGTGTGTTGAATTTTTTTCCCCTTCCTCCTCTGAGAGTTCAAAGCTCGGAGCTGACCACTGCAAAGGCCACTGTCACATTTGCTGAAAATCAAACCACTGATACCAGCATTGAAAATACAAATTTGAGAACCCAAGTTGCGTGCACACGATGGAGTGCATAAGAGTTAAAAATAGAATCCACCTTGCCTCCTACCTGCATAATAAACATGTAAGTTTCAAGTGTTTAATTTGATATTCACATTAATTAACAATACAACATACATTATTTAAAAGACAGCAAATGCATGAAGAAAGGAGAGACACCATCTGGTAGCAGAGTTTTGTTGTTGTTGTTTTTGTTTTTAGGGTTTTGTGGGGGTGGTTGGTTTTGTTTTAAAAAAAAAAGGTAAAATCATATTTTAGATGTGACGAAAAGCAAACATCCAGAAGCAAATGAATTGGAAATGAAAGGTGATGTTGAAATATCTAAGGCTGTAATGAGGCAAAAACAAGTCTTCGCTACCAGATGATATGGCATACAGAGCATTTACATACTCACATCTGAAATACTAGGCAACGTGTAATGAATTCTAGACACAGCATGCACACACAGCACAAGCACGGCTAATCCTGCCTGCCATCTTAGGCTCGCAGAAGCAAGATACGCACTGCATGCAGCACACGAGCACTGGGGAAGGAGGAGGCAAGGGACAGCTCACCTTAAATGCAGTATCTGATTAATGTTGTAAGTGACATTGCATATCAGCCTCAGAGTCTTGGTTCAACTGGGTAGGAGGGAACAAAGAAAAATGTCATCAACTGGTGATGCAAGATGAGCCCAATCACTAAACACTGTTTAGCAAACTCCAAATTCTGCAACCAGACAGAAGGCATTTCATACACTTAAGCAGAGCTGCTCCACAATGAATGTGTCCTTCTGCTTCTGAGAATCAAACAGTCCTTTTGCTAAGGAAGAAAATAAGCTGGAAAGAACGCTCTCATATTCTCTTCTTGAAGAAAGCTTTCAATACAGTATGTATCTGGTCTGGGATGCATTTTATACATTATTAATTTTATAGAATTGCTAAGAAAACACCAAAACTGTTAAGCTCTTGCAAAGTAAAGAATAATGCTGATAAAGGGTATAGCATTTCTAGATTATTTTTCAAAATCCTAAATGGTGCCGGCAGGCTTGTAGGAGAATTGCATGATCAGCTGTCTGTATCTGTGCTATAACCTTTAACCACAAGCAGTGTAAATGTATCCTGCTAAATGTATCTGCAGTACAGAGCAGCAGATACCGCCTCAGAATTTTATTAAAATGTGAATGAATTTTTTTAAACTTGGAAGCAGAATAAAATCAGAACAGAAAAATAAATTGATGCTGAGTTCCTATGGCTGCATAGCTGACCATCATGAACGATAAAAGCTATCCTTAGGATAGTGACCTAAATAATACTAAGACTTACAGCAGCATACTGTATGCGTTCAGAACATAGAAAAAACACAATGATTTTTCTTCTCCCTCCCCCTCCAAAAGCTAAATTTTAAAGTAACAAGCCATTAATAAGAATACCAAAAGGCTATAGATAGTACATACTGTAAGAGAAGAAATGGTATTGTGCTGAGTTGCAATGTTTCTTTGTTTTACTTTGAGGCTTATTTTAGCTACGCTTGCATGATGACATTGACATCAGGAGGTCAGTGCTGACACTGGGTTGCTATCCGTTTTATGAGTGAAATGTTTTCTGAAAATTAAATCACATCTACTCAAACACCAAATTTCATGTCGTCTTCAATACCACCTCCCTACCCCCACTGCTCAAGATTGATGGGATCTAGTTTGGCTGTATGTAATAAATTGGAATCACCTTCTGCAGATACTCCAATACGTAATGGTGAGGAATTAATTTTTTAAATAAAAAACCTTCAGGAATTCTTATGCACCCCCTTTCATTCCTTCCTATCAACACACACACACACACACACACACACACACACACACACACACACTCGAAGCTCAAATTGCAATGAAATGTTTAACATGTGGAACAAAACTGTTGAAAGAGCTGCTTATTCAGGATTTTTAAGAAATGCCTAATAAGCAAATACGGTTTTGCTACAAAACCAGTGTCACCATGTCCCCAAAGAGGAAAACAGCATAGCTTGCTAGCAAAATTTCCTCCAGATCCTGCCGGCAGGTAAAAAAACAAAAAAGCGTTTTATCTGCCATGCTGTATAAAACAAGAAGTGTTTTATTTTTAAGGAATAGAACAGATTCTTTTCCACTCTATTTCTTTAGCTACAAAGAAACCATACCCACCCCACCCTTAGATCCTGGACATAAGCCAACATTTTTATAAAATGCTGAGACTGATTTTGAATATATAATATTTATAGTTTTCTTCTTCTTGTCTCTCCAAAAGTCTTTAATTGCCTATTGCATCACTGAATATGCTGTTGTTAATTTTAACACGTGCAAAAATGAATTAATATTTTCTGGGGTTGCTAGTTTTCCAGCGCCTCAATTTTCTGTAAGGACTGGCTGAAAACAATCAGGTTAGCAACACATTGAAGTTCCCCAGAATATTTTTGAAAGAGAAAATATGTTCAAACACCTTAGCTGAGGTACTAGGTTTCACAACTGGATCTTTTGTTTCTAGCTCTCATTTTATCACCTGCCCCAGAGCACAAGTGATTTTTAGCTTAATGTGTGGAATGTATCCTGCCCTCCTATAACCCATACACTTTAAAGTCTCTGAGTTGAGGTGTCCAGATGATGGGTCATACCTGAACCATAGCGAGTCCTCTTCTCTTTGGAGCACATCTCTCTCCCACAACTACTCCAGAAATAAATGTGGCTCTAACGAAAACAGTAGCTCCTGGTCTCACACCAATGGTGGAACCATCTTCCCCACCCCCACATCATTGCTCTATGAGCTCTGGCTAGCATTGACAGCATCAGAAAATTAGAATGGAGTGTCCTTAGGCCAATTCCTCCTTTACCATGGGGGTTGAGAATTAGAGAGATGATCGCGCTCAGTTATAAGGCACCAATTTAATATATGGTCATCTATAAAGCAGAGTCATTAGAGTGGGGTGGGACGAGGTTGACGTGGAACCCAGGCATGGAATATCTCTGTTGAGATATTCTCCATTAATGACATTTGAAAGCTAGATATTCATTTAAAAATACTCGCAAATTATTATCATGTAGGCTAAATATACACGTTATGGAATCAACTCTGACCACATAGAACTAAGTCATCTGCCTCCTCTGTCGGGAATAATAAATGACAGTGACAACGACAGTAATCCACATTAGGCTCTCAGGAGATGAGTAAATAGCGTTATATTCCCTTTACAGAAAGACTGGTGAATGTGGTCAGGTTCCCTACTGGTACTTGTAAGCCAGATGCCAGGGCAAATGGTTTCCAACCCCCCTGTAGGGTTCTCTGTCCACTCTGTCAAAACGAGCCAAAAGCCACGTATTGGTTTATTTTGTGATGTTCCAAAACACTCAATCAGCAAACATGGTGCGTTTACCAGACCTGCTAGGGTTAAACAAATGTGAACTATAGTTAAAATATTCAGAGCAACGAGGTTGTTTAGGCAGACATTCTCAACTAGTAAATCCTGTTTTATACTTTCAGAAAACCGTGCTCATGCCTGAATTACTTAAGCTTTGTCAGGATTACTAGTGGCAAGGGTATGTGTTCGCTTATGGTTTTTAAAAATTGCGTGCTTCTCATCAGTCTCCTCGGGGCATGTGCACAAACATTAATTTAAAAGGCAAATCCCTTTTCCACAGTGAACATTTTAGCCTGTTTCTGCCACTTTGACAAGTCAAACACGAAGAACCCCAAATAATCTGGCAGGCACAGGCTGGAGAAGGACAGAGCTAGAAGTGAGGAGTGAGCCTTTCACTTTGATTAACGTGCTTACTTGCTCACGGTCTCGTTGTTCTGCAGGCTGAGCTAATTTTCTTTGCAGTCCTGTGCGTTAAAGTTAAATTGCATGGCTAATGCAATGTACATAATTCAAGTATGAACAAAGCTTGACTCTCTATGTTTTAAAAAAAAACATAAAGTCAGGGCACTGAGTCCCAGAGGAATACTTGGTTTATAAACATTTGGATCAGTTTGCATGTTCCTTTATGCCATTCACCACATTAAACATTACAGCTGGGTTCTTTTTACACCTAATAGAGACAGTCAACATTTGTGGGTACATTGTTATCAGGTTAGGCTATTCTAATTGAAAAAAAAAAGTGTTTACCAAATACACTTTTGTTTAAATTCTTAGTATTTAAAAAGTTTACATTTTTTAAATGAGGTTGGTTATTACATCTGTCTATAGCATATTTAGTCTTGGAAACAACATGGTGACTTAATTTACTAATGACCAAAAATGCCTTTGGATTTTCAAGAAAGTTCAGTGCTACTTTGAACATCCATATCTTGCCTAGAGACCTGAGCAGGAACTTCTGCCTTCCACATTGATCAGAGCTAAAAGGTCTGTAATAGCTACCCTTACGGAGAACCTATCATATACTCAATATTTTAGCTACAAGTCCAATGTTTATTTATTTCATTCTAACCCAATAATCCTGCAAACTGAGTATCACCGATTTTAGGCGAGGAACTAATAAAGATTACACACAGAAAATAGCAGACTTAGGATTCAAACCTAAGTTTGATTGATTGCAAAGTCTATGTCTTCCCACCAATCCTAAGAGGATGAAACTTCCTCCTATGGCCATACTCCATCCCTGATGTCAGTAATCTTATTACGCAGACACCTGGTAGAGGACTTTGTCTCCCTGGAGTCCTGACTACCTCTGTTTATATGAACCAACCTCTACCCTCCAGTCCCTGGGAATTGTGGGAACCTAGAATGACAACAGCTGGAGACAGGCTGGGCCCAGCAGGTGGAAAAGACACAATGAAAGAGGCAGAATCAGCTGGACCATGTAGGAAAGTTAGGTGTAGGAAGCAGAATAAATATTTTAGTGGGAGATTTGTGATAATTCAAAAAATATTTTATGAGGCAAAATAGAAAGAGCTGGAAGGAAAAGGGAACTGTAAACCATGTTTTTTTTTTTTTTTTTTTTTTTTTTTTTTTTAACAAAGGCAAAGTGGCAAATGACATAGGCTGCAAGGGAGACTGTGGTGGACAACATCTCAACCCATCGTAATCCAATTCAGATCGTCCTGTGGGAGCATCCTCAACAGGTGTCACCACCATTATGGAAATCACTAACTCAGCTTTAGCAACAGAATAGTTGCTACTTTCATTTCTCAGTGCATTTGAAACATGGCACAAATAATGACCTTGAGTGCCCATGGAGATGAAGAGCATTCCTACGCCCCAATCACACGTTCATTTTCTGCCATGACTGCTTGTCATGCAGGCACCAGATGGAGAGTAAGTAAAACAACAGGGCCTTCTAGCTTCTGAATTGGCAAAACACATTCAGCAGGGAAGTAGAGTTTCATCTTTTTGGAGAAACAGGCAACTAGGCTGAAAAGGGAAGGTGGGGAGAGAAATGAAGGTAGAAAAGTAAGAATTCTTACAGATCCATAAAAATCCACCTCGTGTGAGAGCATAATCTTCTCTTTGTATCTTTCTTCACCCAGGGCCACAAATAGTTCAAGACTTAAACCTGGGAATAAACTTACTTGCTTTCTCTTCTCTCAGATACGTGACCTTGCAGCTCAGCAAGGGCCACAATACACCGGGTTCTCAGTCAGAGCAGCTTAACAAGCCTCAGTGAGTCTTTAACTCCTTTGGCCTAAAGATAAAGGCACAGTACATTTTTGTTGTATTGAATTATCTACCTAGGCCCATGCCTCTGGCTTGATTCCTGGAAGCTTTTTGTATCTTCCAGGTGCCTAAAGCATTGCCTACTACAATGGAGGGGCGTGCTGAGGATGTTTTGGACTCAGCAACACCAATCTCCGGAGTCCTTTCTCTACCACTACCAGTGGGATCTTCAGCTTTGTAGCATGAAGCCCCTTCCTAAAGTTAAAGTACTTGCTTCGGGACTTAAGTAATGGGCTCGGGGGCTGAAAATCCCTATGAAAACCTTTCAAGTACTTAATCACTTGTTTATCAAGGGGAGCTACAAGTTTTCTGGCAAGCAGACCACAGTGCTTTGTGTAAACCTGTCCCTCCTAGAACAGGGAAAGAGGAGACAGAAATAAGAGTGGTGAGACAACCCTGCCACAGCCTCCAAAGAATACCTCAACATTTCCTCAGGTCCTCAGTGGCAGAGTGTGTTTCACAGAATTGAAGGAGGAGGAGGACGCTTTAGAAAATGCCATCTAAACCATTGCTTTGAGGGAGAAGAAAATCAGGTTCAAACGGGTAAGCATCACGTTTAAATAAAGGACCCAGCAATGAGCACAGAAGCCATGTTCTTTAGTTTCTAGCATTCTGCTTTTTGTAATTCAACACACTGGCTCAATTAAAAAAAAAAATTCTAAGCTGTCAAACAGATACTTAAAAATAGTTACAGATTAATTGAATTAATGACTAGATAGCAGTATGGAGGGTTTACAACATGTTTTCCAATTCCTCTCAGATGAAAATATTATACTACACTTGTTTAACTAAAACCAAAACTCAACTAAATATAATTTTAAGCAAAATAGCAATGTTGGCCAAAATATCACCTGGAACTTCTCAAGTGTCACTTGAGACTTGTCATAGAACCAGACTTGATTGCTATATTAAGTCAATTGACTAAGTTTAGCCTGCTGAAGTAGCCTTTATCCTCTATGGTTTGCAAACAAAAATGTCATGATTTAGTATGAACAGCTAAAAATAAGTTGCAGGTTTCATTTTCCGTTGTTCAGTACGGTTTTGAAACTAAAAGGTGCAAAACTATGAGATTCACCGACGACTACGGAAAGTCAGCGATTAAAATTGTCACCTTTCTAGCACATGATCCTCGTTGCCTATTCACAGCCAGGCCCGAGAAATGTGCGTTGGTGTCCCTCTCATCATGGTCTCTTGAGATGAGTCCTTCTAATAACTAAGGCACGGATGGAAGCTGGAGGCTGAGGCCAGTCCTGGGGTAGCAGAGGCTTGTGAGCATATTGTCACATCCGGACAGGATGCTGCATAGGCTTCAGTCCATATGCTCAGCCTCGACCTTAGGCGATGCTGGGGACTCCTCTGAAGAATCTGGGGATAAATACAGCTCAAATTTCATTAAGATAGGGATCCAAAGGTGCTGAGTGCAACGAGTCCCCCTGGACCTAAATGCCCATGGCCTTGTACAATTCCATAGCGCTAACCTAGGCGGCTCGCAATAAATTTAATTTCAAAATTGTCTTTCCAGGGACAAGTCTAGCAAAAAGGTATTTGACAGAAGCGTAAATGCTTCAAAGAGAAGGCAGCCATCTCACTCTGTAGCCTTCAGCTGTGGCACAAGGCCCAGAGACAGCAGCGCTGCTAAAAGAAAGCCCTCGGCTGAATGAGATTGAAAGGGGGGCAAAGAAGGGTTAATATCCTTCCATTAAAGGAGGGGCCATTTGGCGAAGGTGAAGAGTATAATCTGTATGAAGAGCAGAGCAGACAAAGAGCCATTCCAGAAAAGAAATTACTGCGCAGGGATGAGAATGATGATTTGTCCTTGATTTTCACGGTGAGACCATTTCTTAGATCTTAATCTACCTAGCTTTGAAGTTATGGTCTAAGGAAGAGGTGAATGGGCCCCATTCACACTCAGTGCTGGCATACTGGAGCTTTGATTCCACCTGAGATGGGCTGTCTGTCTCTGAGAAGCAGAGGGTGTGGCCAAAGCCAGCAGGACGCTGTGGACTCCAAACTGCAAGTTAGAAGGCGGCAAAATAAACAGTAGGAGTTGCTCATAAAGGAGAAGCCAGGTGATAAATCCCCTTCCTTGGGGTGGGAAAAATCCCTGTTTTAAACATAATTTTTAAAACTTTTAAAAAGTTTTAATACCTTTTTTTTGTGTGTGAAAGAGCATAAGATGTACAAGAAGTTACAGTGTCTACTTTCTCCACCTTCTCCCAGTGATGGGAGTTGCAGTACTTAACATAGTTGTAGTACTTGGTCTAAACCAAGAAACAGATGCTGGTATAGTTCAAATAAACGCAGATACAGTCTTACGTGATTTTGCCAGTTTTTACATGCACTCTGTGTGTGTGTGTGTGTACCTGTATGCCTGCAGTTCTATGCAATGTCATCACATGGACAGGCTGGAGTAATGACCATCACCATCAGGACAGAGAATAGTCACTCCCATAGTTTTCTGTGCTCCTCCTCTAATAATCACGCCTGTCCTCCAACCCTAACTCCTGGAAACCACAGATCTGTTCTCTATCACTGTCATTTTTTTTTTTTTCTTTTTGACATAGGGTCTCACTCCGTCACCCAGGCTGGAGTGCAATGGCACAATCATGGTTCACTGCAGCCTCAAACTCCTGGGCTCAAGTGATCCTCTCATCTCAGCCTCTCAAGTAGCTGAGACCACAGGTGTGCGCCACCATGCCCAGCTAATTTTTAAAATATTTGTAGAGATGGGGTCTCCTTGTGTTGCCCTGGCTAGTCTCGAACTCTTGGGCAGTCCTGCCTCGGCCTCCCAAAGTGCTGGGATTACAAGCATGAGCCACTGCGCCTGGCCTACCACTGTGATTTCGTCAGTCTCAATGTTCTCTAAGTGGAATCAGGCAGCATGTAACTCTTTGAGAATGGCTTTTGGCATAATGCCCTTGTGATCCAGTTGAATTGAATGTAAAGGGCAAATGCCTTTTTATTGCTGAATAGTATTTCAAGGTGTGGATGTACCAGTGTGTTACCCATTCACTTGCTAAAAAAATTAGGCTATTTTCCAGTTTTTAGATATTACAAATAAAGCTGCTACAAATGTTCATGTAAAGTTTATTGTGTGAATATAAGTTTTCATTTCTCTTGTGTAAATACCCAAGATCACATGGTAAGCATATGCTGGATCATGTGGTAAGCGTTATGTTTAACTTTTATAAGAAACTGCCAAACCATTTCCTAGAGTGTACCATTTTACATTGCCACAGGTGATGTGGGAGAGACCCAGTGTTCCCATATCTTTGCCAGCATTTGGTAACCTCAGTATTTTTGACTTTAGCCATCTACCAGATTTGTAGGGGCTCCTTTTGATGAGCCACAGTCAAGAAGGCAGTCAAGTTTCATGGCCTTCAGAGCTTAGCTGGGGTGATCTCAGATGTCTCTCACTGCTCCAGTTTTCCTAGTAGCTGTCTACACAGCAGTTTGGGCTGTGTTTCATTTAGATGATGGAAAATGGGGTGGGCTCTCTGAATGTTGGGTGAGACTTTGGGTTTGCCCAGTTGCTCCCGACTGCAGTGGTGGGACATTGCTATCTGGGAGCACGGAGCCTCTTTGAGGCAGTGGCTCTTGGCCCAGCAGACAGACTTGATACCATGGCACATGTTCCCATGGGACAGGTAAAATGACAGCTGTGGGGCAGGGACATAGTTTGCCTGGGCCAGGGTCTTTCTGCAGCTTTGGCCAGAGACTGCGTGAATACTTTTAATTTCTCAGGCTAGATTGTTACTAGCATAGTGTGAGAGGAAGTGGTGGACATGGAGTTAACGTAGACAGGCAAGGGTGGGACCACCAGTGGCATTCGTCAAATCTTGGGACCTGCTGAACATTCTTTGCCCTTGAACATTGTTCTCTGTGACCACCCAGGACTCTCCAGCAGCATGTGGATACCTTGTCTGGATGCGATGGAGCCCCCCATTTTTGTCTCCTGTGGGTGAGATTTGGAGGCACTGCTGTCACCACCACATGGGCTTTCCTGGCCCAGGAGTCCAGGTCTCGTGAGGAATGAGAATGTCATCTGAGTATCAGAAGGTGCCTCACTCAAGAAGTTGTGCAGGACAGCAAGGCAATGGGTCTTACATAGGGCCAACATTATAGCGAGAACTTGAACCAGCCCAGCCATTCTTGGAAAGTCACCCTCCATCTGTGGTATCTCTGATTCAAGGGAGGTTGTAGACTTTGCCAGGACTCTTACTCATCATGACCCTGGAGCCATGAGTTTAGACCAGGAGGCCAAGAATCAGAAGAGAAGCCATCCTGAACAGGGGCACCCATGAGATAATGGAGATGAGCACAGGGCGGTGAAGCTTGGGGATCATCAGCAAAATTCCCCAGTGGCTAAGCCCTGGGAGGGTCCTGGGAAGGAGCTCCTTTGGGTTCTGGCTCTTGTGTGTCACCAGGTGCCATTGCAGGGGCTCAACACAGACGTAGGTATGGAGGAACTTAAAGTTGATTTCTAGAACCTGAACATGAACTGGGGATGGTAGGAAGCTGAGCAGTCTGTCTAGGCAGAAATTGAAAGTCGTCACACCATGGCAGGCTCTGGAAGTTGAGGTGGTAGAATGAGAGGAAGCTGGGAAGTCAGATACCATCAAGTGATCAGCAGGTGTGGTCTGATGGGTTTCAGCAGTTACGCAAGCAGGATGAATAGTCAGACTTCCTCTTAGAAGGTGGTGAGAGTTTAAAGAAACTGGTTTTTTTGTTCACTATGGTTTCTGCTACGATTGTTTTTTCCCACTGTTTCCTAAATTTCCATTTTCAGGTTCCTCCTGCTCCAGCCTGTCTCCTCTCAGGCCACACTCCTACTCACCTGCTGTCAGAAGGCAGCCCAGCACACAGCACCTTTCAGATTTAAAAAGGCAGGCACAGCTTGGGGAAGGTACTTCCCCTGATTGTGAGGTCACACAGTGGGACTCCATCCTCGAGACCAAATCCTCTGCAGCTCCCCTCTAGCTCTTGCTTTGTCTTCCTTTCAACTCATTCCTGCCATGACCTCAAATTCACCCACACATTTTAGTCCGGCATTTGCCCTGACCGTCTCCACTGTCTTGATTTCTGACCTCAGAACCCACCTCCTACTCTACTCTTATGGCACTGATCACATAGATGCTCTCCACACAGATGCCCTCTGTCCTCCTGGGTACAGCTTCTTCAGACTACCACCTCAGGGATCAGGGCACACCATGGTCTGGCTCCATTAGGTGACCAAGATGGGCACTTGGACCCCTCACTAGGTCTAGGCTGCCCATGAGTGTCTTGAAGTATGGGCGTGAGGGCAGGTAAAAGCTCCTTGGCTGAGGTATGGGGTTGCTTCAGGAGTCAATCTTCTCATTGGTGCCTTTTGCCTCTTTCCCAAAGGTTGGATGACTCTGGGCCCTTTGTCTAATTCAACCTTTACCACTACATCTCTAAGTGACCACCAGGAAGTAAACATACCATTATGAGCCTCAGTAATTTCATGTGTATAATCTGGTTTCTTGATTACCTAATTAATACATCGTTTTACTACACTATGTCACAGTTAAAAAAAAAAATCTAAAAGTCAGAAGCCAAAAAGAGACTTCAAGTTAAATTCTGGTATAGATACACTAGCTCAGAGGTCCTTATTTATTTATTTTTTGTCTAATAAATGTTTGCCAACTGAATATTTTTTGAACTGAATGCAGCAAGTCAGTAGTTCTCAGGCATTAATGCAGAAGAATTAGGAGGGCAGATTAAAATACATATTCCCTGGCCTATCCTCAGAGCTTTTAATATCACTGGGGCCTATGAGCATGCATTTTGATATGAGAAACTAAGAAGGACCAAGGTTTTGAAATAGACACTGGTACCTTTCTAGAGGCCAATTCACCAATATGCATTAGAAACTTTAAAAATAATAGAACACGAAAGTCAATCAAAATGTCCAACAATAACATAAAATGGATACATCAAAATGTATCAGTGCAATGGAAACATAGCTATTAAAAATAATATTTTCAAAGGTCATTTAGTGATTTGGTAAAATGTTTATAACATCACTAAGTCGCCTCTGAAAACATGATTTTTAGGAGGCAGGCAGATCACGAGGTCAGGAGATTGAGACCAACCTGGCTACCACGGTGAAACCCCATCTCTACTAAAAATACAAAAAAATAAGCTGGCCGTGATGGCATGAGCCTATAGTCTCAGCTACTCGGGAGGCTGAGGCAGGAGAATCGCTTGAACCCAGAGGGCAGAGGTTGAAGTGAGCCAAGATTGCACCACTGAACTCCAGCCTGGGTGACAGAGCAAGACTCTGTCTCAAAAAAAAAAAAAAAAATGTTTACAACATAATGTTAAATGGGGACAAAAAAAAAAAATATATATATATATATATAATACCATCTCAATAAGTTTTAAAAGGAGAGAAGAATATATACAAGAAAAATTGGAAAAAATACATCAAACTGTTAATATTGAATTGTGGCTTGGTTGTTGGCTTGCTGAGCAATTTTAATTTTTTTACTTGATATTTTTCTGCATTTTCCAGATTTGGTACAATTGACTAGTTATGGCTCTTTTTATATGAAAAAAAAAACACAATAATTTTTTTTTTTTAAAGAAAAGAAAAGGAATCTGCCTTATGTCAAGAGAAACAAAGAAAGAGAAGTCTCTTAGAAATCCAGCCCAGCCACAGCCTGACTGCTGCCAGAGCTCTGACAACAGGGAGACAGTCTTGCACCTGAGGTCAATTTTAAGCTATTTCTTTTGTGAGGTACCTTGGAATAGTCAAAACCTAGGTAACTGGGTCAATGAGAAGGTCCTTTTCACCAGATACTATTTTCCTGCTGCATTTTAGGATGACAGCCTGTAGAATCTGGGAAACGAAGAGGAGTTTTCAGTTAGTTTAGATGACCTTTATTCTTGGGATGAGCTCATGTTTGTGGCCTCAGTATAATGCTTCACCCCCATCCCAACCCATAGCACTAAGCATGGTCTCACCCCATAGCGCATAAGACTGGTCTCATACTTGGTGCTAATGGGTTGGGTTTGGGGTAAGGGGTTATACTAATGCTCTTTTGGATAAAGATGAGGGCTCCACTCTCTCCACTCTTGCCTGGGAGGCACTTCCCAAGGTTAATGCCTCTATGGAGCAGGTTCCAAGCCTCCTGGTCCCAATGCACTGGGAGCCCCATAGAATGCCAGGAATCATCTTGTTCTGGCAGAGAGATGACTCATCCATCCTTCCTCAAAGATTTCAGTGAACTGCAGGTTAAATGTCCCTCTGAATAAGATCAGAAGCCTCTCAATAAGTCTGGCCTAGAATCAAACATGCTTTGGCTAGTTAGAAGTGGTGCTAAGACTCCCAGATGAAAGTTAATTTAGAAAGACAAAAAGTCTTTAAAATAATGATAATAACAATATCAAAAGTCAAAATACCAATACTGACCATAATTATGATGATTATTTTTTATCAACTTTTCTTTCTTTTTTTTTTCCCTCTGTTGCATGGGCTGGAGTACAGTGGTCCAGTCTCTCAGCTCACTGCAACCTCTGCCTCCTGAGTTCAACCAATTCTCATGCCTCAGCCTCCCAAGAAGCTGGGATTATTTTTGTATTTTTAGTGGAAGAATACATGCGCCAACAAGCTTGGCTAATTTTTGTATCTTTAGTAGAGACAGGGCTTCGTGATGTTGGCTGGGCTGGTCTTGAACTTCTGGCCTCAAGCAATCTGCCCACCTTGGCCTCCCAAAGTGCTGGGTTTACAGGCATGAGCCACCAGGCCTGGCCTTTATCAACACTTTTGACATGCACTTTTCAAAGCTGCCCAAATCATTTTGCATAGATCACCTACTTATTCTGACAGAGTCCCAGCATTCCATTTTCTAACAATACTATTTTGAGGTAGGAGGAAGCTTTAAAGTTCTGATGAAAACCAGCAGCTTCTTGAGTTAAAAACAAAACCCTGAAGTCTTCAGTGTGGTATTTTCCAACTTGGTTCTTGACAAGAAATTAGGGGATTTCAGTGTGAGAAATTATAAAGCCCTATTGCTATGAATTGTTAGGTTTGGTGAATATGATGTGGTATTTCTGCAAAACTCTCTAAGGGGAGTGACAGAACATCATGATGCTGACCCATGGCGAGAAGGGAGCTTGCACATCTGTGCTATGATAATTCTAAAACCTCAGGGATTAAAATACCCAACTCGTGTAGGAGCTGCCTGTGTGAAACTGTGTGCTCAGTCCACATCTGCTCATCATGGCTCAACAAGGCCAGGCTCAGATCTTTAGATGACCTAAGCTCTGAAAAGTTTATAACGGCTCCAATTTGAATTATTACTCCTATGTGAAATTAAAATGGAAAAGAAAATAAAAGATAAAATTAAGGTTAAGGAAGCTCAAGAAAGTCTAACTTTTCCCAGGCTGTCTACTTTGATGCTTTTTTTGAAATGTCAAATATCAAAATATTTACAAAATGTGTGTTCATACACAGTCCGGCTTTGCTGGTGTTGTCTATGAGGTCACTCAGCATCCAGTGGTCACGGGGATCTGTAGCTTTCTTTCAAACACCAACTGTTGACAGTAGTGAAATTCTGGTACCTGATGTGGTGGTCTCACTCCCCTTCCTGTAGTACCATGCAGCTAGAAATTAGAAATCAGGAGGCTGGCCCCCTCCCCCAACCCTAAAACCATTCATATGTCAACTCCTGCATACTTAGTGCTTTGAAGAGTCATAGCAGATGGCAGTTGAAATTAGCAAGCTGTGATTAGCCATTCTCCCACATGAATGGACCCTGACACTGACTGAGACCTTTGGCTCTGCCCTTTCTGAAAGACTCTGTTAGGCTAGGACTTCCAGCAACAGATCATTCCCATTTAGCTCCTGTTTTTGAAATATGGCACATATTCTTAACACTTATACTCCTTCAGCTGCGCCTTCTAGCAGGCACTGTATTCTCCATTCCCATTCAACCTGGTCTTTTTATTTTTTTGAGATGGAGTTTTGCTCTTGTTGCCCAGGCTGGAGTGCAATGGTGCAATCTTGGCTCACTGCAACCTCTGCCTCCCAGGTTCAAGCAATTCTCCTGCCTCAGCCTCCCAAGTAGCTGGAATTACAGGCATGTACTACCACGCCTGGCTAATTTTTTTTTTTTTTTTTTTTTTTTTAGTACAGGTGGGGTTTCACCATGTTAGGTTGGTCTTGAACTCCTGTCCTCAAGTGATCCACCTGCCTTGGCCTCCCAAAGTGCTGGGATTACAGGCATGACCAAAGTGCTAGGATTATAGGCGTGAGCCACCACACCCAGCCCAACCTGGTCTTATCATTATTTTATACCACTAGCCCAGCCAGCTCCTCACTCAATAGATACTTTCAGTTCCCAACAACTTGGAAAGACAGACTTTCAGAGGCTGAAGTATTTTTGCAACAACTCAACTTGTTATTCTATTCCATTCCTCCTCAGCTCCATCCTGATGTGAGGGGACTGGGCAGAGGGTAGGCAGCAGTAACAGGAGGGTAGGCCAGGCATCAGGCTGTGACAGATATCTGAGAAGCTGTGGCAAATTGGCCAGTAACAGGCATCCCCACACAATAGACAGTACACGCTCTTCAGGGTGTGGATGTGGGTGCCAGAGAGGTCAAGTCCAGGGGCAAAAGTCAATCAGAAACCAGTGTGTTTAGTCAGATATTGACACAACTAGAGAACTAGGTACCAGGCAGCTCAAGCAAAGACTTGAGTTCATTTTTATTTGATACTTTTAAATTGGGGCCTCACAAAGCACCCATCGTATGTTTTCTATTTACTGGTAAGGGGAATACTGCACCAACATCAACAATGGTTAGAAGGCCACATAAAATGTTAAACTAGTTAAAAGTTCTCCATGTAGAGCTTACAACTTTACCACTTATTTCAGTAAATGTTTTTAAACTTTTCCTGAAAACAAAAAGCTAGACTTATATATCACATCCTTTGGGGTAGCATTCATAGCCCCAGTCTGAGACTTTTTAGTGTACATTTAAATGTAGACTAAATGAGACTAAATAGCCTCAGGCTGGGGCCATGAATGCTATCATTCATTCTTGGCTGAGCACTGTGGCTCACTCCTGTAATCCCAGCACTTTGGGAGGCCAAGGTGGGTGGATCGCTTGAGCCCACGAGTTTAAGACAGCCTGGGCAACATGGTGAAACCTTGTTTCTACAAAACATACAAAAATTAGCCAGGCATGGCGATGGATGCCTATAGTCTCAGCTATTTGGGAGGATCACTTAAGCCTGAGAAGTTGAGACTGCAGGGAGCCATCATCGTGCAACTGCACTCCAGCCTGGGTGACAGAGTGAAACCCTGTCTCAAAGAAACAAAAGTTGCTTTAATAACTTGGTTTAAAGGTCTCATAAACCAAATTATTAGAGAAACCTCCCCCCGCCATCAAGTGTCCCAAGACCTGGAGCAGATCAGGTAGGATACAATTCCAAAGCCTCCAGGAGCAGAGAAAACTTCAAGCTAAGGAAGTCGAGAGCTTTTCTATAGACCACTGGGGCTCATAGTTGGGGGGAGCAGAATTCTGTCACAATTCCAACTAATATAACTAGATCCAGGAAGGAGACAAAGCTGGTACAGTCCTAGACCAAAAGGACCCTGAGAGTAAAAATAAGGAGAAGAATGTCCTTCCTGGTTCACCGGCCATGGGCAACATAATGGCGCTCTCATAAAGGCTCAGGGTCATAATGGACAGAGGTGTTGAGATATCTCTCATCCACTGCTTCTTGCCCTCATGGCCAGATGTTCCCTAAGAGTGACAGTCAGAAAATCTAAATGTGGATAATTTTTTACTTCTCTCATTGTTTGTTTGGCAATTTTATCCTTGAGTGTCTCTAGGTTTCTTTATGCGCTGTGCCAGAGAAAACTATCTCTTCTTCAGAAACCCTCCAGAGCTGTGACCGCTAAGTGGCTGCCCCACCAAGGACTACATTTCCCAGACTCCTCTGTGGTTAGCTGTGGTCATGTGATGAAGTTTTAGCCAATGGAAATACCCACCACTTCCAGGCAGGGCCCATAGAAACCTCCCACGTGTGCCTTTTCCAAGCACTTTTCTTCCTTCACTAACCCTAGGCGACCTTGAAAACCACATGCTGCAGAAGGCAGAGCCCCTCTCTACTTGTCTCTGAATGAATGCACGAAAGAGAATTGCCCCACTGACCTGTACTGTTACATGAGCAAGAAATAAACTATTGTGTTTGAGCCGCTATAGATTTGGGGTTCTATTATAACAATTAGCCCGTCCTAATATCCTTTTTGATACAGCTGTTATCGTTGTATACAGAAATCTCTGTGCCCTTTACTCCTTTCTTTAAATCTTACCACAAACTAAAAAAAGAATTGGGAGACGTAAATTTAAGTAGCTGTTGGGGACAAATGACACTTACCAAATTAGTGGTCACGACATTCAGATCCTGGAGACAGAAGAATAGGAGTACAGCAGAGCCTCATTTCAAGACAACCTAATAAAGTAAAACATAAGGCCTTTAAAACAGATATTTTAGTGTGTGATAGTTAATTTCCAACAGGAGTTGTCCGTTTACAAAGGAATATGGCACTGTTTTCCAGTAAATGACAAGCTTCCCCGCTGCCTTTAAAATAAGACTTACACCTCCCCGCTCCCAATTATTTTAACATAGAATTTCTGAAGAACAGATCTCCTCTGACAATGTCAGCTATACTAAGACTAGATGCTGACTCAGGGGATGACTTTAGAAGCTAGGAAAATCAGGGTATGATTTCTATGCCTATGTGCTGTTCTCATGTCCACGTCAAAACTTTTCTCTTGGAAACTTAAGTTTCTTGGGTAAGAACTTCCAGAGCTTGCAAAATTATAGGCTTTGCAAAGAAGTACGAGTCTTTAGACAAAGTTAAAACTGACACATTATGATGTGTCTTTGTGTTTAATATCATCCCAGATACGAAGGCACAAGTAGGAATGAAAATAAGTCCTCTGTAAATAGGGCGATAAGACAATGCAGGTTCATACACAGAACAATGAGAAACATGCTCAGTAAAGGCAGCATGGCTGTGTATATCTTTTTACCAGGGCTGCCATCTTTTACCAGGTTAAGTGTGAAAATTGCCATTTGATGGCACAGGGCACTTATCTGCCTAGAACAGGGTTTATTTTTGTGTCTGATTGCTCAGTATAATAACTAGGAAGCAAATAACCCAGAACTCTGAACAAACGCTCTGAACAGTCTGAAACAGAGTACGTGGGTTAGGGGAGGAAGAGGAGGCAAAACAAAGAGGATGGACAGGGAAAGGCATCAGTTGGACCATTCTCCCCAGGGTTTCCATCTTAGTATCTTTTTTTTTTTTTTTTTCTTCCTTTTGCATTCTTTTCTGGTCCTATGGAGAAGAGATATCAGATCCCTTTGGGGCCATATTTACAGGGTCTCCCAAACGCAGTCCCTACTCCCAACTATGGGCTGGGGCCTGCTAAGCTGCAGGTGTCAGGGAACAAGATGGCGCCCTACAGTGAAGGGCACCGAATTGCGGGGGTTGGGGGGCAAAAGTGGGCCTTCACTTACTCGGAGGCGCTGGCTCCTCTGAAGCCCAGACGCTGCCAACTCCCTGGGCTCAGGAGTCACAACCGCTTTCGTGCTCTGTGTTCTTCACTTCTGTCGAGATCAGCTCCACATATTTTTCTGATGATGTCACCCATTCTGACTTCCTACATTTTGAAAGCGGATCTACAAGTAAAACCTTTTGTGAGGCTTAAAAAAAAAAAAAAAAAAGAAGAAAAGAAATGAAAGATGTGCTGTAGGGAGATGGAGAGGAGGAAAAAGGCCGTTGCCTCTTTATTTTGAGATTTGCTGCAGCTGCGAGTGCCACTCCCCAGCTAGTTTCCTGGCTTCAGAGGGAGGCCGGTGGCCGGGCGTGGGTGACGTCAGGGCCAGGCCTGAGTCATCGCCAGCGGCCCAGCCTGGCTGCCCTGCCACTCGGAAGGGGACAAAAGGAACCTTTGATGTCCAGAGGCCCTCCTCTCAGCACACTCGCCGGCACAGACTAACAGGCCAGGAGAACATTCCTGCCACCTCCCCACCCCCCGGCCGCCCTTCCTACTTCCGGAACAACCCCAGATAGATTCAACAAGGCCTCTCCAAAGAACATCACCCTCCTGCATGGCAAAGGCATGGCCACGCTCTGTCAAAGACAGAAGCAGCGACAAAGAAGAGGATGTTTCCCTGGGGAGCTCTCACTGCTCCTCTGCCATCCCCCTTCTTCCGTGTGGTGCCCACCTTACTCAAGGAGTTGCAGTGGAAAGAGATGCGGAAAGGTGGAAGGTACTTTGGTCACCATCACCAGGCAGCTCCCGGTGGTCAGTGTCTATTCTCCTCTGCCTCCATGCTGTGGCCCTGGACTTCGCTCCCTGCCCTGGGTGCTAACATGAACTAATTCTTCTTGGGTTTAAGACATGACCACTCTTTAAAGGGGATATTTATATCCCAGTG
The DNA here is from genome assembly GCF_048565385.1 of Saimiri boliviensis. Taxonomy (NCBI): domain Eukaryota; kingdom Metazoa; phylum Chordata; class Mammalia; order Primates; family Cebidae; genus Saimiri; species Saimiri boliviensis. The sequence continues at coordinate 48,802,376 of NC_133457.1, forward strand.
CCTGGCATGAGGCTTGGTAAATACATGATGAATGAAGGAATGATAACTGTAAAATAAAATAGTAGAGACCATAATATTGACTACTTAGAGTGAACAATATTCAAGCCTCTGTGCTTTATGAAGACTACTTCATTTATTGGTATTATCACAACAAAGAAGCTGTGAGATAGGTACCATTAATATTCCTAATGCTATAGAGGAGAAAATGGATACTCAGAGAGGTTAAGACACTTCTCTAAAGCCTCACAGCTAGTTAGTTCGTGGCAGAGCCTGGATCATCTAACCTCACATCCTGTTTTCTTAATCATGGTGCAGAGTAGCTGGAGTGAATGAAGAAATATTGACCAATGGCACCCTGGCCAGGAGAAAGGAGACAAGGATAAGGATGGGACTTGAAACCAAATCCTGCAAGGAAACAGTGAAACAATTAGGAATGTTCTGGCAACATGGGCCTCAAACCTTTTTATTGCGTCAACACCAGGTCTGAGGTTTGGCAAGTGGGTGGGTTACTCAGCGTGGCCAGAGGCGCGAGTCAGTCATGAGGTTCAAGGGGGGATGAGAACCAGGGAGGTTGGATGGATGCAGGCCTGTGGCATGTGGTAGATGCAAAATCTGAGAGCCATGGCGGACAGACTAGCTCAGCGGGGGACAGAGTACCTTGGAGGGAGTCAGAGTCCACGCTTGTCTTTGTTGCCTTCTGGCCTCATGGATGTGGGTGGGAGGGTCAGTGAGATTAAAGGGATACATCTGGGGCAGACACGAAGGCTACAGGAAGAAGCACATGACGGCACTCCCAAAGACTCCAGACTCGGAAAAAGGGTCGCAATTGGGGTGTGGTTTTAAAGTGCAGGAGGGACTAGAAGGAACAGGAAACAGATTTGGATCTGACAATGGTGGTTACTTTCTACTCTTTGTGCCCTCCTACCAGGAATTAGTTGCCTTTCTGGGCCTGAGGGAGAGTCCTGCCAATGGCTGTGGGCAAGCAAAGGCGAGGAGGGGTGGCAAGAGAGAACATCTGCTTACCAGGGTATCTGGGCCCAGCATAAGAATGACCTATGAGGTAGCCTCTGTGGTTTATGATTCTGTGGTTTGTACTGTTCCATGATTCTCTGAGAGTAAATGTCTCATTCTAAAAGGAAGACAAAACCAGGAATTTCCAGCCCCTTGTGGAGGGGTCTGGGAGGTTTGGGTGGCCTCCTCAATAACACATCCACTGCTTTCCTTCCCACTGTGGGTGGTGTGTCAGGTCACAGAGACCCCTCTCCCTGGCTCAGGCAACCTATGCCTCTGATGCCTGGGACATTGTGTAGTTCTACCTTGTTCCTGGGAGCTCTGCCAGTTGCCACTCTGAGGAATTGCACTTGTTCCATGTAGTTTGAATCCCTAGGTAGGTGGAGTTTCTAGAGGTGAATTTCATAAGAGAGAAAGCCACATGCTTTTAATCAAGGGAGCAGCAGCAACTGATCAGGTTCACTGTCAGTGTCTGCACACAGCCTGATCTTGGGCTGAGGAAAGTGCTTGAAGTTCCAGGCATTTTTGGCAGAAGATGTGTTTATTCTTTTCTTCCTTCTCTGCAGAAAATGCCTCTGGGCACCTCCCTGCTCTGCTTCCCCAAAGACTCAGTGGCCTTGCTTGCTTCATATACACAGGTATTTATTTCTCTAATAAGATGAACAGAGGCTGATTATTTCTTTACCCTACTTCCTATCAGTTTAATGTAAATAGAAAAATAAAGAAGCAGAAATGGTCAGTAAACTTAAGTGAGACACAGATTCTTGGGTTATATGCTCTGGGTTTGATTCTAACAGTGAAAATAAAATCAGAGAACTGAGAAAAATATCCATTTAGATACAGAGAAGTAAGTACAATGGCACTTCCCTAGCCTCTACCTGAAATGGAACATCCTCCTCCTTTGCTACAGCAAATGCAGTTAAATGCTGGTAATTAAAACAAAACAAAACCTTTATGGAGGCAAGGAATTCCTTGGAAGATTTGTCTATACTTGTTGCCTTCAATTCTCTCATTTCATTCCCTCTCTTTCAAAAAAAATTGATTAAGGTTTAATTTACATACCATAAAGTTCATCCACTTAAAGTGTACAATTCAATGGACTTTAGTGTATTTCAGAATTGTGTAATTTGTAATCTGTTTTTTTGTTAACATTTTTTGTCATCCCCCACAAAAACACTATGCCTAATAGGTATCACTCTTTTTTTTTTTTTTTTTTTTTTGAGACGGAGTTTCGCTCTTGTTACCCAGGCTGGGGTGCAATGGCGCGATCTCGGCTCACCGCAACCTCCGCCTCCTGGGCTCAGGCAATTCTCCTGCCTCAGCCTCCTGAGTAGCTGGGATTACAGGCACGCGCCACCACGCCCAGCTAGTTTTTTGTATTTTTAGTAGAGACGGGGTTTCATTATGTTGACCAGGATGGTCTCGATCTCTCGACCTCATGATCCACCCGCCTCGGCCTCCCAAGGTGCTGGGATTACAGGCTTGAGCCACCGAGCCCGGCTAGGTATCACTCTTCATTTGTCCCCACCTATCAGCCCTAGACGACCACTCATCTAGTTTCTGTCCCTATAGATTTGCCTCTTCTGGACATTTCCTACAAATGGGATCATACAATATATAGTTCAAATATTTGTCCTCTCCAAAACTCATGTTGAAATTTAATCTCCAATATGGTAGTATTGAGAGGTGGGGGCTTTCAGAGGTGACAAATCCACTCATGGATTAATGGATTAATTGGTTAATGGAATAATAGGTTATCATGAGAGAGAGACTTGGGGGTTTATATTAAGAGGAAGAGGGACCTGAGCTAGCACTTTCAGTCTGCTCACCATGTAATGTCCTGTGTCACCTTGGGACTTGGCAGAGAGTCACCACCAGCAAGAAGGTCTTCATCCAATATGATCCCTAGACTTTGGACTTCTCAGCCTTCATAACTGTAAGAACTGAATTCCTTTTTTTTTCTAAATTACCCAGTTTCAAGTGTTCTGTTTAAGCAACAGCAAATTAACTAAGGCATAGAATATTTTAGTATTTCATTCCTTTGTATGGCCAAATAATATTCCAAAATGTGTGGGTGTACAACATTTTGTTTATCCAAATCTCAGTTGATGAACACTTGAGTTGTTTTCACTTTTGGCTGTTATGAATAATGTTGCAATGAACATTCATGTGCAAGTTTTTTTGTGGACATGCATTCATGTCTCTTGGGTAGACACAAAAGAGTGGGATTGCTGGGTGATATCATACTATGTTTAACATTTTGAGAAACTGTCAAACTGTTTTCCAAAGTGCTGCATCATTTTACATTCTCACTAGCAATTTCTGAGGGTTCTGATTTCTCCACATCCTTGCCAACACTGTTATTGTCTTTTTTATTATAGCCATCCCAGTGGGTACAACATGGTATCTCATGGTGGTTTTGAATTGCATTTAACAAATGAATAATAATGTTGAGTGTGTCTTCAGGAGCTTATTGGTCACTTTTATATCTTCTTTGCAGGACTGTCTATTCAAATCCTTATCTTTCAAACTGGGCTAATTTTTTAAAAGTTTTTGAGTTTTAGGGATTTTTTTTATATATCCCAGACACAAATCCCTTATCAGATATATATTTTACAATATTATCTCCCTGTCTATGGTCGTCATTTTATTTCTGGTTGTTGTTATTTGAAGCATAACAGTTTTCAATTTTGATGAAGTCCAACTTACCAATCTTTTCTTTCATCACTTATATTTTTGGCATCATATTTGAGAAAACATTATCTCAAGGTCATAAAGATTTACAAGGTCATAAAGATTTACACCTGAGTTTCTTCTAAGAGTTTTATAGTTTTAGTTCTTACATTTAGATCTATAATACACTTTAAATTAATTTTACTTATGGTATGAGATAGGGATGCACATTCATTCCTTTCATGTGGTTATCTGGTTGTCCTGTAACCATTTGTTGAAAATATTATTCTTACAATAATTCTGTACATATAAAACTATTCTAAAATAAAGAGTTTATTTAAAAAATAGTTTATTATTTCCCCTATTGAATTGTCTTCGCCCCTTTGTCAAAAATCAACTGACCATAAATATTAATATTTATCCTTGGACTCTTAATTCTGTTCCATTGATTTAGATATCCATTGTTATGCCAGTACCACACTATTTTGATTACTGTTGCTTCATATTATGTTTGGAAATTAGGAAGTGTGAGCCCACCACCAGCTTTGTTCTTTTTCAAGATTGTTTGGCTATTCTGGACCCCTTGTATTGCTATATGATTTTTAGGATCAGTTTCTCAATTTCTGTAAAAAATCTAGCTGGGGTTTTGATAGATGTAAAATTGTACCAGCAGATCAATTTTGGAAGCAATCCCATCTTAGCAATATTAAGTCATCTGATTCATGAACCTAGGAAGACTTCTCATTGATTTAGATCTTTAATTTATTTCAGCAATGTTTTGTTGTTTTCAGTGTACAAGTCTTGCAACTCTTTTGTTAAATTTATTCTCAAGTATTTTATTAACTGATATTGTTTATACTGGGAATCATCTATGCTCTTGAACTTATGAATTGTGCTTTCATGATCAAAAGTCTTAAGTCCCAGTCCTGGTTTCACTATTTATTAGCTGCCCACAATTACTTAGACTGTATCAAGTTCTTTTTCTTCAACTGAAAAAAAAGGAAATACTAATATCACCTCATGGGTTTGTTATGCAGATTAAATAACATAATGCATATATAACCCTATTCAGACCATGACCCACAGGGTGCAGTCCTGGGGTGAGAGGAGGGGTTGCAGCCCAAGAAACCCAATCTAGTCACCAAAAGTAATGTCTAATTAACTCATATTAATACTTGTATTTCTCAAACATCACAAAGAGCCTCTTCAATACCCCTTAGCATTCTTTCCCCTCCTATCCAAGCCCCTTCCCACCCCATAGCTTCTGCCTTCCTTTCTTTCTCCCAAGCTCCCTAAAAGCTTTTTCTCGAGTCTTAATCAGCATTCCTCTGGTCCTTCTGCTTCTGTCCAGTTCTTCTTTTGATGGGGCAAAAAAGAGTTCAGACAAAGCCAGAACTCTTGTTAGTGGACAAGAAGAGAAGAAAATCAGGGAACACTTAATTTATGTCCTATCACTCATGTAAAGTGCTTAGTGCAATGTCTGACATACAAAAATGGCTCAATAAATGTTGAATTAAAAATGTTTTTTGTGGTGGTTACTTTATGTTATCTATATGTTATGTTAATGTGGGGTTTAGATCATAACCTCTGAGAATCCAGCCTAGAGGTTGCTACCCAATGGCCCAACCTCATTCATTCAAGTGAATTTTGAGAATCTGAATTTGGAATTATTCTATTTTCTTCCTCCTAAATCAAGCCTCAGAGAATTAGCCCTTGGAAAACTGTGAAAAGTTTATCTTTAGGGCTTCTTGAGTATTGTTTGGAGGCCACATCTGCTTCCTCCCTAGACCAGCCCCAGGACCCTATACACTTTTCCTCTCCATAAAATCTTCTAGTATAGTACCTTTAAGTGCAGATCAGGACTTGCCATGTAGTAGGTCAGCATCGGTTTCAAGTGACAGAATAAAATAAAACAATAGAAAAGATCTGAGTACATTATAACTAACACTTTTGTTTCAATTTTATAATATGTATGTGAGCTGGGTCTCTCTGTGAAACATATTTTCTATTGTGGTTCAGGGTTAAAATTTTTTTTTAAATTATTTATTTGTTTTTTCTCTTTTTTTTCTTCCTAGTGAATTTAAACCAGTGTTGACACAGATCCCTCACTTTCGCTAAGGTGTTTAAACAACTCATGAGAGCATAAAGTAAACCCCTCTAAGTGATCTGCCCACTTTGACAGGGATGGAGACCTTAAGCCCTAGGGATGAAGCTCTATCAGTAGTGAAGGATTCGGGGGCACTGAGGCTCTTACCTGTAATTTACAACACTTGGAGAAGGAGTATCTTCTGTTTGCTGTGTGGACCTACCCCCCGCCCCCATGCCACCCCACAGCCATTCCCTTCTCTCATTCCCACAAGATCTACACGTCCACACTTTGAACTTATGTGAGGTTTTCTATTTTTCAAGACTCTTTCACGTACTCCATCTCATTTGGTTTTCACAACTATTCTATGAAGTTGATGGGTGAGATGCAAGTCCTTGCTTGACCACTTAACATCCTGGGTGACCTTAACTTCTTAGCCTCAGTCTCCTCAGTTTGATTTATCTATATAAAACCAGAGAAGTCAAGAAATTTAGCCAACATCACACAGCCCAGAAGTGGCAGGACCAGGAAGAGAACTAGATTTTTTTACCTCCGAGCCTGATTGTCCTGCAGGCTCCCATTATGGAAATTCATATCTTTTTTTAGAGGCATGATTCATCTGACTACCTTACAAAGAATGTTTAAAAAGCAGAGAACATTTTGCTCTCCCCTCCCTGCCATATCTAAAAACACTGACTTTTATGGCACCAAGCACAAGACAAACAGCTCTTCATGTCTCATGGTGAGGGGTTATCACTCTCAACATCAAAGACTATTTATTTAAGGCTAGGGCTTGTCAGAAACAGAAACAAAGTCAAGAGGAGAGGAAAACAGTTCCCTGAGTGCTCTGTTTTTGTCCTTTGTGTAGCAGAGTGTCCCCTCTAGTGGCTCTGAAGGAAAATAGCTTCTGGAAAACACATTTACAGATTCGACATCGATGGAGTCAGAGATTTTGGGGCTTCAGGGGAACTTCAAGCACTTCGTTCTGTACTTCCTTTTATTGATGAGAAACTGGGGACAAGAGCAGTGGTTCTCAACCAGGGGTGCGTTTGCCCCCTGGAAAATGTTTGGCAACATCTGGAGGCATTTTTTTATTGCCATTTCAGGGGGTAATACTGTCATCAATGGGTAGAAGCCAAGAACGCTGTCAAACATCCTAGAATACACCAGACAGTTCCCCACACCAAACAACTATCTGGTCCACTATGTCAATAGTGCTGAGGTGAAGAAACTCGAGAGCAGAAAAATGGGGGGACCTGCCCAGGGACTCACAGCTTATTCACAGCTTTTGACAGCTCGGGCTAAGTACTCTCTTTTAGTTCCTTAAAAATTTTTTAAAATTAGAATTGTTAACGATTCAAAAATAATACATGCTCATAAATAAGAGTCATACAATAAAAGATCTTCCGTCCCCTCATGCCTCCCCAGAATCAATGTTAACGTCCTTGGTGGTTGATTAGGCTGAACTATATTAGAAATGACAATTGTAGACCCTTTTTGTCTTATGAACATGGCAATTTCTGACGGTGAAGCTCAAGACATTCATCCTTCTGTCCAGGCACACACCAAGACAAGCATCAAGGCACACAGGGCATTCTTTCAACTCTGCTTGTCATATAAGAGTTAGACTCAACAGCACACATTCGAAGTTTTTGTATTTAATAAATGAAGTACCTCTTCAGATCAAAGATAAGGATCTTCTACACGTTCCCAGAAGCTTAGGGTGCTTAGCACTGCGGGGTCCCAGAGCTAAGATGGTCTATGACAGACATTAGAGGACACTGAATCATGTGGTGTGTGTCTTTAATGCCTCTTTGACACTTGGGATCTCACCCTTTTGTAGAGAGCTTCGCTCAGGATTAGAATCTTCTGTAGGCTATGCTGTTTAAGCAGAAATTAGTAAGATTATTTTGTTGTTTTTGTATTTATTATGGACACTTTCTTTTTATAGGAAGCACTGTTGGTATTCTATTGACTATGGGACTTTACAACTTCATTTTATGACAAATGCATAAGAAAAAGTGAGACAACTCAAATAAAAAAAATTCTGTTGTTTTTGTTTATGAGACAGAGTCTTGCTCTGTTGCCCAGGCTAGAGTGCAGTGGTGTGATCATGGCTCACTGCAACCTCGACCTTCTGGGCACAAGCAATCCTCCCACCTCAGCCTCCTGAGTAGCTGGAGCCACCATGCCTGGCTAATTGTTTTATTGTTTTTTAGAGATAAGGTCTTGCCGTGTTGCCCAGGCTGGTCTTGAACTCCTGGGCTCAATCAATCCTCCTGCATTGGCTTCCCAAAGTGCTGAGATTACAGGTGTGAGCCACTGTGCCTGGTCCCATTATCTTTTTATTGACTACTGTTTTTCTTATCTTCACTGTGAGGTTTGATCATATTCTTATCTTCAAAAAAGACTGTCCTTTGCTGGACTACGAATGCTTTACTATCCTGGATCTTCTTTGTCTTTTGTGCCAAACGTTGTTAGCCTACCCAATTGCTAACAACACCTCTCCCTTCCTTCTTGCTGGGCAGAGCTCACCACCCACCATAGGGACTGACAATGGCAGATAGACCCATGCTCAGTCTACCTTCAAACTAAGGCATGGATATTTGGCATGATCCTGGCCAATGGCACTTGAGGGGAAGTTTCTTAGGTAGGGCATTGGGAAAAGCGTTTCTTTCCTAAAAGCCAGAGATAAAGGTTTTTGTAAGCAGTTGTATGAAGAGGTGATTCCTTGAAGAGCAGCAGCATCTTGCAACAATGAGGAAGAAAGTCAGAGTGTAAAAATCAGTACACTAAGACGGTGGAGAGAAAGATGGAAGAGCAGGGTCCATGGCAACGTTGGTAAATAATGGGCCAACTTAAGAACCACCTACTTCCAGGTTCCTGTCAGTATATAATATGTCTCTGGCATTTAAGCCATGTGTAGTTCAGTGTTCCTTACTTGCAGCCAAAAGCTTCCTTACTGAGCACTCATTTGACCACATAACAGCTACTCACTGGCCTCCTAATGGATCTCCTTGGTCTCCCAGCCCCCATCCGCCATCCTGAATCCAGTCCCTTCTCTCTAAAGAGCCAGTTTGGTCAGAGAATTCTGTAGTTCCAGCCTTTAGTGGTAATATTGTGCCAAATCAAAGAAGCCACTCACAAAAGACCACAAATTATATGGTTTCATGCATATAAAATGCCCAGAACAGGGAAATCTATAGGGGCAGAAAATAGATTAGTGGTTGCTTAGGGCTGGGATAAAGTTGGGGCTTAGGGAGGTCACAGCCAAAGGGTACAGGTTTCTTTTTGAGGTGATGAAAATTTTCTAAAAGTGACTGTGTTGATGGTTGCATTTGTCTGTGATTATGCTAAAAACTTTTGAATTATACACTTTAAAATGGTGAATTTTACACTTTAAATTGCTGCGTTGACCAGTATGTGAATCGTATCTCAATAAAGTAGTTTTTAAAGGAACATTTCAGAGGTCATCCATTATCTAGAAAACAAAGCGCAAATTCATTTCTTTGACTTTCAAAGTCTAACCTCAAACTGCCATCTAACTGAATTCCTCATGACTTCACTCTGGCTGACAACTGGACAGACTGCAAGGGTTCCAGGCACAAAACCTGTGCTTCCCTGCTTCTCTGCCTTTGCTCCTGTGTTCCCTGGGCTTGGAAGGATCTCTCTCACCATCTTGGTCTATCAAAATTTAGCTTGCCTTTGAGGTTCGGTTCGAATGTTCTCCCTAACATTTCTGCCTGGAAAGCCAGGCAGAAGTGGGCCTTGCGCCTCTGAATTAGTAGAATTCAATAGACTTCCTGTGGTGCTTACCCTTGTCCTCTTTCACAGACTGACTGGGTATATGACCACAGTTTCTGAATAAGTTGGTGCTAATGCTGTGTCAGTAAGAAAGAATACCAGGACTATTTTAGAAAATTTGGATTATGTGGTTACCATAATGCCTTCCCACTATAGTGTATGATCTTTTTTGGGTAACATCTTCCTCTCTCACAGAGTTCTCACCACAATCTCTCAGACGAATAAAAGAGCTTAGGTTCCTTTTTCTCTACAATGCACATAAAATGTGGTCAGGTGGTGTTAATTAAGGGTCTTATGTCTGCATTATACAACAAATAAATAAAAGCTAAGTTGATGATAGAAACTTTTTTAAAGACCACAAAAATGGCCAGGCGCAGTGATTCATGCCTGTAATCTCAGCATTTTGGGAGGCTGAGGTGGACGAATCACCTGAGCTCAGGAGTTCAAGACCAGCCTGGCCAATAATGGTGAAACCCTGTCTCTACTAAAAATACAAAAATTAACCAGTTGTGGTGGAAGGCCTCTGTGATCCCAGCTACTCAGGAGGCTGAGGCAGGAGAATCGCTTGAATCTGGGAGGCAGAGGTTGCAGTGAGTGGAGATCTTGCCACTGCACTCCAGCCTGGACGGCAAGGTGAGACTCCATCTCAGAAAACAAAAACAAACAAACAAAAACCCAAAAGACAACAAAAATACCAAATGGGAAAATAAAAGAGAATGTTTTTATAATGGAGGATACCTTCCTAAATAAATCAGAAAATCCCAAATACCATAAAGAAAGTCACTGATAGATTTCTTTGCATCAAAAACCCCCTTTTTGGGTAAAGACACCATCAATATTGTTGAAGGATAAATGACATATACTTTGAGGAAATATCTTCAGGAGAATAATAAAGAATTAATATCAGTGCTAATTGAACAAACAATACACAATAATGAGGGCAAAGAATAAAAACGAGTAAGTCATAGAAAAAGTATCAATGACAAATAGTATGTGAACCATATCCACATCACTAATGTCAGGGAAATGGAGACCAATACAAGGAGGGTCGTTTGCCTGCCACATTGGCAAACATGGAAAAGATTAAGAACATGCCTAATGGTCAAGTCTGTGGGGAAGAGAGAAAACACAAGTAGTAGTAATGGGAAAACAAATTAGTTCTATAAAATTTATAACATATATTATAATATACATAACTTTGAGGAGAGCAGTTTGGTAGTGATCTAATTATTGTCTGCAATGAACAGATACTACATTTATAGTTGCCAAGTGAACTTCTTAAAAAAAAGTCATTCTTGATGATTAACAAGTGAAATCTCAAATATTTTCTTCAATTTCTCCATTTTAAGACACTCATATAGAATACGCTTATTAAGATAATTTCCTGGTTGTTTACAATATCAAATAAGGAAGCCTAGCAGGAACAATCATCTTTAAAAGCTCTCCTCTAACTCTTTAAGTGAGAATTTACTTTAAGAAGGCCCCATATTTGCCTTGACTGAGACAGCCAGAGCCCTTGACTGATTGACCAACTCGATGAGGAGAGGAGGGAGGCGGATGAGGATGCTGCTCTGCCTCGATTTCCCTATCCCTGGCTTCCCTTGATTGGTGTTCGGTAATGTCAATGCTTTTTGTTTCCCTGATGCTTGGTGAGGCTTTCATGTAAGGTTAGATGCAGTACAGAATTGTGTCAGTCTTTATAATCAACCAAAATACCGAGGCTTTCCCTGAACCTGGCATGTTTTCTTATCCCATTGTCTTTCCTAAACAGATCTGTAGCAGCCCTGTAACACTTTTGTATGAGTGAGGAAAAGGCATCCCTTGAAGTGTAGCCCCATGGTAGGATGCAGGGCTGGGCGAGGGAAGAGCTGGCCATCTTCAGGCCCTCTGGCCCCTGGGCCACTGTTTGAACAGTCTTATTCCTTACACCAGCCCTAGTCCAACTGCTTCCCAGAAAATCCTTGCAAACCACCATTTCCTCATTTCCCATAGTCCCAGGGCACAGCAGCACCTGCTACAGTTAATGCTTTCTTTTCGTGACTACTCTTTTGGAGCTGCCCTTTGAGATTTCATCAGGGCTCCACATCGCTTTTGTTAATGCACTTGGCCACACAACCCCACTCCACCACACACACACACACACACACACACACACACACACACACACCCATAGGCTAAGTGTTCACCCATGAAACAGAGAGTGGCAGAGAAGTTAATTGGTGTCCTTTTTACTGCCGCGATCTTACCAGCAAAAAAGCATGATAAGGAAATTTCTTCTTAGCTTTGAGTTTTGTGTCTTGGGCTGGCTCTCCTTCCTCAGGGGGAAAGAAATGGCCCTTTGTGCTTTGGAGCCTAAAACAGAGAAGTTTTTGGGCCCCCAGGATAAAGCCCTTCCACTCAGATCTTTGTTTGAAATCCGGACTGATTAAGAATTATTCAGGATGGTGGAGACAGTTGCTATGGCTAAAGGAGGGGAGGGTGGTCCAGCCCTACTGGTGACCCCCCTAAGATGAGAAGTCTGTGTAGGAGGTGGGGGTTGGCCTAGAAATTTCCAGGGTGGCAGGGACCTGCATCCCACACTCACTGCGTGAACTCAGGTGGGAGCCACTGGAAACCCTGTGGAGGCTGCGCACTGTACACTCCTACTTTGAGAGCTGGGGTAGGGCTCTCCATGGATAACTTGTGGCCAGGGAAGACAAGCACAGCAGGAGTAGCAGGAGTAGCAGTTACCATGACAACCACCATGGTCTATGAATCAGAATATCCCTTTTTCTCCAGACACGTGAAAGCCTGGGGCTCCTGTACATTCCCATGAAGGGGTCAGGAAGACCCAGTAATCATAATATTAGACTATTTCCCAACCTTGGAGAGTGAGGACCTTGTAGCCAAGTTTAATATGATTTTATAGCAATACAAAAATTTGGCATTCTTTGCATTTGGGTGTTGTTATTATACAGCATTCTTACCTGTTACCTACATTTATCTCTAAAATGTAATTTATGAGATTCCTCCTTGGAAAGAGAGGAGTGCTTGTTATTTTGAGCAGTTTCCTCAGCTCTCCTTCCTCTCATTGTAATCTTCACCTCTTAGAAATTCTCTCTTGTCTAAACTGCATGTATAACTTAGTTCATAATAATGTGTGCATATATTAATTTAGTGGAAACATGACTTCTTAGGATCTTGCCATGTGCTCCACTACCCATCCTAAAAATAAGATGAAGACAGAATCTTCAAGAAGAATCATGAGAAAGAGGCCTGGAATGAGGCCTAAACCCTCCACCTTGGTTATGTCGATCCTTCTCCCAGTGCCCATCATCTAAGGAACAACGGGGTGAGCTGCAAGTCCTTAGACAAATGGATGTAGTTACTTTGACTCAATCAGGGTTTTTCTGTAACATCCATTATGCAAAAAGCAGTGTGTTAAGTACTCTGAGAGACAGATAGAAATAAAAGCTATGGGTACTTCCAGGGGGAAGGTACTACCTGGCTGGAGAGATAATGCCAATGAATCCCAAAGTGCACTGTGGGGCTGTGCTGACCATGGGCAAAGGAGAATGTGGGTAGCGCAGAGAGCTATGAGGATTGGACCAGTCAGGAAGGCTCCCTGGAGGAAGCCTTTGCCCATCCGATTTCTTGATTTCAGTCAGGTAGTAGAGAGAGGAGGGGAAAGAGAGAGAAGCTCCAGGGAAGAAGAAGCTGCTGGACAAAGGGACAGAGATGAGAATGGCCACCACCTGACTGTGAGGCAGCCAGCGCATGTTGGAAGCAATGGGGAATGCATGGAGTGTGGCCTGGAAAGTGGGGCCAGCTTTGGCTCTCAGTGCTGTACAGAGTCGTTCAGACACTGGGCAGCTGGGTTTTCAGCACAGGAATCCCATGCTGAGAGCAGGGTTTAAAGAGGATTAGCAGGCAGCTCATGCGGGATATACTGAGTGTTAAGGGTTCTGTAGGTTAGTAATGATTTCCTTGTAATAACGTTTTATGGTATTTTTAAAAAGTTAACTTTGAGATACAAGCATTGTGTGTATTGTACATAGAACTTTGAAAGAGATTTATACCCTGATACCACTTAATCCACACTATTTGTAAGAGAGGGAAGGGATTATTGACTTATGAAATCAACAGGTCCAACTAAGAGGTCCTGGGTGGGAGAAATTTGGGATAAGACCAGATACCCAAGTGTTGACTTCATAAGGTGGTTATGAATGCCTGCAGCAGTTAGCTCATGATCGTGTTGTTCTGCAAGACTGCACTTGCCAGAGGAACAACTGGAGTGTTCCTGGAGATAACTGCTGGAGTCCAGGATAGCTTCCAAGAAGCCAGCTGTATCTGCAGTGAGTAATGAGGAGCCAGCACTGTTGTGAAACAGCTGGGAGCAACCTCACTGCCCTCAGTGCTTCGTTTGCTATGCTTGTGTATCCATTTATTCATTCACTCATTCCTTCAAGTATTTCTACCTGCTAAGGCACTGTAGAAGATACAGGCTTCGGCAACGTGTGGCACGGTCTCTAATCCATGGGAGAAACACACATACACACAAATGGTAGTAGAGCGGTTGTTCTCTCTTTCCTTCTCTCCCCCGCCTTTCCCAATTCCCTTTCCCTCTGGAAAACTCAAATATCTATGTATTGGTAGGTAACTGAGTCTCAATTTTCTTCCATGGGTTCCAATGTCAACTTCTGCTTGTTGGGTAGTAACAAGATTGAAGACATTCAATGAGAAATTTCTAGAATTCCTTACTTTTCTCCACTTTCTAAGAAGCGTGGGTTGGAGGAAGGTTGTAGGGTAAGTGATGCAAAAGGGAACAGATAAAAAACGGGCATCACCCTCAGGGGGAAGGGTTAGAACTCCTGGAAAGAAGAGAGGGTTGGGTTGACGTCTGAGGGCTTGGTTTGGAGAGAAAGAAAGAGGGGGAGATGGAAGGGTGGAAGAGAAATGGTGAAGATGACAGAAACAGAGAGATTGACGGGGAGAGGAAAAGAGAGAGCCTCTGGGCCCCAAACACCCCTGGTGAACCTAGGGATTTGGGATAAAGGGACTCTTGTTTTTCTGGAGAAAGTTTTGCTGTGCATTGTGCCCTGAAACTCCCTTATCATGGTCTGCATGTGCTCTGTTACTTTTCAAGGTTTGTGGGTGGGGGGAAGGGAGGTCTGGGTTTGTTCGTTTGTTTGTTGTACTAACTAGTACTACTAAGACTGAAAGCAGCTTAGGCTTATTTGGGGGTTCTTATGCTACCTTCAGTTTTGCAGTTGAGTATTCTCAGACTTCCTCTGTCTGTGCATCTGAGCTCACTGGCCTGTGAGTTCGTCATGATCACAGATAAGACTTTTATGGTTGCAGCACGTAGTAGCCCAGCTCAGTAGGGTCACTCCTTCATCTGGGGAAAATGGCTTCACTCTCTACTCTGCTTAGAGTTGCTTTGTGGCAAAGATCATTCCTCTCGTCCACTCTCTGGCTTACCCCATTTGTCATGTATTATGCTTATAATTCATTTTGCTTTAAGTTCTTCCCCAGTTCCGTTCACCCACGTATACCATCGTCACCCCATTTTCTTAGCTATTCTTTGAGCCCAGCCTGGCTGGCTTTCCCTTTATGAAATGCTTCTTCCATTCCTGCATGCTTACTCTTCTCTCTCCTAAACTTGAAGCCCTCCTATTGACCTTGCTTCCATCTGTATATCTTCATTCTAAACATACTCTGAATCTTACCCCTTCTACAAAGTTCTTATTCTGAGAGTTCAGATTATCATGGGTTCTTTCATAGTCTATACACACCTTGAGGACAGAAACATATTTATTTGTGTAACCCCAGAAGGAGGCAGGTGCTGGGATTATACAACCTCGGATAGCCACATGTCTCCCTCTCTCACTTCCTTCGGGTTTCTGCATGAAATAGCAGCCCTGCTCTCCATTCTAGCTTCTTTTTCTGCTCTATTTTCTTTATCACTTGATATATAAAAGAATTATTTGTTGAATTTCTGACTGTCTCCCCTGTTCTCCTAGAATGTAAGCCCGATGAGAGCAAGGACTTTGTGTGCAGCTTTAGGCCAAAACCGTGCCTGGCATATTTATTGGGTAAATGAATTCTTGGTAGGTCTCACGTACTCAGTCAATGTGAAACGGAATTAAATAATCGGAAGTAAATCTCTAGAAACATAACCTTACAAAAACAAGACTTTATCTTTGTACTGAAATCTCCAACAACCTGAGGTTCAAATAGTATCTTCCTCTCCCAAGGGATGTTAAAAAATATAAGCTTAACTCATCTGTAAATAAATTTTTAGATAACAATTGCACTAAATACTTAACATTTCAGCCTATTATACTCAATCTGAGAGAAGTAAAAAGGGAAAATTAATAATAGTTGTTTTTTTTTTTTTTTCTAAAGAGAACGGAGTCTTGTTCTGTCACCCAGGCTGGAGTACAGTAGAAGTAGAATGACTACAGCTAACTCCTGGGCTCAAGTGATCCTCCTGCCTCAGTTTCCCAAGTAACTAGGGCTACAGGCACATACCACTGTGCCTGGCTTTTAGAATTTTTTTTTTTTTTTTTTTTTTTTTTTTTTGTAGAGACAGGGTCACTATGTTGCCCAGACAGGATCTGGCTGGTCTTGAACCCCTGGTCTCAATAAATCTTCCTGCCTCGCCTCCCAAAGTTCT
The DNA here is from genome assembly GCF_048565385.1 of Saimiri boliviensis. NCBI lineage: Eukaryota > Metazoa > Chordata > Mammalia > Primates > Cebidae > Saimiri > Saimiri boliviensis. The sequence continues at coordinate 48,818,608 of NC_133457.1, forward strand.
AGAGAGGGAATTTTCTCTTCACCATGCCTGGCCTGATATACATTTTTGTACTATTAAAGAAAATTCTTGATAATTTTATCTTTGCAAGGCACTTTTTATTTTGCTATGCTGACTTGGACCAGACATTTACATTGGCATTTGGAATGAATGTATGTCATATGCCTCTTTTTGAAAATTGTGAATTGTATATTAGGAAAATTCATAAAACATGAGTGTACCATTTAAAGGATAAGTATGAAGCAAGCAATTGGTCAATTACTTCTTGAGTCAAATAACAGTAAAGTCAGTTCTCTAGGAGCACCTTTCTGAGTCCTGAGCACACCAACTCCCTGCCCCAGAGATAACACAACCCTGCCCTGTGTGATAGTCTTTCACTGGCTTTTCTTTATAGTTTAGCAACACATGTTTTATACTTTTAAATTTTTTTCAAAATAATAATGCCCATTGTTAAGAAAAAGTAAATAAAAGCAGTGGTGAACTGTCTTCCCTAGTACCACTGTACAGAGGCAATAATTTTTTACCTTTTTAGACATTTCATCTGTAGATATCTTCCTGCCTTTAAGCAATATGCTTACACTGCTAGTGCATGCTCTATCCATTTTTAAAGAGTAGGAGTAGAGGAGAGGAATGTTCTTACCAACAAATGAACATTTGAATTGTATCAGACCTGTTCTTAGCAACACTTCATGCTAGAAGGCATTGGAATAATTTTCCCATGTTTCAAGAAAAAAAAAATTTTCAAACTAAAAATACACTTTTGACCAATGTATCAATGAAAGGTGATCATTGAATATGATGTCGAAGAAATTGATCACCTACATGTCCTTTCTAAATAAGTTACCTGAGGATCTAACTCAGCCAACCAAGAGAGTAAAACCAGAAAGAACAAAATGTAGACTCCAAGTAATCTAATCCAGTGAAGACCCTGGCTGATTCCTGTGTAGGAACCCAGAGAGCAAGACGTCCAAATTGGAGTAGGTGAGGTCTCAGGAGCAAAGAAGAGGGTTACATAAAGAGGCTGAATAAACTTGAGGGATAAAATGATGATAAAGATGCTCAGAAAGGCAAATACAAACTCCAGGGGAAAAAACAAGACTATGCAAGAAAAGAAATGTAATCAGAGTGATTACTAACAATATTTTTCATGGTCACCATAAATGTGAACCCTGTTACTCATTTTCAACTCCTGGACTAAACCTATAAAGAGAGCACAAAAGACTTAATTTTAGTCACAACACAGATTATGAATGCCATAGAGGATCTTTTCTTTATCCCTGACGTGTAAATGTAATGATTCTATGTCTAATGGGCTCATGTCCTTCAGCTCTAGGAAATGTCTTCTATTTCTCAATAACCTTTTTCTCTTCTAGACACTACTATTAGTCAGCTGTGTAACATCCTGGCTTAGCCGTCCAATACTCCTTTCTTTTCTTTTGATTTCTATCTTTTGTCCTCTTTGGGAGATTTCTTTGAATTTATATTCTAATGCTTTTGCTTAAAAATATATAGATTTTTTTTTTTTGGTAAATGTTTTCAATATCCAAAGGCTCTTTACAGTTTTCTGATTTTTCTTTCTTTTTTCTTTATGTATCCTGTTCTTTTATGACACAGTATTTCCTCAAATTACTCAGGGTGCCAACTGGGGATTTCTTCTCTTCTGTTTCTAATCTTTAGTCTTTCCTTGGGTCATTCTTTTTTTTATTTTTATGTCTTTCATGATACGTTTTTATTTTTATTTTTTGAGACAGAGTCTCACTCTATTGCCCAGGCTGGAGTGCAGTGGTGCAATCTCAGCTCGCTTCAACCTCTACCTCCTGGGTTCAAGTGATTCTTGAGCCTCAGGGATTACAGATATGCACCATCACGCCCAGCTAATTTTTGTATCATGTTCCATTCTTTCTTCAAGTATCTGAGCATCCTCAGTTGTCTTGACTTCAGAATGAGACAATAAGGTGCTAATTGGCTTTGGGGTTTGTTGCTTGCTTGTTTTTGTTTTTTTCTGTACCTGGAATAAGCTTACTAGTGGTCATTTAACCTTGTGGTGATTTAGCATTGCCAATTAACTGCTGCATGATCTCAGACAGCACTCTGTGCTTTAGTTTCTTCCTAGAGTTGTGAATATTAAATGAATTAAGACATAAGGTACTCATTGCATTTATAACTTTTTGCTGCATCTATTACTTGCATTATAATTACTTGGTAGGGATTCAGCTAGTTAGCTAGGGAATTCCTAAATATCAGGATATCAGGAGTTTCATTTTTGGGGCTACCTCATTTTGCAGCGAGAAGAACAAGGCTGTGAGATTTTTAGTCGGGTGAGGAAGTAAAGGTAGAGGAGGGCCTATGTGGCTGCCAAGTGGGATGAGAGGCTAACTGCTCCTTTTGAGTATTTCATTAATCATGGTGGTTTCAGCTCCACCACTCTCTCAGCTAATGTGTATGAATTGCCTCGTCTCCTAGATTTTGCATTGCAAGGATTTCCTCCTCCGTTCTAGCCTCATCCACCCTTACTCTTGTAATATAGGTTTGGCTTCCTTTATCTTTCTTCTACCTCCGCCTCTCCATCCACTGTTTACCCTCCAGAAATTCTGTGAAATTGCTTATCTGCTGAAAGTCCCTTTACCATTACTAAGTGATTATCAGTTTTTACTCTTGTTTTAGTGGGGTCTCGGTGAGGATAAATCAAGTATGCTTATCTGCCACCTTTAATCAGACACTCATCAGCTCTTGAGAGATACAGTGCCAGGTTCCAGGTTTGAAATCCTAGCTCATTTATGTGCTTTTCTTACACTTGTAGGGTCATTTAAACTTGAAAGATGAGAAAAGGAGGGAAGAAAGGAAATGGTAGCCAAATTGACTTGCTTTAGTTGAGGGTCCTTTGACGGTATTCTACTAATGCACCCCCCTTCTGGAAAGATCTAAATTTGCAGTCAACAGGAGAAATGATTTTAGGCTAAGGTTCAGGAAAGACATTGCAAGTAACGATGAAAATAAATCACTTAAAGAGGAAGATATAATTACTTCCAAGTTCCAAAGTTATTATGAGCATTTCTTTTACTGTAACTACTACTGGGTAATTCCTCCATGGCACGATTGCTGGAAGTTAGCATGTATATTAGCTCAAGAATAGATGTAGGCTATTTCTACAAAATACAGTAGTAGTTCCATTATGAATAACAATCATTCACTGGCTTATGATTTACTATTTCCATTACATTTACCACATGAACATATATAGTAAAATTAGGTCACTCCTTTGAAGCTTAAGATGGTGGAATTCACAAGCATTTATGACATCGAAGCATTTTTAAATGTTATGGGCAAATATAAATAACTTAAAAAGCCTAAGAACTACCCTTCAAACAAATAATTACAAATAATAATAGATTGGCAACCACAACTATAATTAAGGAATCTACAAATAGATAATCTATATTAAAGGAAAATGTGTTTGGTTACACAGGTGACAGAGAATCTGAGAAGCTTAGAATAGTGACAGCAGAAAGCCACTCCCAACCCTGGACTGAAGGAACCATTTGAGAAGATAGTGTTACAAATGCCCAGGGACTAGGGTCACTGAGACAGCCACAACTGTGGCAGCCTTTCTGCCAGGGACTGGAGCCAGGCCACTGCTACTGTCAGAGGCACCATTCACATCTGAGAGGCTTAGGGAGAGAAACTCGGGTCTTTTCCTTCCTCCCACTTTCTAGTGTTTCTCATTGGCTGAGCCCAGGTGGGGCCTAGGTGACCTGCGAGCCAGAGAAATCTGTTTGCAAGGGTGGGCACTGGTAAGACAAAGAGCAGAGCAGGTGGAGGGTGAGGAAGGAGTCTGAAAGCATACAGGCCCAGTTATGATGTATTTTACACAGCATGGTCATCCCTTAGGCTAAATATATGCTAACAGACTATGTATAATAGAAATATATATGTGTGTACATGCCTTTGCAGCTCTATATATACTCAGATCAAATTATGCCTTGTCCAGTTAAGTCAGGACTGTCTTTTTTATTTTTATTTTTTGAAATGGAGTTTTGCTCTTGTTGCCCAGGCTGGAGTGCAACGGCACAATCTCGGCTCACTGTAACCTCTGCCTCCCAGGTTCAAGTGATTCTCCTGCCTCAGTCTCCCGAGTAGATGGGATTACAAGCACGTGCCACCACGCCCGGCAAATTTTTTGTATTTTTAGTTTCTCCATGTTGGTTAGGCTGGTCTTGAACTCCAGGCCTCAGGTGATCTGCCCGCCTCGGCCTCCCAAAGTGCCGAGATTACAGGCGTGAGCCACTACACCCAGCTGCTAGGACTGTCTTAACGCATTAAGATCAGATTCAAATGAGCCATAAACTATTGCTCCTCTAGCTACCAATTAAATGATACTTTTAATTTTTCAAAACAAGAAGCATATCACCCAGCCACCTTGGGACAAGGAAATGATTTCCCTCCTCACATTTTGTCTCTAATCTTAACACTAGGAGCATATAGTCTAAGATGCACAACTACAATTCTCATGCCTGCAGAAATGCCTTGCAGCCCACCCATATTAACTCACCAACTGTGTAGCTTTTGAAACCAATGACAACTAGCTTTAATATTCTTTGGTAATTTTCATGAGAATATAAAAGCAGTCCGTTCTGAAACCTAGGCTTCACAAATAATGAGAAACAGTTATTTGGTCCCTCCTTTATGAAATCTAGTGGTGGATGTGCTGGACCAGCCATTTTCCCTCACTAATTTCCGCTTGGCAGATGGCAGAATAAAACATTCGTAGTAGACAGTGCTTTCCTTCAGAGACTGAAATGTACAGGCACACAGAGAAAGCTTGAGGTTTGGCCTTCTTCAGATGTGAGCATTACACCACCAAAAAACAAAAACAAAAACACCTCGGAGAGTTTGAGAGGCAGCAAGGGTGCCTTTAGCCTGTGCTTTTCAGAAAGTCTGATGGCTGGCAATGTGGAGTGGATTCGGCTGAGCCCAGCTGGGCATTGGCTTATTTCCTATTTACCCCTCATCAGAGCATCTCACTGTAACACTCCCTTTATTCAGTAAAACTTTACACCAAGAGGAAGTAAAAACATGGAGCTGTCAACTGTGCTGTCCTTTTCATCCTCACCTTTGTTGCAACAGAGTAAGAGTTTGATTGAAGGAAAGGGAACTGTAGGATGAATTCCAAATAATTATAACCAAAATGGGTAGAAGGGAGAAAAGGAGAAAGAGTGGGAAAAATTAAAGGGGGAATGGCTCACAAGGAAATTTCTCCAGCCAACGGGAAGTGTTTATTTCAATGCTACTAAGCTCTCCCTCACTCCCACGTCAAGGTTATTCACAGAGGAAATCTCCTAATAACATGTTATCAGCTCTGGCTAATCACCAGGAGTGTTAAAATAGCTAGAGGACCCAGCCTATTTAATCAGACTCTCTGGGGTGACACCTGGGTATCAGTATTTTTTACCCCGTGGTTTCAACATGGTTTCAACGTGCAGCCAGGGTGGAGACACTCTGAGGTGAGCCCCACCTTGGGTATATTATGGCTAAAGATTGAACAACAGGAGCCTTAGAGAGAGGTGATTGCTTTAACTGGTGACAAATCACAGTCACTATCTGGAGCAGTGGAGCCCACTAGGTATTGTTCCAGGAAATTTATTCAGCCTCTGTAAGCTAAAAACTGACCCCGCAGCCCTTCCAGGGACAGACACTGCCTTCCACTCACACCTCTCTGAGCAGAGGTTCTCAGCGGGGGTGACCTTGTCATCCTTACCTTGGGGGTGTCCTTGGGAAATCCATGGGGATGTTTTCAGTTATTCTTGGTAGCTCATAGAGGTTGATGACTCTTAGCAATATTCAGTAAAGCTCAGATCTCTAGATGACAAGAAGTGTCTGGAAATAGCATAGGCCTGCCTACCCTCTCAGGAAGGTGAGAATTACCTTAACTTATTCCCTAGGATTAACAAGAGGGTTTCTTGTGATAGCAGCTGTGATAGACAGAATAATGGGCCCCCAAAGATGTCCAGGTCCTAATTCCAAGAACATGTGAATATGTTACCTTACATGGCAAGAGAGGCTTTGCAGATGTAACTAAGATTATGGACCTTGGGATGGGGAAATTATCCAGCATAATCTGAATAAGCATAATGTAATTTTGACTCCTTAAAAGCAGAGGACCTTTCCCAACTGTAGTTATTGAGAGGGAGATGTGAAGAAAGGTCAGAGAAATGCACAATGCTGGCTTTGAAGATGGAAGGGCTGGGTGCAGTGGTTCAAGCCTGTAGTTATCCAGCACTTTTGGAGACCACGGCAGGAGGATCACTTGAGCCCAGTAGTTTGATATTAGCCTGGGAAACACAGTGAGACCCCATCTCTACAAAAAATAAAAAAAAACTTAGCCAGGTGTGGAGGCATGTACCTGTGGTCCCAGTTATTCAGGAGGCTGAGGCAGGAGGATCGCTTGAGCCTTGGAGGTTGAGGCTGCAGTGAGCTGTGATTGTTCCACTGCACTCCAGCCTGGGTGACAGAGTAAGACCATGTCTCAAAAAAAAAAAAGAAAGAAAGAAAGAAAAAGATGGAGGAAGGAAGTCATAAGCCAAGGAATGGGGACAGTCTCTAGAAGCTGGAAAGGGAAGGGAAAGGAATTCTCCCTAAGCCTCCAGAAGAAAGCATGGACCTGCAGACACCTTTAGCCCAGTGGAACCCATGACAGACTTCTGACTTCTGGAACTGTAAGATAACTGTGTGTGTTAAGCCATCAAGTTTTCGGTGACTTAATACTGCAGCAACAGAAAATAGCAGCCGACTAAAACACAGCCAAAGTGGACCACAGTTGGAGGCTTCCTGTCCTGCTATTACTAGAATACAAAGCACACGTTGGTTCCTAAGGTAACTGAGAGACATGGAATCGATTTTGTGCTCTGGAAATATGGATTAGATGCAAGTCCCTAAAGTTCCCAGCATCAACATTTTCTCCCTTCTACCATTAGTGGCTTTTGGGTGAAAAAGTTTAAGAATCACTGACAAGAGAATGGTGTCCTCATTTGTGTCATTTACACAATGGAACATGTGTCTGGGGCACAAAGACAAAGGAGAGAACACCAGGAATCTAAGCCATGGAAATGTCTCAAGATGACATGATACTCGAAATTTTGTGGTTATTTCTTTAACCAGAAGGAGAGTTGTATTTTGATCCCTGCCTGGACCTGGCTCTGTTGAGATTGCTGAAGATATTGGTCCATTTTCTGTTTCAGTCCCAGCTTGCTTGGAATCTTCAGCCAACGGGGGCTGAGGATAATTGTCCCGGATTGATCTGTACCTCTGCTGGAATAGGTCAGAAAATAAAGCTCCTATGCTGACAGGAAGACTATCCATGCTATGATAGCCTTAGTTACCCTCTTCAAAATCTGTGGGAGGAACAATCCACCTGTTTGATCCCCTTTGCTCAAAGTCCTCCTCCTCCAACCTCAAGGGTCTTTGTATCTGCCTGTTGATGCTCCCCACTTCCCTGGCTCTCATGACCTAACACCATGCTTGGAAGTCCCCAAATGATGCTACTGTCCTGCTCCCTTGGGTGGAAACCCCTTGGGATTCTGAGGTAATTTATAAGAGTAAACTGGAGTTTTGGTTTAACCAATACTCCTGCAGTCTTGGTTGCTGTGAATCACCCATCTTTTCCCTGAGTGGGGAAGGATGACCACTTTTACCCCTGATGGTTTCACTGTTACCACCCATTCACTTCCTTGCCCTAAACTTCCTCTGATCCAGCAAGCCACATGACTGCTGTCCTCTTAGATCAATCCTGACAATACAGTATGCAATAGCCAAAATGTATGAAGCTGATGAGAAATACGTTGCAGCTTTGTTTCTGATGTTATATTCAGTATTATAAACATATAGACTTGCAGACATCTGATCTCAATGGAGATGGAACACAACTTCGTATATTGACATTGCAGGTTTGTTTATGCTCATTCAATTTTCTTCACATCAAATAATTCCCTTCCACCCCCAGCTTAAAAGAAGTGTCCTCTCCTCTTCCTGAGCTCTTGTTCATGTTTCTTCTTCTCTTCCTCCCTGAATTACTATTTCTCTCAGCAATAGATTTCACCTTTAGCTTCTTAGTGGTTTCTTCCTACTGCCTGTACACAAACCCAGATACATGCATTAAAAAAAAAAAAAAAAAAAAAGTTCATGGGCCCTCATTGCCTTCTCTAGTTTTTTTTTTTGTTTTTTGTTTTTTGTTTTTTTTAATTAAATTTCAGGCTAAACTTATTTCAGGAGGGTTTGTGCCCACTCCCCAGCCTTAGAAATTCCCTACAATCTGTGTGTTACACCCACTTCTCAACCACAGCTATGTTCTCAGGTGTCACCAGGATTCTCCTAACTGCCTAATCCAGGGCTTCTTTTCAGGTTTTGTTTGTGTGGTTGATTGCTTTAGATTTTCCAAAGTTTTCAAATGGACAAAAAACTGGAGAGAACAGTATAATACACATATACACTTGTTACTTAGATTTAACAATTGTTACTATTTTGCCCTGTTTCATCCATTTTATCTGCCAAATTTTTATTCAGTAAATTACAGACATTCTAACATTTCACCCTGAAATAATTCACTGTTCTTTCATAAAAAACATGAACATCTTCCTACACACCCACATTATCATATCCAACAAGAAAATTAACAACAAATCTGTAATATCGTCTTATACACACATTCTACATTCCTATTTCCTCAATTAGTCTGGAAATGTCTTTACAACTGGTACATTGAGATTGCAGTCATGTATGTCCATCATGCTTGATGATTGTTTCTTGGTTTTCACTGATGACCTCACTCTAGCATTTGCCTCTGTTACACAGTTCCTTCTTGGAAGACTTTCCCTTGGTTTCCATAATATCAACTCTTCTTTTTCTTAGTCTTTTACTCCTGACCATCTGTTTTCTTCATAGACCTTCCCTTGCTACTTGTCTTTTCAGTGTTGGCGCTTCACAGGATTCTGTCCTTGGCTCTCCATTCTCACCTTGAACTAGCTTCCCAGGCAATTCTCCTGAATAATATTCCACTGTATATATGGATACCATTTATTGTGTGGCTACACCACCTTTGGTTTACCCTCGTATCAGTTGATGGATGTTTGGGTTGTTCCTACTTTTTGGCTCTTATGAATAAGGTTGCTATGAATAGCATTTGTATACAATCATGTGTATTTGTATACAAGTTTTTGTGTAGACATGTTTTAATTTCTCTTGTGTATATACCTAGGAGTAGAATTGCTAAGTCCTATAATAACTTTATGTTTAACGTTCTAGAGAACCACCAAACTACTTCTCAAGCAGCTATATTGTTTTACAGTCTCACCAGCAATGTAGAAGAGTTCCAACTTCTCCACATTTTCACCACCACTTACTACTGTCTGTCTTTTTTATTAAAGCCATCATAGAGGATGTGAAGTATTATCTTACTGGGGTTCTGATTTGTATTTCCCTGATGGTTAATTATTTGAACATCTTTTCATGTGCTTATTAACCACTTGTACATTTTCTTTGGAGAAATATCTATTTAGATCCTTTGCCAATTTTTCACTTGAGTTATTTCTCTTTTTTATTATTGAGTTGAAGAGTTTTTATATATTCTAAATAATACTCTCTTTTCAGAAATGTAATTTGCAAATATTTTCTCCCATTGTAGGAATTGTCTTCTTAGTCATTTTATATGCATAGTTTCTAGCACAATAGGCATTCAATAATTATTTATTGAATTCAATTGAATCTCTCACAGGTCTAATCATCTTTTTTTACTGTCCACTCAACTTCAACTTTCTTTCTTACAGTATAAGAAAAATACAAATAAAAATGAAGAATATAGACTCTTTGGACTGAACATTATTTAAAACTCTGAAGTATACGTGGCTTATGAACACTAGGTTTTAACAAATTACTTAACTTCTCCAGGCTTCAGTTTCCTTAAGTGTAAATTGGAGCGAGGTTTTGGAATTTTTACTTGGTCATCTGTAAGCTTGCTTCCACTCCAACATTTAATACATTCAACAATAACAAAAGTCAAGACCATTCCTGGTGGCATGCAGGGCTCGAAGCAAACCACTTAGAATAATCACCGTGTCTGCCTCAGTTGCTGGTATATTCCAAGCACAAAGTGCTGTGACCTACCCATAATAAATAATAAACTAGATAGTATTACTTAATTCCCATTAAGCTCATTAGATTCCACACCTGTAAAGAGCATCAAGATGTCGATGACTCCCAAATTTGTATCTCTAGCCTCGACTCTTTTCCTGATGAATTCATTTGCTGATTCAACACTTCTATCTGCAGGTCTAACAGACATCACAATTGTAACATGTCAAAAATAGAATTCTTGATTCCCCACTCCTCCTCAAACTTGTTTCCCACTCCCACTCCACACCAGCCCTTCTAATTTCAGTAAATGGCACCACCTCCAATGAGATGCCCAGGCAAAAGGTTAGAATCATCCTTAACTGCTCTTCTTCTTTAAAAGTTATTCAATTCATCAAAAAGTTTTATCAGCTCTACCTTCAAAACACACCCAAATTTGACCACTTCATACCTTCTCCACAGCTTACTGCTCTAGGCCAATCTATGACCTTCTCTTCCCTGGATTTTTATAGTAGCCTCCTACCTTGCGCCCTTAAGTCTATTCTTCCCCACCTACAATCATTTCTCCACATAGGAGTCTGGATGTTTCTCTAAAAACTTAAACAAGATCATACTACCCTTCTGTTCAAAATACTCCAAAGACTTCCTATCACATTCAGAATCAACCCAGGGAGTTGCTGGTGGAGTGGTATGTTAGGCCTTGAACAGCTCAAGTGACCTTGCCACCCATTTTATGTTTCTTGAACATACCCAGAATGTCCTACCTTAGAGCCTATGCACCTGCTGATCTCTGCATGCAACACTGGTTCACCTGAGATTTTGCTCAGCCCACTCTCTTGCTTCATTCAGATCTCTGCTTGAATGTCACAACTCCAGGGAGGACTTATCCAACACCCTTTCTAAAAAAGCCCTTCTGCAACTCATTGTCCCTTTATTCTGCTTTACGTTCATTCAGAGTACTTACTGTTCCCCGAAAGATAATACATGTTTGTTTGTTTACCTCTGTGTCCCTTACTAGAATGTCAGCTCTAGAATCTAGAAGGGCAAAGATCTCATCTTTGTTTCATTTTCTTTCTGTTCCAACTTTTATTTTCAGTTCAGAGGGTACAATGTGTGGATTCGTTACATAGGTAAATTGCATGTCACAGGGATTTGGCGTGCATATTATTTCATCACCCAAGTAACAAGCATAGTACCTGATAGGTAGTTTTTTGACCCTCACCCTTCTTCTACCCTCCACTATCAAGTAGGCCCTGGTGTCTATTGTTCACTCTTTGTGTCCATGTGAACTCAATGTTTAGCTCCCACTTCTAAGTGAGAAAATGCAGCATTTGTTTTTCTGTTCCTGTATTAATTCCCTTAGGATAATGGCCTCCAGCTCCATCCATGTTACCACAAAGGGCTTATTAATGGCTGCATAGTATTTCATTCTTATTAATGGCTGCATAGTATTTCATGGTGTCTGTGTACCACCTTTTCTTTATCCAGTCCACCACTGATAGGTATTTAGGTTGATTCCATGTCTTTGCCATTGTAATAGTGTTGCAATAAACATATGCAGCCAGATGCCTTTACAGTAGAATGATTTAGATTCCTTTGGGTATATATTTTTTTAGTATAATAATAGGATTGCTGGGTGGAGTGGCAGTTCTGTTTTAAATTCTTTGGGAAATCACCAAACTGCTCTCCAGAGTAGATGAACTAGTTTACACTCCCACCAGCAGTGTGTAAGTGTTCCCTTTTCTCTGTAACCACACCAGCATCTGTTATTTTTGACTTTTTATTAATAGCCAGTCTGATTAGTGTAAGATGATATCTCATTGCGGTTATTTGCATTTCTTTAATGATTAGTGATGCTGAACATTTTTTCATATGCTTGTTGGCTTTGGTTACTGCATGGTTTACTGATGTATTCTTAGAGCTTGGTACCATTTCTAGCACATGACAGACATTCAATTAATATTGTTGAATACATAAATTAATGATATAATAATTATTATCTGAGAGCAAGCCCTGGGTCTGTGTCACTTACTAACTGATTTGCCTTAACAAATTATGTAATCTCTCCAAGTTTCAGTTTTCATCCCTTAAAAGTGAGCTAGTAATACCTACTGTGAACGACTGTTATGAGGATTTGAGATAAGGGATGAAGGTGCCTCATATTAAGTGCTAAATTCATAGACCTGTAATTACCCACAAAAGTAAACATTCTTCTTTTTGCATTTGGTTGAAGGACGAAGGGGATCATCAAACCTGCTCCCTTAGAACCATAATTTATCAACTAAGAATACCATGCTAGAAGCTAAAGAAGGAAATGAATCCGTTTCATTGCAGTAGACTCAGAGAGCTGGGTTAGAGATACTATGTTCAAATTCAAGTCAAACCACTGCTTTGTTCTGTGGACTGCAGCAGGGTTGGAGAGAATGATTCAAAATGACCTCAGCTTTTGTCTAATTTGGTCCTGTGACCAGACCACAGGCAATGCCACATCCAGGGAACTGATTTCCTTCACAGCTCTCTGCCAAGAGGCCCACTGACATGATAAAATGCTGTGCAGCCATTACATATTACTCAGCCATAGGATGAGGCATTTCTACGTGTTTGGACATGGAAAGACCTTCAACAAGTATTGTGGAGTGAACAATTCAAGTTGTAGATGAAATATGCAGCACAAATGCACACCAACAACACTTCATTATACTTGTATGCAGGTTCCTACGTCTATGTGTAAACACAAAGCAAAGGGTCTTTGAGGTAGAAACCATGTCAGTTACTCTCACTTCCTCAGAGAAGCGAGGAGTGACTGGAACTGGAAGTGGGCGTCAAAGGAGACTTCAGATTTATCTATAGTATTTGTTTACTAAGATAATGTGTTATTTATATAATTAGAAATTAACTTTTTTAAGCTGCTCAAGCAAGATGATGCGAACATACCCCATTTGAAGTAAAATGAAGGAATTTACTTTTTCCTAACTAGTGGTTCTCAAATGGGCAGTCTCTCCATCAGAAGGTCTTTGGAAATGCCTGGGAACATTTTCAGGATGTCACAAATTCTCCAGGGGGCTACTGGCATTTAGTTCCCCAGGGATGGGGGATACTAAATATCCTATCATGTGGGGAAATCCTACACCACAAAGTAGTATCTCTGCCCAGAGGCCAACAGTGGCCCTAGTGAGAAACTGCACAAAAATTTGGGTTGGTTGTATTAGCAAATTCATCTATTACTGCCAAGGGTGGTAGCTCACACCTGTAATCCCAGCACTTTGGGAGGCTGAGGTGGAAGGATTGCTTACGGCCAGGAGTTCAACACCACACTGGCTAACACAGTGATACCCCATCTCTATAAAAAAAATAAATAAAGGAAAAATCTATATTAAAAATTTACCTATTACCTATAATTAAGAGGTGTTTTTCTGTCTTTGACTTGAACTACTGAGATACCCACATGTTCTGTCTCTCTGTATAAAACAGTAAATTTTGGTCGAAAAGTAAATTTTGGTCAGGAGAAGCAAATAGAAATCCATGTCAGTTGCTCTCAGTGGGAAGCCTCGGTTTTAATGGAGTCATTGGCTTAGGTTTGACACCTCCCATTTAGAGTATGTGAATATTTTCGAGAATAAAGGTTGTCTAGGCAGCAGCCGGTCCCTTTGTATATTGCTGATACTTTAAGACAAATGTCCCATCAGCCAGCAGTCAGGCAAGACTGAGAGCCTTCAAAGGAAAGCTAGGAGGGGTCCTTCTCCGGTGGTTAGCAATTTCAACACAGGACTGTCTGCTTTCAGACTACTAGCTCTCAGAAAGCAGCTTTCAACTCACAGGAGTAAGAGAAAGAAAGGTGATGATAGGTAAAACAGAAAGAGTATGTGGTATTTTCCCCTTCAATATCATACTCTTTGACAGTATTGTGGTTCATACATTCAATACATATTTATTGAGCATCTACTATGTGTCATCATTGTGATAGATGCTGCGGTGTAGTAGAGAACGAGACATATATACATGCATTCTAGTGGAGAAGGCATAATAAACAGATACATGTGAATCAGGTCATTTCAACTAGTGGTTACTGTGTAATGAAACAGCATGGGGATGTGATTGATAGAGACTAGTGGGATAACATATCATGGAGAGTTCAGCAGAGACACCTCTGGGAGGTGATCTGAGGCTAGCTGGGCCATGTTGTGAGAATAAAAATTGTGCTGTCAGTGGTCAATGTGGCGGCAATGGAAGGCCTGTGACTGTTCCCGTCTCTTCCAGCCCAGCCCAGGGCATCATGCAGTCTGCAGTAGGAGATGCAGTCCTGATCTTGCAGGTTATTTGTGCTCCGGGGCCGGGAAAAACTATGAGAAACATTCACATTTCTTATTTTGTTTTCCAGCCATCTAAGCCCAGGCTTTCAGCTGCATCTCAGGCCAGGATTTCACCTGTATTTACGGAAGTTGATTTCATTTGTTCTAGAGGTATAGGACTAGAGTTTGCTGATGAATAACTGGCATGGTACTTTAAGTAAATTACTGTTACGTAAAAACACTTGTATAGCAATTACTTTGTATCAGACACAGTTCCGAACAGTATGAATATTAAGTCATTTAGTGCTTACAACAAATCTACGTAACAGGAGCAGACGACTATTATCCTTAGTTTATGCATGAAGGACAGAGAGGCTGTTTCTTTAACGAAGGCCTTCCAACCAAGCACCCCTTCCAGGGATTTGTGGTGCGACAGGTAACACCAGCATTGGGTGGGGCAGACCTGGCAGAGGTGGCGGCAGCAGAGGTGGCAGGGTCAGAAGTGCAGATTCTTGACCCGCCCTAGAGGTAATGAACCAATTCTGTGCTCCCTCGGTGATTCTGATGGATGGCCAAGTTTAAGGGCCGGTGATCTAGTCCATCTTTTCATTTTTAGAAAGATGATCTGAAAGATTAGCCTTCCATATCTAGCTAATTGTTCAAAATCAGGTGTTTTATTTTGATGCACCCTTTCCCCTTTGTTAAAGTTCACTTCTCAGGTAGAGGAACTGAGCACAGCAGGGTTAGAATCAACCTATTAATCAGGGGTCACTACAGCAGGATGTAGTGCATGGGGGGGGGGGCTGGGATATGTGGTGACAGGGGCTGGGGAAGGGATGGGGGAGGCACTGCAGACCACAGGCCAGTGTCCCTGCCTGAGAAAATACCTCCATGTGCGAGAAGGGGAGAGGGACAGACAGGGACATTGTCCTCTTACAGTGACATCTCATCCCACGTACAGCTAACCTACAGCAATTTAACAATATATCCTTGCCAGAGAGAAAGGAAGGAAGAAGAGAAGGAAAGAAAGAAGGAAGGAAAAGAAGGAAGGAAGAAGGGAAGGAAGGAAGGAAGAAAAAAGGGCGAGAGGGAGAGAGAAAGGCAGGCAGGCAGGCAGGTGATTTAATGCTGAAGGCATCCCTCTCACATTCCCATGAGAAGAGAACCTGTGTTTCCCTGGGGTTCTAGGTTATGATGGGCCTCTTTAGCACATAGCTTTTTTTTTTTTTTTTTTTTTTTTTTTTTTTTTTTTTTTTTTTTTTATCCTGAGAAGGGATCTAAAGATTTTTCATAAAACACAATCCTGAATGCAAACCAACCACATTGCCTGGTTGTCAGCCAAAAAGCATGGTCTGTCTAGTGCTAGAAGAAAATGACTGTATTCGGCTTCCTGAGAGATGTATGCAACCCATTCTTTATGGGTGATTTAAAGGATTTTTGGGAGACATTTTGATTCCATGTATTTTACTGTGTGTGCTAACTTTAGACACTACCTTTCATGTAAGAGGCAACCACATTGAGTATGAAGGCCTATTTTCTGACTTTCTGTGTTGTCAGAGCTGAAAAATTGGCCAAGCAGACTCCATCCTAAGCTATAAGATCCACACTGTGATGGGGAAACTAGACTGCAGCCCTGGGAGGAAGCGGGAGCCTTACAATCATGGGTGGAAGCTGGCTGTGAAAACATCCACTGCGGTATGACTGTGCTTACACAGTGAGGGAGTGCTCCGAAACCCTACAAATTGCAGGGCCAGGTGTCTCTGGGTCTGTGAGGGTGCTAGGCAAGGGGTCAGTGCAAGGCTGGGCACTCTTTCCCCACCCACACTGCCCTTGTCTTGGCAGCCTGAGCTCTACTCATCTACCCTCTGCATCCAGCCCTGTCGGTGCTTCCTGACCCTGTGGTAACCCTTTCCTCTCACTGATCAGGCAGGGAGTGGACGCAGCAGGGGTTGTGCCCGGTCAACCTGAGCCTCCCTCTCACAAATGTGATCTGAGTGGCAGGCCATCTGTGGCCGGCCATCCAGATGGCAGCAGGCTCTGGAGCCATGAGGTCCTGTGGACTCTGGGCTGGTAGATGCCAAGCACGGGAGACTCATGGCAGAGACAGGCAGACAGAAGCAGGATAAAATGGGCCTGGAGTGAGCAACCAGCCATGTGAGTGACTCCCCTGTGCTGGTTTCCTGGGCCTGGCTGAGCCTGACTTGCTGTCCTAGGTCTCCTTTACCTACAACCTCATGCCAACCCCAGTCGCCTATTCACTGAGCTAGTAGCCAGCACTGGAGTCTGTCTCCTGCATCCAAACAACGCTTTACTGGAGCAAACAAGGAGGCTGGGCTTTACACTGTCCCCTGGGGCCCTCAAATGCCTGCTAAGGCTTTTACAAAGAAGCCAGGTCTCTAACCCCTTGTAGAACTCACTTTGAAGCTTCAATCACTTGTGACCTCTTGTGACCCAAAATGCAAACTTGCAGAATTTAGATGATCTTGGCAAGTTCATTGTTTAAGAACCCCCTTTCTACAGGACAGGTATGATTTTCCTGGGCCATGTAAAATGCCCACACTTGTTCTCTATCCTTCCTTTTCTGATGAGTTATCTGTGCCACAGACATGCTTGTCAATGTCAGGTATGAATTTCCCCTAGTTTATCAATTAGGCGTAGAAACAACAGTGGTTTCCAACGGTTTTCAAATTTTCAGTACAGAGTCTCTTTTCTTAATCTAATGTTGCTTGAAACCTCAGTACAGAAGAGATATAGGCAGAGCTGCCCTGTGCGTTTCTTCTTTCGGACTCCCTCCCCAACTCCGTCTGCAGGAACAAGCATTCAGGGCATTGCTCAGGGCGGCAGATCATTTCATCCTTATCTAGAACAAATATCATAGAACACCCATTACACATTATAACCCCTTCCAAGTTCTGGAAATACAGCAAAGTACAAGACACATTTCCAACATAAAGGAGAGGTGCCGGCGAGAGCCCTTGCCAAGTTTGGAGGTACGACTACGGCCGCGGGGCTCAGAGCTGGGAGGAGTTGCTAGGAGCTACAGTAGTTGGGCAAGGGGCCACTGCTATTCAGTATCGTGGGACTGGAGCGGAATTTCAATAAGTTTACATAAAAAGAGAAGGTGAGGTCTGAGGGGTGAGGGTGGGGGTGCACGCAGACAAGAGGAGAAATGTGAGCAAGGGTGGAACTGTCTAGGCGCTCTCAGGGAATGGCCAGCTGATGAATTGGGTTGGAGTAGCAGGGCACTCTCAATGGGAAAATAGGAAGGGGCCAGAATTTGAATGTCAGGCTCGGAAAATTCAACTCATTTCAGAGACCATCAAGAGCCCTGAATAATTCAATTTAGGAAGAAAAAGAAAAACAAGATAAGGTGCAAAAATGAGACATTAAGCTGCTCAGTTGTGGTGTTTGACATGGATCTGCAGGAAAGGCCATGGGTCAGAAAAGGAAACATCGGTGACACAATTCCCCGCTGCTGACCCTCTTCCCCAAAGGGTCACACATCTTCCAGACTGAAGGCAAGCACATTATCGTCTACTTATTTTTCAGGCATCAGAAAGCACAGTGACTCATTTGAAGTCCCCCAGCCAAGGAGTCCCAGGGGCCCTGACTCACAGGCCTTCCCAGAAGAATCCTCTCCAAGCACAGACGTGTGATCACCAGACACTTGTTCATCAGCTGGTGAAAGCAGCCTCCTGGCCAGATCAGTGCTTCTTAGATCTTTCCTCTTCTGCTCAAACCCATGAACGGGAAACACCTAAACTCTCTCCCAGCCTCAATTTCAGGCTCAGCCTCAGCTCTGCAGCCAAAGGAATCCAGAGAATGGCCATGTGTTGAAGCCTCTCTTAAAACCATCGAAGCAAACACAAATACCTACACAAAAATACAGTAATTCCTTCTCATTTGTGTGTGAACAATAAAAACAAAACAAAACAAACCCAAACACATTCATTCCTGAAGCAGGCATAGGCATCAGCTGCAAAGGTGAAAGCTGTACTCGGGCTACAAACTTCCATGGGGACGACAGTGTAAGACATCCCCTCATTATACACAATTTGATGGTGACACATTGGGGCTAGCCACCTCTCTGTCTCTGTCTCTCTCTGCTACATAATCAATAGCCTGAATTTGTCCAGTAGTTGCCTAGAGTGAAATCGATTCTTCACATGGGAACATAACCAAGGCCTTTGTCCAATCACCCCAGGGATCTCAGCCATGTTTTTCCACAAGGCACACATCCACCTGTGTCACCCATTTTGTGGTGCAGGCACCAACAGAAAAGCAAATGAGATACTTAGAGATGATGTCATGACTCGTGATGGAGTTGGAATTGAAGATCTTACAAGCAAAAGTTCAAAGAGATGCTGCTACTAATAAATAATATTTGAGCTCACAGATTTCTTCTCTTTGATCCTTATAAAGATCTGGAGACATGGGGAAGGTACGTGTCCATTTTCTGTCGCTTATAACAGTATACTTAGAACTAAGGAAATAAATGCATTTCTTGTAGTTATGGAGGCCAGGAAGTTCCAGGTTGAGAGGCCACATCTGGTGAGAGCGTTCTTGTTGATGGGGACTCTCCGCAGAGTCCTAGGGTGGCACAGGGCATCGCGTGGCGAGGGGGTGGAGCATGCTCACATGCTACCTCAGATCTCTTCCTTGTCTTCAAAAGCCACCAGTTCCCCTCCTGTGATAACTCATTAACCATTAATCCATGAGTGGATTAATCCACTTAGGAGGGCAGAACCCTCATGATCCAATCATCTCTTGCAGGCCTCACCTTTCAGTACTGGCCCATTGGGGATTAAGTTTCCATGTGAATTTTGAGGGGAGCATTCAAACCACAACAGTGTGTTTGGGCAGGGTAGTGAGAACAGAAGCATAACGAGTCTGAGTGTCCGACACAAGGTCCCTGAACAAGGCAGGGCCTGGACAAACTCTCATCCTCGTCTTCTGGTTTTGAAGGCTGTGTTCTTTCCAACAACGCCACAGGATAGATAAGAATGACATCAACAGAAAAGGGACAAAGAGGGACATGGCCAGTCACTGTACGTCCCCCATCAGTGGAGGAAGGCTTTCTGGCAAGTGGATTGCAACGGACTTCCCAGCACCTTGCTCAGAGTTTCCAGGAATCTGTTCCCAAGGCTCTGGGGGCCAATGGCAGAGGATGTTCCATGGTACCCTTAGTCAAGGAAGCACATCAGTTGCAACTGCAGTCAGTGACTCAGCACTGATGGGAAAGCTGTCAGCTGGAAGCCAGGCCAGACACACTCTCTGAGGTCACTGGCTACAGTCAACACTGGACGCGTCCACCTCCCAGTGCCCATTGTGACTCCAGGGGAAGGAGCTCTTCAAACAATCTCCTGGTGACTATGCTGCCTTTCTTTCACAATAAATATGTCATCTCTCCTCATTATTTTATATATATAAAAAATATGTGCATACATAAATATATAACACATATATTATATATAAATTATTATACAATTTATATAATATATATAAATTATTATATAACATTGTATATAAAGTATTATATAATAAATATTTATATAAATTACTATATATTATATATAATTACTACATTATATATGTAATGTTATATTATATATTAGAGTATAATAATGTATTATTACTATATAATTTATATATATAATATTTAGTATATACATAAATTTTTTTATAGAGGCAAGGTCTCACTATGTTGCTCAGGCTGGTCTTGAACTCCTGGGCTCAAGCAATCCACCCACCTTGGCCTCCCAAAGTGTTGAGATTACAGGCATGAGCCACTGTGCCCAGCCAGCCTTCATTATTTTTCTATTCCAACTACTTTTCTACAATTTTCTGATTAAAAAAAATCCAAACAGTACCAAAGACTGTACAGTGAAAAGCAATAGAGGTTGAAGTATAGGATTCTAGTTTTTGACACATAAATGTAATGTAGTATCTGGAAACTTCCATTTTGCAAGATGAGAAAATTAACCTTCCATTTCTGCTCTCCTCCCCTGTCCCTAACCTCTGGGTCCCTTAATATCACTGCTACATGGCACCACAGTTTATAACGTGAATGTCTTGCCCTAGACATATAATTCTTTATGATGATATAGCTTGATTCTTAAAATTAAAAGCAAACAAGTGGCATGTATAATACTCCGATTACAGCAGCATTATTCTTTCCAGAGGCAAGTGGAGACCCTCAAAGAAAGACGTGCGGTCCTGAGTCACTAAACATGTGCTGATCCAAGGGAAATAAAATTCAGCTGGGAGAAGGACACGGGAAGGGATGGAGTGATGTATTAAAGTTATTTTTCCTCAGCATGTTAAAGGCATTTCTCTAATTCCTATCATTGAACGGCAAGAAGGATGGGAGGAACACAGTCAGGGACCTTCTTTCACATACTCATCTATAATTTTGAGCACTGACCATGTGCTGGGCATTATGCAGGCATCCCCAAACTTTTTACACAGGGGGCCAGTTCACTGTCCCTCAGACCGTTGGAGGGCCGCCACATACTGTGCTCCTCTCACTGACCACCAATGAAAGAGGTGCCCCTTCCTGAAGTGCAGTGGGGGGGCGGGGGCGGGTAAATGGCCTCAGGGGGCCGCATGCGGCCCACGGGCCATAGTTTGGGGATGCCTGTGCTAAGTGCTTAAGAAGCATATAAAGTATGGTTCTCACCTCCAAGGGGAAAAGACAGGAAAACCAATGTGCAGAGAGTGAAAGCTCCAAAAGGCGGGATTTTTTTCTTTTGTGGCTTGTTCACAGTTGTGTTTGTAGTATTTAGACTAGCCAATTATTGAATGAAAGAAGAGTGCAATGCCAGAGCTATGCATGGCTGCAGGAAGGGGAGACAGGTGGGGAGGAGCCCCTATGAAAGCACTCGGGAGGAGGTCTGGAGGCCTCAGAGAATGCTCCCAAAGACAGCTTGGGTTGAATTTTGAAAACCAAGTAGGAATAGGACAGGGGAAAAAATTGGGAAATGGAATCCCCAGAAGTTTGGTGGAAGCAGAAGATGAATTTGGAAACATTAAAGGATATGAGAAAGGAACGACAAGAGGGGCAAGAAGGGCCTTGTATGCCAGGCACAGAAGGCTGGCTGCATTCCAGGGGTGGCAGAGCACCTCAGAGGGTTGTCAGCACAGGAGTAGTGTGCTCAGGCTGTGTTTTAGAGACTCTCTGTGTGGGTAGTGAGAGGGTTACCCGGGGTGCTGGAGGAGTCCAGGGAGGGGCTCTGTGATGAGACATGATAAGAAGCTGGCTAAGGTACTGAGGTTGGAGGGAAGGGCCTAGATCCAGGAAACATTTAGGAGGTAGAGTGTACACACAGTTTTGGTAGCTGAGGGGCTTTCTGGGATGGACAAAAAGTCCAGGGTGAGTTTCTGATCTGAGTAAATGGGGGTGTGGTGATATTATTCATAGAAAGAGAGATTAAGAAAAGAGCAGTGGTTTCAACAAGTTTTGAGGAGGTGCTAAGTGCCACTGCAGATGTGTTGTGCATGTGGGATACTCAAAAGGTGATGGCTGTAGACGGATGGATCTATCCCTAGATCTGAGAGTCGTCGGCAAGTAAGTGGTAGACGAGGCTGAGGACAGAAAAATATAGGGTATTATGCACATGAAACTGTTTGAGAAATACCACCTTTAAGCATGGATAGACATAGAGAAGTCCATGAAGGAGACTGGAAGGAGGCGAACTGGGAGAGAGGGTGTCACTGTTTCCACGCAGCAGTGTGCGAATGAATGAATGATGAATATATGTGTATGTGAAACGATTAATTATCTTACCTTTTCTTCTGGCCTTCCCATATTGAACTTCAAGCATTAGACTATACAACCAGAATCTTTCCCCATTAATCTTGGTGCAGCAGCCACCAGAGGCATGACCTAGTTCTGCATGTGGTTATAAAGTGTCTCAAGGGTTTTCAGGAAAGATTGCAAGACACAGAGTCTCAGTAGTTTTCCAACCAGTAGGTTCTCTGGCAATTAGCTTTATGCATTTTAAAAATAAACTTTCTATTTTACAGTAGTTTTTCGAATTTGAGAAAAGTTGAGAAGACAGTATAAAGAATTCCCGTATACCCAATACCCAGTTTCCTCTATTATTCATGTATTACGCTAGCATGGTGCATTTCTTATAACTAACAGGCCAATACGGATATAGTATTATTAACTAAAGTCCAAGCTTTATTCGGTTTCCTGAGTTTTTAACTAGCATTCTTTTTCTGTTCTAGGAAAGCATCCAGGTGACCACATTCCATCTGCTTGTCATGTCTCCTTAGGCTCCTCTGGCTTTGACGGTTTCTCACACTTTCCTTGTTCTCTTGATGGCCCAGATGGTTTTGAGAAGGGCTCCTCAAGTGTTTATAGAATTTCCTTCTATTTTAGTTTGACAATTTTCTCAAGGTTGGACTGGGGTCATGGGTTTGCGGGACAAAGACCACAGAGCTAAGGTGCCATTTTCATCGCATCATATCAAGGTACAGACCATCAACATCAGTCACCACTGTTGACACTGCCCCTGATCGCCTGGCTAAGATAGTGTTAGGCAGATTTCTATTCCCCTCCTTTCCACACTATGCCCTTTGGAAGGAAGTCTATGTGCGGCTCACGTTTAAGGAGTGGGGAGTTATGCCTCACCTCCTTGAAGAAAGAGGCAGTTAGCTTTTAAAATCTCACCCTGCCTTTTCATTTGAAAAGAACGTCTCTTCAGCTTCTTTGCCTTTCTTTCAGACACCCTTTTAAGAACACATAGGCCTGTCAACTACAGAGCCTGACTTTAAAGGGACCTTTTTTGGTACTTAATATTTCTAAATGTATCAACTTACACACACCTCAAAAACTCATCACAAGATTTTAAAATGCAGGTAAAGGGACTTCCCTTGAGGCATGGAGGTCCCCTTTGAAGGAGCCTAGAAGGATGCCACCTCATCCAGGGGTCCATCTGGCAAAGCCTCACCCTTCGTTTGCCCTGCTGGTGCCATGAATGAGCATGGCCTAACTGAAAAGTCAGGAATAAGTGACACCACCCCTCTTAAGAGGAATGAATTGGAAAGGAAGTACTTGAAAAGAATAAGGATGCAGAGGATCTTTTCATTGTGTTATAGATAAAGTCTTACTTTGTTCCAAAAACAACACTTTGTTCCTATGAACCAAGAGTATCATTGTGAAAACACAACATGATCAAGGACTGCATCACTTCAAAGAGAATTAAGGCACAGAGTTTCACACCAAGACTGCCGAGAAAAGGATTATTTTTTAAAGATACTGAAACTCCAACAAGAATAATTGTCATGTGAGTTAGGAAACACAGTACTTGCCTCTTAGCACGATAAACGTTTACAACTTAATAAAACATTACTGCACTCTGATAAGATAAAACCTTAACCCCCTGCTTTGTTTCCCTCCAGTGGCTGTTTCCTGTCCCCCACCCTGCTCCCCTGCAACTCCCTCTGCCTCTCCATGGCTTGGGCGGAGCAAGGAGGAAACACACATTAACTGCTTTTCTGTCATTCTCTTTTCCTCCTTATTGCCTGCACTTTGAAGTTCAATGTCATGTAAACATTAACTTGCTTCTTAAATAAAGCTGCAAAGAGCAAACTGTAATCTGAGCAGATGATTTACCTCAACATTTTCCCACGAGCTCTAAGGATTCCAATTTCTTCTCTATCAGTATGTCTCTATCTCACAGAATTACTTTGAAATAGTCTTAACTTACCATTATTATTGTTATTACTTTCGTAATGGCATGTTTTCCAAAGAATGCCTCTTCGAGATGATTTTAGATAGTAATGTCCACTGAGTTTAAAAAATGTTAAGTTAAATTTTTTTTTTATTAAAGAAAAAACATGTTAAATAGCAGCACGGTTGGTAAAAGACGGGGCAAAAATTATACTGGCTGAAGTTTGGGACTCACTAGACACTTTCATTAGTCAGTTTCACAAGTAAAACTGATTGTACAGGTAAAGCCTGAATCATCTTATAACTTTAGGAATAACCCACAGCAACTAAGATGGTACATTTATTTGTTTTGGTAATCAGCAGCCATGGTCTGCTTCTATTACCAACAGTGTCTGTTTGTTGGTTTGTCTTTTATACAGCTGTGCTAACCATGGTAGTCTAAATTAGTCTAGCAAACACTTCAACTCACCAAACTATATGCTTCACTAATACAATCTTTGCTAAGCTAGTGTTAAAAGGGAGGTTTTTCTGAATTTGCTTTGGAGCTGTTTTTACATTTTCTCCTAGGTTGCATTTTATTTTTCTCAAATTAAGGAAATATACAAATATAGTAACTTTTCCTAACCTTGAGGACTTTAATACATGTTGCAACCCGGGCTGCTGCAGAAAAGATCCCTTAGTCATAAGAGCCTGACTCTGTACAAATTATATTTAATTACCTGCTTTTATCTCCACTGTGTGTGGGTTATTTTGCCATGTATAGTGTATGTCACTTAAAGTTGGCTTGCTGGACCTGAAGTGTGTCAATGTATGATCTCAAATAAATGGAAGATTATACTTAAAAAATGCTAATTTTCTTAATCTTTTTTTCCCTGCACTGAGATGTTTTTCCTCGATAGACAATTAAATATTTTTGAGCCTTTGCTAAATCACTATGTGGTTAATTTTGCTCAATGGCAGGAAGCTTAGATATTTGTAAATTTCCTCATTGCACTGTTCCTGATTAGTTGACCTTTTCTAAATACCACATGGACCAGTTGTAGTCAATTCTATCACCACCATGATCAGCTTGCATTTATCCACAAAACACCTGTTTATCCACCAAAATAAAGTTCTTCACTGTTTTAATTCACTTTTGAGAACTGTCATAGACACAGAACAAATGGCTGTTAATGTTAGAGTTTTGAATTTATCTTATAGCATGATCACTGCTGTTTACACCTAACTTTCAAAGAATACCCTTTTCTGTTGTTATTCTGCTTGTCTACTATTATTTTATCTTTATAAATATACTCTTCATTTTACAAAGTGACTTAAATTGCTTTATTGATTCCAGATAGCAGGGGTAATATACCCAATCAACTTTGAAAACAAGACTGTTATCATCACATGATAGCTGAATAACAGATGGACACTTTCTGCATTCATACCCATCTCCAATCCCTTTTTCTTTCTCTTCCTCCCTCCTTTCCTCCTGTCTTTCTTTTCTTTCTTCATCAATTATTTATTGAGCATTGACGTGTTAGGCACTATGCTGAATGCTGGGAAATCAATAATAGATAAACTCTTGGTCTCCATGAAGCTGATTCTATTGATTTGAAATCTTTCCTATCTGTTTGTTCCAAGGGTCATTTGGAGAAAATACACTAGTGGAATTCATGGGAAAGAAAGCAAATGTAGACAGCTTTCATTAAGTTGGAGAAAAAGTATGTCACTAACCTTTAGCTGTTACAGAGTAATCTTCTTTTCCGGCTCTGGTTGTATCAACAGTTCCTCTTTTCCCCAAGAACTGGCTCTGGAAAGGGCATTCTTCTTCCTCTAGCATAAATAACCCTGGGTGGGAATGTTTAGATGGATATCAGTTGGATGAGACCCAGGGAAGCAGAATAGACCTCCTAGAAAACTCAAGGGCCCATATTCATCTGGTAGGGCTGCCTGAGGCCTTGGCTAGAGGGCTTCTGTAGAAAACCACAAATGCAGAGGAAGAATTGGAGACAATCAGATAAAGGCAAACCATTAAGTGACATATGTACAGAAGGGAAACAGTTAAGAATTAACTCAAATTAATTTAAGGCTACAAGAGCAAGTGGTGCAATGGCTTAGTTAATAAGAAGCTAGTCTCCAAAGCTAGGGCTTTTGAGCCAAATGACTAAGGGCCTTCAGAGTTACCAAGAGGCAGGTGGCTGGACAATGGGACCTATCACAGAGAGAATCACAAATCATCATGGGGACTAGGAGTATGCACTGTACAACGGATGGAAACAGATTTGTTCACACCTCCATCTACCCATATATGCATCTGTTGCT
Organism: Saimiri boliviensis; assembly: GCF_048565385.1. Lineage (NCBI taxonomy): Eukaryota > Metazoa > Chordata > Mammalia > Primates > Cebidae > Saimiri > Saimiri boliviensis. The sequence continues at coordinate 48,844,999 of NC_133457.1, forward strand.
AATCGATTCAGCAAATGCTTGGTGATAACCACTGTTCTAGGTGATGGTGCTGGCGATACAGCAGTGAACATGCCCTCATGAAGCTTAAAATTCAGCAACAGGCAGGGGGCATGTTGAAAAATAAACTGGAATGTAGATAGGGATTATACAAAGAAAAAGACAATGTTGAAACTTGCATCTGCTGAGTTTGGCTAGTTTCTTTGGAATACCAGGGACCAAAGAACCCACCCCTTCAACCTTTTGCTAGTCTGAGGTTGCATCCCTCTTTAATCTTTCTCTCAGGTCAGTAAGACCATATAAGCATCGATATCTTTAGGCTCGGGCTCATCTATACTGAGGCCTCCAGTCCTGCCTTAACAGGGAACATGACACCCTTGGATGTCTGCACTTGCCTAGGAATCAGCTTCTTGAATTTCAGATTTCTTTACTGTTTTTGACCTCTAAAAATTGAGCTCAAGTCCCTGGCTTTCCCAGTCTCCGTATTTACCCATTGTCCTTTGGGTTTAATTGATACCTATCAATCTTTATGACCCTACTCAAATCTCTAACATGAAGAATTGGAATTGGGGGTGTAACAGCCCATTCAGAATGTGTAGTAAGTGCAGTCAGTGGACAGAGGTGAGCAAACCCAAAACTGAGATGGATTAAACACCTGGAGGCCAGATCAGGAGGTGTAGATTACAGGCATCATAGTTTACGGAGAACACGTTTCTTCTAGAAGACTCTCCCAGAAATAATTCATGCTGTATTGTGATTTGAAGACAGTTTAATAGTGAGAGTAAGGGGCCTCTTTGTGGATAAAATCAGGGAAAATATTATTTGTTAATTCAGACAAAACAGAAGGGTACAGGATAAATAACTACTTGTAGAAGAGTGATTGTCCTTGAAGAGTCTGGAAAAGCTAGGGAGGAAGGATTTATCACTGTGTCATAAGCACTGATGGGATGAGTGGATGGATGATTGACTGGTCTTCTTGTCCATTTGGAAGCCATGTGCTATAGACATGGACTATCATGATTTCATTCATTCAGTCATTCATTCATTCTCCTGTTTATTTTATTTTTTTGAGACAGAGTCTAACTCTGTTGCCCAGGCTAGAGTGCAGTGTTGCCATCTCAGCTCACTGCAACCTCTGCCTCCTGGGTTTAAGTGATTCTCCTGCCTCAGCTTCTCAAGTAGCAGGGACTACAGGCACAAATCACCAGGCCTAGCTAACTTTTATATTTTAGCAGAGATGTTGTTTCACCATGTTGGCCAGACTGGTCTTGAACTCCTGACCTCAAGTGATCTGCCTGTCTCAGCCTCCTAAGGTGCTGGGATTACAGGCATGAGCCTCTGTGCCTAGCCTCCTTTTTAAATCTAGATACTATTGAATATAACTTGATAAATAAGACACAATCCCTTTCCTCTTGGAGCTTCCAGTCTAATAGGAAATGCAGGGTTATACCCAACTAATTAAAATACTGTGGGTTGAGGTTTCTGACACAAGGTTCCTTGGGATCTCAGAGCAGAGGCAATCTAATTCTCTAATGCTTCCAAGGAAACTGACAGAAAATATGCCTGAGGAAGTGAACTTTTGGTTGGACAAGGGTCTCAAGAATCTTTCCAAAGTAGGTGTTTTTTTTTTTTTGTTGTTGTTGTTGTTGTTGTTGTTTTGTCTTCACTTAGCTCTTCCTATGGGAAAAGACTGTTTAAAACTAATCTACCATGAATAGTTCAGTCTTCTTGAAAAATACAGTTTGTACTGTTAACTAGTGAATTCCAATTAATTATTTAGAACTAGTATGGAAATTACTTACTTGGATCTGAACTGAATTTTTTTTTTTGAATCTACAATCCTTTAGCAGGGGTAGAAGATATGATAACTAAAAGACCCAGCCTAATTCTTTACCACCTTACTGTTGGCAACCGGCTCAATTTAGGAACTTTTAGGGCTATGTAAGAGCAAGCTCCATACTCCTAAACAAAAAGTAAAAGTGGGTATGGGAGTGTAGCTGGGGCCTCTTCCATACTTAAAGAAGGCACTTAGTTCCTAATAACAGTTAACAGGAGGACTTGAATTAACTTTTATTTTCCCAGGGCCCCTAGACTTTAGGTTTTCAAGCCTCTGGTAGGGCTGTCATAACAAAACGCCACAGACTGGGTGACTTAAACAACAAAAAATTATTTTCTCACAGTCTGGAAGCTGCAAGTTCAAGATCAAAGTGTTGGCAGGGCTGGCTTCCTCTGAGGCCTCTCTTCTTGGCTTGCATACGGCCACTTTCTTGCTGCCTGTTCACATGGACTTTACTCTGTGCATCCACATCCCTAGTGTGTCTCTTCTGTGTACGAGTTTCTTTTTCTTATAAGGAGACCAGGCATATTGGATTAGGGACTGCCCTAATGGTTTCATTTTAATTTAACCGCATCTTTAAAAGCCCTGCCTCCAAATACTGTCATCTCCTGAGGTACTGGAGACTAGGGCTTCAATCTATAAATGTTGAGGAGATACAATTCAGCACATGACAGCCTCTCTTTGCACATTACTGCTCTCTGATTGCCTTATGATTCACTGTGTGGACAACTGCATGAACCACTAAGGAAGCCAGTGACCACAGGATCCTCTACTTGTTAAGAGAATGACCACTTCATACTAAGAGAGAAGTGGGGGAGTTTTGGGACCTGCATGCCTTATGTGTACCTGCACTCGACTGCAGAGTGAGCCTCTTTTCATGACCTCCCAGGATCTGGGACAGCTTCCTGAGTTTTATGAGAGACATAATGAGTTTCTATTAGAAGCAGCTGAAACGTCCATTTTGAACCTCAGGAGCACATGGGAAACAGCAGACCATTGGCCATCAGAGGCTTCAGACTAAGGAGTCTTCAAAGAGCTCAGGCTGCTTTGTAGAAGCAAAATACAATGTAATAATAGAGTCAAGATGAGAGGAAGTAAAAGAACTCTGCAAGGCACAGTTAGTACCACCCTGAAAATCAATGCTTCCTGTTTGCCAACAAACCTCATTCTCCTGAGGGGCCCTGGTCAACATGAACAGGTCCCTTTTGCCAGTGGCTCTAGGTCAATCGGCTGAACACCAGTTGTTTCCACTTCACACGTGTAGTCCCTGCCAGTTCCACCCCTTCTCTTCGTGTACCTCTAAGTTTCTTCAGTTTTCAATCCCTCTCATTTGTTTTTATTTCCGCCAATCCCTCTAAGTGCCTTTAAGCTCCTCTCCCCTTCTCCCAATCAATCCTGGTTCTTCCAAATCCCCCCTGGCATCACACATTGCTCCCTTTACATTCCTGTCCTTTAGTATCTCCCATTGCGTCCATTCCCCTAGCTCCTCCCACTCTTCCCCAGCTCCTCACTATCTCAAAGCGTACACCTGCATTTTAATTTGGACAAAGGGGGCCAAATTGCCTACCACAGATGCTGTACCAGTTTATATGTACATCAACATTAAACTCAATGAAAAGGCTTGATCTCAGAAATATCTTCAATAACGCTATTACTCTTTAACTATCTGATAATGTGCTTTGTGAAAATAAATATCTTACTGCTACTTTTTTGTTTTTGTTTTTGTTTTGAATATTAGTAATGTTGAAAAATGCTGTTATATGTTGGTTGGCCAATTGTGTTTCTGATTCTGTAATTGCCTGTAATATGGTTTGGCTGTGTCATCACCCAAATCTCATCTTGAATTCTCATGTGTTATGGAACGGACTTGGTGGGAGGTAATAGAATCAAGGGGGTAGGTCTTTCCCATGCTGCTCTCATGACAGTGAGTAAGTCTCATGAGATCTGATGGCATTATAAGGGGAGTTTCCCTGCACATGCTCTCTCTTTGCCTATTACCATCCATATAAGATGTGATCTGTTCCTCCTTGCCTTCAGCCATGATTGTGAGGTCTCCCCTGCCATGTGGAACTCTAAGTCCATTAAACCTTTTCTTTCGTAAATTTCCCAGTCTTGGTTATGTCTTTACTAGCAGTGTGAAAATGGACTAATACAGTAAATTGGTACCAGTAGAGTAGGGGCAATGTGAAACCAAACCTGAAAATATGGAAGTGACTTTGGTATGGGGTAACAGGCAGAGATTGGAAGTTTGGAGGGCTTGGAAGAAGACAGAAAGATGTGGGAAGTTTGGAACCTCCTAGGGACTTGCTGAATGGCTTTGACTAAAATGCTGATAACAGTATGGACAATGAAATCCAGGCTAAGGTGGTCTCGGAGAAGAGAAACTTGTTGGGAACTGGAGCAAAGGTGACTCTTGTTATGCTTTAGCAAAGAGACTGGCAGCATTTTGCCTCTGCTGTAGAGATCTGTAAAACTTTGAACTTGAGAGAGATGATTTAGAGTATCCAGTAGCAGAAATTTCTAAGCAGTAAAGCATTCAAGAGGTGACTTGGGCACTGTTAAAGTCATTCAGTTTTATAAGGGAAGCAGAGCACAAAAGTTTGGAAAATTTGCATCTTGACAATGCGACAGAAAAGAAAATCCAATTTTCTGAGGAGAAATTGAAGCCCACTTCAGAAATTTACATGAGTAACAAGGAGCCACATGTTAATCCCCAAGACAATGGGGAAAATGCCTCCAGGGTATGTCAGAGGTCTTCACAGCAGCCCCTCCCATCATAGGCCTAGAGGCCTAGGAGGAAAAATTGGTGTTGTGGGCTGGGCCCAGGGTCCCCATGCTGTGTGCAGCCTAGGGACTTGGTGCCCTGTGTTCCAGTTGCTCCAGCTGTGGCTAAAAGGTGCCAGTGTAGAGCTTGGGCTGTGGCTTCAGAGGGTGCCAGCCCCAAGCTTTGGCAGTTTCCACATGGTGTTGAGCCTGTGAGTGCACAGAAGTTAAGAACTGGGGTTTGGGAACCTCTGCCTAGTTTCAGAGGATGTTTGAAAACACCTAGATGTCCAGGAAGAAGTTTGCTGCAGGGGTGGGACCCTTATGGAGAACCTCTGCTATGGCAGTGCAGAAGGGAAATGTGGGGTAGGAACCCCCACACAACCCCCCTAATGTGGCATTGCCTAGTGGAGCTGTAAGAAGAAGACCACCATACTCCAAACCCCAGAATAGCAGATCCACCAACAGCTTGCACCATGCACCTGAAAAGCTGCAGATACTCAATGCCAACCTGTGATAACAGATGGGAAGCAGGCTATAAACTGCAAAGCCACAGAGGTGGAGCTGCCCACAACCATGGGATCCCACCTCTTGCATCAGTGTGACCCAGATGTGAGACATAGAGTCAAAGGAGATCATTTTAGAGCTTTAAGATTTGACTGCCCTGCTGGATTTCAGACTTGCATGGGGCCCGTAGCTCCTTTGTTTTGGCCAATTTCTCCCATTTGGAATGGCTGTATTTACCCAATGCCTATACCCTCATTGTATCTAGGAAATAACTAACTTGCTTTTGATTTTACAGGCTCATAGGTGGAAGGGACTTGCCTTGTCTCAGATGAGACATTGGACTGTGGACTTTGGAGTTAATGCTGAAACGGGTGATTACTTTGGGGGACTATTGAGAAGGAATTGTTGGTTTTGAAATGTGAAGACATGAGATTTGGGAAGGGACAGGGGTGAAATGATGTGGTTTGGCTCTGTGTCCCCACCCAATTTCATCTTAAATTCCCATTTGTTGTGGAAGGGACTTGGTGGGAGGTAACAGAATCATGGGAGCCAGGTCTTTCTCATGCTGTTCTCATGATAGTGAATACGTCTCAGGAGATATAACAGTATTATAAGTGGAGTTTCCCTGCATGAGCTCTCTCTTTGCCTGCTACCATCCATGTAGGACATGACTTTTTCCTCCTTGTCTTCAGCCATGATTGCAAGGCCTCCCCAGACATATGGAACTATAAGTCCATTAAACCTCTTTCTTTTGTAAATTGTCCAGTCTTGGGTATGTCTTTATCAGCAGTATGAAAACAGACTAATACAGCCTGTTAATATTCTTTGTCCATTTTTCAATTGGGCTGCCTTTTTCTTACTGATTTATTTTTTATTGATCTTGTGAATATTTTTCTTTTACATATACCTTATTTTCTAACTAACTGGGCTGAGACAGATTGAATATTCCTTAAAATGCTGTTATTCAGACATATGGGAATACTGGCCAGCAAATATTTTGCAGAAATGTTCAAAAACTTTTAAAAGAATTCCATCCAGTATGAATTGCCAACAACCTCACAAATAGGTAAAAGGAGCAAGTAAATGTGGTGAATTGGTTAATCATTGAATTGGCTTTTAGCAAATGAGTCTATTTTACCAGCATATCTTCTCAAATACCTCAAAATATGACTACATTTCTTAGCTTGATATGTCCATTTTCCCCTCATATTCATTATCTTTATTTCCTTCCTTCTTTAATCACATAGGCTATATATTTTATTGTGGAAATTACTTAAATATATATAGGCAATTGTAGCAGGCATTTTTTTGTGTGTGCTTACCTAATAGTCATGCCCTGTCTTCCAAGTTGGCAAAGCCCAAATATTGTTTAAGTATCTACTAATCTTGTTAATTGAATTATTTAATTCTCTAATTTTATCACAGGACCTAGGTGTGGTGGCACTCTCCTGTATGTCTAGCCACTCAGAAGGCTGAGGTGGGAGGATCACTGGGGCCTAGGAGATTGAGGCTAGAGTGAGCTCTGATTACACCACTGCATTCCAGCCTAGGTGACAGAGAAAGACACTATTTATAAAAAATAAATAAATAAAAATAATTTTATTATAGCTCATGTACCTTATTCAAAATGCTTGGGACCAGGAATATTTTGGATTTTTTCAGATTTTTGAATATTTGCATTATACTTACCAGTTTAGCATCCTTAACCTGAAAATCCAAAATCCAAAATGCCCAGGGAGCATTTTCTTTGAGCATCATGTGGGCATTCAGAAAGTTTCAGATTTTGGAGCATTTTGGGTTTCAGATTTTGGGATAAGAATAGTCAACCTGTATCAGGTTTATGGATTTATAAAAGTTACATTAATAGAAGGAAACTTGTCCTTGATTTATGAATTTCTAAGAGTTAAGAGAGAGGAAAGGAAAGTAATCTTGTTTTCCTAGCACCAAGGCTCTTTGGTGAGAGGAAGGGACCCTGGAACCACGTCAGGTGGTCACAATGGGAGCAGGTCCACTCATTCAACCATGGTGTAGTGAGGCTGCCTTTATGCCTCTTGTGGGATTCCATTCAGAAGGTGCTCAGATGAGTTCCTAAAGTGGTTGAAAGTGGAGTCAGGGTGTGGCCGCAACCCCAGTATACATCTATTCATGAGGCTGTTGGTGAGAGAATCTGGCAGATGATGTATATATATGTATAACAAATTTTGATATCTTGTCTGACCCTAGGTGAGAGAGAGACTGCACCAGAATCTACTGACATTGTATATGTGGCTGGAGTTCTGGAGGCTCTCAGGTTACAAAAACAGGTGTGGTGGCTCACACTTGTAATTCCAGCAACTCAGGAGGATCATTTGAGGTCAGAGTTTGAGACCAGCCTGGGCAACGTAGTGAAACCCCATCTCTAAAAAATAGAAAAGAATTAGCCAGGGATGGTGACATGCACCTGTAATCCCAGCTACTCAGTAGGATGATGGGACAAGAGGATTGCCTGAGCCCAGGAGTTCAAGGCTGTAGTAAGCTACGATTGTATCACTGCCCCACCACCTGGGTGACAGAGCAAGACCCCATCTGTTGGAAAAAAAAAAAAAAGTCACAAATAGGTTGTAGAGACAGACTGAGGAAGCTACGAAATGTACAAAAAAAATTTAGAGCAAACAATGCACATTCAGGCCCAATATATCAAATTTTTCTTTTGCAAATCTATTTAACTGTCTGGCTTAATAAATGACAGCTGGGTTCTCAGCTTCTACATTCCTGTCTATTCTGATGCTTTAGTTATATGCAGAAAATTTAGTATATGCAGAAAATTTGACCTAACAGAGATAGGTAGTTGGAAATGGGGAGATTATTTTAACAGCTTTTCAGGCAATTGTGAATATTATTCTTGGACACTACATCAAAACTCAACAAATGTATAGCTTGTTAATAATTAGAAGCAAAGTGGAATAACTTATTATTACATTAAAAATCCACTGGACTGTCTTGCAATTGGAATAGATTTTTCTTTTTTACCCATGCATCATGGTTTTGTACCATCATAAATAAAATACTGGCTCACTAAGTGTAGTGGTATTAAAATATGTCCACATATTCTTTGACACTCCTCAGTTTAAGAGGTGGAGCTTAGGCCAGTCAGGTGTGGTGCCTCACGCCTATAATCCCAGCACTTTGGGAGGCTGAGGCAAGCGGATTTTGAGGTCAGGAGTTTGAGACCAGCCTGGCCAACGTGGTGAAACCCTGTTTCTACTAAAAATACAAAAAATTAGCCAGGTGTGGTGGTGGGCACCTGTAATTTCAGCTACTCAGGAGGCTGAGGCAGGGTAATTGCTTGAACTCAGAAGGCAGAGGTTGCAGTGAGCTGAGATGGTGCCACTGTACTCTAGCCTGGGTGACAGAGCAAGACTCCATCTCAGGAGGGGAAAAAAGAGGTGGAGCTTAATTTCCCTGTCTTTGATTGTGGGCTATGCATAGCAGCTTGCTTCCATCAGAGGGGTTTGAACCAGAGCAACTCCATCTTACACAGGGGCTGGGTAAAATAAGGCTTGAGACCTACTGGCTGCATTCCCAGGAGGTTAGGCATTCTAAGTCACAGGATAAAACAGGAAGTCAGCACAAGATACAGGTTGTAAAGACATTGCTAATAAAACAGGTTACAGCAAAGAAGCTGGCTACAACCCACCAAAACAAAAATGGCACTGAGAGTGACCTCTGGTCATCCTCTCTGCTACACTCCCACCAGTGCAATGTCAGGAAGTTGCCCTGTATACTCTAAAAGGGGGAGGCAAGAATAATCCACCCCTTGTTTAGCATATAATCAGGAAATAACCACAAAAATGAGCAACTGCAAGGAAGTAGCATTATTTTATTCCTTTACTTAAAACTGCCTATGGAGTAGCTGTTCTTTTATTACTTCATTTTTTTTTTTTTTTTTGAGACAGAGTCTCCCAGGCTGGAGTGCAGTGGTGCCATCTTGGTTCACTGCAACCTCCACCTCCTGGGTTCAAGAAATTCTTGTGCTTCAGCCTTCCAAATAGTTGGAATTACAGGTGTGTGCCATCATGTCCAGCTAATTTTTGTATTTTTAGTAGAGATTAGGTTTCGCCACGTTGGCCAGGGTGGTCTCTAACTCCTGACCTCAAATGATCTGCTCTACTCGGCCTCCCTAAGTGCTGGGATTACAGACATAAGCCACAGCACCCGGCCTACTTCTTCACTTTCTTAATAAACTTGTTTTCACTTTATAGACTCACCCCAAATTCCATCTTGCACAAGATCCAAGAACCCTCTCTTGGGGTCTGGATCAGGACCCCTTTCTGGTAACACTTCTAATCAATAGAATGTGGTGAAAATCAAACCGCATGTTCTCATGCATTAGTGGGAGCTAAACGATGAGAACGCATGGACACAGGGAGTGGAACATCACACAGTGGGGACTGTCAGTGGGGTGGCGAACTAGGGGAGGGGATCACATTAGGAGAAATACATAATGTAGATGACAGGTTGATGGGTGCAGCATATCACCATGGCATGTGTATACCTATGTAACAAATCTGCATGTTCTATACATGCACCCCAGAATTTATAATTGAAAAAAAAAAAAAGAATGTGGTGGAAATTACAAAGCATGACTTCTAAGGGTAGATTATAAAAGACACTGAGGGCTCCACTGTGCTCTCTCTCTCTCTCAGATCACTTGCTCTGGGAGAAGCTAGCTGTCATGTTGTGAAGATACTGAAAGCCCTTTGGAGAGGTCCATGTGGTGAGGAACTCAGGCCTCCTGCCAACAACCAACAAGGAAATGAGGCTTCCTGCTAACAGCCATGTATGTAAGGCATCTTGGAAGCAGATCCTCTGTCTCCAGTTAATCCTTCAGATGACAACAGCCAGCAGACACGTTGACTGCAACTTCAGGAGAAACCTGAAGTCAGAACCACCTGATCAAATTCTTGACCCATAGAAACTGTATGATAGATGTATTTATTTATTTTTTGTGAAATGGAGTCTCGCTCTGTCACCCAGGCTGGAGTACAGTGGCATGATCTCGGCTCACTGCAACCTCTGCCTCCTGGGTTCAAGTGATTCTCCTGCTTCAGCCTCCTGACTGGCTGGAATTACAGGCACCTGCCACCATACCCAGCTAATTTTCGTATTTTTAGTATATGAGATTTCACCACCTTCACCAGGCTAGTCTCAAACTCCTGACCTCGTGATCCCCCTGCCTTGGCCTCCCAAAATGCTGGGATTACAGGCGTGAGCCACCGTGCCTGGCCTTGTTGTTTTAAGTCGCTATGTTTTGGGATAATTTGTTATGTAACAGTAGATATATAATACATGGAGTTATGCAGATCGTCCAAATGTTGGCACATTTCATTATTCGGTATTTTTAAAAATCACATTTGTTAATACCATGACCAAGCTCATCAGAAAAACCTCTTAAGTATTGGGATGTTGTTAAGCTCATGGTGGCAGATAGTTTTCTTTTTCTTTTCTGAGACAGGGTCTTACTCTGTTGCCCAGGCTGGAGTTCAGTGGCACAAACATGGCTCACTGCAGCCTTGACATGCCAGGTTCAAGTGATCCTCCTGTCTCAGCCTCAGCTGAGACCATATGCACATGTCACCATGCTCAGCTAATTTCTGTAATTTTTTTTAAGAGATGGGGTTTTGCCATGTTACCCAGGCTAGTCTCGAACTTCTGACCTCAAGCAATCTGTCTGCCTTGGCCTCCCAAAGTGTTAGGATTACAGGAGTGAGCCACCATGCCCATCTGAGATATGTTTTTCAAAATTCTAAAATTTTTCTTGAAAACTCAAATTTTTTCATTGGCCTCAAATAATGTCAGTTGTTTCCCTTGAAGTGATTAGCTTACTTAATTTTCTTGAAAATGTCTATCAAATACCCAGGTCCAAGTAATCATACTATCAGTTGATCAAGTAAAAGAGGTGTTTTCCATGTATATTTGTTGCAGTACTGTTTACAATAGCAAAGACTTGGAACCAACCCAAATGCCCATCAATGATAGACTGGATAAAGAAAATGTGGTACGTATATACCATGGAATACATTACAGCCACAAAAAAGAATGAGATCATGTCCTTTGCAGGGACAGGGATGAAGCTGGAAGCCATCATCCTCAGCAAACTAATGCAGGAAGAGAAAACCAAACACCACATGTTCTCGCTCGTAAGTGGGAGCTGAACGATGAGAACACATGAACACAGAGAAGGGAATGACACACCTTGGGGCCTGTCAGGGGGCGGGGGCAAGGGGAAGGAAAGCATTAGGACAAATACCTAATGCATGCGGGGCTCAAAACCTAGATGACAGGTTGATAGGTGCAGCAAACCACAATGGCACATGTATACCTATGTAACAAACCTGTACATTCTGTACATGTATCCCAGAACTTAAAGTAAAAAGAAAAGAGTTTGCCAAAATACAATGGAAAAAAAAAAAAAAAGAGGTGTTTTTTGGACAAAGATCTAGTTCATCTAGCAACTCAACCAAGCACAGAACTGCTTTTCCTCAGGACATAATACCTTGGTGTGCAGCAGACGTGCTTTACGCACACTTCCCATTTGTCACCCTAAATAGTTAAATGGCATGTAATCAAGGCTAAAAATGGAGTAACATGAATACTTTTTACAGCTTCATTAAGGACAGTAAGTGGAACTGGCTTTCCCATCCCCTTCCCCTGCAAGTCTACTGCCGAAAAACGCAGTCACTGCCAAAACAGTTTGGTGCCACTGCCTTGAATCACACCAAGGTGCCAGTAGTTTTACCTGCGATTTTAAACGTAAATGTCACTACACTGAAAAATGCGAATAAAGCCTAGTATTACTGTGAAACGTGTTTTGACCTTGCAGATTCCCTAAAAGGATCTCAGGGACCTCCTCAGGTCTACCCGAATAGGAAATGTGGCAACATGGAGCAACATGGGAGAAGAGACAGGCACCTCTGGGAAGCCTGGACTTCACGCACCCGTCTGGTAGAAGACACTGAGTTACCAGTGGTTGTCTGCTCGCCTCGCGACAGAGGATGTGCTGGGAACCAGGGCAATACACAGGCAACAGCGGAAGGGCTGTGGCCAGGACCCTTCCTTCTTAAGTCAAGGTTTCTCTGGCTCACCAACGACCCCTGGAGGTAGAGACTCGGCGAAACCGCCTATCTGTTTATTTCTTCAGAAACCCTCTCCCCTGCAGAGTTGGCAAGCCTTCCGCTTTCGAAAGCAGAGGCAGTTCCGGGGTGGGAACAGCGCGAGGCTTTCTGGGAAATTAGTCCCTGTCGAGAGACTTCTGGGAGTCGTAGTCCCTACTGTTCCCCGTGCGCAGCGCCTTTCCGTTTTCCGGTCTGCGGCATGGGAAAGAGGCTTGCGCCCTCCAACTGTGGCCTCTCTGGCTTCCCGGTCGGGTGGGGAAAGTTTATGGGATGGAATGTGACAGGCTCAGGCGCTTTTGCGTCTGGTCGTTAGGCAGCAGGTGGAAGTCTCTGTGATAGGGACGCAGGGGCAGTGCCAAAGGGCCCCAGAGAACGAGGCATCCAAGGGGGAAACCTTGGAGTGTGGAATACGAGTATGAGGGAGACGCGCCCAAAGCCGGGGACCTCACGACCCCAGAATCGACCTCGAAAGAGCCCTCGAGTCAGACTGAGGAGATGGGCAGTATCCCCCGGCAATGGAAAGCCGTTGTCCGCTTCAGGGGAGGCACGCTGTGACCCAAAAGTCATTTTACCATCGTCACTGTGGCTGCAGTTCAGAAGGGTTTCGGGGGAGGCCACTGAAGGCCGAGCAGTAGCCCAGGGCGAGGTAACAGAGGCTGATTAAGTGGATGAGGAGGGATCAGGGAGTGGGGCGAGTTGAGGATTCCCAGATTTCTGGTGTGGGCTGTAGGCATGTCTACAGACACTCTGTCCTAGTGAAATTCTTTTCCGTAACCTATCTTAACTTACTGAGAGACTTGAAGGGTCAATGGTTAAGGATGCATGTGCACATCCGTTGGCCAAACCATTCAGATGCTCACACTAAACCCAGAGGCCATTCATTCACGTATGCACACAGCTCAGTTACACCCACCCTTGTGACACACTGGTGTGTTACACTGCCACATAACTCATGATCACATACTCCCGGCACCACACAAAGGCAAAAGTCTATCTAGGGCGAAGTGTGACCTCCAGACAGGAAGGACCCAGGCTGACTTCCTTAGGGCTCTCTGGAAATCTCTTCAAACAGCTCAGCCTCTATCCTTTCTCCCTGCTACATCCACCTCCTCTAAGGGCTCTCTGACTCTTCGCAGTCATCTTCCTGCCACTCTGGCTTCATGGGAGGGAGAAAGAAATGGGGCTTGAATTCAGACAAGGGCTTTGCTTATCTGAAATGTGTTTGCTAAGGATTTTATTCCCAAAGCAGTAGTTCTGAACATATTACATGTGCTGGACTCTGTCGAGAATCCAGTGAAAGTTGTGAACCCTCTTCCTGGATAAACACACATCTTTACATCCACACTGTTTTGAAAGTTTCAATAAACCCATCTGTGGAGCCCTGGTGAAGAACCTCACCAGAAAGAGATCAGAACATTAGTTTCCTGATTGCCCTCTGTCTTAGTTCGTTCAGGTGGCTATAACAAAATACCTTAGACTAGGTAATTTATAAGCAGAAGAAATCTTATCGTTTATAGTTCTGGAGGCTAGGAAGTCCAAGATCAAGGACTGGACTGGTGAAGGCTTGCTCTCTGCTTCAAAGATGGTGCCTTGTAGCTGTGTCCTCACATGGTGGAAGGGCCAAGTTAGCTCCCTTCAACTCCTTTTATAAGGCCACTAAGCCCATTCATGAGGCAGAGGCTTCGTGAATTAATCACTTCCCCAAAGGACCCATCTCTTAATACTATCACATTAGGTATTAGCTTCCAATATATGAATTTGGGGGGCTCACCAATATTCCGACCATAACACCCTTTCTGCAGCCTTCAAGTGGTTCAAAAGAAGAATAGGGTCTCAATATCCCTAGGAGTTGGAGTGTGAGGAAGGGGAAGCCTCTTCTCCCATCTGTATGTCACCCTTAGTTATGGAGCCAGACATCAGTTATTACAGGTCCTCCACTGGCCAGTCAGTCATTCAGCTGGTTAAAGAGTCAGTCAGGGCTGGGTATGGTGGCTCATGCCTGTAATCCTAGCACTTTGGGAGGCTGACGCGGGTGGATCACGAGACCATCCTGGCCAGCATGGTGAAACTCTGTCTCTACCAAAAATACAAAAATTAGCTGGGCATGGTGGTGCATGCCTGTGATCCCAGCTACTCAGGAGGCTGAGGCAGGGGAATCGCTTGAACCCGGGAGGCAGAGGTTGCGGTAAGCCAAGATCACGCCACTGCACTCCAGCCAGGCAACAAAGCAAGACTCTGTCCCCCCCCAAAAAAAAAAAAAAAAAAAAAAAGAGGCAGTCAGTTTAAGCTTGTCAGATGTTTAGTTACCTACGGTTAGTACATAAGTTAGAAATCCAGTAGGTCAATCAAGTGATTTGTGTTTAGATATTTAATCAGCCAACCAGCCAGTCAGTTACTCAGGATTAATTTCTCAGATAGACAGTCCATCCTGATGGTCCATCAGGATCCATCAGTCAGGAAGTCAATTTAATGGTCAGTCTGTCAATCAGGGAGCTAGTTATTTAGAATGCTAAACAGCTGGTTCATCAGTGGGACAAAAGGGCAGCTGGGGTGAGGCCATCTGGACACAGCGAGTCTCTACTTGTGAGAGCTTGAAGATAACTTACACGTGTGGGGAGAAAATTTGACTCCTCCTGGGCTGCCAGGGGAGCTTCGGTTTGCTGGGAAAGAGGCCTCACCTGGTGTGGTCGACAGGGAAAGAGGAAAAGTGGCAAAACACAGGCCAGGAAGAGTTGTCACAAGAGGGTGGTATGACATTCCTTCACGTCCGCACTCTGCACACTCCACAGGCTCAACTTTAGGCTTGAAGGAGCCCGTTTCTGGCAGACTTTTGCGGAAAGGCCCCTGGAAGACTTCCCAGCCTAGGGAGCACCTCAGACATGCTTGGCTCTGAGCTGGGAGGAAGCCAGCCGGCTACCCACCAGGAAAAGGACTTGCCCTCCCTCGTTGCCAGGGGCACACCAGCCAAAGCAGTGGGCAAGAGGGGAGGAGAGGGAAACTGGGGTGGGGATGTTGGGGCATGCAGAAAGGAACACCTTACCTGTCTGCCGCAGGAGCTAGGAGGGGAGCAGCTTCCTAAAGCTGAGGCACTGAGGGCAGGAGCTCCGGTTTGCGGAGGTCTACGTCATATCCAGGGCTGCCTCTCGTTCAACGTCTCCAGGGGGCAGCCTCCGAGCCTCGAGGCTCCCATTCCTTGCTGAACTCTGTGGTCAGCAGCTTCCTCTCAAAGGAAAAGCAAGTCCAAGCAAAGCAGGAAGGATGGAAGTTAGACATACGTAATGAAGAAACCAGGGGAAAGGATGAGCCCTCTTGGGGAACAGTGGAGATGTTTATATAAGGTGTCAAATACAGCGGTGGACACAAAAGCAGGACCTAGTAAATTTGAGTCCCCCTAAGGGAGGTGTGTGTGGCCAAGGCCTTGTGGCCCTTACTTATGCATAAAGCATGATTCACCGCCTCCAGGCGGGCTTCTTGGCTTTAGAAAGTGGTCAGTCTGGGCGGGAGCTATGGCTAAATGTTATCTGGATTTGATCTTTTGCTGCAGGCAGGGTGGTGTTGCCATCGGAAGACTGTGTGAAAACCGTGACAGCAAGTGTGTGATTTGTGACCGCTGTGTGTGTCCCTGCACCCTGGTACACTTATGTGATGAGTGTAACTATGGCTCTTACCAGGGACACTGAGATCAGTGGAGGCCGTGGGAGTCTCTGATGCCCATTATCCAGCCAGGAGAAGGATAGAGATGGCTGCCCAAAGATTGTCAACTCAGGGAGCTCTGAGACAGACCTCTTCCATGAACGTCAAAAAGATGGCGTCAGGAAGAGGTGATCGGTGGGTGGCCCCTTCCTCCCCTGCATCAAGCTGCAGCAGCTGCCAGAAAAGACACCTACTTCTACCATCAGAAAGGAAGTGGAGCCCCAGGCATCACCAGAAGTGCCTGCCGGTGTGCTGGCACCCTGCCACCCTGGCACCCTGCCACCCCTCCCTCCCGCTTTGTGCAGACATATGGTAGGGAGGGAAGAGGATTCTTTACGGAACACCCTGGCAGACTGAATCACAGAAGAACTGATAGATTAGTTACTGGGTTTTCTTGAACATGAGAAGCAAGATTCTGTCCTGCATATGGATCTGTCCTCCCTATGCAGAGAGCATCTAAAAAGGAGTCATGGTTCAGTCTGCTTGAGGAGTTGAATGCGAAGCTAGACACAGTGAAAGGCGGTCCTTGAGGAGACTTCAGTGTGTGGCGAGACGAGATGCTATCAGAACATGAGGGCCTTTCATCTTTACACGTTAAAAACAAATGTGGGCGGGGCTGTCATTCTGGTTCTAACCGGTTTTGGTGTCTCAGGGCAATGGAGAGAGTCATTTGTGAGAAATGACTCCTGCCAGGTGGAGATGGTCCCTGTGTCCCGAGCTTCACATACACTCTGCGGGAGTTGTCATCCCTGTTTAGGGCTCAGGCGTCTGAGGCGTAGGAGCCTCGGCACCTTGCCTGAGACTGCACAGCTGTGAAGTGGTAGAGAACTAGATTTGAGCTTGGTCTGTATGGTTCCAAAGCTCTTTTTCTAGGTGATCACACTCCAGACCACAGATGGGGAAGGGGAGGAGAACGGAGGACTGAGAAGTCATTGACTTCTGAAGTGCTCGGAAGTGACTGTCCTCTCGGAGATCCTGTCAATCTCACACCCCACACCATGATGCTGAGACTCCTTTTCTGTCTTCTAGGCACAGAAAATCCACCAACAACTGCAGTCCATGTACACACCCTTCATCCTTGTTCTTATTCCAGGTAATAGAGCTGGAGACGCAGGTCAGACCCTGGAGGGGCCTCGTGAGTTACCTTAGAGAGACTGGATTTTATTTGGAAGGCCATGGAGGGGCAAGGAAGGCTTTTTAATTTGGTTTATGCTGTCATGAATGTAAAGTCTATACATGCCAGAGAGAAATATTTAGTACGTATTGGTTAGCCATCACACATGCTTTCTGTAGACCCCTGTTTCATATAATAATCTGATGACTATGAGTAAGGGCTTGAGTCAGACTGGTTTGCCTCCCGATTCTGCTGCTTCCTGGCTGAGAGGCCTTGGCAAGTGACCTCTCCTCTCAGTTTCTTTCCCTGTCTTAAAAATGGGGCTGATAGGCTGGGTGGGGTGGCTCATGCCTGTAATCCCAGCACTATGGGAGGCCGGGGCAGGCAGATTGCTTGAGCCCGGGAGTTTGAGACCCGCCTGAGCAACATAGCAAAATTCCATCTAAAAAGAAAAAAAAAAAAAAATTGGCTGAGTGTGGTGGCTTGTGCCTGCAATCCCAGCTACTCAGGAGGGAGGATTGCTGGAGCCCAGGAGCTTGAGGCTGCAGTGAGCTATTGCTGCTACTGTACTCCTGCCTGGATGAACAAAGGTGAGAGACTCTGTCTAAAAAAAAAAAAAAAAAGAAAGAAAAGAAAAATGGGAATGATCATCTCTAAGTCACAGGTTACCGTGAGATGAAGCAAGGTTCTACATCAAAGCGCAGAGCACGCCTTGGGCTGAAATGCTCAACAAGTGCTGGCCCATCCTGCACATCAAATGCATCTTGTGCTCCACTTCCGGCCCTCTTGGTCTTTTTCCAGTTACTGATTTCTCTTGTCTTTTTTGTCTTAAATAACTGATACTTATTTCTCACAGGTGTGGAGGCTGAGAAGTCCAAAGTCAAGGAGATTGGACAGCATATTCAATTCCTAGTGAGGGCTCTCTTCCTGGCTTGCAGATAGCCACCTTCTGACTCGCAGATAGCCACCTTCTGACTCTGTCCACACATCGGGGTGGGGAGGGAGGGAGAGAGAGAGAGAGAGAGAGAGAGAGAGAGAGAGAGAAAGAGAGAGAGAGAGAGAGAGATTGATTCTCTTGCTTCCTGCCCCAGGGTTTCTCTGATGCCATGCCATGGTGTACAGGGCACCCTCCTGCTGGGCAGTCCTGCAAATGCACCTCTGCAGTGCAGGGAAGACAGCTGTAGATGGGAGCCAGTGGATAAACATTTCCCGCAGGTGAACAGCTCTGAGATGTATTTCCCCAAGCCTTCTCAGGAGGTCCTGTGGGATGGAGCACCCAGTCGCCCCTGTGCGTCCTTACATTGGCTTTCCCTTCTTCCCCTCTGTGCCCTCTATCTTTCATTCCTGCTCCTTTGGGACCACATCCCCTAACAAACTTAACATTTAAGCTTTTTATCTCAGACTCTGCTTCAGGGGAGCCCAGGATAAGACAATCTATTATGAGAAGATTCTGTTTTCTTGGAAAAGGTATATTAGGAAAAACATGGGAAAAGAAACAAAAGGAGCTAGAAATATGAATATTCATAACAGATGCAAGAAGGGGATCATTCCCGCGAGCAGAATAGACTCTTAACTGCAGCCCACGTGTCAAGTTTGCTTCCTCACTTGTGCGGATGCAGCGGACCAGGGGTGCAGGGAGAGGCACTAAGCTAGAGGAACCTGGAAGAGCGTGGTAGTCCAGGCTAATCCACATTCCAGTCCCGAGCTGGCCATTTACTATCGACTGTGTGATCTTAGGTGCATGTCTACCTCTGAGCCTCAGAGCTCAGAGCCTTTCCTTACTTGTAAAATGAGGATAATAAATGCCTACTTCAAGTGGTCGCTCATACTGTGAGATACACATACTATGCTAGTTGAATGCTCAGCCCAGTGTCCAGCCCATGGTATGTGTTCAATGAATGGTAAGTCATGGTGGAACAGCCCTCTGTAATTAGCTTTGGATTGTCTGGAATCATAATTTTCCTACTGCTTCATATGTGCATACTTAGCTTCTGCAGTTAAATGGTAAGCCTCTCAAAGGCAGTGATAGAAAATCTATTGGTCATCAATACTTATCCCTTTCCTAGAAATGAGTCCAGCTTTCCTGCCCATGCTGGCAGAGACCTTAGCCTCTAGGATTGCTTGCCTTTCATTGCAAGGCAGTTCCCAGGAGGCAGATTCTGAGACAGACATGTGTACTGGGGATTGCTGGGCGTGCTCTTGAGTCAACACCTGGGAGGATGCTGGATGAAGCAGAAGATGGGCCGTGATGCAGTCACAGGGCCTTGGCTGACCCCAAGGGAGCTCTGAAGCTGGGATGGCCCCTCGGGGTTGTCCCCGGGCCTTCCAATCCCTATTCTGACCAATCATTGGGTGTGGCTGCACTGGGAAGGAGCATGTCCTTCAGCAGATGGCTCCCTGCTCCAAAGCAGTGCCCTGAAAGCACTGACAGCGGAGCACCACCAGCAGTGGGGGAAAGAAGTCCTGAAGTGGGGGATCTGGGTGGTGCAGCATCCACACCTTCAGAATAATGGTGGCTTTGGAGAGTGTGCTAGTCACTGCTAGTTCTCTACTCAGTACCCACTTTCCCTTTCTTTGCAAGTAAAAGGAGGCTGAGTTTGTTTGGGACAGCTGTGTGCCCAGTAAAAATCCTCATTTTCCTAGACTCCTTCACTGTGGAGGTAGCCAAGGCGCCCCGCTCTGGCCAGTGAGAGGCCAACAGGAGTCTGGGTTCCTGATGACATCATGGCGCCACGGGTGAAAGTGAAAGGCTTTATTTGTTTAGGTCACTGTCATCAGGTTTCTGTAGCACAGAACCAAAGGCAGTCCTAAATGGTTCCAGAGGCTTTCTCATGTGCCCTGCTTAAGAGCATGGTCCTGCATGTGAAATGGGCACAGCGGGAGTCCAGCTCTGCTGCACCCCAGCAACCATGTGGCGCCTCTGACAAGCTACTCCTCGTGCTTTCCTTTTCTGTAAACGTGGGAATGACAGTAATATTCTCACAATTGTCTCAACATATAACACCAGGGTAACCAATTTGTTCCAGTGTGCCTGGGACTTTCTTGTTTTTTGTTTTTGTTTGTTTGTTTGTTTGTTTTTGAGATGGAGTCTTGCTCTGTCGCCAGGCTGGAGTGCAGTGGCGCAGTCTCGGCTCACTGCAACCTTCTCCTCCCGGGTTCAAGCAATTCTTCCGCCTCAGCCTCCCAAGTAGCTGGGACTACAGGAGCCTGCCAAATGCCCGGCTAATTTTTTATTTTTAGTAGAGACGGGGTTTCACCATGTTGGCCAGGATGGTTTTGATCTCTTGACCTCATGATCCACCCGCCTTGACTTCCCAAAGTGCTGGGATTACAGGCGTAAGCCACTGAGCCCGGCTCTTTCCTGGTTTTTAAGCACTGAAAACCTCTCATCCTGGGAAGCTACTCAGTGCCAGGCAAACCTGGACACCTGGGCAACCTACTAAAACACCCTCAAACCACTCTGCTTCCTTTACGGACGGAAGATTGGAAAAATTGTGTGATGCTGCTCTCTAGTGGTTAAATGTAATATAACAGCTGCAAAGATAACGTTTCACATTGCAAGTTTTCTTAAGAATAGCAAGCCACAGATGGTTAGAGGCAGTATTCGAATATTCCCCTCAACATTTAGATTTTAATGTAGAACTGCTTTAACCCCACTACATTATTCATTGATATTTGACAGCAAATACAGTATCTTGTAGGACTATTGTGAAGATTAATGAAATGGTGTAAATTTTCCTATGGTATCTCATATAGTTTTATTATTATTATTATTATTGAGACAGGGTCTTACTCTCTCACCCAGGCGGAGTGCAGTGGCACAATCACAGCTCACTGCAACCTCAACTCCCCTGAGCTTAAGCAGTCCTTCCACTTCAGCCTCCCAAGGAGCTGGGACCAGAGGCATGTGCCACCACTCCTGGCTAATTTTTGTATTTTTAATTTTTTGTAGAGACAGGGTCTCTCTCTGTTACTAGGCTCGTCTCAAATTCCTGGGCTGAGGCAATCCTCCTGCCTCGGCCTCTCAATGTGCTGAGATTACAGGCATAAGCCTCTGCGCCTGGCTGTAAGTGCTCTTCGGTTCACTGATATCATGTGAACTAGAGTTATACTCAGCTCTGACTCTTCCTTTGAAAAAGTGACTTCAACCCCTGCCAGGCTCCCCAACCCCCACCCCAGCCTGTTTTCCTCATTTTTAGGGAACTAGGACTTTCCTCAGAATGTTGTGAAGATTGATGAAGAAGCACTTGTGGACCCATGTAGTTGGCACTAGCTGGCACCTTCGCTGCTGACAAAGCTTTCAGGAAGGCAGGCTTAGACCATCCCTCTGTTGAGGGGTTCTGCCGCTCTGAGGAGCTGAGCTGGCCCTCAGGGATGACTTCTCCTCATCAGGGCCAGTCTCCGCTGGCAGTGGGGCTTCAAGAAGGGCTGCCCAGCTGCTCTGATGAGTTCAGCCGCTTCCTCTTCAGCAGAAGCTATTACTCATCTGAGCTGGCTCCTGGGCAGGCACTAACACAGCAGTACAATCCAAACTTTCAGTTCAGTGGCCTTGGGCAATGGGAGTTAACTGGTGTTGAGGCCAGAACTCTGTACTGGCTTCTGTTAAAGCCACAGCTGCAATGTAAACCCCAGCTATTTTCTGCTATTTGTGGTTGTGTTTAAACACACCAGGGCACACCCACCCTTGTCTGAGCTGCTAAATCTGTTCAGAAGGCTTCCCAGAGATTCCGAGAAACAGAAGCATCTATCCCTGCCTCTCTTTAATCAGTCTTTAAGACTTCTAGAAAAAAGAATCACCTAAATCTTCCAGAAAGTCTAATTCTGCTATAGCTATGACAACGCTCAAATAGGCTTAATAGCAATATTAGATTAAGTTCCTCAATTCCATTTAAAGAGAAGTTAGAGAAAGAAAACTTACATAACAAATACCCACAGCCGCAATGAAAAAGCCTCTGCTTTGTTCTGTGTAAAGCTTTGTAGTCCTGTTTTAGTACCTTGGCTTTAAGTTTCCAGTTCATGGATTTTTAATGAGATTTTTAAAAATGTCTAATCTATACCATGAAATATTATTCAGTGGCTACAAAGAGCTGTCTACATTGATACACATCTCTATCAATCAATCATCTATCATCTTAACACGGAAATATCTTTAAGACATACTGTTAAGGGAAGCAAGTTAATGAAAAATACTTCCAACACATAATATTAAAAGATACAAGTGGCCAGGCATGGTGGCTCAGCATGTAATCTCAGCACTTTGGGACACCGAGGTGGGCGGATCACTTGAGGTCAGGAGTTCAAGACCAGCCTGGCCAACATGATGAAACTCCATCTCTATTAAAAGTACAAAAATTAGCCGGGCGCGGTGGCTCAAGCCTGTAATCCCAGCACTTTGGGAGGCTGAGGCGGGCAGATCACAAGGTCAAGAGATCGAGACCATCCTGGTCAACATGGTGAAACCCCATCTCTACTAAAAATACAAAACATTAGCTGGGCATGGTGGTGCGTGCCTGTAATCCCAGCTACTCAGGAGGCTGAGGCAGGAGAATTGCTTGAACCCAGGAGGCGGAGGTTGCGGTGAGCCGAGATCGTGCCATTGCACTCCAGCCTGGGTAATAAGAGCGAAACTCCGTCTCAAAAAAAAAAAAAAAAAAAAAATACAAAAATTAGCCGGGCATGATGGCAGCCGCCTGTAATCCCAGCTACTCAGGAGGCTGAGGCAGGAGAATTGCTTGAACCCAGGAGGCAGAGGTTGCAGTGAGCCAAGATTGTAAAATTGCACTCCAGCCTGGGCAACAGGAGCGAGACTTCTCAAAAAAAAAAAAAAAAAAAAAGATACAATAAAAAATATATTAAAGGGAAATAAGTCACATTTTATATACATAAAATTATCTAGTTCCTGTTAAAAACTACATATATTTCTGAATCTGCATGGAACTTTTCCAGAAGAGTATCTGTCAGACAGCTCACAACGTTACCTCTGGAGATGGAGAACTTCACTTCTGAAGTTGTTTTTCACTATTGGTGATTTTCTAGTGGGCATATATTAATCGTAAAACAAGAAAAAAAAAAGAAAGGTAAATGATGCATGCTTCCAGGCCTGTCATGAATGGAGTCATCAGACCACTGCCCAGAAACCAAGGGCTATGACTGTGTCCACTGCTCTCACCTCTGTGCTCAGTGCTGTTATGGAATGAAGTCTCTTGGAACTTGATACTGAGGAAGATGTTTTAATGCTGTGCATACCCAGTGTCTTAGAAGACAAAATTTTTCTCTACACTTTTGATGTTGGCTCTTAGCCACGATATTTACTTTTACCAGCAGATACTATGAACTGATTTTTAAATAAATCTTCTGAGTCGCTTTTATTTTTAAAGTTTCAAGCTGTGTTTAGCAGTTCTAATTCAGATATATTGTGAGTGGGAAGAAAAAAACCACATTCAGTCTTTGAATACTTGAGAGGTAACACAACTTTCGCAGTAAGTGGAGCAATTAAGGTGAAATTTTAAAATACTGGTTCTCTGCATGACATTTGAATGAAGGGGGAAAAAGAAAATACTGGCTCTCACTTGAAAATAACTAGAGTAACTTATCGGTACAAACTATTAGTTGAACATCATAGGTATCCTTCAAAAATTTATTGATAGAAACAGACATATTCAAATGCAACACTGGACAAAAACAGAGAAAAAGCTGGAATGCTAATAACACCAGAGAATCTCACTTGCACTTTACATTTCTCTGAATTAGCACCATTAGTTCAGAAATCACAGATGTAATCATAATTGCTTCTAATATATAAAACACCTTACAAAGATTTGTAAACTATCTAATAGCAAAGTTCTTCCAAAAACACATTTAAAAATCAATCAGAATTTACCATTTGAAACTGATGAAAATGATTTAAAAATGAATTCAATTCTACGGCTTCTCAAAGGGAATGAGCCATAATTAGCTTTATTGGAACAAAGTGCCTGAATTCATCTTCTAGCCTCCTTCTAACCACCAAACAGGTACAGTAAATTGAATATTACTACAGGAATCGGAGTCCTCTAAAACTGGTCTTAGAAAATATTTTCCTAGACTATAAAAATACTAAATGGCATACAAAAATTTCAGCATATACAGCAAATAGACTACAGCATACAGATATTTAGAATGTACTTAAAACTATCTTGTACCACAATCGTCATGAGTATCAAGTATTCTTCTCATCAGTTTTCTGTGAGGCATTCTGATTCAGTTTATTTCCCCTCAAGTTTTGTTCTAGTGTCAGATACAGACCAAATCCCGTGTTTCTAGCAGAAGTTACTGGAAGAACCATCGAAAAATTCTTGGCATTCAACTGGTTCTCAAAGTGCTGGAAGTGCAATTGTAGTATAGCCTATTTTTAAGGTCAGGGGTCAGCAAACTACAGCCCAGGGGCCAAATCTGGCCACCACCTGTCTGTCCGGCCCGGGAACCCAGCCACACGCATTCCTTTACGTATTGTCTGTGGTCGCTTTTCTGTTTCAGGAGCAGAGCTGAGTAGTGACAGAGACTGTGTGTGGCCTTTTGGTCCACACAGTCTGAAATATTTACGATCTGGCCCTTTAGAGGAAAAGTTTGCCAACCCCTATTTTAGATAAATCACTTCAAGAAATCCTTAGCAAGGACAAGATAAAAATGTCTAAGATTAAAAAAATTTGGCTGAGGTGTGCTGGTTCCATCACGCAATACCATGAGGCAGGCCGAAGGGTACAAACTGGGATCGGTGACTTTGAGTCTTGAACTATATCCTTCTGGTATTCTAAGCACAGTCTGCCCGAGACAAAGCACCTTCTACTCCTCTGTGAACTGGCCATTTTGTACCAAGCAATTCACATACCACATTATAGCAATGTGCTTACTGTTCAACCCCCAGCCATCTGTGGTTCCCACAAACAATATTTAGCCTTTGAAAAGCAATAATCTTCTACCCTTAGCAACAGACAGAAATTGCATGGACCTTTCCCAGCGCTCTGATTGGCACAGATTCTATCTCGCTGCACTGCACACCTTTCAGAATCCTTCCCTGTGACACGCGTCATAATAATTTGTACTACTGCCACCCAGGGCCACAAACATGTCCCTTTTGACAAAGCGAACCAAGTTTTCAAGGGGGCACATGGGCTTGGGAGAACGCTTGTGGTGGTCTTGGCAGAAAGAGGTGTGGAATGTGACATCAATGCCATTGTAAAGAATCCGGACGGAATGTTCAGTGGGCTTTTCTCTGTCTTGCCAAAGCTCAAAGATCAACCTGGCCGCAAACCTTGGGAATCTGGCTTCGGAAAGGCCCAAGGCACTGAGAACTGGTGACAGAGTGACATCATGAGCAGAGTAGAGGGCAAAGAGCTCTTCTTTCCTGCCCTCGGTGGCACGCTGCATCCGGCTGATGGTTTGGTTCAGGATGGGGTGGGCACCCAGGAGAGAATACCCAAGGTACAGCTTTTTCTCCCGTCTCTCCTTTTCATCCTCGATCTGATGGGTCTTAATGACCTTGAAGTGCTCCATGTCGACACAGCCATTTCTGGTGCAGGGGAAGCTGACGTTGTGGCAGAAGTGGCAAAGCATGGAGTCTATGGGGTTGGCAGCACGGAGCTGCTTGGTGGGGATGTCCACGATCTTGGCCATCTCCCCGTAGGTCTTCTCCAGTTGGCTGTTTTTCAAACGTAGGAGGTACTGACGACGCTGCTCCTTTTCCAGATACTGGTTTCTCACCGGGCAATAGCAGCTCCCAGAGCAGAACAGCGCACTTGGCTGGTGTCTGAAATAAATCTTCTTCCAGTCAAAATCTGGGAGAAAGCCATAAAGCAAGGCCAGCCCACTTTGTAGGGTCCGGCTTTTCCCAGTGGTCTCTAAATAGAGCTGGTCTGCAGACCAATCAGTGGGCAGGAGTTTGTGTTTCTTTAGATAGATGTCCCTCAGCAGCTGGCCGTTCTGCAAATGCTGCACGACGCCTGAAACACAAGCACACGAAGCTTTCCTTACTTCCAGCTGAGCAAAAGAAACAGCAAGGGGAGGTGGAGGCAGTGTCCAGCTCTGGAGTGTTTTAGGGCAGTGGAGTGCAAGAGAATGGCATCCAGCCCACTTCCCCATGCTGGGGGGGTTACGAGCTCGAGTTCACAACAGCTGGTGAAGGGAGCCCTTGGGAGAATGCACGAAGGATGAGCAGAGTGGGGCCCTGGCCCTGGGAACCACAGCCTTTGGACCATCTGCCTCGCACTTGTCCTCCAGACCAGCCCCTTCCCCGGGGAAAGCGTGGAGACTGGTGGGTCTCAGGGGTAGGAATCGCCCAGCCTCCGGGATATCTGTAACTGCATGGGCCTAAGGAGAGCTTTTGCCCCCTGTCCAGCATTCCTCAGTGTGCAGGTTGTCCTCAGTGAAAATGCTCAGGTAAAGGCTGACTGCAGATTCCCTGCTTGCTGCTCAGTCTCCTCACTGCTGGAGAGTCCCTCCTTGGCCCCATCGTCCCCAGCCTGCGGACCAAGTGTTCTCTGATAGCCTGCTGGGTACGTTCCGCCTGGTCCTGGGGGCTTTACAGACTCGTCAACACACATGCACTCTCTGTCTGACATGGAACAATCTCCGGATACCCAGATAAAATATTTGAAAAAAGTGTAGAACTGTGTGTTGATCACGCTCCTTTAAAAAGAAAAAGAGGAGGCCAGGCGCGGTGGCTCACGCCTGTAATCCCAGCACTTTGGGAGGCCAAGGCAGACAGATCATGAGGTCAAGAGATCGAGACCATCCTGGCCAACATGGTGAAAAACCCGGTCTCTACTGAAAATACAAAAATTAGCCGGGTGTGGTGGCAGGTGCCTGTAGTCCCAGCTACTCAGGAGGCTGAGGCAGGGGAATTGCTTGAACCCAGAAGGCAGAGGTTGCGATGAACTGATTGCCCACCGCACTCTGGCCTGGTGAGAGATCAAGATTCCGCCTCAAAAAGAAAAGAAAAGAAAAGAAAAGAAACAGAGGGAAAAATGAGAATGTGTATTTGCAGTTGCCTGAGTTTTGCATAAAGAAACTTTGGAATGATGTACAAGAAACTAATCTCAATGGTTCCCTGGGAGTGATGGAGGTACAAAAATGAGGTGGATAGGATATGGGTAGAAGCAATAATTTAAAGTTTACCTCTTAGTACTGTTTTAGTTTTGAACTATCACAGTATAATAATAAATTAACTTTTAAAATTGGAAAAAGCCTTATCTTTAAGTAGGAGAAGGCAACCCAAGACAAAAACAAGCTCACTCATCCTGTAGGAGGTAACAGTCATGGGTGCGAGTTCCACACACTGTCATGGGTGCGAGTTCCACACACAGGCTCTGTGACCAGTGATGCCATTTATTTGGACGTCCAAACAGCGTAAAAAGTCCCACTGCAAAGATGAGACTACTTGGGCTGAAAATCCCGCAGGAAAGGGAACAGGTCGGCAAAACCCACAAGGGATGCCTGGGTCCTACCGTGAATGAAAAGCACTGAGAGCAGAACTCTCCTAGGAACCAGGAACTAAAGGCTGAAACAGGCTCTAGCATTTCCAGGATGTTTCGCAAGAAACACGCAAACCATGAGAGATAAACATTAAGATTCTGTGTCTTGCCCTAGTTCACTGCTGTGCCTATCTTATTTTGTTAGGCTACATAAATTAGAGTTGTGTACCAGGCCATTCTCATTTAATCCTCATAAAAATCCAGCAAAGAAGGTATATTATTATATGATTATTATTATCATCCCCATTTTCCTTGTTGTATAGATGAAGAAATGAAGATCCTGAACCATTCACAGTTAAAAAGTGGCAGAGCTACAACTCAAGGCCCCATCTGGCCCTAATTTTATGCTGTTAGTCCCGTACATTTTCATGCAGAAATACTAAGTTCTAGTTATTTAGGGCTTCTTATACTTGCCAATCACAGCCTGTATCTTCATGGAAGATGGAACAGTTCATACTGTTCCCCTTCCTCTCCCTAGAGAAATCCTCCCAGGGCCTGGCTCCAACATTACCTTCTTTGTGATGCCTTCCTTCTTCCTCTCCCTGGTCAAGTTAATAATTCCTTCCTCTCCCATATGCTGCTGGACCATGACGACATCAGCTGCATGCATGGGAGTCTCTCACGTGCCAGCACTGCACTAGGCACGCTACATATGCTACCTCATCGAATTCACCACCAGCCACCGGGAAGGCAGGATCCTCTGCATGCTGCGGGTCTGTGTGACTCCAAAGCCCCTGTTCACTCTCTAAGGCCCTGCAGCATCCAGCTATAGCAGCTGTCTCCACACGCACTGTCTGCTGCAGCTGCAGCCTCCTGTAGGACAGGCAGGAGGGTCCTATTCATCCTGCTACCCTCTCACAGCAGCTGCCAAAGCATCTTCAACAGGGTAGGCACTTGTGAGCAATCTTATCTTACATAGCTACTGTGGGGTGCCATAAGTGCACCAGGGACAAAAGATCGTTATAACAGCCATACATTTTTCATGATATTTAAAATGGAAGATAAATGTGACGATGAAAAGAGAATGAGGAAACAGGAGCAGACAGTATTACAAAAATGATTTCTAGATTAATACTAACTTAGAAATGATGATGATGACAGATGTGTTGAGAAGAAAGATCTGAATGAATGATGAGGTGTGTGAGGGCCAACCCTCCAGCCTCTTCTCAGGGAGCAGCTCCTGGATCCAGAGACTGGCACCCTCACTGACCTGTTCTCTGCAGTCACCCGGACCTGCTGGCCGGGACTGATGGATGCTAACCCCTAGGACCTCAAGGATTCAATCTCTCTCAAGAATTTGGACTTGCAAATTCATCTGTGTGTGTGGCTAGGATTGTAATTCTATTGACAGACACAGTAAAAAATGACAGAGAGAGGCAGGGACTAGATAGCTTTTTTATTCCTGGTTCCAGTCTCTAGAAGTCTGGTCACATTCTTGATCTCAGAATCTGTGAGTCATTCCTAAATCCTAATGATAAATTTCCCTTTTTTGGTTGAGGTGGTTTCTGTTATTTTTAACCAGAGAGTCTAACCAGCAGTTCTCCCCAGCAGTGCTACTGCCTTCAGAGAGGGCTTGGGGATGGAGTTATCACAATATTATGGGGGAAGGGCATTTCTGGCACCTAGCGGGTGGGGGCCGGGGGGCTAGAAAGTCTCTAGAAGGGACACAGGTCTCTGTTCCACAAAACTTTTGAATGCAGCACAAGACATTCCAACATGTGAAAAACATATTTGAATACTTTAGCCTGTAGAATCTAACTCTGGTTTTTGTGTCTAGAAACACAAAACCATTTTTGTATAATATTAACATCCACTGAATTTTCCAGAAATGCAATATAAACTAAGGAACATCTATACTTTGTTTTGATCAGAATTTCAGAAAAACCATGTCCTGATATGTGGTATTAGAGTCACCAATACAGCATCCATCAATCATCTGCATTTATAGCTGTCAGAGTCACATTTAGGTGCAAAGCATTTGAAGATGTCATTATGGTTTCTAGGGTAGCTGTTTTTAAGCATTTATACTGAGACACGTATAATTATGTAATAGGTTAGTTTCTTTTTGTTTGTTATAGCTGGGGACTCTGATATAACTTTTAAATAATTAACTATACAGAAAGATTACATTTATTTATTTATTTGAGACAGGGTCTCACTCTGTCACTCAGGCTGGAGTGCAGTGGCGTGATCATGGTTCACTGGAGGCCTTGACATCCGGAGCTCACGTGGTCCTCCCTCAGCCACCTGAGTAGCTGGGACTACAGGCACATGCCACCACATTTGACTAATTAAAACATTTTTTTGTAGAGCAGGGTTCCACTATATTGCTCTGGCTGCTCTCGAACCCTTGGGCTCAAGCAATCCTCCTGCCTCAGCCTCCCAACGTGTTGGGATTACAGGCGTGAGGCACCATGCCCGACTGGTTACAGTATACATAAATTTCACTTCATGATAGTTGAGGGATATTGCAAAATAGTTAACTGTGTAACCAAAGGCAGTGTTGGATCTGGTAGGATAAAAACCCTGGTTCTAAACGAATGCATGTGGAACTCATTGCCAAAGGCTTTTGACACAACTCCTCCTCCAAGGCTAGTCCTCTGGAGTAGGCGTCCCCAAACTTTTTACACAGGGGGCCAGTTCACTGTCCCTCAGACCGTTGGAGGGCCGCCACATACTGGGCTCCTCTCACTGACCACCAATGAAAGAGGTGCCCCTTCCTGAAGTGCCGTGGGGGGCCAGATAAATGGCCTCAGGGGGCCGCATGCGGCCCGCGGGCCGCAGTTTGGGGACGCCTGCTCTGGAGGCTTCAGCTTGCTCCACTCTGTCAGCCAGTATCATTCCCCCAATAATAACGGCAAAACCTAAGAGGGCGCACTAGAGGACAGAGACTTTCCCTCCATCCCTGCTGAGGTCCTAAGATGTTGATGCAACATGAAAACAGAACACCGCCAGTGGGTTTTCCCAATTCATCCATAAAGTCTGGTGACCAAGAAAAGGTCCTTTGAGGTTCCAGACTGAAGAATCAGAAAACAGAAACCTCTTGAAGGACCACCTGTTCCTCTATTCCCAGCAAAAAAGGTGACTCCACGCTTAACTCACCGACCTACCCTGGTGGTGAACTGCCTGCAGGTGGTCTGACTAGGGCTGCAGAGGGAAAGCTGGGCTGCTGTGAGGGCTCGAGTCAGCCCAGCAGACTCCCCACGCAGCGGAAATGTGCCCTGCGTGCTCCCTCCTGAGATCTTGTACATGAGAACCTATTAGAAGTTTTGTTAGAAACATCTGAAAACATGGGATGAAATAAATGATCAACTGACCATCCAGAGTGAAAGAATATGGAGCTATAACAAATGATGGCGTGGATAAACAGTTTTTGATAGGGAAATATTATCCAAATGTATTGCTGAGTGAAAATGTGGGTTATGAAATTGTGTGTTTAGTAAGGTGTGTGTCTGTGTAAGCACAGGAAGAAAGGTTACCCCTAAGGGTCTATTTCTGTGGTGGAAGTACGGTTGCTTAAACGTTTTCTTCCTTTTACTTGTCTTTCCTAATTTCTCTTCATAAACATGTATGGCTTTTGTAATAAGGTGAAAGGTTCTATTTAGTTTTGAGAACTCAGATGTTTATTTAGAGGCCCTGGTGATGGAGCTCCTCGTACAGCCAGTCCTCATTCACCCCTCTGAGCTGCACAGCACCCCGCTCCGAAGGTATGCCAACAGGAGAGCGGACTGGAGAGCCCCTGAGCGCATGGCTGTCACACCTACCTGTCTGTGTGAGCTCTCCCATCTCACACAGCGGGTGATTTGGGTAAAGAGGCAAGGAGTTCAAGGGGCTTTCGAAAGAGGCTCCGGATCCTTTTGACATGTGACTAACGAACGCTTCCAGTTTTGGGTGATATGGTTTCCTAGAGAGACGATACAGAGAGTTAGAGGTCAGAGAGTGCCAAGAGGGTCCAGACAGTTTCCAGCTTCAGCGAGCAAAATCCCACATGCATCATGGCCTTTTGCACCCATAGTAACAGGTACTGGCTCAATCACCTTTCAATTCCAATGTCATTATTTCTTGACCACTGACACTGACACGTGAAATCCCCTGTGTGAGGTCGGCCGGAGTGCCTAACCTCTGCTGCACTCAGCACTGTGGGATTCAGCTTCACCGTCTACCTTCCTGCTCCCCACCTGTGCCGCCCTCCGGGAGGCCAACACCCACTCAGCAGTCAAGCCTAGGCCGGGCGTCATTCCGCTCTCTCCCTTCCCTGCCCCCGGGCAAGCCATCTGCTCCCCATGTCTTGCAGATTCTTCCTCCTGGTGCTTCTTCATCCCCTTCTCCTTCACCCTCATACCTACTACCTGTGTTCTGGCCTCAGGCAGCTTTTGTCTGGCTGGCAATGGGCCCTTTCTTGGTCTTCTTGCTGATTAAGCAAGCCCCTCTAATAATCTTGTCTTCTCCACAGCCGGAAGGATGGATTTAAAAGGTAACTGAGCAGTCACTGTCCTTCCCTATCACCACCTTCTGGAAGGGGGCACGCACAGCCTGTCACTCTGTTCTGACCCGCCTCGGTACTCCCTGGCCCTCTCTACCCTAATACTGTGTTCTGGCCACACCGAACCAATCTTTCTTCCAACACACAATACTCCTCACTCTTCAACACATCTACCACTTTCCACAAGCTATCCCTTCCTCCTAGAAAATCTACCCCATCCTTTACTGAGGTAACCCATAATCCTTAATTTTTCTGACCTCTGAAAAATCTCCCTTTAGGAAAAGTGTTAACTGAGTAGGATAACCAGGATCTCTACCTCTTTACAATTCACTCTGCATTTTGGACATGCAACCTCTCATTTAACACAGGGTAGTAATAAATGTCAAAAAAAGTTTATATATGAGATATGAGAGTATCTCTATTTCTGCCACAAAGTATATGTGTTAAGTCTTTCAGGTCACTAATACACAATTACCCTGAATAGTGAAATGACCTATGAATAGAAACATCTTTTGTTTGAATAATGAAATAGCCTATGAATGCATACAGATTTTCCAGCTGAAGAGAAGTAGACAGATAGAGTAGTTCATGACTAAACTCTATAAGAATCAGCATGAAAGAAGCAAAGATAAACCGTTCTAATGGCAAACCCCTGCTGCCTGAAGGCCCAATTAACTTTGGAGTGCTTTAAAAATGGCTGCCAAAATGGGTTTATTATCTATCAACAACATGAAGCTAAAAAAAAGGAAAATCTATCTTTTAAAAAATATGTTTTTAAATTAGAGAATGCTAATCCAGACATGCAGTACAGTCTAATAAATCACCCTGGATGGCTACAGGGAGTTATGCCCTTCCATAAAAACAAGGTACGTTATTTTGCCCGAGGCTAAGGCACGTAAATGTTTGCAAACTGGGAAATCAAATGTCCAGCCTGACAATGAGGCCGCCAAGAGGAGTCCCCGTGAACAGAGGCTCTCCATCAACAGGCGTCAAATGTTCTGTTCCAGGCCGTTATTTCAGGTTGGAGATTTTTTTGAGGATCTGAGAAAGCTTCGCTGCCAATTTTAGAAATGGAATTTCATGACTGAAAGTGTTTGAAGAGACAACCCAGGGTTTCAGGGCATCTGACTGCTTAATGATGCTATCTAACTATATTCATTACAACTTTTTTTTTCTTAGTATGCAAAGATGAGGATTCATGGAAGAAAAACTCCATGTAAAGAATAGCTTTAATAGGCCAGGAATGGTGGCTTATGCCTGAATCCCACCATTTTGGGAGGCAAAGGCGCAGGCCTATAGTCCCAGCTGCTCAGGAGGCTAAAGTAGGGCGACTGCTTGAGTCCAGAAGGTTGAGGTTGCACTGCAGCCTAGGTGACAAAGAGAGACCCTGTCTCAAAAAACAAAACAAACAAACAAAAAAAGGTTTGACAACAAATAGCGCTATTGTTTTAGTGGAAAGAGGACCAGGTAACTCGAGACCCGGACCCGGATCTGACTACCCAGGTCCTGTCTGTCTGGTCCACTGCTCTATCCCTGGAGCCCAGAGTGTGCTTAGCACGCAGCAAATGTTCCAAAAAATATGTGTGAGTGAATTCAACTGGGAAGTGTCCCATCCTTGGATGTTTCATGAAAATAGCAAGCCTTCCATAATCTGTAGCAATGAATATGGTGAGTTCCCATGCTGTTTGTTAAAATATTCGGATTTTGATGAAAACATAATCAGCCCTCCATCTCTTCGGATTCTACACTGGAAGATTCAACTGTGGATCCAAAAATATTTGAAAAAAAACCCAATTAAAAAAATAAAACAACGCAAATAAAAAATACAGTATAACGACTGTTTACATAGCATTTACACTGTATTTGGTATTATAAGTAATCCAGAGATGATGTAAAGGACATGGGAGAATGTGTGCAGGTTCTGTGTAAACACAGCACCATTTTACAGAAGGGACTTGAGCATCTCAGATTCTGGTATCCAAGGAGCATCCTGGAACCAATCCTCTGTGGACACCGAGGGACGGCTGTATTAAAACTAAAGGTCACTGTGGATGAGACTAGTGTACTAGCTGTACACTAAAATCTATTCTCTTCTCAGGGACTTGGTTAGATCCCAGTTCTGAGGTCCTGAAATGAGGTAGAGCCACATTAGCCAATGGAATGGAAGCATGTATGCCACTTCTAGGTTTAGGCTTTCTGATCATGAGGGTGCTTGCTTCACTTTCTCTTCCTTTCTTCCAACCACTGTTTAGGTACGGCAGCAACTAGGGTTCAGCCATGTAGCCATCCCTGGGGGAGGGCAGAAGCAACAACCTGGGGCCCTGAATGACCAGGTGGAGCTGACTAGCATGATCTGAAACACGTATTTCAGACCTTCACGTGAGGAAGAGCTAAACATCTTTGTTATTTAAGGTAATGCATTCATGAGTCTTTTTGCTACAAAATAAACTTACAAAATAGGTGTACCTGACTCATGCAGACATAATTATATCCATGAAAATGAATTTTTCTTCAAGAAAAACTCATATTATTGTGGGCTCATTGAAAATCTGCTTCCATCATGAAAACTGAAAGAATCAGACATTCTACTATCTTAAGCCTTCAAGTTACTCATGTTGGAGTACTTATTTTCACTTTTATATGCATTATTCACATCTATTTATGCCACAAAGCTTGAGACAGAACCCCAAGGCTAATCTATACACCATGAGAAAATTTACTGTGATTTATTTAAAATCTCAGCAATCACTGAGTTCTGCACAGAATGTTAAGGCAAGGAGAGGAGACAGAAGACCAGCGACACTGTTTCCAGAAAACACAACCCAAAAAAGCATACGCAGCTGGAAATTGGAGTCACACTAGATTTTTAAAATTCAGACCAATTACAGAATTTATCATTTTGCATGTTAATAACATGAAATTATGAAAAGATAAGGCCAACGTACTTTTCTTAGTCTTTAGCTTTCTGGGCTTTTTGGCCTTACTTGACGTGATTCATGGCCCTGCTCTCCTTAGCTCTCATACCATCGCTCTCCTGACTTCTGCCCTGTTGCAACATCCCCAGACCCTCCTGAGTGCCTTTTTCTCTCTGAGTACCACATGCTGGTGTTTCCCAGGACTCTGGTTTTGGCCCACCCCTCACTCCTCAGGTTCTGCCTGTCCTATAAACCCTCAGCTTCAAATGCCATCAACATGCTGAAGATTCTCAATTAAACCTCTTTCCCCCAGTACGTCAGTGCTCCTGAGCCACAGAATTATACAACCTAGGCCGGGCATGGTGGCTCACGCCTGTAATGCCAGCACTTTGGGAGGCAGTGGTGGGTAGATCACGAGGTCAAGAGATCAAGACCATCCTGGCCAACATGGTGAAACCCCATTTGTACTAAACACATGTACACACACACACACACACACACACACTCACACTAGCGGGCATGGTGCGCACATCTAGTCCCAGCTACTCGGGAGGCTGAAGCAGGAGAATTGCTTGAACTGGAGAGGCAGAAGTTGCAGTGAGCTGAGATTGCGCCACTGCACTCCAGCCTGGTGACAGAATGAGGCTCTGTCTCAAAAAAAAAAAAAAAAAAAAAAAAAAAAAAATTTATACAGCCTACTACTGACTAGAAACTGTCTCTTGAATGTTTAATGAAGGCTCAAGTGTAGCACCAATGCCTGTACTAACTTCCCCTGCCACCCCCTTTCTTCTGTGTTTTCTATTCTAGGCAGGGGCACCACCACTAGCCAGACACCAGTGAGAAACCTGGGCCCCATCCTGCCTGTCTTTTATACCCCTGACCAACAGACCACCAAGTCCTGTTGATCCCACCTTGTAACTGCCTCCAAGACCCACCCACTCTCTCCATCTCTGGTGCCACTTTCTGAGTTCCAGCCGTTCTCTTTTATTCATTCAACAAACGTAATCATACCCCACCACTCATATGCCAGTCACTGTCCTAGGCACTTGGAACGAATAAAAACAAATAAAAGTCTCTGCTCTCAGGGAGGTTATAAAATTCTAGCCTGGGGAAGCAGACAGGACACAATGAACACTATAAATGCGTGCGTGTGTGTGTGTGTGTGTGTGTGTCTGGGTTAGAAAGTAACAGATGCTGTGGCAAAGAGAAGAGCAGGCTAAGGGGGTTGTGGGAGACCAGGGTGGAAGGAGGAACACCTGGTCATTTTAACTGGAGTGTTCTGGGTAGGTCTTATTGAGATGGTGACATTTGAGCAAAGACTTAAAGGAGGTAAAAGGACTGGCCATAAAGCTATCTGTGGGAATAAGCTTCCAGAGACAGAAACCAGTCGTGCAAAGGCCCTGAGGCAGCACAGTGCCTGAGCATGGAAGGAAGAGCTAGGAGCATCGTGGCTGAAGCAGAGTGAGTGAGCACGAGGAGGCAGAAGGTGAGTCAGGCAGGTAAGTGTTGGAGGAAGGGCACTCAGGCCTTGTGAGGCATTTTAAGGACGTGGATTCTGATTCCAAGTGAAGTCCCCCCTCTGGATCACTCTCCTAATAATACCACCACTAGCTGCCACCAGCTTCCAATCCATCGTCTACACTACAGCTGTCAGAGACCTTCATCTTTACATCCCTTTCACTCCCTGGCTCTCTCCATGCCTTCATGCCTGGAGTCCACATTCCCTGGCTGGGTATTCAATGCCTCAGATCACCTAGTTCCCACCCAGTTTTCCACTCCGTGCTCCAGCCTGGGAACTAACTTTCAGGGCCCCAACGTGCCAAGCTGTCTGCCACCTCACACTGCGTGGGCTGGTTTCACCACCCAAGGGGCCGTTTGGCACCAGCTGCTGCCCGACTTCCTCCTGCATACCCTTCCGGTCCCTTTCTCTGCATGGCCTTCCCTGATCTGCCACCTGTGTCTCCTCCCTGCCCCAGGCTGGGTCAGGCTGCCCCTCTTCTGACTTATGCCCCCAAATACGGCACCCAAACTATTTGCGTTTCTACTTCTTGTTCTTCTTCCATTTCTTCCTCTTCTTTCTCTAATGCTGCCACCACTGCTGCCACCTGTGCCAGCTACCATTCTCTGAGGGCTGCTGTGTCCTGGGCACCAGGCCTGTCTCTGTAGAGGTGCTGGGCTCCCTGAGGGCAGAGGTGGCCCTGAGGAGGGCCTTTCTTCTGCGACCCCTCAGAAGCCCACTCCCTCCCTCACTGCTCCAGCCCAGCCATACCCTTGTCTTATTGTGGCTCACACCCGCCCAGCTCTTCCAGCCTCAGGCTCCCTGCATTTGCTGTTTACTCCATCAGGAACGCTCTGTCGCCAGATCGTCACAGAGCTGGCCCCTTCACTTCACGTAGGTGTCTGCTTGTGTGGTACCGTCTGGTACCTGGCACATGATAGAAGCATAAAACTAAAATCTGTGCAATAAATGCTGATCAAAGTGAACGTTTTCTCTTCCTTGGATGTAGAAAAGCATATTTAATTCATATTTATGAATTTAAAAAGAGCATTTACTAAATACAGCATATAAATAGCTAATAACCTTAATACTGGCTAAACGTAATACTATGAGGGTTAAAATAACACCTTTCTCATAAAGCACTTGGCATTCAGAAAGAGGCAGCTTCTACTACAAAGGCTTTGAGGGTCACAGGGTGTGTCATGGTGGATGGGAAACCTGGGGCAATGAACCTGTGGACAAACAGCTCCTGCTTAGTTCAGCTCACTGAGCCCTGCCTGCTGGCCCCAGCGCTCTGTTTCACGAGACTAGAATAACGGGCACACTCCAGGACACACGAACTTTTAAGAGGTCACAACATTACTAATTTTTAAAGCTGAAGTAGCACCTGGGAAGACAGCAGGCATTGCTGGTGACCCAGATCCCACAGTCCTGGGGGAATCAGCAGCCCAGAGAGGGTCCCCTTCACGGTGTTCCTGCTCACTCTTAATCTAAGTACCTGTTTGTAATGCCAAGTCAACTACTACTGTTTTTAAAGATTAAATTAATTAAATAATATTAAGTAACAAAATATGCATACTCCACCCTCTTTACACAAAGGATGTAAGGTCACTTCTAAAAATACAGAATGTTCAATGACATAGAACGAGGCAAAGGAAAATGAGGGCAGAGGCAGCCAGGCCAACTGGTCCCTAGGAACTGAGCCTCTCAAATGGGAGTGCCAAAAATGGCCCCATCCTGCCAGCACGTGACAGAATGAGGGGCCCTGCAAGATGAGCTGCAAAGTGCCTCTTTTAAAGAATAGCCCTGGCTGCAGTGAGGCAATTCATGGCTCCACCAGGCTGGCCCTCCCTTGAGCAGGCTGGCACCCCAGAAGCATTCCATCAAAATAACATCTTCCCCACTGAGCAGTTCCCTCGTCTCCTGACCTCATTCGGTCAATGCTGCTAGAATGTTATGTGCCTCCAGACACATTTGCTGGGGTCTAGCCTAACATTTTATCGCTAACCATGCCTCTAATTGTAGGGCCATGCCATTTCCATACTATTTCCACTCTCTGTTCAATTATTTTTCATCCTAAGGGCTTTCAATGCAGAACAGGCTGTCTCTACTCCTGCGAAGAAGGGTGAAATAATTCTTACACGCAGATGGCTCTGCAATCGCTATCGTGCATTGCCTGTCATCTCACTTACTCCTTGCCCCAAGCCTGCATGGGGAGCCTCATGATCTCCATTGTGGAGGTAGGAGGCTGAGGCTCAGAGGACACTGAGGGACTTGTCTGCTGCTCTGAATGGAGCTGGTGAGCTGAGGTGGAAGACTCTTGACTCAGTGCTCTCTGCACTGTGTCCCAACTGTTTCTCAAAGTGAAAAGCGTCAGGGTGGGAGGGTAAGCCTCAGACTGACCTGGGCTCAGGATATCTGCTGTGTTACTGGAAACAGGTGTCCCCACCTCTGTGGGCCTCCGTCTTTTCAACTGTACAATGGCACTCACATGCAGGACTGCTCTGAGCTCAGGCTGCTGCCAACGGTATGTTTCACCAAGTGTACGTCACTCCCCTGTCCCGTCATTCTCCATCCTACAGGATCTAACAGATACTTGGAACTGACTTTTAGAAAAAGTGCAATTTACCTGTTAGCCACCAGAGTGCAGTCAATTTCTGGCCGCTTTGTTTTGGGAATGACATACAGTGGGTACCTGTCTCCGTGGCGAATGAACACATGCACTGAGACCAGCTTAAAATGATGCGGGGCATGACCTGTGAGACAGAGAGAAGCACATTGTCTGGTTATCACCCAATAGGTGTCAATCCTTTTGGAAGGGGGCCAAGGGGGTAACCTGGCTATGCTTGTGCTGGGAATCTGAGCAGGAGGCAGCAGGGGCCACTGAATAGTCTTACCAGGCGGGACAGAGGAACGTGAGTAGGCTGGCTATGTCCCAGGCCTCCTGGAAACAACGGGAGGCCAGGGAAATACAGGCATGACTACTAATGTGGCCTCACTCACACACACAGACCAGGGAGAGATCCACGGAAATACTAGAAACAACGACTTCTCCTTTAAATCTTTCGCGAGACAAGAGAGGGCATAAAGACATCAATAAGGATTCAACACTATGCTCGGATACGTTTTTAGAAAAGCAAACCTTGTAGAAATTGCCTCACTTCTGTGGTATGGTGCCAGCAGGACATCCTGTGGACATCCTAAGTCCCAAGAGGCTTCCCTGAAAAGCAGAGTGTCTCAATGCGCTGCGCTAGGCCTGCCAAGGCCACCTTTCTACCTTGCTGCCTTCTCACTAGAGATCATGGTCATGCCAAACATTTGTGGTGGGCTGATCGTGAGCCACGTGGTGTGTTCAGAGCAGTTACTGAATCCTCCCCAGTCCCAGGCATTAAGTCCTGCGAGTTACTCCCATTTTTCAGATGAGAATGCAGGGACCCAGGAACTCATTCAAGGGCACAGCCTGGTGGCAACTGCAGGCCTTGGGTCCTGGCCATCTCTGCAATGCTGCAACCAGTCCCCAAAGGGGTGTCTGTCCTGGCGGCACAGCCAGGCCTACCTTCCATGCTGCGTTCGGCCACGCTGGGGATGTTGCAGTACAGAAGGGCTTCATAAACGGGGTCTGTCACAGGGGGCTCCGTCGCAGGCTCAGGCAGGATTCTCTTTCGACTCTTGCTACTCACTCCATTCTTAGCTGCCGACACCGGGATCAGGTGGACTGAAATGAAGCAAGGCAGGTCCTGATGCATGGTTGCTGGGGATGCCAGGCCAGCTGCATGGCCCAGCGTGGGGCTGGATTTCACTTTGAGGAGCTGCTTTTGCACTGAGAATCAGGGTATGCTTCCGTGGGGCAGCTTCCCATTCGAGAAGTGCTTCCTGAGCCCTACTGTGTCCTGCCGCTTCCTCACTGCCCCTACCCTCTCCTCACCATCTACTCAACACCAAGGGGGCCTCCCAGACAAAGGGGCCTCACTCGGCATTTCGAGGAAGAACTCACATACTAACTTCTTAGGACCTGATTACCTCTTCCTAATGCCCTTTAATTCTAGGGACAGCAATAGGAGGAAAACCATCATTCCTCTTGGAGGACCTGCTAGGTGCCAGATGTGGGTGTCTGACCTGATCCATCTATCATCATCTGCTTTATGCTTTGTAGGCCTTCAGAGTCACTCACTTAACCCATGAGAGCACTTTACAGAAAAAAGCCAAGGACCAAGGCCGTGTGTGCTGGTTGAAAGCCTGTCTCATGCTCACTCCTTGACTTCAGCTTCCCTACCACTGTCTTCGGGGTGTCATGTGTGGGTCCTGCAATCTGTGTGCTTGTCCATCTAGCACCCTCATTCCATTAGTGAGCTGATCCTTCCCCACCATGTGTGGTCAGGATGGACTGTCAATCACAGCATCCTTGCCCCCTGGCAAGGGTGGACACGTGACCAGAGTCAGTAAGGATAGTAATGGGGCAGGCAGACTCCCTTTCTTTGAGAGAGGTGATGTATAGACACTAGAAGAGGTGCTCTTTTTCTTTTGGATGCTGAGCTGTGGGGGCTGCCCACATGTCTATCCCCCATGGACAGCTTCTGTCTCAGTGGTCCCTCATCTCTCCATGCCTAGGGAATGTCCTTGCAGCATCACACATTCTCTAGAACTCCCTATACAGTAATTGTCCTACTTTCAGCATCCAGACATTGAGGGAAATACATGAAAATAAGTGTACTTGTAGATCTATTTAACTTCTAAAAGGTTTATTAATCACCATAATATCTATATATACACACCAACAATAGTTAAAACAGGGACCGACCGCCAGTCTAAATCAATGTAAATTCCCTAATTACTTCTACAAATTCTTCTACATAAATATTTAAAACTTCCCTTTGGCAAACAGATGCCATAAACAAAGATAAAAGATAAGCAACACATTGAGAGAAAAATATTTGCAGCTAACCTAACAGACAAATGATTAATATTCAAAGTACATAAGAGCCCCTACACCTGAAAAATCATTACAGGATATGAACAGACTAATCACAGAAAAATAAATACCAATGGCCAATAAACACATGAAGGGATGCTTAAGTTTATTTATAATTAAATATAAAACAACCATATGATATTTTTCATAAGGAAATATGAATCAAACAGTGGGATATATTAATAATTTTTCCTCATCAAACTGGTAAATCATGTCTTAAAGATAACACTCACTATTGCCAAGGGTGTGAGAAACCTGACGCTTCCAAGCATTGCAGGTCAGGGTGGAAATTGGCACCTTTCAGGAGTGTTTGGCAAGAGCCATCAACACTGTGCATGTGCACTACCCCTGATCTCATTATTCTATGCCTTGGAATCCATTCTACATGTATAAAGATAGCAATGCCCACACACAAAAATGTCTGGCCAAAGAGATTTCCTGCAGTGCTGTTTGTAATAACAAAACAGGGAAATAACCTAAATATCCATCTCTAGCAGAACAGACTGTTATGTCCGTACTGCTGATTGTTCTACCCCTTCTTAAAAAGAAGGGAAAAGAATCAAAGATAAATTAAGTGAAGTAAATAAACCAAGCCACTCAATACTGATACAATCCTCTTTGTCTAAAGAAAAAAAAACCTATAAACGTATAACTATACAGGCATTTGCTGATTATGTAATACATAGAAAAAATGTCTCTAAGGTTACCCATCGTAACACAGCAGTGGTTTCCCCTGGGGAAGGATGGAATGGGGCGTCAAGAAGCATTTTCACTTGTTTGATATATTCGCACACACATACACGGCCATGAGTTGCTTAACAATGGGGATGCACTGAGAAATGGTCCTCAGGCAATTCTGTCACAGTGTAAAGATCACAAAGCGCACGTACACAAACCTGGGTGGTAGAGCTTACGACACGCCCAGGCTACATGGGACAGCCTGCTGCTCCTAGGCTACAAACCTGAACAGCGTGTTACCGCGCTGAATATTGTAGGCAGTTGTAACACAATGGTAAGTACTTGTGTATCTAAACATATCTCAACATAGAGTACAGTAAAAATACAGTATAATAGGGCACCATTGTCATATGTGTGTTGTGGTTGATGGAAGTCATGTAGTGCATGACTGTATATTTATGGTAAGCACATATTAATGTATTCTGTATGTGTAGAAATATATATTTCTATATTTTTATCTTGGCCAGGTGTGTTTTTCTTTTTTACATATTTTCCTTCATCACTTTTGTTACCAAAACAACAATCATAGAGCTACAGAACTGGTGATTCGCCCACCCAGCATCAGAGCTTGGTTGCTCCTAGGGCCGCTTTCTTTCCAGTAGCTGGAAGGTGCTAGGATGGTTAACACACAGCCCAGGTGTTCAGAGAGAATTCACGACAGGGGTATTAGCACAACAGCGTAGCAATATAGAAAAGTGCTAAGGCCATCTCTTAGTGACCTGGCCCTTCTGGCTGGTGGCACCCCTCAGTCTTTGACTCTGTTCTTTTATGAAATCTGCTAAGTCCTGGCCCCTTGGCCATTCCTGTGGCACACTCCTCTGGAGTCTGGGCCAGGAAGAGGAGCAGTTAAGGAGACAGGGTAATATGAGTGACACAGAAATGGAGGGGCACAGGTGAGGGCCATGAGTGTCCTAGAGTGCCTAGAGTTTGCTAGTTCATCTGTAAGCATCCAGGGGGAGGCTTGCTGTGGCTGCCACTTGGGAACCATGGTGGCTGGGTGCAAATGACTCACCCATGACCCAAAGAAGCAGTGGTTTGAAAACCACAGACAAAGATCAGAATAAGACTTTTCATCTAGAAAGATTTTATCTGCTGTTTCCTCTGGCATCCGGGCCCGTCAACCTTATCCACTAGTTCAGATCGTCCTGTACTATTTGTTCCTCCCTGAGTCTCTAGCACATAGCATCAATCCACAAGGCGCCCTCCCAATACTAGGCATTCAAACAGGTCCTGATGCATGGAAGCTGTGAGAAGTCTCCCCAGCTCCAACTTGACCTCCAACCCCAAGTTGATTCTCACTGTTCTGAGCTGCTCTGAGCCACCCCACCGCACAGGATGTTTCTCACCCCTGCTCCTCTGTTTGCTTGCAACTCTACCCTCACTCTCTGCTCCCCAAATTCGGCCAACACTGTAATTGATACTAGGGGTCACCTCCTCCAGGAAGCCCACCCCGAATCCCCAGACAGTTCCCATATGCCCCTTCTGTGAGCCTACTCAGTACCTACTGCCATCATCACACCACAGTACATGCAAAGCAGAATCCCAGTTTGTCACCTTGCCATCCCAAGGGCTGGGGCTGTGCCTCTTTCACATTTATATCCCCTGCTGACTGACAGAAGACAGGTCATCCAAAAATACCTGCTGAACTGAGCCAGACACCGCGCTCCATGCTTTTGATGAAATATCTCATTGACTCCTCATGTGGAGCGCTGAGGGTTACCAAATCAGTCTGCGGTGAGAGGCATCCAAGACAGACCTCCCAGAGGAGACACCCATCTGGGTCTGAAAGGCTGACGCAGCTGGCTACATGGAGGGGAAGAGGGGAAGAGCAGAGCGGAACCTGTGAAGCACAGCCAAACACGGCAGATGAGAGTCAGCAAGCTGGCTCAGGACATGTCCTGGGTCTTGTAAGGCCTGGTCAGGTTGACCTCAGCAGGGCTGATGGGCAGAGCTGCACTCTGGGAGGAAG
Organism: Saimiri boliviensis; assembly: GCF_048565385.1. Taxonomy (NCBI): domain Eukaryota; kingdom Metazoa; phylum Chordata; class Mammalia; order Primates; family Cebidae; genus Saimiri; species Saimiri boliviensis. The sequence goes on from NC_133457.1 coordinate 48,889,144, forward strand.
GTTGGGAATGGGCCTGGAGGAGCGGACCCCAGGCTGCAGGCTGCCTCTGCCCTGGTGCTGTGCTTCTCACCGCATCAGCTCTTGAGGCTTGCCCTGATCATCTAGTTGAAAAGAGCTGAGAGACAGACTCAGGGGCTGGGGGCAGACACAGCTCCAGGACACTGCTCATCTCAGCAGGCTTTGTCCAGGCACCCCCAGTGCCTGAAGACAATCCGAAATGCTGCTGACCCCAAGCAGATGATAGCAGCTCAGATGTCACAGGGCAAGAGAAAGAGGCTGTGGGGGCAACAGAATGAATAATGGGCAGATAAATAGATGGAAGGATAATGAGTTTCATTATGTAGGTGGGAAACCCCATGAATCTAAATGAGTGCCCTGGGGCCAGTGTGCCACCAGAACCAACCTGAATAACAGGATATGAGATATCTTTTATTGATAATTAACTCTGTACCAACGGGCATGCAATATCTCTGTGGTGTGATTACTGAGTTGGAGGACAAATTTCCGTAAGCCACCTCTGGAAATGAGCCTCTCATTTATGGTGGCTTTCTCTGCTCATCTCATCTACCATCACTTTCATCCTGTTCACACAGCTATAACCCTCACGTGTAAAAATTGAATTGAATTTTTTCAATTTCAAAGAAATGGCAGAGAACATGACCTCTAGAGCATCTCCTTGGGACCTCTCAAAAGCAACCAACAAACTTGTTAGAATCATGAGTAAAACAACCAGATGCTATCCCATGCAGGCTCCCTCCCCTCCACCCTTCCCGTCCCCGTCTCCCAAATGCACAGTGATGACTCCGTGTGCATTACTAGCAAACATTCCCATAGCTATGGCTAGGATGCAAGCCAAACTGACCCTCTTTCTGCTTTTCCCAGCTTTGGATCTCAACCTAGGAAGAGTAACCATCAGTCAGACAGTAGACCTTAGGCAGAGGCAGGTCAAGGGAGTTAGCCAAGGTCCCACAGCCTGTAAGCCCAGGCCTGCTCACCCCTTAAGCTCAGTATTTATGCATTTTCCATCCAGCCATCCAACATTCATGGAGCACTTGCTGGGGATTCTTCAAGGAATAAGACAGACAAGGTCTCTGCCCTCATTGGGTTTACAATCTAGTTGTGGGGAACAGCTAAACATTAAATAAGAAAAGGGGAGGAGAGAGCACATGGATCATAGGGAGAAAACAGCCTTCTCAGTCATGGGGCCCCCTGCACTCCCTGGTTGCTGGCTGGGGGGTACCGGTATGGAAATGATGCAGTGAAGATGTGGATATAAAGGAAATATTGGGAAGTTACCAAACGTGGTTAAGACTGAGGGTCAACTTGATTGGATTAAAGAATACAAAGTATTGATCTTGGGTGTGTCTGTGAGGGTGTTGCCCAAGTAGACTAACATTTGAGTCAGTGGGCTGGGAAAGGCAGACCCACCCTTAATCTGGGTGGGCACAATCTGATCAGTTGCCAGGGTGGCTAGAATAAGAAGTAGGCAGAAAAATGTGGAGAGAGACTGGCTTAGCCTCCCAGCCTGTGTCGTTCTCCCACACTGGATGCGTCCCGCCCTTAAACACCGGACTCCAAGTTCTTCAGCTTTGGTACTCGGACTGGCTCTCCTTGCTCCTCAGCCTGCAGACAGCCTATTGTGGGACCTTGTAATCAGGTGAGTTAATATTCAATAAACTCCCCTTTATATGTTTATCTATTCCATTAGTTCTGTCCCTCTAGAGTGTCCTGACTAACACACCAGGAGTGGTCAATAACAGCCTTAAGCAAAACAGGACCTAATCAACTAGACTTGGCTTAGCAGCCAACACTAGAAACTTTTCTGGAGAGAGATGTTTCATCTAATGATGATTTGCACATTTTAAGTTTCGTTTATTCCATTGATGGTCCCCATGGAATAGAAAAAAGGAGAGAAAAGTCCAGGGTCGGAGTCAGATCACAACAGCACAGGTTTCTAGGCTGTAAGCCCCTGCCTGGCCTTTGAACCTCAGGCCACCTTAGTTATCCCTGAAACTCAACAACCCATAGGGGCAGCAGATAAAGTTACAGCTGAGCATTTGCTGCCAGCTCATTATCTGGGAGTTACTTTGACTTGCACAAGGACACACCAGTTTCTTTCCCTGAGGTTGCCAAGCCAACAGTCCTGATCTCCAGGTCTCCTCCCTATACCAAGGCCCTGGAATAGGGCTGAGGACAGGAATCTACCTGCGTACGTGGCCTTCTTCTTGCCTTAGGAAATTGCTGTATGCAAGCACCTCACAGGTACCTTGGAACTGACTTTAATGGAGCACAGTGAAGGGCCCATCCCTGGATCAGCTCATTTCTCCCTACCTCATTCTGCGGAGACAGACCCATCCTCCTTTGGGAGCAGCTTCCCTTCTCATGCCAACCCCATGGCCCAGTAGAGGCTGTCACGTTGCTCCTCCAGGACCCTGTCCCTGCCTTGCTAACTAGCTCAGGGATGGGGACCTGACTCTAGGCAGCTGTGCCAATAAGCGTCCCTTCCACGAAAGACAGGCTGTCCCACGTGGAAGACACTTTTGTAGTGGGAGTCAGGTGGCTTCCAAACCCCTCCTTCCCACCATCCCCCTGCTTGTGTGATTTGGCTTTCAGCCTTCTTCTGGTTACACAGACACCTGGCAGATTACAGTTGGGTGTCAGGGATCCAGAGCTTCCCAGTAAATGTGAGCACGATGAGGCTGAAGTGTTGGCTCAGCTCTGTCTCCATGCTCTGGGCTCAGCTGCCACATAAGTCACCCCACTGACTATACCAGCAAGGAACCTCTTGGAGCCAAGGTCCAGCTCCATCATCTATTTTCTACCTTCCTAGCTCCAGGGTGTGTCTTCAACACTGGGCTCCAGGGTGTGACCTCAACACTGGGCCAGTCACTTCCTTAGGGGACTATAGTCACTTCCTCCTTGGAACTCCACTGAAGTCTGTCCTCAGTTGCCCCTGCTGCCATGGTTCTGAATGCTGGGAAGTAGCCTGGGGCTAGGGACTGCAAATGAGCTACCCTATTAGAAGGATGTGAGTTCATGTCCTGGCTCTGTTATGTTCTAGCTGTGTGACTGGGGGCAAGTATCTCTGCCTCTCTGTGCCTCATTTCCTTCATCTGTCAAATGAAGGTGATGATACCTACAGATCAGGGTGACAGTGACGATGATGATGATATACCACCTGTGAATGGATTCTGGTAAGGGATCAAGAAATGCTATTTTCAATTTTTAAAAAGTGAGCAGGACATGGTGGCGCACGCCTATAGTTCCAGGTACTCGGGAGACTGAGGCAGGAGGATTGCTTGAGCCCAGGAGTTCAGAGCTGTAGTGAGCCCTGATCACACCACTGCATTCCAGCCTGGCTGACAGAATGAGACCCTGTCTTATAAATGAATGAATGAATGAATGAATGGTGTTTTCTATACCTATCCCCTGGATGTGATTATTCCTGCAGGCTCTTAAAAAGCACTCCCTTCAACTTGGGATCTGGAAGGGATATTGAACCTCTGTGTCCTCCCCTTCACAAAAGCACAACCAGCCAATCTCCTTTCCCCTCTTGGCCACCCCAATTTTAACAGCTTTTCTGACTCCCTTAAATACATTCAGCTTATCCAAGATAGCGCCTCCTCATAGGCTAAACACCCCGAGTCCTGCCACCTAATTTCTCCAATTTCCTCCCCCGAATAATCCAAAAGACCCTTGAATTCTCTCTCCTTCACAGGTCTGCCAAGGAATAATGATTTGGTCTGTGATTCCCACAATTCCCTTAGCACTCATCAACCCACTAAATTATCTTAAATGCCCACCCTGTCTCTACTCTGTACTGAATTTTAAAAGTGCATTGTAACTGTCAAATGAAAACCAGAACCACAACGAAGAGCCCACACTTGTTATCTGCCTCTCATCATCTGCATTTAAAGGCTGGAGTGGGAATCATGTTATACAGGTGAAATGGGAAAAGTCAAGCCCACATTTGTAGACTTTGAGACACTTGGTTTTACACAAACAAGACTGATCAAACAGTTGAATCTGCTTTTCCCATTTTGATCTATCCACTTCGAGCCACAATACGTGGCTTTCTTGTTTTTCTCATTCTTGATGTTGCCTCATGGTGAACCACATTAGGTCAGAATTTATTAAGTACTTCTGATATGCCTGGTAGCATTCAGGGAGCTGGAGAACTCCAGCAGAGTTTGGGGCTGGGCATATCCTATCAGGATGGAGCTCTGCTCCCTGGGCTGTTTGCAAGCTCTATCTCCTCCCTGCCTGACCCCTTCCACTGACATTTGCCTCTGAAACCTAAGTCCACCTACTGCTCGGGCTAAGCTTGAACTCCAGTTGCAGCCTCTCAGAGGGGTCAGGAAATGCCACACTCTTCTGGGAGCTGCTGGTAACTGGTCTTACCTTAACAGGGCCATTGGATTAGATCAGGCGTCCCCAAACTTTTACACAGGGGGCCAGTTCACTGTCCCTCAGACCGTTGGAGGGCCTCCACATACTGTGCTCCTCTCACGGACCACCAATGAAAGAGGTGCCCCTTCCTGAAGTGCGGCAGGGGGCCAGATAAATGGCCTCAGGGGGCCGCATGCGGCCCGCGGGCCGTAGTTTGGGGACACCTGGATTAGATGATGCAAACACCAGACTCCAAAGCAAGACAGAAACTAGACATAAGAGATGTCCATGCCTCCAAAAAGAACCATGAAAAGAACCTGTCTCCTTAACCTTCTTGGGTCAGGAAGGTTATGATCCTCATCTTTGAGAATCTGATAAAAACTACTGATCCTCATCCCTGAAAGAGTACCTCAAACAGTCTTTTCAATTTGACTTCTGGGCGTTTATAAGACCCCTGAAACTCCATGGGACAACGGAGAAGTCCATGGGTTCGGGCTGAGAACAGGTTGTCAATTTCAACGCTCAAGAAGAGATGAACACATTTTCTTTTTTCAAAATGAAAAGGGATCTTTAGATTTCATATAAACATGAGTTCATCCTAAAATAGTCATTCAACACTAAAGTATAAAAAGAAAAGGATTTATCACCCATAAATCCTACTACCCAGAGAACTCTACAAGGAATATTTCGGTGTATTTGAGTAGCTGTGCGCCCTGCCAGAAGCTACGCATGTGCTTCTGTCCCTGCTCTGGTGGGAATGCTGACGGACTGTCACTCAGGCCCAAGGACATTGTTCTCTCTCCCCAAGAGGAGCAAGTAAGTTTCCTGTGTCTCAAAGGTCTGTGCCCCACTGAGGCCACCAAACCAGCAAGGTGTCCTTGAAGGTGGGTGGGTCATCTGCCTTCTGTGTAAAGGCTCAAAAGAGACATCTGGCTATATCCTTGGGGAGGCACCTCAAGGAAAGAATGTGGCCCAGGGTGGGGCCTGCACTCTCAGGCATCTGGACATCCCACAAGAGCTGCCCTACCCTCTGGTGGATACCTAGGGTTGGTGGGGAGGGGCAGACCCCTGGCCAGTGGAGTCCAGCCCCTCAGATGACATGGGGAAAAGAGAAGGGCAAAGAGAGGCAAGAGGTGATGCTGAAGCTCCAGCCAGATAAATCCTAAAGAGGCGTCATGCATCCCAGCCACCTCTCCATCCCCTCCCACCCGAGCTGACCCCTGAACTGTGGCTCTGAGGCACAGAGCACATCTGCAGTCTGTGTGGCACCCACACTGGCAGGAGAGCAGGACGGTGGGGAGGGCAGGATGGTGGGGAGGGCAGGATGGTGAGTCAGTCGCAAAGCTCTCTCCCAGGTGCCCACCTTATTTCACCCTCATGGACAGGATGCAGATTCTGCCCTTGGCAGCCTCTTTTAGATCAGCCTCTTTCTTCCCTCTCACAAGGTGGGGCTGCTAGTATATGACAGGGCTCTGCCTCTGATCAGCACTTCAAGGTGGACTTCCTCCTTTTAAATGTCATCAGCATGGGGCCAGAGCCCTGTTGCCAAGACAACAGGGAGTGAGTGGGGCCTGCGCTGGGCAGCTTGGCTCCTCGGGCACACACTCTGCTTGTGAGGCTCCAGCTGGCCTCACGCTCTCCCTGCAGTGGATACAGCCGTGAATCCTGCAGCTTTCTATTCCGTTCATCTCTTCAGTGGGTCTTGGAGATCTACAGGCACTCTCCTGAATTCACTGAATACTTTTACTGATGCTTTCTATTTAGTATTGGCTCCTACTGACTCAAGACACACACAAACGCAAGACACACACACGCGTGCACGCACACACACACACACACATGCACACTTTCTCTCTCCCCGCCACCCATAAAGGTACCATATTTTTTTTAGTTTAATATATTATGCACAGCCTTCCAAGTCAACAGAGACAGGTCTATGTGATCACAAGGTAATGGAGAAGTTGCTGTTGTACACGTCAGTTGCCTTCTCCTTTGTTTCTTATTATAAATGGTGAGGCAGTAAACATCTTTAAACAGATATCTCTATCACCTCATCTAATCATTGGCTAGAACTTTTTTTTTTTTTTTTTTTTTTTTTTTTTTTTTTTTTTGAGACGGAGTTTCGCTCTTGTTACCCAGGCTGGAGTGCAATGGCACGATCTCGGCTCAACGCAACCTCCGCCTCCCGGGTTCAGGCAATTCTCCTGCCTCAGCCTCCTGAGTAGCTGGGATTACAGGCACGCACCACCATGCCCAGTTGATTTTTTTGTATTTTTAGTAGAGACGGGGTTTCACCATGTTGACCAGGATGGTCTCGATGTCTTGACCTTGTGATCCGCCCGCCTCGGCCTCCCAAAGTGCTGGGATTACAGGCTTGAGCCACCGCGCCCGGCCGGCTAGAACTTCTTTAAGATTAGTAACTAAGAAGTAAGAAGGGAGGGAGGAAAGGAAAGAGAAAAGGAAGGAAGGAGGGAAGAATGGAGGGAGGAAGGGAAGGAGAGAAGGAGGTCCTTATCTAGTTACACCCTGAAAGAAAACTAGAAATGACCCACAGACATAAATGTGTCCATACTCAGCTTGCAGAAGAATCTGCTACATGACACTCTCACCTCCCACTTCCAATGCATCTACAACACGAGTTTAAGAAACTGTGACAATAGCTAATTTGTCAGATGTAATTTTGTCACTCATCTATGGCAGTTCTTTTTTCACCCGCAGATATTTAACTTTATGTGGCAGCTGGACGTAAAGCATTCTGAGAATGAGCAAATTAAAACTCTTAGAAATCAAACAGAAAGTAAAATCTTTAAGAAAAGGACCAAAATTAATAAAAAATACAAAATTGAAAACTTTGGTCACAATGATGAGATGGTGATATGACAGAATTCTTAGGTTAAAAATGTAAACCTTGATTTTCAGTTTCTCACACTTTTTGTCTCCAGCTCAACAAAATAAAAGCCCAGGAGGAAGCGCATTGGGACTTTTAGAATAGAGGACACAATGTGTTAGACTCTGGGCATCCTAAGGGCTTGCATATCCCCAAACCCTTTCCATGAAGCACACTAAGATTTCATGAATCTCCGGATTCAAACATACCATTCTATGGCTTTTCTCCATTGAACCTACACAGGACAAAGAGCAGGGGTGGCCACATCTCCTGGCTGCGTGGCAGGACCTGGCTTCCTCACGGCTGAGCAGCTCACTTTCCACTACTTTCATCCACATGTGTGCCTCAGCAGAATCACTATTACCATGTACTACAGACCTCAGGGGTCCCTGCAGAGTTGAAACCACAAATGCTGATGGCCGTCTACAAGAGTGAGCAGGACTGAGGACACGAGCGTCTGAGCCACGGAGGAAGGTGTCGCAGCACCCTAGTACCTGAGGGCTAGTCGCTTACCTACTCAGAGGCCGTTCTATGTCAATGTACACACTGTTCTATCAAGCATTGTTATTTTCTTTCTTAGCAGGTATCAGACCGGAAGTAGCACAGAAAAAGGGAGGGGAGACAGGAGATCAGGGTCAGAGGAAACATGATAGCTCTGCAGGTAGGGGAGTTCCCAGGGAATCTATAGAAAACACATGCATGCTCTTGCCCCCGCCCCTGCTCTCTCTCACACACAGCTGGCTAAGCGGGGCCTCCTCAGCTGCCCACCTGAGAACTTCTAACCCGGGCTTCCAGACCGCTCCTGTCTTGAGGCCCCCCGCCCTTCCCGGCTGTTGCTGTTCTGTCTCCTTCGTGGCCCCTCTTCCTCTGTCTGCCCAGATTTTCCTCTCTGGCTCTCTCCTCTGTCTGCACCACAGGGCACAAATTCAGGAGCTGACAGGGACTAGGCAGGTGGGCGCTGTGGCGACCAGGAGAGCACACCCCCCCCCCCTGCCCAGGGAGGCAGCCCTGACTCAGCTGCCCGGCTCCTGCTAGCGGTCTCTGCAATGCACTATGGGCCAGGTTGCTGGAGAGTCAGGTTTTTCAAAGAGGGGCTAGAAGTTTATGTGAAATTGCCTAGTTTTAAAACATTGGTAAATAAATTTAAAAATCTAAAAACGGGTTGGGCCAAACAAAACAAGTTCACAGGCTGTTGGCCTGGAGCAGCTTCCACATGCTCCAAGGAGCCCTGGTCCTCTGGAAACCAGGGTTGCACCAGAGGGAATACAAAGTCCCCAAATGGTGGCTTCTGACAGGGTCTTCCATAGGTCTCAGACCCTGAGGTCCACTCTTGGGCAGGACACTGCATCCACGGGGCCTGCTGGGTACCTCCAGTGACATCCATGCCCTTCAATGACTCCTCCCAGCCTGGTCTCCTTCCTGCTCTGCCCCCACCTGTCCTGCTACCTGGGCCCGGTCGCACTTCCCTTCTTGCTCGGAGCACTTTCCTGTGGCCTCTCTCTTCGGACCCAGGGAGCCACCAACCCTGCATGGTTGACCTCCCAGTCTGTGTTGTAAGAATTTACTTCCATCTTTGGCAGACTTATCCCAGAAGGAGATGAGACAGTTATGTGAATGAAGGCATGCATGAAAAGTATCTACTGAACTACCCAAGCTGGACTCCTGGGTGCTGTGACAGAGTCCCCCATTCCGCATCATCCTGGCTCCATGACACCACCCAATTAGTTATAGAGTCCCACAGCACTAGCATGACGTCTCTTGGCTTTGCTTCTTCCTTTCAGGGTCAATGCCTTCATCGGGGCCACCCTCAGCTTATTACTAGATGAGCGCAACAGTCTCTGAGGTGCCTCCCAGCATCACCTTTTCACCAGCCTCTGGAGTGCTTAGATTTTGTGTGCATTAGACTCACCCAGAGAGCTTGTTAAAGATGGAGATTTCTGGATTCCACTATTGCCAAGATTCTGATTCTATAAGGAAGGGCACAAAATGTGCTTTTTTTGGTTTGAGAACACGAATTTTGACAAGCTTCCCAGGTGATTCTGATGAACGTGCTTTGGAAAACACCGTGCTGGACTGCAGTCTTTCCAAGACAGAAATCTGACGGTGTCTTCCCTGCTTCAGCGGCTCCTCACAGCCTTCAGGATATAGTGCAGTGATAGGAGGTAGGTCCCAGACTTCATTCCAATTTCAAAGCTACCTACAGGTGACTCACCTGGGCCTGCTCTCTCTCACTCTTCCTTTGCACATTTGGCCAGGAGCACTTGTACTCAGCTGCCTCCTTGACCACTCGTGCCTTCCTTAAAGGATGAATTCAGATGCCATCTCTTTTAGGGGGGGGTCTTCCCTGACTCCAAGCTGGATTGGGTTCCTGTGCTCTAGTCTCTCATACTACCCTTCCATAAACAATCTCGAATTTATTTGATTTAACAAACATATACGTAGTGATTACTAGGTGCCAGGTACTGTTCCAGGTGTTTTATAAATATTAGCTTGCTGAATCCTTTGGCAACCCTATGAAATGGGAACTATCATTGTCCCATCTGGCACAGAGTGGGTAAATAAGTTTCCTGAGGTCACACGTGGCAGGACAGGGATTCAATCCAGGCATGCTGGCTCTAGAGCCCACGTTCTTCCCGACCCCACTGTGCTGCTGTCTCTCACCTTTCCTAGCACACAGCATCCGGTATTCCAGGGTGTCTACTTGTGATTCTTCTCCACTGGACAGACAGCTCCCTGGGGCCCTTGAGGGATTAAACTCTCAGCCCGGGGCCTAACACACAGTGGAAACTAAAGCACAGTCGTTAAAGAACAAAATATCACATACTCATGGCACTGGATCAATAAGAAAAGATAACATTCAGAAAGCCTCAGAGTTTAATGAGACTTTAAATGGGATCAGACTCAATGACCTGTCCAATACGCTGCTCTTCAAAGAGCAGCCCTCCACAGCTTGCAGACTCCACTGATGGATAGCACACTATCCATTCCACCTCTGCATGGCACTGATTTTCAGGAAGTTCTACCATATGCTTAACTGAAATGTCTCTCCATGTTCACCTCCTCTTGCAGAGAGGGCCCTTCCGAAAATGACAACAACCCTTACTCATTTTTGCAGGTTAGCCCTCCACTTTTCCTCTGTTTCCACGGGGAATCTGAATCCCCAGTTCACCCTCAGCATTGCCTCTGAACCTGCTTTGGCCAGTCGGGGGCTTGCCCAAGAGGAAAACCCCAGATATGGGTGCCATGTACTCAGTATAAATTAACCCCATCATGGCCAATGCACTTTGCTTAAAAACAAATACATGTGTGATATATTTCAAAAGCTTTCCCCATCAAGTGGCTGAAGTAACATAAGCTCTGGCAACTTCCAGAACACCAGGAGCCCTGGTTTCTGACGATGGTACACTATGATGAAACTCCACTGGATTGCTTAAAAGGTTTATGTCGGCTCTGCTGCCATGAGTCAAGGGTTTTCCCATAGCATCTCTGTTCTCACATCAAGCTTGCAAAGCAGCAATAATTAACTCTATTTTACAGAATAAGGAAGAGGACACACGATAGCTTAGCAGGGAAGCTGACATTCAAACTACGACTCTAGAGCCTGCGAGCTCCTGTCACGCTGCCATTTTGGAAATGCTGGTCGGAACATGGAGAAATGAGCATAAAATCAGCATTAGGGAAAAGCAGGGGCCAAGGAGGGGAGTGAGTGGTTACAAATGAGCACAAAAAGCAGAAACATAACTCATGAGTCCTAAGTCTTCACATCCTGACAGTCTTTCCTTGTTGCACTAAAGGAGTCTTTTAATTTGAAGTTATTTTCCACTTGTATGTATTTTAACTGCAATAACTAAAAATCTCTCTGTCTTGCCTGTTCCCTTCTACAATTCAAACATCAGGAAATTCAGAATGTCTCACCTACTAAACACAAAACACTAAGGACTTGAAAACATAAATGGAATTATTTTTATTAAAGACTATTACCATATACCAAGACACTAGCAGCATTTAAGATGAACATATTTTGAGAAGCTATAAACAGTATCTTAATCTCTTCTGTATTCCTTACTACTTCCACCCCCACAGTGCAGAAAAATGTCAAACACACATAAGCACTTAATAAATATATGTGGGTTCACGACATACTTTCTGTATTCAGAGGAAGATCCTTATTTAAGCAATCCGATTTTTGAATTGTAACCTGGGCCATTTCTTTTTCACATTCAAAACATCAGAAAAAAAAAACTATGAACAAGACCAAATAAAAGATATGATCATTTCAGACAACAAAGCCTTACTCTTAAGGCATGAGAAAACCAAGTTATACTTGGTTGCCTCAAATATGTTACTTTAAATAATCATATGGGCTAATTTGGTCTTCAAAAATAAGTAAAAAGAAATGGTAAAGAACAAAAGTCCATGTATTTTAGGATAAGAATAAGAACATAAGTGTTATGTAAGCGTAAATCTGTGCGTTATGAATTAGTGCCGTTTCTTACAGCATAATAATAAGCAACCAATAAAGCAATTAAATAAATGGAGCAATTAAACTCCATTTCTACAGAAATGGGGAAATCTCAAAGTTACACTTTACCTAGGAGAAGAAGAGCAGTAAGAACGTCCATATCTTAATATCCTTCCAATCTCCAACAAGGTATCCAAGAAGAAAGAGCTCAGACCCAGCCAGGCTAATTTACCCTGCAAAATTTCCCTTAAAAAAGTATGGCTGAAAATTGGCTTTCCTAAAACAGAAGGTACTTTCAGAAGAGTTATATAAGCAAAACACACAGGCCAATTCAGTGACGTGGAAAGCAGCTCATGCAAGAGAAGTGCCACAAACACAAGTAACACACATTCGTGTCTCAGAACCTGTCGCCTCTCAAAATAAAATCAGGGCTGAGCGTAACATCCTACCTCTCCAACCAAAGGATGGAAAAGTTTTAATGAAAAGTTACAACAATTAAACTACTGAAAACCTTACCACACTTTTTGGAAAGGATTCCTATTTTACAGCTCATTTGCCATCTGGAATATTTTTAAGCTTCTCATGCCCACCTTCTTTTGACCTCTTTTCCAATTCTGGAAGGATGAGTATTTTCAGATCTCTTTACTATTAGAAATAGCCTGTCATATGCACCAGATGTGTGCACAGGAATATGTCACAATTGGAAGTGGATCAAGGAAATTTCCTCAAAGCCTCTTCTCTTCAAACCACCCCCTCCTAGAGCCAAACCTTCCCCATGCTCCTCTGTACACTCACAACATCCCACTCACCCAGCCACCTGCCCGGCTTTCCATCACTCAAACTGCAACAGAAACGCCACCTCCTCACACAGCTGTCCTGGATGGTGTGGGTGCCAACTGCTTGTCTCCCACCCATCAGGGTGAAGTGGTTAAATGGAGAGAAGGCAGGTGACAGCAACAACACAATTCCTGGCATTGCATAGATGTTTTCTCAGCTTCGAATACACAGCAACAGAAGGAAAGAAAATTAGGGTCTATCTGCTTTTAGAGCAGGCATGGTAGATTCATGCATTCAGCACATTTACGAAATATTACCATGTGCTGGGCAGTGACAGAGAGAAACAGGATGTGGTCCTTGCTCTCAGTGAGCAGACAATCTGGTAGAAGGAAAAGACACAAGAAAATTATAATACTGCATGGTTGGTGAAAGGAGGGGCCCAGGAGTGGCAGTTCACACCTTGTAATATCAGAACTTTGGAAGGCCGACATTCTTACTACTCTTCTTCTAAGTAGACTTCGACTTTGGAATTTCCCCATTTCTGTAGAAATGGAGTTTAATTGCTCCATTATTTAATTGCTTTATTGGTTGCTTATTATTGTGCTGTAAAAAATGTCACTAATCCGTAATGCACAGAGTTATGCTTATCTAACACTTATGTTCTCACTTGAGCACAGGAGTTCGAGACCAGGCTGGACAACAAGGTGAAACCCTGTCGCTACAAAAATATGAAACATTAGCTAAGTGTGGTGGTGCATGCCTCCAGTCCCAGCTGCCCAGGAAGCTGAGGAGGGAGGATGACCTAAACTCGGGAAGTCGAGTGCAATGAGCTGTGCTCACGCTACTGCATTCTAGCCTGGGCAACGGAGTAAGACCCTATTTCAAAAAGAAAACAAAGGGGAGGGGGTGCAGAAGGAAGGAAGCGGAGGAAGGGAAATAGGTTCATGGATTCAGGGCATCCTGATGTATATAAAAGCAGCACCAAACCCTTAAGGGTTCGTGGAAGGACCCTGGAGGAGAAGAGGCAAGAGCCGAAAGGGAAAGGAGAGGGAGTGAGGAAGAGAACACTCTTGGCAAAGGAGCACCAGGATCTGAGCACAGAAGAAACAGAGATGCACCACAGGAGGGGAAGGCCTCCCAGAAGACGATGGGCCACCACTGGGGGGTTGCCACTAAGGAGGTCCTGGGACTAGATGTGTGTCTGAACACAGCCACTCTTGGGGAAGCTGTGGTGTGCACAGAATTGGGGCCTGGCCTGAGCCTAGGAATCTCAGCAGAGTACGCCGCATGCTGAGGCCCATGGCCTGGCTTTCTCAGAGTGCTCCTGCCTTGTCACAGGGGATTTCCAGTGCAGCCCCTGCTGCCCAGGGGGGCGAGTTTGATACTGGTGACCTAACCTCCCCACCCTCCCCCAAACAACTCCAGCCCCGTGGCTGACTGAAAGCTAAACAGACGCCCAACTTTCAAGGACCCAACCAGAGGGCCAAACAGCTCTGCTCTGTGTGGCTCAGCATAAGAAGTCAAGCAGGGCCACTCAGTGTCTGCATATGGGGAATCTGAACAAATATTTGGGAATAACCAGCGCAGTTTGGGAGTTCATGCAAAAGTCAGAAAAGCACACAGAACACTGCTCCGTGGTTTAGGATCCCTCCTTGCAACTGGCTACCATGAATGCCAAAAACAGAAAGACTTCGTTGTCTTCAACCTCATTGTTCATTTATAAAACAAGGCTTCGGGGCCTCCTTGCTTCCTACGAAGTCCCTACCCTCCCACGACCTGCGGTGCCCGGCTTACTCACAGAACTGCAGGCTGAGGCTCACAAAGGCCAGCAGCGCAGCCAGGGCCAGCAGCAGCAAGAAGCGGTTGCGGAAAAGCATTATTAATTCTTCTATTTTCTCTTCATGGTTTCACCTCAAATCGGGAACATGTCCTGTGAATAAAGCAGAGGTGATAAACGAAGGGTTTAGAGGTGGAAAACCAAGTTTGTCAATTGAAAATAATCTGATTAGCCCAGTCCCCTGGCAGGGAAGCATGCATCTCTAGCTGGGAACAACAGCATGCTCTATGGTTAGTCTTTGCCCCCAAATAAGCCCAAGTGAGAATGCTCCCTTCCAATTAGTAAGAGGAAACCAGTTCATGAATGCTTTGTTTATCTGACATCAAGAAGGACTGAGATATTTTATAGACATGACCTTCCCAAGGAAAAATGCAAAGGATGTTTATTGAGAATGTACAATGTGTCAGACGGACAATGACGGAAATTTTCATGTCGACTCACCTCGCTGTGACCTTTAACCTTTAAATCTTCAAAGTTTTTTTGATGGGCATTTGGCTGAAATGACCTTGGTCTTCTTTAATTATAACTGTTAATCTGAACACTAGTCCTTGCAACATGTCCCACAGCAGTGCTCTGAGGGGTGGCTTAGCTGTGGAAAAGGATTGACTAGCTGCATCTGCTCATCCAGACCTCCCTTCATCCCGGACCACTGAGCCTATTTCAGCTGGCTTAGTGGTCCAGGGGTCTTTTGGAAGCCTCGTCCTGCCTATTCAAAATTCCTCTAACCACATTAAAAGTGTGCAAAAGGATTTTTTAAAAAGGCTGAATAAGGTCCTAAATGTCTCCTCTGTGAAAAAAAAAAAAAAAAAAAAGAATGACTACTATAACTTTTACCCTATCCATTTTAGAAGTCAAATTTATTTCCTGGTTCTCTTTGGGATTTTAAAGAGAACTTGAAAACCATAATCTCTTTAGAAAAGGTTCTTAAACTACAGTTAGATTGTGACAGTAATTTCAAACTTGAATCTTTCCTCCATTTAAATATAATCTCCTTCAGAGACCAGACAGACAAAATCAGATAAAAGCTCTTCTGCTAATGTGTGAGAGCTGTGTGACTGTGACTATCACTGAATATAGCCATTGAGCTGTACACCTGGGGTGAATCCTATCTCAATAAGCTATACTATGAAAAGCATGTCTTTTGGGAATGAAGCAGAAGCCAGGCTCCCAGAGCCCCCTGCCTCCCACCTCCTCCCCAAGGGCCCAGCAGGTGAGTTTGAAAACCCACTTGTTTAAAGGACCTGTCAGACTTTCTACCAAAAGAGAACACTTGCTAACAGACTGATGAAAATACACTTGCACCTTACAATTGAGCTTGTTTGTCTAGCAACCAGCACCTCTGTTAACAAACAGATCCCAATTTCATTTTATTTATTTACTTTGTGGTTTTATAACTCTGTTTGGCATATTTGACAATCAGCAGTTAGTTCTCTTCCACATTGATTAGATTTTTGAATGTGGTAACAGGTACATAGGTAACCAAATACAGAGCTTGTGTGTTAAATCTTAATCCTCATTACGTTTCCTGGACAGCCGCACATGGTGGTATGGGACGCGTCTTAGTCCTCTGGCCCACATAGCTTTGTTGAACCTGGTATCGGCAATGCGCACATCTGGAGTCCCCCTCTCCTTCAATCTCTCTGAGTGCTGGAGGGGCACACTTCTTGAAGCCTGCTCCGTGAATATGCTTGTGAATACTGGTGGTGTATTTTCAGGTCACCATCTTGTTAATGATGGAATGGCCCTTCTTCTCACCACCCTTCTTCATGGGAGCCCTTCTCCGAGACCCAAGTTGGAAAGGAAGAGCTGGGGGGAAACGCTTCTGTCCCATGAGTCACTATCCCTGAGCAAGAGTCAGTGCCCCCATGCCCAAGCTCAGTACTGCCTGTACACGTGTTCTCCTGCTCTTCCCTCCCTCTGAAGCTCTGGCTCAAATCTTATCTTCAGACCTCTCACTCTGGGCCTGGGAAGCCACTATGCCACCCTTGGGGAATCACCCACCCCCGGGCTCTGATGCCGTGTGGCGTCTTTTGTGTCATCACCTCAGAGGCCGACCTGCCTGCTGGTTGCTCTGCTTTTGCTTGTGGGAGGTGAGGGCCTTGTTTCTGCTGCTGGGTCAGGTCTTATTCCTCAACCACTTCCTGCTTCCAAGCTCTTAATGGATTTCCCCCTCCCTGACTGGCAGGAGAGGCCACTGGAACAGCTAAGTATGTATGGTCTTACTTGATACTACCTTTCTTTTCCTTCTTTCCCTTTCCCTCTTTCCCTCTTTCTCTCTCTTTCTTTCTTTCTTTTTTTTGAGAGTTTCGCTGTTGTAGCCCAGGCTGGAGTGCAGTGGCACAATCTTGGCTTACTACAACCACTGCCTCCTGGGTTCAAGTGGTTCTCCTATCTCAGCCTTCTTAGTAACTGGGATTACAGGTAACCCCCACCACGCCAGGCTAATTTTTGTATTTTTAGTAGAGATGGGGTTTTCACCATGTTGGCCAGGCTGGTCTCGAACTCCTGACCTCAGGTGATCTGCTCACCTTGGCCTCCCAAAGTGTTGGGATTACAGGCGTGAGCCACTGCCCCGGCCGACACTGCCTTTTCATACGGGATTTGCCACGGCATTATTTAGAGTTGTCTTCAGGCAGTCAGGCGGGCATTCAGTGGCAACAATGGTTACTTGCTAAATTAAGTCTCCGTTTTACAGCATGGTAAATTTGTTGCAGTAACAGCCCCCAATTTTCTCATGCCCTTGGCATCCATGGGCTTACCCAGGCTTTTCCAATACTGACTTTTGGCTTGGCCAAGGAATTTGCCTTGGCCAATGGGACAATAGCAAATGTGTTGCAAGGAGGGACCTGAAAGGTACTTACACACTAGGGCTTGTCTTCCTTTGCTACCTTTGCAACATTGAGACGACGATGTGAAGACCCTAGGCCAGACTGCTGGGGGATGAGAGACCACATGAAGCCAAGGTCAGCAGTCCCTGCTGAGGCTCCCTTCACACAACCAGCTTGCCGTGGCCACACCTGTGAATGAAGCCATCCCAGCCCACCCTGCTCCAGCCATGCCACCAGCAGATGGATATCAGTGGCCTGTACAGACTAAAAGAACTGTATGGCCAGTCCCCAGAATCATAAGCAAATATAGCGGTTGCTGTTTGAAGCCAGTAAGTTTTAAGCGCTTGATACAAAGCAAAAGCTAACTGATATAATAAGGAGGAAATGGGTATTTTTTTTTTCTTGTTTCAAGTTTTAATCAAAGCTTGTATACAAGATTACTTTATTTCTGCATCTTCTCAATCGTTTCTTCCTTGTATTTGCCCTTTTCCTTTCCTACTTGGCGAGGTTTGGCTTTCCGTTCAAGGATCTTTTTGCGGTCTTTGTCCAGTTTTAGCCTAGTGATAACCACCTTGCTGGGTGAACGCCTACATGGACAGTTGCGCCATTAGCCTTTTCCCGCTGCACCCGTTCAGCGTAGATTACGTATTTCTTCCTGTAAACCTGGACTACTTTGCCAAACTGCTGACCTTTATAGTGTCCTCGTACAACCTGAACTTCGTCATCCTTTCAGATGGGCATGGATCACACGTTGTACTTCTGTCTCAGCTCTTTGGAAAGAGGGGAAGACATAATCTTCCTGCGAATGTGGGAAGGTGCATTGAAATGCCTTTTGCGATTCTTGCTTCGGTCGGAAGTCACAAAGGGATTGAACTTCATTTTGGCAGCTCCCGCTTAGTTGATGGCCGCAAAAGGGAAGAGCAGGAAATGGATATTCTAAGCCAGGATCTAGATCTCAATCTCCTCATCTATAGGCACGACATGAAAATCTCCATCTCATCTTCGTTCTTTAATATGCTGAGTGCTTTTTGGGAAAGAAGCTATATTTAGTTTTAGATTTAAATACGTTAGGTGAACCAGATGGCTCGGATCCTGTAGCTGCCTTACTGCTTCTAGTCAGCACTGCTGACATGTCCACCTGTCTGTGACTTTTCATTTGCTGAACAGTGGGACCATTCACCGTTCCCCCTTGATACTCTCTGGGGTCTGTACCCTCCCACTTCTGACTCTCCTCTGACAGCCTCTGGCACGGTCAACTTTTCCATTATTTCTGCTTGTGCTAAGGACTAGTCTGGTATGATCACAGCTCTAGGGGTGTGTACACAGCCTGGCCAGAGGAACGCTGAACCCTGGGATAAACACATGCCTTCTTCTGGAGTCCATCTCACTAGAAAACTTGAAGATAATGTCAAACTTTAGTCTTAGTTTTTTAAAAAGGCTAAATAATGATGATAGGATCCAAAATTCATATGGATTTGAAGAAGTTTGCAGCTAAAGGTAGGACCCCAAGGAGAAGGGGTGTGTGTGTGTGTGTGTGTGTGTGTGTGTGTGTGTGTGTGCATGCGTGCATGTGCACGCATGTGCCTGTGTCCAACATGGGAAGTGGAGTGCATGGTTCTGCTGTTGTGGGTGTTTCTTCGCTGGGGCCAATTCTTCAGTAGAAGAGACCGAAAGGAGCCCTGATGTGGTGTGAAGGACTAGGCTCCAGAGACTGGCAGATCTGTGTTCAATTCCCAGCTCTGCCGCTTATTTTCTGTGTGACTTGACAACTGGCTCCACTTCTCTGAGCTGCAGGATCCTGCTTTTTAAATAAGACTGGGGATAAGAGCACAAAAGAGCAGGTGGCCATGGGGAGCAAATCTCACAACAGGCACAGCACGGCTGTCGAGCAGATATGTACTGTGTCTGACTTCCACACTCTGGAAGAATCACACAGACTCCTATGCCACGATCTAAACATAAGGATTCGCTCTTTCCCCTGAGCTGTGGCTCTGCTTTCAAATCCTGGCCACTCGCCCCTTCCCTACTCACTGGCCCTAGCATCCATCAGCACAGGCAGCTGTGTTAGCAACCACGTCCATGGCTCCTCTGTCACCACGAGCCTTCCTGGGGGCTGACTCAGCTGTTGTGTCCCTGACTTACCCTAGGTTTTCTAGCCTGGAACATCTGTCTCAGCTTCTGTTGGGCCCCACCCCAAGATGATGAGGTACCAGCCAACTGCTTCTTTCTGGCACTGTGGGTCTAATCTCTAGCCTGAGTTTTCCAGACCTCCCTTTCCCCCTCTCCATCCCAGGCAGGAGGCTCCTGCAGCCAATCAAGAAGTCATGCAGTCCCTGGTTCCCTTTCTGCCGTATTCCTGCACTTCTCCGCATAGGAACTCTGACCCTACCCCTGGGGTCTACAGCAGCTCCTCAAGACACCTGGTGAGACTCATACAAGTCATACCAGGCGACAGCCAGGATTGTGAGCCCAGAGCAGAACTCCCACAGCCTGCTTGTGCACAGCCCTAAAAATAAGATCGACAGGAAAATTCCCTGCTGCACCGGCAGGGTGAGGTGCTATGGGATTACAGCTCCCACATCTTCTAATCCCCAAACATTTCTCAAGTCCCATCACCTCCTGTGGAAAAGATGCTCTTGGCTCAATATGGCATCATGACCAATCCAATTCCTACAAATACTTCTGTGAAAACAACTGTTATATATCCAGGCTGAACATAAAATAGTTATTAGTCTTCAGATGTCTATTGGGCACAGCTGCAGTCCCCGGTGCTAAACCCACGTGGTAAAAACATCTTAAACCAAGAAATTGAATTATTACTCTGAATTCCTGATGAAACAGTAAAAACCAAACAAAAACCAGAAACCCCAGCTAACTCAATTCAACCTTACTACAAGTCTGAGCCGTGAAAGAAAAGATTTTAAAATACAATTTTGAAATACAGTACTAGTTAATAAGCAGTTCCCATTTCTGAATTAAAAGGAAAAAAGAACTTGTCAAAGGCATTTTTACAAGCTACTATTCTACTACCAGAGAGTTCCAGAGCCCAAGCCTTGGCCTAATTTTTACCTTGCTAGAGCTGACAATATCACTTCTAGTGACAGACTCTGGGTCAGGCTCTCCTTCAAAGTGTACAGAATTTAGGGTTTTAAACATGAACACAACTGCTAGAAAGAAAACAAACATTCATTTTACCTTTCATTTGTGCAGTTAAGATACCATTACCAAGAATAGAAAGATAGTATTAAAGAAAATGCTTTAGATGTATTCTACACGTTGATTTTTTTGTTCCGAATCATTTTGGCCTAAGTAAATACAGCAATATAATTTAAAAAAAAATCTTCAAGTCTGCAATCGTGAACAAAACATGAGCCAAGCAAAGGTAAAAGCTGTATCTTCATAGTTCTCCCTCTCCAAGGTCACATCAAAGTGGAGTTTAATTGCAAAATCAAAGATGCTTGCCTAAGAAAAACCAACTTTGATGTCTGATGAAGATGGACAGATTCCAGAGCCTCCTGGAAACCCCGGGAAGGCACCTGGGATGAAGGGGTTGTGAGTTCATAGCAGTTATTCATATTCCAGAGTTCTCCACTTAATTTGCAGGCTCATTCCTAAAAGCTGAAGCTAGTTCATGCACTCATTCATTCAGTCAGTCAATTCAAAATAACATTTCCTGACAGCCACTAGGTGCCAGGCACTATTCTAAGTGGTAAGAACATAGGACACAGGATACAGGACACAGTTTTTGTCACGTGGACGGTCTCAGCTGAAAACCACTAAAGTATTTATGGGAGAAATTATACAAGACCTAGGACTCGATTTAAAATATTCCAGAGGAGCTGTGTGTGGTGGCTCATGCCTGTAATCCCAGTGCTTTGGGAGGCTGTGGCAAGCAGATCACATGAGGACAAGAGTTCAAGACCAGCCTGGCCAACATAGTGAAACCACATCTCTACTAAAAACACAAAAAATTAGCCAGACGTGGTGGTATATGCCTGTAATCCCAGATACTCAGGAGGCTGAGGCATGAGAACTGCTTGAGTCCGCGAGGTGGAGGTTGTGGTGAGATAAGATTGTGCCACTGCATTGCAGCCTGGGTGACAGAGAGAAAGTCCATCTCGAAAATAAAGTATGTATATATATTTATTTATAATTTATATATATTACATATAATATACATAGCACGCGCACACACACACACACACACACACATTGCAGATGGGATAAAAAGGTCAAGGGAAATAGATGAAATAAGACTGGCAAAATGCTGACAACAGCTGAAGCACGGTGACAGATCCTTGAGGGTTCATTATCTGTTCCTCTCTGCTTCTGTGTATGTCGGAAGTTAAAGGTTTTTTTAGAAAAGTTTTTTTTTAAGAAAGGAAGCATAGAGTCTGGTGAGGGAGGCATCGAGTAAACAGATCACTAGGCTGTATGAGACCTGTGCTGTCAGGAGAAAGAGAAGACTGCTTCGGGGCGAGGTTACGGCAGATTGGTCTTCTGAAGCGGCAATGTTGGAACTCAGTCTTGAAGAGCAGATTGGAGTTGCTGCATCTGTGACTGAATTTTAGGAAAACAGAATAAACCCAAGGGATGGTGTTAAAGGTGCGGGGGAGGTACTGGGTTGTTGTAAAAGGAGTTAGAGAAGGGAGATGAGTCAGTCCAGGCACCATCCAGCATTGACACATGCAGGGAAGCGTTGTGCCTAGGGAAAGCCAGCTGCCCAGGCCACATAGAGGCTGAGCTGGGGCGCCCCTGCCATGTCTGGGTCTGCTTCTCCAAGGGGAGGGCTTGCCTGGCCCAGCACCCATAGTCCTCTAGCCAGGCCAGCTTCCCCACTCATCTCAAGGTGTCCCATCTGTGGGACCAGACAACACACTCACTGACTCTCACTCCCTCCCTGAGTCCCCTCTGCTGACTAAGCCGACTGATCCATAGGATGGAGCGGGAAGAGGGGTCTGACTGCAGGATCCACACCACCAGGCAGGCCAGCCTGAAAGACAGGCCCACTTCACGGGCCTATCCTTATTTTTGAGGGCCAGGGTCCTATCTCCTCCCAGCACCTGGCCTCCTTGGGGAAGACTGGACAGGGGCAGGCCCAGAGGCCTCCCTGCCCCTCTCAGTAGGGGCAACGTCTGGAAGGATACTTAACAGCCATGAGGTGTGGCTCCCGCAGAACATTCTGCACCTTGCACCGCACCACAGACCGTCCCAGGCACCTCTCTCCCCCAGGGGCTCTCCTCCTTAAAAGTAGCCTGTCTTCTACCCTAGGGTAGTGAGGGGTAATTGGACCTGTGCCACTGTCATGCCCAGATGTGATGTGGAGTGGCAACAGCCACCTCTTGGCTGTGGGGGAAACCAGTGGGGAGCTGAGAGGGTGATATGGTTTGGATGTGCATCCCTTCCAAATTTCAGGCTGACATGTGATCCCCAGTGCCACAGGTGGGGCCTAGTGGGAGGTGTTTGGGTCATGGGAGTGGATCCCCCATGAATGGTCTGGTGCTGTCCTCTTGGTGGTGAGTGAGCTCTAGCTCCGTTAGTTCATGTGAGAGCTCTTCAGAAGCAGCCTGGGACCCCGCTTCTCTCCCTTGCTCCCTCTCTCATCGTGCGACACACTGGCTCCCACTTGGCCTTCCACCATGACTGTAAGCTTCCTGAGGCGTCAGCAGAAGCAGATGTTGGCACTATGCTTCTAACAGCCTGCATAACTGTGAACCAAATAATTTTTGATTCACAAAATTCTTTTCTTTATACATTACCCAGTCGGGTATACCTTTATGACACAAAAATGGATTAACACAGGGGGTGTGCTGATCAGTGCTGCAGAATGATCCTGAAGCAGGTCCTGAATAAAGGGCAGCACCAAACCCAATGCTCTTTGCCCCACTTTAAGGACCTGTTATGATCTGGCCACACCTCACAAATCCCCCCTGACTTCCCAGTCCTACCCACAATGGGTTGCTAAGTGCATGGGCCCAGGGGTCAGCTGGCTAGGTCTAGGGCCCTGTGCTACCTGCTAATGAGCCCCAATTTCCCCATTTTTGAAGTGGGAACAATCACTGGGCCTGTCTCATAGGTTGTATAGGGAGGGACTCAAGGGGTTAAGATATGTAAGGAACATGGCACAGTGCCTAGCCTCTGATAAGCTCTCAGTAAGTATTAGCAGTGATTTTGCTGACGGGTTTAATATGCACCAGCCACACGTGAGCTACTTATCCTACTTCTCCCTTGTCTTTGTTCCCTCTCCCCTACTCTAGAAATAGAATCTCCACTGGACCATGCCAGAGAAAGTCCGAGTTTGAAGAGGTTTGAAATATTATCTGGTTCAAACCCCTGGTTGACCTGAAGAGACGCCAGGGCAGGTCAGAGGGCAAAAAGCTCCAAGCTGCTCATGGAGGCTGGCCTGTGTGGCTGAAACCATTGCTTCACATTCAGAGTGGTACCCAGTAATCTGCCCTTGCCATGTTCTTCTTCACTGTAGCAGACACACTATGTGGCAGATGCTTCTAACTGCCCCAAGTGTTTATTCCTTCCTTCATCTTATGGACCAAACCCTCTGGGTTTCAGCTGGATACATGGCCATCCAGCTAAGGAGACTATTTCTCAGACTGCTTTGCAACTCTTTGTGGTGATGTGATCAAGGATCACATCAGGCTGCAAGACTGGAAGTGCAAGTGGCATACGATAAAGGCTTGAGTGATAAAAGTCAAACTCTTTTTTTTTAAATTCAGACAGAGTCCTCTGGCTGGAGTGCAGTGATGCAATCTTGGCTCACTGCAATCTTTGCCTTTCAGGTTCAAGGGATTCTTCTGCCTCAGCCTCCTGAGTAGCTGGGATTACAGGCGCCTGCCATCATGCCCAGCCAATTTTCTTCCAATGAGTCCTGATTGGAAGTAACATGGCCATTCCAGATCAAAAGGAGGCTGCCTGCCCCAGCCCATCCTGACCTTTTTTCTTCTCCCTTTCCATGTCCTGAAACACTGGCAGGAGTGTGAGGAGCAGCTTTCACCATGCAGATGGAAATAATACCCTCGTGGATGACAGAGAAGAACCCTAGATGACCCCAAGGAGCAAGGCCACCCTTCCTTGATTGGCTTTCAGCTCAAATTGTTTTGGGAGAGAGAAATCAATGTCATAGTATTTTAATCGATTCTTATTTCACTTGTGCTAAAGCAGACAAACCAATATCCCATCTAGAACTTGCTGTTGGCAAAACACTGGTACTGTTCACAGAGCTCCCTTCTGGAGGTATAATGAGTAAGTGCACATGCGTTCATGAGCTGCATCAGGCAGAAAATCTCATCACTGACAAGGCTGAATGCCACTCTTAGACATGCTATGAGATGCTGTTTTGGTCACTTTTGCTCTTTTTGTTTTATCTTAAATAATTCATGTATCTATAAATACAGCTTGGCTGCAGGTAACAGAAAACACTAGCAAGCAAAGACTCATCCACATTCTCACATTACAAGCCATAGTATTAGGACAGCAGTTCCAAGCCTAACTGATTCAACAACTCCAATCATCAGTGGAAGCCAAGAACTTTCCAGGTCTGTCCTCTTATAGCTGGCTTCTCTTAGGGTCACAGGCTGGCAGCCACACTGCCAGGCAACACAGCCATATACTCGGCCATGGGCAGAGGCAGAAGGAATAACCCCCTGTGTATCTCTACTAAAAGGAAGGAAGCCTTCCCCAGAAACCCCTCCCCTTGGCTGCCCATCACATCTCACTGGCTGAAGACTCTATTCTCACTGAATAGAGTCAGGCCTCTGTTAGGAATGAGTGAGGAAGAGGATGTTTGTAACAACTCACAACTGGAGAAGGTATGACAACATAAACAATTATTCTCAAACACAGTCATCTGATGATAGTACCAGAACTTTTCAGATCCAGTCATCAAAACACATACAGTCATAACTGTACATTTAAAAAACATCAGTGCTGGTCTGCTCAGGTGCAATTCAGCAGTGACAACAGCAGAGCAGCCTCCTGTAGCCTACCGACTGTACGTGTTCCACTAACGGACCTTTTGTTCCATATTTCACATGTTTTTAAAATATGCAGCATTAATTATTTACCTACCATTTCTTTCCAAAAAGGATCTTGAGGCTGATAATCTGCAGATTTAGTATTTTTAAATCACTGAAGTAGCAAATGGTTTTTTTTTTCTTTGTGAACTGCATGTTCTAACCATTCTCTCCTTTGAGGTTTTTTTTTTTTTTTTTTTTTTTTTTTCAGCTCTATAATGGATAAACTTGTCAAGGCAGCTGATCATTTCTCAGGGCCAGAACAGACTGAAATAACTAATTCATCAAGCCAGAATTTTCACTTTTATGTACTCTTCAGTTTTTTTTTTTTTGTTTTTTTTTTTTGACATTTTGGAACAAGTCTGTGTTCCCTCCAACGTAACTGCTTTGCTGTTTCTTAAGTTTAGAAGTAGTTACATTTGAGAGTGGCATTATTACTTTAGAATGTCAAGAGCAGCTATAAGCACCTCAACAAAGAAAGGAGAATATGCAGTTGGCATGATTTACTCACCACAAAGCCACTTAAAAAATATAAGGGGTTTAAAAAAAATTTTGCAAGCAAGTACGTCAATCAAAATTTCTTAAAATGTCAAAGAAAGCATGAGAGGATTAAACAGGTAGGCTGCAACACTGGAAGTGCAAGTGGCATACCATAAAGGCTTGAGTGAAACAAGTCAAACTTTTAAAGTCAAAAAAATAGCTTACAAAGTCCTGAGACTCATAGCTGTGCAATGTGAATCAGGCACACCTGAAAGCCCAGGTTATGACAGCCTGCATTTCTATGTTAACAGTATTATATAGGAAGAGGATTTTGCTCTAGACGGATGGATGGACAGGAGCACTCACGCATGTCACTGAGAGGCATTTTGCCCAATGAGACCTTTTTTTGGCTGGGATCACACTTACCTACAGAGCTTTGGCAAGACCCTATGACTCATTCATGAAGAGGAGTGGGCACCAGGAACCCTGTAGCTTGTTCACTGCCAGTGCCAGTGGGCATGAACTTCATGTCCTTAAAAGTACATCTGAGAACACGGCTGTCTCACTCAGTGGGAGGTTGACAGTGTCAGTACAGAATGAGCCCTCCTGCCCATGGAAGACGCCAAGCGTGTGTAACCACTGCTGGCGACACTGCAGAGGGACTGACGGGGAGGACATTCTGGAGCCCTCCACGTGCTGAGATCCAAGGATTCTCTGACTCAGATCCCAAAACAAGCTCTCAAAACTCTCTCCCTCTCTCTCTCTCTCTCTCTCTATGTATATAATATATATCTCTCTATATTATATTACATATATTATATATATTATATATGATATATTAGAGATTATGTGTCTCTAATATGTTATATATAGGGGTATATAGCATATTATGTATCTCTTTATAAAATATCACTATAATATATATCTATATATACAGATATATATAATCTATATATCTACATATATATCTATATATACAGATATATATAATCTATATATATATATATAATATATAGATGTAGATATAATGGTTTATAATATATAGATATATATTATATTGGTTTGCATTATAATGGTTTGCTCCTTTGTACTTATAAAGTGATGGGTAGAGCAAAAATAGGGCTAAGAGCACTGTCACCTACAATCATGACATTTAGCTTTGGCGGAACTGCATCGAGTCCCAGCTCCCTACCAATAAAGCAGGGAATAAGACTCTAAGGGGCTGGGCTCGGTCGTTCACTCACTCCTGTAATCCCAGCACTTTGAGGCCGAGGCAGGTGGATCATTTGAGATTAGGAGTTTGAGACCAGTCTGACCAACATGGTGAAATCTCTCTACCGGAAAAAAAAAAAAAAAAAAAAAATTAGCTGGGCATGGTGGTGGGCGCTTGTAGTCCCAGCTACTCAGGAGGCTGAGGCAAAAGAATCACTTGAACCCAGGAGGTGAAGGTTGCAGTGAGCCAAGATCGTGCCACTGCACTCCAGCCTGGGTGACAGAGTGGAACACTCATCTCAAAAAACAACTCTTAAAAGCTCCATAGCTTTCGTGCAGCTTAGCTTAAAGTTGTAATGAAACACACAACTCCAGGTTGATGTAACTTAGTGAGAAATTTGGGAACAAAAGTGGTTGACACAAGTAATTTTGAGCATTGAAAGCAATGGGGGTGGCCATGATCCTTGTTTACACACCAGTTTCCACAAACTGCAGCTAACCAAGAAAGTACTTATTCTGTATTATCATCGTAAAATCAAGGTTCTAGATGGAGTTTTTTACTTAATATGTCTATTAATAGGGCAAAGGCTATACTGTACTATTTAGAGGTTTGTTTTTGTAGTCCTCTTACAAGGCCCGTTGAGTTACTGCTTGGGCACTATTCAGTGTTACAGGAAATCCCAGTGGTGGGAATGCTTGTTCTAGAATGTGAACTCGTGGTTATAGAAAGTTGACTCTGCCCACCAACTCTGTGATAATGAACCACAGATTGCCATATCACTGATGGTGATATAATAACTGATAGAATCAGGATGGACATCTATGTTTCCGCTCTTTAAGCTAGAGGACAAGTAATCCTAGAGGACACTTGCATTTCAGGGACATACCTGAAAGCCTTGTTTTGTAAGACAATCATCCTAACAGATTAATTTTAAACTGTAATACAAATCTTGTTTTCCAAGAAGAACTGTCTTCTGTGATTTTGTTAGGGAGTCATCAGATCTCTGGTCTTTTAGTTGTTTCCCATAGTGCTCCAGGGATGTCAACCAAACACTGCCTATGGCCTCCACAGCTCCACCTGCCAGTGCAGCCTTACCTCAAGCCCTCACACTATGCCTCTCCCAGACCAGACATCTCTCAGCCCCACCGAAGAGCCTTGCTCACTGAGCCAGGCCTGGGTCAGCTGGGCAGGCACCTGGAATGTCAGAAGAGCATCACTCCTGCTCTCCAAGAATGAACCTGAGGTGGAGAAACCTATTGCTCTTGGAGCTGCCTGAGACAGGGGAGGGAGGTAAGACCCCAAGGGGCATGCTGGACCCAGCACACAAGGCCATTGGATTGCCTTTTTGGGAGGACTCTGGTGAGCCGAAACAGGTAGTGGGTTTGAAGCCAAGGCTGAAGTGCTCAAAGACTCAGAGAATGAGACCAGTTAGTGCCTGAATAACTCTGTCAGACACACGCATGAGAAACAGCCGCCTGGGCCCGGTTGACCTCCAGACTATGAGGATAAGTGGAAAATAGCGGCTGTTTTAAGGCACCAGGTTTGGGAACGATTTGCTATGTGGCAACACTGAGCTCCGTGAGGCTGGGAACTTCGTCAGTCTTACTCTCTATATGTGTATCCCCAGGGCCAAGAACACTGCCTGGTCCAGAGCAGATGCTTAACCAACATCTGTTGAAACAGTGAATGAATGTATGAATGAAGAGATGAATGAATGGAGGAAAGACTCACCACGGCCAGCAGCAACCCCCACTGACTGCCTCCAGCCAGCATGCTGCCTCTCCTCTGGGCCTCCACTTTCTCACCTTGCTGACTGCTGACCATGCCCTGGATCCCAGCTCAAAGATCGCTTTCTCAGAGAGGCTGCCCTTCGGCGCACCTGCCTCGTTTAGCAGCCTGCCTCACTCTCAAGTCATCCTGTACCTCTTCTCCATGGCACTTCTCAGGGCTATCATTATGTAATCAAATGACTACGGTGAAATTCCTGGCTGGCTGGCTGCCTCCTGTGACTGACCCTAAGCCACATGACAACAGGGCAAGTGTCTGTTTGCACAGAGCTGACTGACCGCCTGTCAGAATATTTCTGAAAACTGGCAAAATATAGTCATTCTCATGATTAGAAAGTACCAATTCGTAGAGAGCTCTCTTTTAATACTAAGCTGGAATTGACCTCTAACTGCTAGCCTCTCCTCCACCAAGCTTTCCAAATTCACTACACCCAGGTCATCTTTGCCACACAGACCCTAGGCGACCCAAAAGGTTAAGTGTGTCCAGGTTTACTCAGTCAGTCGGGGGAAGAACTAGAGTCTGAAGCCAGCTCTCCTGACTTTCCAGTTCAATGCTATTTCCATCACACCACACTCACTCTCGAATGTTTCCACTGACATTAAATGTTCTGAAACCATCATAATCTCTCTATCCAAACAACAACAGCAAAGCTGTGTACTTTTCACAGAAGAATGCGTAGAACAAGTCAAGCGTAACATATAACACAATGTCCGTATCTAACAAGAGCTCATGGTGATATTTTAGGGAGCTTCCTGCCAAATACCTAAGAGATGAGCCCCTGAGCAAATATCTAATTTCAATTTTAATTTGGTTCTTGTCTACTGGACACTCCTTGTGCCAATTCTCTGCAGGTGTTTCTTCTACTTTCCCTTCTTTTCTATGACTTATCATTCCCAGGATCTTTGAAGATCAAGGACATAAATAAACTAAAATCAAAACCACTGCAGGTGATCTGCAACAGCTCAACAGGGCAGCAACCCTGAACAATGGAGCTTTTGGAGAGAATACAATGACCAGAGAAAACATCCCTGACCTAATGTGAAAGGAAAAAAGGATACAGAACCAGGCATGGAGTGATTCTGTTTTTCAATATGTATAGTTATGTATATGTTTGGAAAAACTAGGATGAAAAGAAATACACATTTAAAAATGAGCTGGTGGCCGGGCGCAGTGGCTCATGCCTGTAATCACAGCACTTTGGGAGGGCAA
Source organism: Saimiri boliviensis (assembly GCF_048565385.1). NCBI lineage: Eukaryota > Metazoa > Chordata > Mammalia > Primates > Cebidae > Saimiri > Saimiri boliviensis. The sequence continues at coordinate 48,919,041 of NC_133457.1, forward strand.
GGCAGGTGGATCACCTGAGGTCAGGAGTTTGAGACCAGCCTGGCAAACATAGCGAAACTCTGTCTCTACTAAAAGTACAAAAATTAGCCGGTCGTGGTGGCAGGCATCTGTAATTACAGCTACTTGGGAAGCTGAGGCAGGAGAATCGCTTGAACCCGGGGGGCAGAGGATGCAGTAAGCCAAGATTGCTTTACTCTAGCCTGCATGAAAGTGTGAAACTCTGTCTCAAAAAAAAAAAAAGAAAAAAGAAAAAAAAAGGAGTTGGTGGTATTTCTTACCTTTTAGATTGGCCAAAAAAATTCACCTCTCACCTCTCTTGAATGTTAGTTAGTCTCAGGGGGATGAGATCTTTCTCATCGCTGCTGGTGAGAGTGTTAATTAGAATGGTACCTGTGAAGGAGAAATGGTGGTCTCCATCAAGACAATAAACATGCACATCTTTCGCCCCAAGAATTTGTATTCCAGGTTTCCATCCTACAAAAATGTTACCACCTCTGTACAAAGCAGCACTAGGAGTCATTATGCAAATGTGAAAATAACTGAAATGTTCATCCATAAGGAAACAGTTGGAAAATCAGAGTTTGTCCAAACAATGGAACACGATTCAGCCTTAAAAAAAGAAAGAAGTGGGCTTAGGTGAGGAAAGACAAACTTCCAAGAAATATTGCCAAGTTAAAAACAAGAGACAAAAAGTAAAAGTAGCAGCATAATAGATACAGTGTAATCTCACTTAGGTAAAACCAACTTTGCTTATCTCAACACATATATGTAAATTTTTGGAAAACATAAATTTACAGAAAAAGGTCTAGCAGGAGATGGGTACCCAAATAAACAGTGTCCCCTCTACTGTGAAGTAGGAAGAACTTTCAATATTTACTCATATATTTTAATGCTTTGATTTTGTAGCATGTTGGGTACAAATAACAACAACAAAAAAGGTTAGTAATGACAGAGGAAACATTACATTGTTAGGCCAAAAAGACAAGCTACAATATAGCATGTACAGATCTGGCTGAATGGCTTGAAGCGGGCGTGGGAGCAAGACTTCTTATTGTACACTTTAGAATCTGAACCTGTGCTATTTTAAAAAAAATGAATTTAAATAATTGCTATTTGTAAAAGTAACAACTTTTTAGAAAAAGACAAGGAAAAACACTGGAAAGAGAATACATATCTTAAATATTATGAGTGGTTAGAGCTGCAAAGACAAGTAATCTAAATTTTCTTTAAAACAAACAAATTACAAGACAGAAGACTGGCTCACCACTCCTTAAGTAAGTAGGTGGTGGAATCCCGGTAGGCTTATTTTCTCACATATATTTCTGCATTTTCTAAATTCTCTTAAACTTGTATTACTTTTAAAAACCAGAAAAAAATGAATGCTGTAAAACATTATTTAAATGATTTTTAAACAATGCAGTTAAGCAGTATCTCACAAGGCAGGCACATGATAAATTATAGAGACCAGTGGTTTTGAAACAGTATCGTCTTTCAAAACTCTTCATACCTTGGAACCTGATGTGGAATTCAGGTAGCAGTGGAAGTGCTTAGGTGGACTGGGTGGGGCCTAGTGCCCCACTTAACAGCAGCCCCATTCACCTGCGGAACCCACAGTTCCAGGAACATCCTTAGGAAATGCACTGTCCAGACAGACAAAGGCTACGGGGACCTGAGGAGTAGGGGGCTCTTTGTGCTGGAATGATCAGAGAGAGGGATGCATGAAAGAGGCGGAAACTGCGCTAAACTAAAAGGCAGGGAGGATGTCAGTGGGCGTGCCTGACGTGAGGATAAATGGTACAGAGGCAGGCTGCAAAGCCCACCCCCATGCCACTGTACTGTGGGTGATAGGCCTTATGCAGTGACTCATCAGTGAACAGGGTGGAGGAGGGCTGGAGCCAGACTAGGTTCACGTAGGAGTAGGGAGCCACTGAAAGTTTCTCGGTAATTGCCTGACCGGATGTAGGTGGTATTCTTGAAATGTCACTCTCAAGCTGCTGATAGATTCAGCCTGCATATCACCCCACCTCTGAGTTACAGCAGGGTGCTGGCAGCCGGAAGACACTCTCTCCAACCCCCTGGGTCCTGACATTTGGGGCCTTGAGGCTCATACAACTGGTGGGTTTTGCCAAGATTGTGCTGTGTTCAGTAGACCAGGCTAGGCAGGCTCCAGCCCTCCTACACTGCCATCCTAGAAGACGCCATCATTCCAGGGGCAGGGGGGCTGGGGTTCCCCAAGTCACAGCTCATGGTCCCTCCCTGGCCTTTTAGTCCACTACCTAATAGCTTGAGCAAGGTATTTAATCTCTCTGAGCTGCGGTATTCTCACCTGCAAATGGTGATTCATTCATTTATTCAGATATTTACTGAGCAACTGCTCTATGCCAAGGATAGTTATAGAAGTTGGGGATTTGTAGTGACCAAACCAGTCCCAAATTCCTGCCCTCATAGAGCTTCTATTCTAGTGGAGTATAATATTGCTGCCTGCCTCAGGGGGCATGGAGGGGATTAGATAAGTCCATCCTGGAAAACATAAGACAGTCATGATTTCCTCCTCCCCATTATTATTTGCATTCCCTACAACACTTTGACCAAGAAGGCGCCCAATAAACAGCATCAAACTATTTAGTCTCTGTCTACAGATTCAGATTAGCCCACCTTGAAGCAAAGTGCAGTTCATTCAGCCCTTGGCTTAGACTAGCATGATGGTTCATCTCTCTGTACCTCTGTACCCCATTCTCCAGCACTGCCCAGTCCACCTTACTAAACAGGGCTGGGAAGGAGAACGCAGAAAACCACCCTTGGAACCATTCATCACAATGAAGGCAGCTGACAGCTTTGCTAAACTCTGGCTCAGCCCTCATTTCCTTAGGGAAAGAAAGCACAGAGCTATCAGAACCCTTACCTTCTCAGGCTGTGCTGAAAGTTACTTTTTCAGGCCAGCATGTCCTGCCGTGTATAGGACATGAACCCCTGATGGACTGCATGCCAGCCTCCAGCGGCCCCATGGAAATAACTCAGCCCCTCCAGTCAGGCCAGTCCCTGGCAAGGTGAGCCCTCATCTGGTGGATTTCAGGGTTGAGTGTGTTTCAGTGTGTCCCTGAGGGCGTGTATGAGTCTGGGGGCAGGCGAGTAACAAGCACAACCAGTACGTATTCCAAGTTTGTAGCCAGAAGCATTGGGATAAGTTCAAAGGAGAAAAAAACTGCAAGCCAACTTTAGAATCTCATCCTCAGGGCTCCAAGAAAGTGCTCCACCAAAAATCTCCCTGGCAAGTATTTTGATATGTAATGACAGCTTCAGCTTTCTTCACCAACTACATGCTGGAGTTCTGGTGCCAGCCTCTATTTTTATAGCCTGAGTAATGCCCGGGCAAAGGACCAGTCAAAAATCAGACACAGAGGGACGGGGCACAAGAGATGGGGCCCCTTTCCTACTCAGCCTCCACAGCAGATCCTTCAGGGCAGAATCTGGGACAGCAGCCAAGCCCTCCTCAGATTCTGGCCCAAACTCCTCTGCAGACTCATCCCCTCTCACAGCCAGCCCATGAATTCCATGAGGGCTGGTCCTTTTCTGCCTGCAAGCTCCTGTAAGGCCAGGCTCCATGGCACAGCAGGGTTGGATGAGTGAATGGCCACACCATCCCACCCGACTCGGGCTCAGTCGACTACTTGCTGTTCCCCCTTCTAATAACTCAATGTCTGTGCCCATTCCACTCTCTTGGCCCAGATGCCTTCTTGACCTGGTTAACTCCTGCTTTTCCTTAAACTCAGCTCAAGCACCACCTTCCCCTGGAAACCTCCTCTGACCCCAAGGCCGGGTGACGTCCTCCAATACTGGGCAACCACAACCCCCAGGGCCTACCCCTCCCGCTCTACTCATCAACAAGACAGACTCCTGTCAGCTTCCTTGCCCACTTTCCATGGTGCTGGTGGATAGACACCAGAGCAGGCAGCAGGTGCTCAATAGGTGTTAGGGGAAGGGAGGGAGGGTGGGAAAAAGGAAGGTAAGCAGCAGGAAGAATGCTGTGGATGGAGCAGCCCCATCACAGAAACCTACAAGGACCTGAACAAGAATAAAGCACTACACCCCAGTGGATCAACAGACCCCTCGTCAATGAATACTGAGAAAAACTAGCAGGAAGTAGTGGGAAAACAGGTCTTAATGAGTTAAGGGGAATCAGGTCACTCTTTGCTGTGTCCTCTCCTTCCCTGCAAGTGTGGGCTGGGCGGGGGCTAGAGAGGAAGAGAAGCTGTGGAAGGCTGGGTGGGCAGGGGCACTTGAAAAAAAGCAGCTCTCATAGGCTCCTCTGGCCTTGGGGGACTGAAGACCATTTCCTCTGGGGTAACCTCCAACTGCTGATGTGAATTATCTAGGACACATTCCCACAAAGCTGTTAAGAACATGCCCTGTGTCAAGACAGGGGGATAATGAGGGCTTTCCACTATCCTACTGAGTCATCTGGCCCAGTTCCCAAAGGTAGTGACTGAAGCAGGGATTTAGAACAGATGATCTCCTGGGAATGAAGACACTTTTGGCTGGAGTCGTCTTAGCACAGCATTTCCTTCTAAAGAAAACACACCCACTTGCCCCTTAGTAGCCACTCATTCTTGCTTGTAAGAGAATCCTGATTTCTGCGGGGAGGAGGGGGCGGACAGTGTAGCAGAGACTGCCAGCTAATTGTCATATACCCATTTCCTCTCCCTCGTGGGCATGTGGCAGGACCACATTTCCTCCCCTCGGAGGGCATGGTCATGTGACTGAGCCCTGGCCAGTGAAATGTCAGGGCCAGTAATTCACCACCTCTGAGCCTGGCCCACAAAATCTTCCCACACACCATCCTGCAGGCTCCTTCCTCTTCAGCTGACTGAGGCAAGTGAGCATGGCAACCTTGAGAGCCTGAGTCCCTGAATCTCCTCTTGGAGGAGAGCCCCTCCCCAATCAGAAACAGCCATTTTGGACTATGTGTGAACAAGAGGTTGAATGCCTACCATATTTGAACCATTAAACATACTTGGTTTGTTTGAGCAGTGAGCCCCCTGCCACACACTCACATGGTCTGTTTAACTTGGGGTATCCCGTGTGATACAGTTCTGGCCAGGAAATAAGGGGAAGTCTGCTGGTGTTTTTGCCTCCACGAAGGAAAGGCCAAGAGAGTAACACAAGTGTCAGTCCAGACAGGTGTCAGCTGCTGAAACCAACACCAGCAGAATCACCTATCTTCACGCATTTTCTTCCTCGAGAAAAAGAAATCCCTATTTGCTGAAGCCACTGAGGCACGGCTTTCTGTTACTTTCAGCCAGACACATTCATAACTGATATGTTTTGCAACCACTCATCATTCATTCAGCCGAGTTTTACTGAGGCCTGTTTCATGCCAGTCCTTGCGCTAAAGGCTGACGCTTTAGAGATGAGCTGGGGTATGGTCTCTGCTTTCCAGGGACTTCCTATCAAGCTGAAAAACAGGCCCATGAGCAGACAATCAGAGCACACTGGGAACAGATGCTGTGATGATGCAGGATGATGTTCCAGGGGAGTGTGGGCACCGGGCAGGGGGCCAGCATCGAGGTGAGGGGTTCCCATCTCCCCTTCTGGCATTCGGCACACAGAGTAAACAAACACTTCTCAAGCTAAACAACAAGTAAAAAGAACACACGATCCTCAGCCTAGCCAACTGCGATTACTAACTGTAAGTAGAGTTGTTAAACACCATCAATTAATGCAGCTCTTTCAAGATCATCAGCAGTCATTAGAGCAAGATGCACAAGAGGAGGAAAAAAAAAATCACACGCTGCGAACTTAGCAATGCTAGAAATTATGTGAACCGAGGATGAGACAGGCTTGCTTAGATCTTCCTGCCTGCTGACGTTAGCCACCTCCCAAAATATACTTTCTTTCTCAAAGAAGACAGTGATTTTTCACTTTGAAGACAGAGCCAAAAAAAAAATCAACCATCCATGCCATGACCTTCGACGGTAAATGCCCATGCTTTGATTTTTCAGGTCTGTGTTTCCATTAGGACCTGCGATGGAGACAATTTGACGACAAAAGAGGTTCCAGTCTCAGAAATCAAGAGACAATCACGACCAGAGAAGCCGGAGTAACTGGGGAACCATTTGTAAAACAGAGAAAGGGTTTTCCTCCTTTCACTTTAATTCTCCCTACATACAAAAGATTGGCATTATTTTCTGTTTCTTTGTTTTATAAGTGTGGGGCAGGTTTGTTTGTTTTTTTTAAAGACAAAACTTCATTTAGAATTCCAGAACATAGGCGTACCCTTGAACAACATGGATTTGAACTGGGCAAGTCCACTTACATGTAGATTCTCTTCCGCCTTGGCCACCCCTGAGACAGTAAGACCCTACTGTGAAGACAGTGAAGAAGAAAACTTTATGATGATCCCCTTCCACTTAATGAATAGTAAATGTTTTCTCTTACTTATGATTTTCTTAATATCATTTTCTTTTCTCCAGCTTATTGTGAGAATATAGCATATAATACATACAACATACAAAATATGTGTTAACTGACTGCATTATCAGTAAGGCTTCTGGCTAACAGTAGGCTATGTATAGTTACAATGTTGCGGATTTAAAAGGTATACTCGGATTTTCAACTATGGGGGGCCAGGGCGGCGGAGGGGGCATCAGTGCTCCTAACCCCTGAGTTGTTCGAGGGTCAACTGGAGTTTAAAATAAGTAAAAATAAGCTGGCTGCCCACTAAGATAACTGATGACTGGTTTTCCAGTCTGACTGCTGACTTACTGGTATGAAGTATTCCAGTGCATATAGAGTACAAGCTGGGCTAATCATACTCAAATGAGGCAGAGAAGCTCTCGAGTTCCTGAAGCAGCAATCACAGAAGGGTTTTCTGGTCGACAGCCCATTGCTGGAGGCCGTGCCAGCTCCGTGATGGCAGGTGCTAGTCGGGCAGGCTGCCATGCTGGAGCCTCTCTGTCAGATGCGCAGGGCAAGCATGGCGAGGTCTGAGGAGGAAGGACCTCTCTTTCCAGCACCAGTTAGGAAACCCATGCCCGTCAATGCAGTTTCTTTGGGTCAAGAAATTTCCAGCTACAGCAGACATAGAAAATGTGGTGTTCTGGCTTCCTGCCTCTGGCTAGTCCCCTACCTGCTCTCAGGAGCAGCTGTGCCATTTCTTGCTCAGAGAACTGGGTCTCTGATAGTACCAAGGCTTCTGGGGCTTCACAAGAGCCATTCCAAAATGGTAACCAGGGCAGCATTCCATCAACCGGGACTAAAAACAGCGCTGGCAAACCAGGTGACTAAACAGGTATAGGGTCCCTTATCATTCTTCCCACTAACAACCTGCGGCCAAGAGTGACAGTTAAAACAGCCAGCATGTGTCAGACATAGACCAAAATGACTGCCTGTTTCACAGAGCTGGCAAGGTCACATGCCACCAGGGTGGACCGACGGGATCAACAGTCCTTCCCCCACCCCGTGGTCAGCCCCTTCACAGCCTCATGGCTATAAGTGAGCAAGTGCCTGGAAATCGGTCGGCACCAACATTCTTGTCCTTCACCATAAACTGAAGTATAATGTCCTCTGTTCCACGAGGACAGAGACTATCATCTTATATCCATCATCTCAGTGCAGTCGGTTGGCGCCTAAAAGGTAATTTTAAGAAGCAAATGAATAGGAATAGCAGCTAACATTTTTAAAGCACGTACCATGTGGTAGGTGCTTTTCTAAGCCCTCATCATGTATTATATTTCGGTTTCACAACAGTACCATGAAGTAGGTATTATTATCACCACCCAAATCTTACAAATTAAGGAAACCAGCCCAGAGAAGTAACTTGCTCAAGGGGATATCGCTAGTAATGGTAGATCCAGGGCTTAAAGTCAATTCAGCTCCGAATGTACACACGTAATCACTGCACAGTGCTGAATACACAACCAAACTCAGGTACTCTAGTATTAGGAAATCATCACCAGAGAACCTCTGACATCCACAAAGCCTGAGAAGTCCTTTCAGGTTTCTGGGTGTTACATATACACTGTTTTTGTTTGTTTGACTTGCAGAAAATTTTAGAGAGAACCAATACCTACTTTTATCCCTAAGAATGGGACCAGGCCTATAATTTTCAAAAAACTATGTAACCACATTCAGTTGTCAAGGAACCGTGGGCAGGAATACCTAGGTTTACATAGTATTTCTCTGCTTAAGAGATCTGAATTCTTGAGGAAGGCTTTTAACCGTCTAAGGTCCCATCTCCCCATCTCTGAGCAGACTGTGGGCTTACTGAATCAAATGAGATCATGGACATAGTTGCTTGCTTATACAGTAAGGTACTCTATAAACATAATGCAAGATCCTAATAATTAATATATTATAATAAAATAACTTGCTTTAAAAATTCTATACTTCTTAATCTATACTTTCAAAACTTTCTATACTTTAAAGATAGTTCATATCTCTCCATGTTTTAATGATATTTAAGCTTAATAGTTTGTTTCTGTAAATCCTTCCATTATTATTTCTGAGCTTCCAAAAATTTGTGCTATAACTTTACCAACTTTATGGTAATCCAACTGCTACTTTTATTTTAGAGGCATGAAGCATTAACAAGACAGTAAATGTTTAATTCTAACTAGATTCTCCCATATCTGCAGAGGACAAACTTAGCAAGTAAGACTTTCATTTTATTTTACAGTTAAAAAGCTCAAAATGATACTGCTGTATCTCTGAAGGCCTGAAGGTTGGTGTCGGATCCAAGAATGAGGTAAGCCTAGGAAAGCAAGCTGTGGTTCTGTTGGTTGGAAAGACACATGTCTCTGAATAATTGAGGGGTAGGACAAATAGCATTCAAAACGATTTGTAAATTTAACATAAATTATGACTGTAACCACAAACAGAAGTGGAGGAGGAAAGGGGAGAGAGGGAAGGATCAAAACTAGGTGCAATAATTTTCATCTTAATATGCTTTTTAATCAATATGCTATTGATTACAGCTCTTTCTAAGGAAGTTGGTCACACCCAGGGGCATAAAGGGTGGCATGCAGGTGACAGAAGGATGCCCTGCAAACTGAAACATGAATGTATAAATTGGGGGAATGACTCTGCAATTACAAACAATTTTAAAGTTATTACAGTCTCTACCACTAGATGTTTGAGTTCCCCCAAACTCTCCTCCACCCTAGAGTACGCAGCACAGTGGGAGGTCCGCCGATGGAGAGAGGGGCAGATGCATGCACGGATGACTCGGCCAAGGGGATGAGATGAAGGCTGCCTCCCACAGGAACTACTCCACAAGCCGCCATCGTCCATGCCTTTTTAATCATTGACTTCTTCCACACGCCTGAGATTGTTCCTGCCATCACTGGAGATTGAACTTTTTCCAAAACCAGTGGCTTCCCTAGCCGAAGTCCAAGCAGGGTCAATGACTTCCCTAACCAACGTCCAAGCAGGTTTTGAGGGTGGAGGATGCACAGGCCAGAGTCTGTGGCTTAGTTAGGTGTTAGTTGGCCAGGGCCCTCATGCCTTTTGCACTCAGAGTGGATCCTGAAATTCATTCTGGGTTCACAGGTGCCTCCTCATGGCTGCAATGCAGTAACTCCAAGTTGAGAGGTTCCCATGAGCCCTCTTCTACCTGTGAGGCTGTGCAGCAGGTTCAAGAAGAGACCCTGGGAGATGCTTCTATTGAAAGGCCCACCATCCTACTAGAAGGCTGTTCCCTCTTCTTCACCTCCTAAGTAGAGGTGCACACACCTTCCAAGCCACTGCTCCTTTTGTCACTTCCCTAGACTCTCCCCTCAGCACCTCAGGTGAGATGAAGTGGCAATGGCTACAATCTGAAGTGGCCAGGTGGGCTCTGCAAGTGGCACCCTGTCTCCCTGGGAGCGTCCTCCATTGGTGGGCAAGGATTGGGGATGTCAAAGGGGATTAGAGCTACAGCTCAAGGCCTATACATCAAGCTGTGGTCAAGTGGCTCCCCAAGCCAAACCCCAGATCAATCTTGCTCAAGCCATTATTTCCACAGGGTCACACTCCTCATTCGAAAACTTCAAACAGCTCAGGGCTCTCCTGCAAGTCTTAGCTGGCTTTCAAGGCCTTCTAAAAACCAGAACGATGGGCCCAGCAAAGGGATTTCAGGTTCCCACAAGGCCATTTTTCCTATCCCAGTGACTTTGCTCCTAACTGGTAACCCCTACAGTGGAATGTGGGCACACTTCCTTATCCATCAACTAGGAACCTTGTCCAGGAACAGGTTCTGGGGCCAAAATCTCCCCCTGTGAATTTTCAGGACCTTAAATATTCTCCCATCCTTTCTCCCACCCACCTCTAGATAGTAGTATGTCTCTTTCGCGCTCTCCTCCCTTTCTCTCTCACTCACAGACTGCAGGCATTAATTAAACCTCTTCTAGAAAACAGATTTTCACCAGCTGCAAGAATGCTGGGTAATAGCCAGACCTGAAGACAGAGACAATCTGGGTAAGAAAGATAAGCTCGTGACAGCCAGGGGCAGTGCAGGCTCCCACATCGAAGTGGCTTTCTCAATTTTAGCCCTTTCCAGATTCCTGAAAAAAAGGAGACATGAGGTATTCCCACCCCCTCAGCATTTGGCTGAACTGACTGGGGCTGGCCTTTGACAGAGGCACAAGAGCTGGACCCTGCCGGCAGGTCATAGCCACCTCCGAGAGACCAAAGCACTAGCCCAAAACACCAACCTCCCTCCCACCCATAGAGGTGCAAGCCATAGTGCCAGAAATCTGCAAGAAGAGGCACTCCCAGCCCTTCATGGGAAGCAACACCCACCGGAGTGAGGACAGTGCAACCTGAAGCAGCCAGGGGGGCTCTGCTAGTGGTAGCCCGTCTCCGTGGGCACTTCTTCCATCAGTGGGCAGGCATAGGAATGTGAAAGGGGGCTGGGGCTACAGCTCTGGGCACTCTAGGTTAAGCTGTGGTGGACCCAGCTCTCAGCAGACAAACTTAGTAGCTCCCAAGGGTGCCCACCACCACCCACGCCAATTCTTGAATGAAGACAACTGATTTTCTTCATGGAAATCCTGGAGTCCCCACTGAGGTTAAAGACCCACCATCAGAGCCTGACCTGTAGATTGTATTCCCTGCCCCAAACACACCCAAAAATGAGTTTGTCTTTAGTGAGATGACACATTAAAAAAAAAAACAAAAACAAAACTGTTGAATTTAAGGGTAACATTTTGAACAGTGTAGCCAAGTGTGGAAAATATTGGTTGTGAACTCAGACTAATTCCTGGGGGCATCCATTTCTTTCCTCACAAACACTGAGTACCCCCATGTGGTAGATAGGGGGGACCAGGCAGGGACCTGGGGCCACAGAGATGGTTCTACCCATCCCTGAAGATGCTCCTGGACAGTGGGGCATCACAGAGCAGTGTCGGGAGGGCCCAGGAGAAGCCCGTGGGAATTTCTGGGCACTCAAGAGAGACCCTACTGAGCCCCAGTGTGTCCTTGGGCTGATCACTTACCTAATCAATAGTGAGGGAATATTGAGCTAATTACTATTCAAACTGATTCAACAGAAAAAAGAGTTACAGATATTGCAGTTCCACAAACACTCGGAGTGCTGTGCTTCAGAGGCCAGGTGGCCCACGCTGTTGCTGGTGCCCAAACACAGCCTTCCAAGGCATCAGCGAGGGTGGGCTGGCCGGCAGCCAGTCCCTGCAAGAGAAGTTCCCTCTACACATCCTTTCTCTGAGGTAAGCAATTAATTTAATGAAAGCCAGGACAAGCGATGGGGCAGATTCATACACTGGCTTTTAGGCTGTGCATCTCCACCTCTCTCCAGAGACCACGAAGCTTCTTGACCCATCTGCTGTAAACCCCCTTCCCACAGATGTCCCGATTGGGACCTCTGACGAGGGTAAGTTGTTGCCAAGCCCGACCGCAGTCGCGTCCTGTTTGAAATGGTGGGCTCCACACTGCATGCTTCACACCCACCGGCCTTCTGCAAGTATCAACAAACGGCCTCATTTGTAGAGCACTCGGCATCCCCCCTCCACCCCCTCCACTTCCCCATTCACAGCTCGATCTTATTCCACATCTCTCCTGATTTTACTTGTTGAATGCTTACAAAGCATCCTTGCCTTCCCACAAAGACACTGGCTAGCCAGGCGGTGACAACCTCACTCCTCCCGGAGCCCCCTCGTAATAGCTGAACTCACTGGAGAGGCGGGAAAATATGGCTCCACGTCCTGCACCGCCAATCCTTTACCATCCACAGGTATAATTTAAAAGGCAGCTGCAGCTGCAAAGCAGGCAACCTACCCTAAGCAAATCCAGCCTCTGTGTGTCTAAGACAAAGCCAGCATATTTAAATGATAGGACACATCCAAGTTCACCAGCAAAAGCAACGTCGTGGGTCCACACCACGCGGTCCTAACCTGCGCATCCAGGAATGTTAACCTGCGCTCGGGCGGCCCCGTGGCTGGGCCCGGGACTCCCGGAGGCGCCTGGCTGCAGGTGGCTGCCAAGAGGAGCCAGCCCCGTCCCCGGGAAAGGCCGCGAAGTTGCAGCCGCCTGCTTACCTGGAGGCTAGCCGGCTCAGGACCGCCCCGGAAGGGAGATCCCGGGAGCTTGAATCTCGGCTGGAACGCAGTGGCTGGAGTGCAGGGGCCGGGCGGGAGAGGGCTGGAGGGGCAGGGGCGAGGCGGAGGCGGGCTCCGCGGGACAGTGCGGGGCTGCAGGAGGCGAGGGCTTGAAGACAGAGCGGGGGGTTCGCAGCGGGCGTGAGAGAGGGGGCTGCAGGGCGGGCGCCGGGGCTGGGACACCCGGCGCACGGGGGGAGTGGCAGGGGAGAGGGCGCAAGTCCTAGGCTCTGGGGCGAGCGCGGGGGTAAAGGAGGAGGCTTAGTCGCGAGATTCAGACCCGACGCTTCCAGGCGCCCCCAGCCTTCCCACCCCTCTCCCACTGGCGAGTTAGGGGGACCCCCTCAGTCTCCTAACCCTGGACCCTGGGCGTCCACCCGCCTCGAGCATCCTCGTCGCTCAGCCCCAACGGCAACCGCCCCGGCTCAGGCCCGCGCCGCACTCACCCCATGGTCCCGGGCCGGCCCCAGCTCCGCCGCTGCGCGCCCGGCTCGGCGCTGACCGCCAGCTCCTCCCGGCGCCAGAAGAGGCGAGGGCGGCGCGCGCCGGCCGCGGGGCAGCTGTAGGGGCCCGGCAGCGCCCCCTGCCGACCCCGCCGCGCCCCGGCTCCGCTCGGCCCACCCCGCACCCTGGAGCTCCGCCCCGGAGGCGGTGTTGCGGTGCTGCTGGGCGAAGGCGACCGCGCGGGGTTGCCGAGAGGACGCTGCCTCTGGGAGGCGCAGCACAGCCCCCAGAGACTGATCGGTCTGCAGAAGCCTCTGCGTGCAAAGCCACCGGCACGGACGCGCCGAGCGCGCAGGGACCACGATCACAGACGCGCAGGGCCATCCCGCGCCTCACAACGCCAGACCTGCGATCCGGCACTGCGCGGCCGCGCGCCAAGGCCCAGGAACACAGCCCTGGTCCGCCCCGGCCCTGGTGTGGGTGCTTTGGGGCCCTGTGCCGGCCCAGGCGCGGCTGATGCTGGCGCCGGGTGGGCGCGCGCGTCTGGGGTCCGCCTGCTGCCACGTGGACCCAAACTGTCACTCCCCAGCCCCCACCCCTTTCGGCCTGTCCCACACTTCTCTTCCGGCTCAGAACTCACCCGGCCCTGTGTCTCTATTCCTTGCTGCTGCTCCGTCTCCCACGGCCTGCGGGGACCCAGGGAGGTCGCGGCCCCGCGCAGCCGCCCTTCCCACCTGCTCCCGGCCCGCGGCTTCCTTAGAGCGGCTGCTGAAGATCCGCAGAGCACTTGAGGGCTGTCTGTATCGTCCGGTTAGACATCTGACAGGCGCATGGTTGTACTTGGTTTGATGAGTATTTGTGGGCTATTTATTGCAAATGTTAGGTTCCAGCTGGTGGAATTCCCACCAGATTTCTCTGTGGGAGATGAAACGACCAAGAGCGATTGTCAGACAGGCCTTTGCTGTCAGCTGGAGGTCTACAGCGCCCCTGTGTGCCCCGGCACAACGAGCCCCAGGCACAATAGATACGGCTTCGAATTTGCTACTGTATACCTTTGAGGTGTGCTTCCGGCGGATCTCATCCCTTGACCTCTGCTTTCTCTCCTTTATTGATGGCTCTCAAATCCACACACTTGGCCCAGATGTGTCAGCTATATTTCCCCCTACCCTCCAGTTTTTTTCTTAGAACCGTCCACCTCAAGTTACCATGTCTGGCACCAAATTTTACCCCTTCCAAGCTCCCAGCTCCATTTATTCCCGTAGTCTCGCCAGTTGGCCAGCCACCTGGCATGCCTTCCTGTGGGAAGTAGAAACGTTCCTCTTCAAAATTTTTTCTTGTTAAAAATAAATCATAAGTGTTAGAAATAATTGTTTCAAATACTTTCTTCAAAACTGCTTTTTGCTAATAACTCTTTGTTAAGCCCTATGCTAGCTGTTAGACATGCTCACAGGCACGTAGTTTCTATGTCCTTGCACTTTAACCAAGATATCTGTGCTGGGCGTGCTCACAGGCATGTCCCAGGTCGCAGCCTATGCCCCTTCCTTATTTGGACTTCTTTTTGCTCTTCATTGCTTTTTACCTGTTTAGAAAAGTTTTAAGTTGTTAGCCAATCAAGTTTTAGTTTTAGATTGTGAGGTCTGGCTCCAGCCAACGGAGATCAGACACAGCAGTAAGGATGCCCCCAAATGCGTTAAGAGGTAAATATGTCTGGTTTTCCTTTGTTCATTGTACTCTCGTGGGCAAGATGGCTAATGGGAGCACCCTTTCTGCAGAAAATAAAATTGCTTTGCTGAGAGATCCTTTGTCTCAGCGCTGATTTTTCTTTCGGGCACTGTGCATCTGTTTCCAACACTTCCTCATCAGGACACTTAATGGCATGTCAGTACCAGACTTTGGCTGCCTGTCCCTCTGTGGTTTCCTCTGATGCAGCACTGTCCCAGGCTTTCTTTCTGCCCTGAATACTGACAGCCTCTCCCAGTCCACGGGCACAAAATCTTTTCACTGTCCCCTTTAGCATCACCCCCAACTCTCCCACTTGGCCCCCACAAAAGCCCACCCCAGCCCACCCAACACTGCCTCCTTTGCCCCTTCTGAATGTCCTCTCACTGATTCCAGACTTTACTGTATAGTGCATGCTGTCACCCTCTTCTCTGTGTGGGTTAGTCAAGGTGCTTTCTGCTGTAAAAGACAACCCAATTCACACTAGCTTAAACCAAGAAGTGTTGGTTGGCTGTGCGCATGAAGAGCCTGTCTGCTTCAGGCCTGACTTTAGTCCCAGGGTCTCAGGAACTCCCTGCCTCAGATTTGCTTTCTTCCATATGAGCTCCGCTTTCATGTGCACACGAGACCCTAGCAGATCCAGGCTCACAGCCTCACAGCTCTAGTTCAGCATCTCTGTCAGCTATTGCAACTAGCCTTGAACCGGGCTTTATTTGCAGGATTGGGCCACCTGTCTGTGATGTGCCTTCAGCCTCTGTGACTCCATGGCAGGTGGGTTCACTCTTGGCCACACTGTCACCCTCTGCAGGGAGCATGTGGGCACTCCTGGATCCCTTCTCTGTCACAAGGGAACTAAAGGTAACTCAGGGCACGATCTCTAACTATTTCTCTGCAAAATTTGCCACACCAACACTTTGCTTGATGGCGCAGGGCAAACTGTGGGGCAGAGTCTCAGCCTTGAGATAGGACATAGGCCCTCTCTGCTTTCAGCTTCCTCCTTAACCTATCTGATATGTTTGTCTTTGTACCACCCCCTTCGCTAGGTCAACACTTGGTACAAGGATGGCCGCAGGCCCTCATGGAATCAGACATTTTATACTTCCTAGTCTCACGTTCTGTTTCTTTCCCTCACCTTCCCGATTCCCTGTGGATGTCTATGCCACCTTCCATTCTAGAGGAGGTATCCCCTCCCCTCTAGTCCCTGTGGACTCTGGGTTCTGAGTGGTACCTGCTGAGCCTTAATGGAGGAAGCGGCTATAGGGAAGGGAAAAAAAAGGCTTCCTACAGAGAAAATAGATAAGGGGAAGCATCTCAAGACCATTACATCTATTAAATTTCTTTCCTCTGTGGTTGTTGGAGAGGTAGGATGGCAGCCTGACACAGCTGGGGACCATCTGGCCAGCACGTGGGGAGACTGTGCCAGAGATTGCAACAAACAGAGGAAAGCAGAGTGGTGAAATATACAGCCTTCATTCTTTTCCTTCCTTCCTTCCTTCCTTTCTTCCTTCCTTCCTTCCTTCCTTCCTTCCTTCCTTCCTTCCTTCCTTCTTCCTTCCCTCCCAAGATAATGGATGTCATAGGCAGGTTTCTGCTGTGCCTGAATCCAACTTAACACTGAATTTGTCAAGTATGTGTTCCAAAAAATACTCAATTTCCCCCTGAGCAAATTAGAATTGGATTTCTCTGTCACTTGCAACGAAGAGAGTCTTGACTGGTATAAGCCCCTAGCATAGGACCTCACACATCAATTCCTGCAAAATAGCAATCATCATCACCATTATTCCTCTGATAAAGGAGCGAGCCATGCTCTTTGGTGACTGTAAACAGTAGAAATGAACAAGTGCCTGCAACGTGCTCAATAACTTTTGTCTCCCCTCCTATTCCCAGCCTGCTCCTTTTCCCTTTCCAAACTCACATCTTGACTTCCAAGGAAACCCTCAAAATTCATTAAAAGCAGAGCTCACCCGTCTTATGAAAATAGTCCCAGGCTTACCCAGGTCATGAATATTCTGCTAGGCAGCATTTGCTGCCATTTTACACAAGTAATCCTTTCCTAGACTGTAAGCAACTGGGAGCAGGTGTCCAGCTTCAATTCACTTTCAGGCCTTTGAGCAAAAATTGTACAAATATTTGCCCAGCCTCCTTTGTCCCATACTGTAGACTTAGAGACACAATGAGCTACTGCCTCTGCACTTGAAGGGACTTTACCATGGGGAAAGACAAATAGTCTAAATCAGAAACGGAGGTGGCAGATGACAATACCAGGGAGTCCTCTAGGGCAGGTGTCCCCAAAATACCATCCGCGGGCTGCATGCAGCCCCCTGAGGTCATTTAACCGGCCTCCCGCTGCGCTTCAGGAAGGGGCACCTCTTTCATGGGTGGTCAGTGAGAGGAGCACAGTATGTGGTGGCCCTGCAACGGTCTGAGGGACAGTGAACTGGCCCCCTGTGCAAAAAGTTTGGGGATGCCTGCTCTAGGGGATGGAGGTGGAGTGGATATTTGCACCATGTTCTGCTTTCCAAAGGCCTGTACTGCCTGCAATCTTGTCACAGATTTTTTTTTTTAATTGCATTTTAGGTTTTGGGGTACATGTGAAGGACATGCAAGATTGTTGCATAGGTACACACACGGCAGTGTGATTTGCTGCCTTCCTTCTCTTCAGCTATATCTGTCATTTCTCCCCATGCTATGTCTCCCCACCTCCCCACCCCTCCGTCCCTCCCCTATTTTCCCCCAACAGACCCCAGTGTGTAGTGCTCCCCTCCCCATGTCCATGTGTTCTCATTGTTCAACACCCGCCTATGAGTGAGAACACGCGGTGTTTGATTTTCTGTTCTTGTGTCATTTTGCTGAGAATGATGGTTTTCCATGCTAAACATTTCTGCTGTGCCCACCACAGTATCCAGATAATAAATTTCATTTCAAAATTCCATTACCATGGGGTTTGTTTTTTTGATTACAAAAGAAGTACCTATTCATTGTTGAAACTTGGAATAATACAAAGCACACAAAAATAAAGATTAAAGCTGAAATTATACACAATAGATTTATGTTGATTAATATAGTAGAGAACATCAAACTACGATATAAAGAGAGAAGATTGTCTCATTCACAGGTCTACCCCACTCCTGGCAACTACAGGGCCTCAGGGAGATAAATATCTTGCAAAAAGCCAAAGGTCATTTCTTAGCTTCTTGCAGAAATGGTGCACTCTCTCCAACACATGTATAGTTTTAAAAAATGCAATCTAGGTCAGCTCCAGGGTGGTCTGTTCTCTATTATTTATGTATGCATGATTCATTTTACTTACTACCAGCTGTAATCCCTTCTCCCCACCCCTATCAGGCTTATTATGCAAGTCCCTTCCCCCTCCTGAGAGCAACTAGGGAGGCAAACTCATTTTCCCATCTATCTGGGTGAAATTTAATTAGAAAGGCAAGTCTGGAAGGACAGAACACAAAATAACCACATTAAATAAAAATAAGAGATGGCTCTGAACTTGACCTCGAGCCAAAAAATCACAAAGAACTGCAGTAATTTGCTGAATCATAGATCTAAACATTCATTTTTGTCTTCTAACCTCTGAGCCCAACTGAAAGAGGTTTCTAAAGAAAAAAACAAATACTAGATCACACGCAAATCACATTTAGATGTCGTAAAAGGACAGCAAGGATTCTGGCTGCCTATTCCATCTAAAACACTGCCTGGTACGTGGGTACTTTACAAAAATTGAATGAATGGATAGATGGGCTAAAAGGCCACACTTCCTGTTTTACAATGGTGTGCTCATCAGAAAGGAAATGAGAGGAGATTCAGCAGCTGACGGAGCTTTCCGCAATCTCATGGCCGCTTGAGAGACAGCAATTCAGGGTCCGCGAGAGATGGGGCCCAGGCTGTACCCTAGATTTCTGGTTAGGACCCGAAGGAGAAAGACTGGAAGCTAGAAACAGCCTTCAAGTGCTGTGAGTCATTGCCAATGTAGAATTCTATGCCCAGAGTAAACAAGAGACAGAGAAGAATCAACTTGCCCAATATCAGTTACAAAATTCGATAGTGGGAGACCCAGGACTAGAATCCAGCCCCCCTGAACGCTTCAGGGCCCTTTACACTGAACTGCACTGCGTTCTTTGTCCCATATATTCATCTTTTCAAGCCACTGAATAAAAAGAGAATAAAACATTTCCGTATTCTCCAAAGAGGAGCGGAACAAATTTATCTTACATGTTTGGATTGTTCACAAATTGCATTCCAAAACTACTTGGGCTCACCACTTCCCTCAGTGGATCCAGGCGACTTATATTCATGCACATTGGCTGAGTTGACTTGGGTTCTGAGATCCTTTGCCTTCAGGCCAGGCCTCCCTGTTGAGTGACAGATCAGAATATGCAATTGCTTACTCAGTGATTCCATTGAACTTCTCAAAGCACCAAAAACTCCACCATGTCCAAAACTTGACCGGTGTTTTCTACTGTAGGGAGTAGTATCTGTGCCGACTCTCCTAGCGTGAAAATTAGAAACATGGGAAACACCTCTCTCTCCCTCATCCTCCGTATCTGGTCCTTTCCCAAGTCCTGTTAATCATTTCTTCTGAATATTCCTCTAATTTGTCTACTTTGGTAGTTTGCATTTTCTCAAATTTCATATTAATGAAGTCATATAGCATTATGCATTTTTGCTGGATATTTTTCACTTAGTGTAATCATTTTTAAAATTCAGCCACACTGATGCTTGTATCAATAATCTGTTCAGTTTCATTGCTATTTTTTCATAGTAAGAATGTCCCACAGTTTATTTTTGATTCACCATTGATGGACATTTGGGTTGTTTCCAGATTGGGTTATCACAAACAAAGCTTCTGTGAACATTCGTGTGCTATTTGGACCAATCGACACATGCTTTCATTGCTTTTGTGTAACTATCTAGGAATGGCATGGCTGGGTCACATGGTAGGCATATGCTTAACTTTTAAAGAAATTGTCAAATATTTTCCAGACTACTTATACCATTTTACACTCTCATCAGTAATGCTGAGAATTCCTCTTGCTCCATATCCTCACCAACACTTGGTACGGTCAGTAATTTTAACTTTAGCCATTCTGGTGGGTGGGTAGCAATATTGTTTTTGATTTGATTTGCATCGTTTCATGATGCTGAGTATCTTTTCATGTGCTTATTTGCCGTCTGTGTATCTTCCTTGGTGAAGCATCTGTTCAAATCTTTTGACTATTTAATTAGGTTGTTTGCCTTATTATTGAGTTGTGAGTGTTCTGTATATATTCTAGACAAGAATCTGTCAAATTTACTTTTGCAAATATTTTCTTCCAGCCTATGGTTTGCCTTTTTCATTTTCATTACACTGTGCTTTGAAGAACAAAGTTTTAAATTTTGATAAAGTGTGACTTATTGATTTTTTTTTATAGTTCTTGATTTTTGTGTTCTCTTTCAGAAATCTTTGCCAAACCCAATACAACTTAAGATTTTCTTCTAACTTCCTTGAGAAGTTTTACAGTTTTGGCTCTGACATTTAAGTCTATGTTCGATTTCAAGTTAATTTTTATATAGGGTATGAGGTAAGGGTCAAGTTTTTACATTTGATTTCCAACTGTTCTAGCAGCAGATGTAAACATTATCCTTTCCGCATTAATTTGCCTGGATGCCTTTGCAGAAAATTAATTGATTTGCATCTGCGGATCTAGTTCTGAACTCTCTATTCTGTTCTACTGACCTAAATGTTTATCTTATGACAATATCAAACTGTCTTGATTACAGTAGCTTTATAATAAGCCCTGATGGCAAGTAGCGTAAGTCTTCCAATTTTATCTTTTTCAGAATTGTTTTGATGACTCTAGGTCTTTTTCATTTCCATATAAATTTTAGAATCAGCTTGTGAATTTCTACCAAAAAAAAAATCCTTGTTAGGAACTTGGCTGGGATTGTATGGAATATGTATATCACTTTGGGAAAGTTAGCTATTTTAACAATATTGAATCTTCTGACACATGTACACTATATTTTTGTATTTATTCAGGTGTTCTTTAATTTTTCTCAGCAATGTTTTATAGTTTTCATTGCACAGGTCTTATGCACATCTTGTTTATTTATACCTAAGGATTCAAAATGTTTGATGCTGTTATAAATGATATTGTTTTAAAGTTTCTGTTTCTCATTGTTCATTGGTAGTAGATAGAAATAAAATTGAGTTTTGTATATTGACCTTGTATTCTGCTAAACGAATCTATTAGTTCTAGCAGCTTTTTGTAGATCCCTTAAGATTGCCTGCAGAGATGATTATGTCATGTGTGAATAAAGACAGTTTTACTTCCTCCTTTTCAATCTGGATGCCTTTTATTTCTTTTTCTTGTTATTATTGCACTGGCTGAAACCTAGTATAATGGTATAAACGGGGGTGGTAAGATCAGACATCCCTGCCTTGTTCCTGATCTTAGAGGGTCTTTCAGCCATCCACCATCATGTATGATGTTAACTGTGGGCTTTTCATAAGCCCCTTTTAAATTAGGAAGTTTTAAATGAGAAGTTCCCTTCTACTCCTAATTTTCTGAGAGTTTTTTTTTTTTTTTTAATCAGTAATAGATGTTGGATCTTGTCAGTTGCTCTTCATGCATACAAAGAGATGGATCATACAGTTTTTAGTTGAGACAGTCATATGGTTTTCTTTTTATCTGCTAATATGGTAAATTGCACTGATTATTTTTTAATGTTAAACCAGCCTTGGATTCCTGGGCTAAACTCCATTTGGTCATGATACATTATCCTTTTAATACATTGCTGGATTTGATTTGCTAAGAATGGTTAAAGAATGTTTATGTCTATGGTCATGAGTGATATTGATCAACAGTTTTCCTTTTTTTCTAAAGTCATTTTTTGGCCCAGGTATCAGAGGAACACTGGCTTCACAGAATGACTTTGGAAGTGCTCATTCCTATTTCAGCCTCTGGAAAATTTTATGTGGTATGAGTATGATTTCTTCCTTAAATGTTTGATAGGCATCACCACTAAAGCTGGAACTTCTTTATGGGAAGGCTTTATAAAATTTTTATTAAAAAAACTAAGCAATTTTGTGCTGTTTTGTTACAATGACTACAATATCACTAGCTAATATGACTTTTTCAGCTCTACTGTAATCTTTTTTTTTTTTTTTTTTTTTTTTTGTGTGTGTGTGTGAGACGGAGTTTCGCTCTTGTTACCCAGGCTGGAGTGCAATGGCGCGATCTCGGCTCACCGCAACCTCCGCCCCCTGGGTTCAGGCAATTCTCCTGCCTCAGCCTCCTGAGTAGCTGGGATTACAGGCATGCGCCACCATGCCCAGCTAATTTTTTGTATTTTTTAGTAGAGATGGGGCTTCACCATGTTGACCAGGATAGTCTCGATCTCTTGACCTTGTAATCCACCCGCCTCGGCCTCCCAAAATGCTGGGATTACAGACTTGAGCCACCGCGCCCGGCTCTATTGTAATCTTATGGGACCACTGTTGTATATGTGATCCATCATTGCAGCATCTGTTACAAAGCACATTACTATACTTTAATGATGTTCTTCCACTGTCTTCCTATTTGCATTACCCAAAGTTTCTCTTTTTTTTTTTTTTTTTGTTTGAGACAGTCTCACTCTATCACCCAGGCTGGAGTGGGCAAGATCTTGGCTAACTGAAACCTCTGCTACCCGAGTTCAAGCAATTCTCCTGCCCCAGTCTCCCGAGTAGCTGGGATTACAAGCACCTGCCACTGCCCCCAGCTAATTTTTATATTTTTAGTAGAGACAGGGTTTCACCATGTGAACTCCATGGTTCCAGGAGGGACAGATGGGGCAGAGCCATGTCCTGGGCCCTTCAGGGTTCTTGCACAGCCTGGCCTCTTAGGCATAAGATAGTTTGCAGATGGGACTCTCATTCTGTATTCTGAAGGCCATGATTGTCAATTGATGCTCGAAAGCAAAGCATGTCTGTATGTGCTTCTCTCTCGGGAGAAGAGCTTCCTCAAGAATTCTAAACGACCCATAAAAACAACTGCCCTTTATTGAGCCCCTCCTGTGCACCAGGCCCTTTGCCAAACATTTTCACATACACCATCTCGTTCAAGCTCCAGGGGTTGCTGGGAATATTAACTCCATTTTACAGATGAGGAGAATGATGATCAAAGGGTTCAACAGCCTGCCTAGCATCACACGGCTCCCTGGGTGGAGCCAGGTTTGACCTTTGACTCTTGCCTCCCTTCTCAATCCCATCCCCCTGCCGTCCACCACACTTGTGTTTCTCCATTAATTCTCACTCCTCCTGGCGAAAGTCCTTGTTGGGCCCAAGAGAGTTGGGGAGGAAGGAGGATCTCAACCTCCTCCCCACCGATGCTGGCTCCTGGCCTAGGTGAGGGTCCGTGTCATGTCTGGACCTTGGTGACTGTCTCGGCCCTTCTTAGGCTCCCAGTTTCTCACAAATACTCACCCTATGTCCAGTCAAAACTCACTTTTGACTTTGAAGGATCCATGTTACTAGGCCTTTTGAGTGAAAGTGGGAAGCACCATGTTCTTCTCCCAGGCTATGGTGTTGTTAAAGAAAAAATTATTCAGCGATACCTGTTAAAGCAAGGTACAGGAGACTTTATTTGGGACCATCACTATAGATTCAGAGACCACCGCAATGAGGTTTTGCAGTGGGGGAAAGAGATTGCGTTGAACTCGGACAGGCAAGTGGGAATGGATAGCCAAGGAGCAGGTTGGGGGTCAGTGGATGGAAAATTACTATGAGGAAACAGGAGGGGCAAGGGGATGCTGGCTCAGCTGACAACAGGATTCTTTCTAAAGTCAGACCGAGGTGACCAGATGTCACCTGGGGGATGGTGGAGGATGAGGAGCCTATCAGGTATCAAGGGTGGTCAGATATTAAGAACCACCAGATATCAAGAGTGGACAAGGAAGCGCACAGGTGTGCTTAGGAGAAGGTTCAGAAGGCTGGCTGAAGTTTGGCCAAGCAAATAACTTTTGTCAGCTTGCGCCAGTCTTGTTCTCTCTCTGTAGAAAGAGAAACTTCATTTGCTGAGAAAGATTCTCTTAGGGAGGATTTGGGATATAGAGACCCTCAGCCTTGATCCCGTTTCCTTCATCAACAAATCAGAGAGCCAACTTCTCTGGGCTCCTTGCCAAGTGCAAACAAGGGATTCCCAGCACCTGCTTCCCCAAGGATCTTCCTCCAGGGCCTAGTAGGGGGCAGAGAGGTGGGACCTGCTGCTTGGCTTTGGGCAAAGTCAGCCTGTGGTGGTTCCTGGAGGCCCCTCCTTGGTCACCTCATACAGAATGGTGGACAAGAGGAGAGGCTCTACCCGCAGAGATACCGTGTTTGACTCTTACCCCAGGTTTAAACATAGGCAGGCTGGAGAAGGACCACAGTATGTGGGCAGCTCTCTTCCCTGGGCCAGGTGGCCTGGGGTGGGCACAAGAGGATGGCAGAGGAGGCAGGTGTGCTTCTTCTCCAGCAAGTGAGACTGAATGCTGAGCCCCACAAGTGTCAGCTGCCTTAGGACTCTGGCATCCATCAAACCATCAGCTTCCTCCAGGGCTTCCTGTTGAGGTTGGAGGAGGCAGAGGCTGTGTCCCGTCCGCCATGTCCCAAAAGTGGGGGAACTACTTCTCGGAAACCTTAATCGTTCTCTCTCCTTGTTCCAAATATCCAGGAGAGCTTGGACGGGCCCCACCACTGCTCTTATAGGACAGTGGGTACCAAACCCTGACCTGGGCCCTGGACTAGACTGGTCACAGCCTCCAGGAGCACTGGTTGAAGTACTGATTCCAAGCTCACACCCAGAAATTTTTTTCTCAGGAGCTGGGCTGAGACAAAGGTGGAGTAAGAGAGAAGCCTAGGGTGCAAAGTTCAAGGAGCCCCCTTTCTCAGGAGCAGACCCTGCACTTGCAAGACCCCGAAGCAAGAGCTTCGTAAGGTCTGTGGCCTGGGCCCCTGGTTGCTTCACCCTGCTGGAGTTGTTGCCCTGTTCAGGGGGTTCTGGGGATGGCCCGGAGGGCCGGCCAAGTTTGGGAACCATTGCCCTCCACAAATCAAGCACTCAGGATCATGCAGAGGATAACAGGTGATGCCAACAAGATGGCCTTTCTTCTTAGCAATGGCGAGGAAGCACTAGGGTAGCTGGGTGGCTAGGAAGCTGGGATGGAAGTGATGGTAGAATAGGAGTCTGGGGCAGGGAGGAGCAATGCGGAGGACAGGAAGAGTGACTGACAGACAGGAATGAGGTTGAGAAAGGACTTGGAGGCAATGGTCTTGCCCATTTCAGTAACTCACAATTCCCATCCCACCTATCCCTTGACCCCGGCAACCCACTTGTGCTCTAGGGGGTAGCTGGGAGGTACAGGGCAATGGGGCTCCATATGGTGGAGATACCTGGGTGGGGCAGCTCATGGCCCAGCTGTCAGGGATCACTCTCTGCTCATCAGATGGAAGTTCATTGTGTGTGCTTCTCCTGATGGGTGGGCAGTCACAAAAAGCAGGGCTGGGAACAACTGCAGAGGCTACTTTTATTGTGGCCCCTGCTCAGCTGGGGCTTCCTGCTCAAACTTCGTTGCCTGCCCCAGGCTGGGAAGGCCCTTCTGCCTCCTCCCATCTGCCCATCCCAGCGGCCACCTTGAGGTCCACCTGTCCATATTCCTTTACATGGATAATGAAGCATTGTCCTTACCCAGCCCACTCTTTTCTTTTCCTCTGTTTGATGTTCCCTGTAATTCCAGGAGTTCATCAGGGAAAACCTTAATCCCATTTCGTGTAAGAGATAAAGGTAAAAGTAAAGGCCAAAGGGGTTAAGTGACATGACCAAGGTTATCCAGAAATGTGTTGGTTGGGTTTGCATAAAATTAAGGCTGAGGGTCATTTTTTTCCCCATGTGGTCTTGGTCCTCCCATCAGTCCAGCCCTCCCCCACAGATCAGAACTGTGACGCCTGCGTGTCATGATGTCATGGTTCTTCACAAGGGACCTTTGTGCAGGTTCCCTGTGGAGGTCAGCCCTACATGGCTCCTACTGCTTGAGTAGCTGTGACTTGTCACCACAGTGGGCCTGTCAGCTTCTCAGACGGCCATGTCCCCAAATGCCCCAGAGTGCCTTCACATGCCTGGTGATCAATAAATGTCTGCTGACCGAGTTCCTGTTAATGAACAGTGATGCTTCATCAGTGAATATTGATGGATTGGGACTCCGGCTTACTCTGGACAACAAGCCAGGGCTTTTGCCAAATGCAGCAAAGAATAATTCCCAGTAAGTTGAAGGCATTCTAATCCCCTACACAGACAAATCTGTAATTGATTCAGGCCGGGGGATGGGGTATCTCTCTGTTGTCATGGTGACTCATTAAAAAAAAAAAAAAAGAATTCTTTAACAGCATCCCAGACACTATGACTCTGAAGTAATAGCCCTTTTAAAATGGAATCATATTAATAAGATCCACCCGACTGCACAGTGTTTTTTTTTTTTTCCCCCTTTGGTTGCATTATTAACCTGGCTAGCAACAAGACCTCATAAATGCAAAATGCCCATTCAATAAGAATACCATTTCCAGCATGGAACAAGGAAAGCTGCAACTCTCCAACTCCGGAGATCCTGGTGGGAAAGGAATAAACTCTGAATGGCAATCTTCAGGTTGTAGAGTCTTGGAGGGCCAGGACTCTGTGTGGGTCATCTCTGTTGGTTGAATCCTTAAAACTTGAGGCAGCCTATGCAGGCACATGAACCAGCTAGCCACAAAGCATCAGAGGGAAGTTGAGAAAAGAGCAAAGTAAATTTCACAGAACTTCTACATTGTGTAAGAGATGAATTGCAAAAATCTTGTTTCTCACAGTTCTTCTACCCCAGCATCAGTTTCCAACATTGGATTTAACATTTTGGAAGTATTTACTGAGCACCATGGTGGATAGGATCTAAAATGACTCCCAACAGTCCCTACCTCTTGGCATCACACCCTATGTAATCCCTTCCACTTGATTGTGGGCAGGCCCTGCAACCTGCTTCTAACAATAGAATATGGCAAGGCAATGAAACAACATTTCTCTGATTATGTCACACAGAAGCAACTTCTGTCTTGTTGGTGGACTTTGTCCTTTAATGGCTTAGATGAAGCAAGATGCCATATCGTAAGCTACTCTGTGGAGAAAACACCCTGGGAATCAACTGGGGATGGGCTCTGGTCACAGCCAGCAAGAACTGAGACTCTCAGTCCAGCAACTCACAAGGAACTGAACCCTGCCGAGAACAACATGAGCTTGGAAGTAGGATCTTTCCCAGTCAGGCCTTCAGATGAGATTCCAGTTCTGGCCAACACCTTGACTGCAGCCTCATGAGAACGTCTACAACCGAAGAGTTAGCTAATCCATGCTCAGATTATTGATCCACAGAAACTGTGAGATAGTGAACACAGCTTGTTTTAAGTTACTACCTTAGTGATCCTTACACAGCAATCGATAACTAATACAAATACCTACTGATGTTGTAAATACCGTGAATGCAACCATGCTGTTTTGGTTACTGAGTCTTGTAGTATTGTTTGAAATCAGGTAGCATGACGCCTCTAGCTTTATTCTCTTTGCTTAGGATTGCCTTAGCTATTCAGGCTCCATTTCGGTTCCATATGAATTTTAAAATAGTTTTCTCTGGTTCTGTGAGGAATGTCAATGGTAATTTATTAAGAATAGCATTGAATCTACAAATTGCTTTGAGCAGTACAGCCATTTTAATGATATTTCTTCTTCCTATCCATGAGCATGGAATGTTTTTCCATTTGTTTGTGTCCTTTATGATTTCTTTGAGCTGCGGCTTGTGGTTCTTTTTGTAGAGACCTTTTACCTCCTTAGTTAGCTGTATTTCTAGGTATTTTATTCTTTTTGTGGCAATTATGAATGGAGATTTGTTCCTGATTTGGCTTGACTGTTGTTGGTGTATAGGAATGCTAGTAATTTTTGCACATTGATTTTGCTCCTGAGACTTTGCCGAAGTTGTTTATCAGCTTATAAAACCTTTGGGCTGAGACTACAGGTTTTTCTAGATATAGACTCATGTCATCTGCAAACAGCGATAATATGACTTCCTCTCTTCCTATTTGGATGCCATTCACTTTTTACTCCTGCCTGATTGCCATGGCCAGAACTTCCAATACTATGTTGAATAGGAGTGGCAAGAGAGAGCATCCTTGTCTTGTGTCAGTTTTCAAGGAAAATGCTTCCAGACTTTGCCCATTCAATATGATGCTGGCTATGGGTTTGTCATACTGGCTTTTACTATTTTGAGGTATGTTCCTTCAATACCTAGTTTTTTTGAGAGTTCTTAACATGAATCACAATGTTGAATTTTATAAAAATCCTTTTCTGCATCTATTGTGAAAATCATGTGGTTTTTGTCTTTGGTTCTATTTATGCAGTGAATCACATTTATTGATTTGTGTATCTTGAACCAACCTTGCATCCCAGGGATGAAGCCTACTTGATCATGGTGGATAAGCTTTTTGACATGATACTGGATTTGGTTTGCCAGTATTTTGTTGAAGATTTTTGCATTGATGTTCATCTAGGATATTGACCTGATGTTTTCTTTTTTGTTGTTGTTGTATGTTTGTCAGATTTTGGTATCATTCTATGATGCTGGCCTCATAGAATGAGTTAGGGAGAAGTCCCTCCTCCTCCTCAGTTCTTTTTTTTTTTTTTTTTGAGTAGCTTCAGTAGGAATTATACTAGTTCTTCTTTGTATGTCTACCAGAATTGAGCTGTGAATCTGTCTGGTCCTGAACTTTTTTTGGATTGGCAGACTATTTCTTACTGCCACAATTTCACAACTCATTATTGATCTATTCAGGGATTCATTTTCTTCTTGGTTCAGTCGTAGGAGGGCTATGTGTCCAGGAATTTATCCATTTCTTCTAGATATTCTACTTTATATGCATAGAGGTGTTCATAACATTCTCTGATGGTAGTTTGCATTTCTGTGAGGTCAGTGCCAACATCCCCCTTGTTGTTTCTGGCTGTGATTATTTGAATATTCTCTCTTTTCTTCTTTATTAGGCTAGCTAGCTAGTGGTTTATCACTTTATCAATTTTTTTTCAAACAAACCAACAAAAAACCCGGCTCCTGGATTCATTGATCATTTGGGTGGTTTTTCATGTCTCTCTCCTTCAGTACACCTCTGATTTGGGTTACTTCTTCTGCTAACTTTGGGATTTGTTTGCTTTATGTTCTCTAGTTCTTTTAGGTGTGATGTTAGGTTGTTAACCTGAAATCTTTCTAACTTTTTGAGGTGGTCATTTAGTGCTATAAATTTTCCTCTTAACACTCCCTTAGCTGTGTCCCAGAGATTCTGGTACACGGTATCTTTTCTCATTATTTTGAAAGCACTTCTTGATTTCCGCCTTAGTTTCATTATTTACTAAAAAGTCATTCAGGAGCATGTTATTCAACTTCCATGAAACTGTATGGTTTTGAGTCAATTTCTTAGTCTTGATTTTGAATTTGATTGCACTGTGGTCCAAGAGAGTGTTTGTTATGAGTTCAGTTCTTTTGCATTTGCTGAGGGGTGTTTTACTTCCCATTATGTGATCAATTTTAGAGTGAGTGCCATATGTCAATGAGAAGAATGTATATTCTGTTGTGAAGATCTCTAAGAACCAGCTTTATGGATCTGGGTGCCCCTGTGTTGAGAGCATATATATTTAGGATAGTTAGATCTTCTTGTGGAATTGAACCCTTTACCATTATGGAATGCCCTTCTTTGTCTTTTTTGATCTTGTATTGTGTTTTCCAGCTCTATCAGGTCAGTGACATCCTTCTCTGGCTACTTTGTCTGTCATCTCCTGCCATACTTTAGCATGATTCTTAGCTTCCTTGCATTGGGTTACAATATATTCCTTTAGCTCCATGAACTTTATTCCTATCCATATTCTGAATTCTACTTCTGTCATCTTAGCCATCTCAGCCTCACCTGAACTTTTACTGGAGAGGTCATGTGGTCATTTGGGAAAGAGGGCATTGTGGCTTTTTGAGTTTTCAGAGGTCTTGTGCTGACTCTTTCTCATCTTCGTGGGCTTATTTACCTTCCATCTTTGAGGTTACTGACCTTCAGATGGATATTTTTCCCTTAACAGTCTGACCAACTTTCTATAGGGCTGCTGCAGTATGCTGGGGGTTTGTTCCAGTCCACAGTCACCTCGGATTTTTCGGTACCTGGAGGTATCACCAGTGAAGGCAGCAAAACAGCACAGATGGCAGTTTGCCCCTTCTTCTGGGAGTTCTGTTCCAAGGAGGTACGGACCTGTTGCTGACCCAAACGTATCTGTAGGAGATGGCTGGAGACTCCAGATAGGAGGTCTCACCCAGTCGGAAAGCATGGGATTGGGACCTGCTTAAAAAAGTGGTCTGGCCGTATTCTCGTAGAGCAGCTGTGCTGTGCTGGGGGCACCCTTCAGCCCCTGGTCACCTTAGACATTCCAAAGCCCAAAGGCTGGAATGGCTAAGCTGCCCAAACAGCAAAGATGGCAGCCTGCCCCTCCTCCTGGGAGCTCCATCCCAGGGAGTCCTGAAACTTCTGTCAGCTGAAGAATACTGGTGTAGCTGGAGACTCTGGTTAGCAGGCTGCACTTGGTGAGGAGGAATGGGTTTGTCCTCCCTCTCAAAAAGCAGTTGGCCATGTTTTCATGACTCTGTTGTGCTGTGCTGGGGTACTACTTCCACCCTCTGCTGGCTTGGGCTCCGCAAAGCCTGAAGGCTGGAACTCCTAAGTCACCCAAACAGCAATGATGGTGGCCCACCTCTCCCTCTGGGAGTTCTGTCCCAGGGAATTTTCCAATTTCTGCAGGCTGAAGAACACCCATGGGGGTGGCTGGAAGCTCTGACTGGAAGGTTCTGCCCGGTGAGGAGGAGGGGATCAGGGACCTGCTTAAGGAGGCAGTGTGGCCGTGCTTTACAGAGCAGCTGTGCTGTGCTGGGTACCGCGTATTCCCCCAGTCAGCTGGGGCTCTCCAGAACCCAGAGGCAGGAACGGCTAAGTCACCCAAACAGCAAAAATGGTGGCCCACCCTTCCCTCTAGAAACTCTGTCCCAGGGAGTCTTCAAATCTCAGTTGGCCAGAGAACACTGGCAGGGGTGGCTGGAGGTGCCAGTTGGGAGGTTCTGCCCGTTGAGGCGGAATGGGATCAGGAACCTTCTTAAGGAAGCAGTGTGGCCACACTTTCATAGAGCCCCTGTGTTACGCCAGGTACCACTTCTGTCCTGGCCGGCTCAGGCTTTCCAAAGACTGCAGGCTGGAGTGGCTAAGTCACCCAAACAGCACAGGTGGTGGCCCACCCTTCCCTCTGAAAGCTCTGTCCCAGGGAGTTTTCAAATCTGTTGGCCAGAGAACACTGAAGGGAGGCTCTGGCTGGGAGGTCCTGCCTGGTGACGAGAATGGACTGGGGACTTGCTTCAAGAACAGCCTGGCTGTGTTTTGGTAGAGCAGCTGTGCTGTGCTGTGGGATCCCTTCTGCCTCTGATCAGTTTGGACTTTCCAAAGCCCACACACTGGAACCGCTAAGTTGCCCAAACAGCAAAGATGACAGCCCACCCCTACGCCCCGGAGCTCCATCCCAGGGAAGTGCAATGTTGCTACTGGTGACTGGCTGGAATTTTTATCCCGTGAGGCTCTGTGCAAGTGGGGCCCGCCCACCATTAGTGCTTGGCCCCTGGGATTCAGCCTTTTTCCTAGGGGTACATATGGGGGTCTAACCTGCTTTGTCAGAGTTGTGGTTACTCTTGCCACGAAGCCCAGAGCTGGAGTATCTAAAGCTCCTGGATCTCCATGCACATGTGGCTGAGCATCTGCTCTGCTGAGACTCCACATAGCTTCATGTGTCAGGCTGAAGGCCCTGATGACGTGGGTTCACCAAGGGTTGCAAGGAATGTGGAGAAGTATGGTTTCCTGGGGTCGGCCATTCACACTGCTCCCCTGGGTGGGGGAGGTTCCCTTGGCTTTGTGTTGCTCCTAGGTGGGCTGTCATCCTGCCTTGGTTTTCTCTATTCTCTGGGGCTGAGTTGTTTCCTTGAATGATGTGCTGTTAGTCCCAGTGCAGATATCTGGAGGTTTCTGTTGAAGGTGGTGTATTTCCTCTCCCTTCCCTTCCTCTCATCTCACTCCCCACAGACTAGGTCTTCACCGTCTTCTTGTATCTTCACCTGCAATCCTGTGCTGTGACCCAAGCGTTGGATTTTCCTAGCAATCCCCTTTGCCTATCTCCCCCGGCCCTCTAAACCAACCTCCCCTGTGGTCCAATCTATCAAGATACTTGACTCTGCTATGAAACCGGTAAGACAGTTTGTAATGATTGAATGATGTGCTATTTAATTTTTCATTTTATTAGGAGAGAAGTTACACTTTATGGATCATCTACTTTGTGCTAGGTGTTTTACCTCAGTTATCTTATTCACCACAAAAACTCTCTGAGTGGGTGTATTACCCGTTTTGCCAATAAGGGAAACTAACACGCTGGGAAGTTAAGTGATACGCCCAAGGTCACACCGCCAGTGACGATGGAGTAGGGGAGTGAGATTCAGCCAGTGCAGTTTCAATCGTTTCCTTGGCACACACGGGGCTCCTCCTTTCCTTCTCTGCAAAGTGCCAGCAGCGGTCACCAGAGGGCGATGCGGGGCGGCCATGAGCCTGGCTCTCCCGTAAGGCCTGTTGGTAAGATGCTGAGCCCGCCCCTGTGGGCTGGGCTCCATCATTAAACGGGGTACCTTAAAAAAAAAAAAAAAAAAAAAAAAAAAGATGCTGAGCCTGTGTTCCCCACATCTACCAACAGGGGGCAGGCGGGGAAAAGAAATGGGGACGGCCACAGCGGCTCACTGACTATGTGAGTTGCTCTAAAAGTTACAGGTTCCACAGTGTGTTTCTGAAATCTTCCCTACATGTATTGAAGCGCCATACGCCAAGCAGAACTTTAATCTTATTTGTTGATTAACTTAAAAGTATCAGTAGCATTATGCTTTGGTAAAAAGAACACAATCCAATCTTTGCAACTTCCTGGCTTGGGCAACGAAGAGAAACACCATTCATTACCTCCTGGATGCCAGGCACCTTTACATGCTGTATCTCATTTAATCTTTACGTCTTTGAGAGGTTCGGAGAAGTAAAGTAATCTGCCCGGATTTACACAGCAGAGCCAGGATTGGTGGGTCCAGCTTCAAGGTTGCTTACCAGGGCTAACTGCCTGGCATTCATTAGTTCTCAATGATTCCCATACTTGACAAACATTTATTGAGTGCCTACCGTATGCCAGGCCTGTGCTAGGCACTGGAATCCAGGGATGACGCACATCTTGTCTCTACCCATTACAGTCTAGGGAAGGGATGATTGCTCCAATCAGGATTGAACCCTGATTCTCCACAGCCAGCTTTCTGTGATGTTTCCTCTCGAAGCCTCTCGAAGCCTCAGTAGCCTCATCTGCCAAAGGGACACAGTCATAACAGTACCTATCCCAATGGTGAGATAGTTAGGCATGAAGCTAATGCACATGGATCAAAGGGTGGAGTGCTAAAGTGGGTGAAGTAAAAGATGCCACTTCTCTGAGGCCTGCTACACAGTGAATTCAAAAGCAGATTCACAAGGACAGTCTACCTTTTGCAGCACCAGTAGTATTATAAATTCTGGTGGTGGGTGCTTTCATATCTGATTTACACATAAGGAAATTGAGGCCCAGAAAGGGAAAGACATTTGGCTGAACTCTCTCAACTGCCTGGTGTTCATTAGTTCTTGTTGATTCATACACTTGACAAACATTTATTGAATGCCTACTATATGTCAGGCTTATGCTAGGCACTGGAATATGGGAGTGACTCACATATTGTCTCTACCCATTACAGTCTAGGGAAGAGATGATTGCTCCAGTCAGGAATGAGCCCTGATTCTCCACTGCCTTCTGTGATGTTTCCTCATCCATCCATCCATTCATTGACCCACGCACCAATTCACCCAACTATCCACTCACCCACCCATCTATCCAAACATCCATCCATCCATCCACTTATCTACCCACTCATTCATGCACACACCTACCTATCCATCCATGCATCCATCGATCTACCAATCCACCCACTTGTCTGTACATCTATCTAAGCAATTGATTAGACTTTGCTTCCTCTGAATGAGGTCCCCGTTAGTGTTCTCATAGTCATTTGTGCTTCCCTCTATCACATTACTGATCACTCTTGGTATCATGGTGTCTTCTTTTGTCTGTGCCCCCTGCTAAAGAGTGAGTTCCCAGAGAACAGGAGACAGGGGCATGAGAAACACTCAGTAATTGGTGTTGAATAAAGCGGTGGTACCAGAAGTATGATCTGGGCACCTCAGGTCTTGTGAAAGATCCAGGGGCACAAATTTAGAACTTCCATTTGCATTTAATTTTTAACTAATCACAAGAACACAATTAATCATCTCTTGGTATTTAATACCTAGGTTGATAATGATGTCACTGATGTATTTTATACTCCTGCATCACCCTGGTGTGTGAAGCATCCCGAGAGGAGGATGGGAATTCCACACCGTGGACGGCCTCCTGTGGTTTCCTGTCTTGTTTTTTGGCTTTGAGGCAATTGCAAAACAGCACTTTTTCAACTACAGGATGTCACTGGTGATAACTTTCCAAAAACAAGGTTGTCAAATATCAGAATCTTTGCGTAACTTTGTAACAAGATGCCCAGTGATTAACATTTTTTAATTAGTTGGTGGTTCAATATGTTGGTTCATCCTCTGAATTGAATATAAAATGGTAAAGCTGAGTCTTACATTTAGCAAAACAAAAGGGATAAACCAAGAAAGAAGACATGGGGTCTAGGACACAGGAGATTCCTTGCGGCACAGCAGGGTGGGGAAGGGGGCTGGACAGCAAGTCCAGAATGCAGCAAGTTTAGATGGAAACGAGGGGAGGGTTTGGGGAAAATGACCTGTTAGCAGGGCCGATGGGTAGCCAGGATGTGCCAGTTTAAGTACTTCTGAGTGGGTTTGTAAATAGCAGCCAACACCAGCCGCCCTTCTTCCATTGGCCATCCCCTTCCTGGGGTCTCCTGGACCTTGCCATGATCTGGACTCTGAGAAGTTCATGGCTGGCACAGCAAGGGGCTTCTGGCACCCTGCCTTGGTGCTTTGGTGACGAGTGCTCTGTCTATTCTGATTGCTCTGCTCTCTGCTAGAAATGATCCCCATAAACGGAATTAAATTGGGTTGGTTGGTGATCAAATTTTTTAGCATAATTCCTTGCTTCTTAGAATATCTGATATGACGGAAAGTTTGAAAAAAGTGAGGATGTAATATAAGCAAATAGGATAAGAGAAAAGAAAGACAAATAGAAACTTCAGGACAAACTAAAAGTTTGCAAGAAAAGCAGCGTGCTCATAGTACTTTACGCACCGGCTGAACTGCCATCAATATTTGCCTAGTCATAATGATGTAAACCTTGTTTCTTGATTTTCAATTGTTAGATTCAGCCTGTAAACAAAGAACATAAACCTTACTTGTAGTTGTGGAACAGAATATCAATCTTGAAAACATAATGTAAGGCTGGGTGCAGTGGCTTACACCTGTAATCTCAGCAGTTTGGGAGGCTGAGGCAGGCAGATCACTTGAGGTCAGGAGTAAAGACCAGCCTGGCCAACATGGTGAAACCCCATCTGTTCTAAATATACAAAAATTAGCAGGGCATGGTGGCGCATGCCTGTAATCCCAGCTACTCCAGAGGCTGAGGCAGGAGAATCACTTGAACCCAGGAGGCAGAGTTTGTAGTGAGCCAAGATCTCACCACTGTACTCCAGCCTGGGTGACAGAGTGAGACCCTGTCTCAAAAAAAAAAAAAAAAAAAAGAAACAAAAAGAAAAACCTTAATGTAAAGTTGCCTTGAGTTGATAGGAAGGAGTAGGGAGAGTAGGGAGAGGAGTTAAGATAAGAAGTCATTCACTTAGACTCATCTGTGAAGTGAAAATGATAATGACAGTTTCTGCCATGCCAGGTTATTTGATTATTTCTCTGAGATACCTTTAGGATTTTATAGAAAGTTCAGCATCAGGACAGAGGTCATTCTCCCTGCCTAACAAGGAGGCTGGTAGCTTGCTGGCCGGTCACAGTGGCTCACACCTGTAATCCCAGCACTTTGGGAGGCCAAGGTGGGTGGATCACCTGAGGTCAGGAGTTTGAGACCAGCCTGGCCAACATGGTGAAACCCCTTCTCTACTAAAAATACAAAAATTAGCTGGGCATAGTGGCAGGCGCCTGTAATCTCAGCTACTCAGGAGGCTGAGGCAGAAGAATCACTCGAACCCAGGAGGTAGAGGTTGCAGTGAACCGAGATTGCGCCATTGCACTCCAGCCCAGTTAACAAGAGTGAAACTCCATCTCAAAATATATACATATATATATATCCTTAGCTTGCCAAAGGAGAGTCAAGAGATACTCTAGAGGCACGGTGAGCCTAGGAGCAGAAATATAAAGGTAATATTTACACTTACAAAGATATCCAATGAGGAATTTAAAACAGTTTCCTGCTTACCCTGAGTTTAATCATATGCACTAAGAGATAATTCCTAAAATCATGAAGTCTAGAAAGTATGTTAAAATTATATTATCCAGAGACATGGAGGGAAACACTGGCAGAAGCAGCTGGAAGGGTCCAGAGTAGCCCCACTGGGAGCTGGTGGGGAGGGAAGGTGATAGCTGGGTCTTCTTTTATAATTTCTTTTGTGTTCCCTGACTTAAAAAAAAAAAAAAAAAGTACATATGCCAAAAACTCAAACCCAACAAAAGGAGCTTTTTGATCATCACACTGGATGTGATGAGGGCTATCTGACAGCACTCCATTCACAGGCAGTTCCTAGAATCTAAAACGTATTGGCAGACATGCTTCCCTTAGAAATCTGCTGCAGTTCACACTCCCTCCTTAAAAAACCTTGTGGCATGGTGGGCCTAGGATGAAGCCCCTATTAAGTTTCATCAAGCAAGGTTGGAGAGAAGTGACCAGGTGGGCCGCCAGGGATAAAAGGCCGCTATTAAGGTCAGAAAGGAATTGTGGGCCCTTCTATGGGTGGAGCATATGTGCTGGCTGTCAGGGGACAGAGGGAAAGCTAGACTAGACCCCAGACCTCAGGACTCAGCCATTCAGGGCCTCCCTACACCTCCTGAATACCCCTAAGCAGGGATGAAGGGCCAGGAGCGGGGCCAATACTGCCCGGTGAACAGGGACACAGGCTACTTGCTTTCTGGACCATTTGTTCCCAGCCTCTCAACCATTCTGTGGCCTCAGCATTCCTCCCTGAGGACAGATGGAGGCAGCAGTTGGCAGCTAGATACCTGCAGTTGTTTTGTAAGTTTCACCCCTCTGCAGGTGGGAGGGCAGGTCCCAGGAAGGAAGACCTGATCCTTCTTTCCTCTCTTCTTGCCCCTCTGCCACAATCTGAAAAGCTGAGGACACCAGTCTGCAGGGCACCTTTCTGCCCTCTTACCCTCTCCTTTTGA
This sequence comes from Saimiri boliviensis, assembly GCF_048565385.1. Taxonomy (NCBI): domain Eukaryota; kingdom Metazoa; phylum Chordata; class Mammalia; order Primates; family Cebidae; genus Saimiri; species Saimiri boliviensis. The sequence continues at coordinate 48,956,310 of NC_133457.1, forward strand.
GCCACCCAGAATCCCCTCCCGAACTCCCAGTTTCATTCCACATCTGACTTTGGACCCCTGACTCCACAGTAATACACCTCCACTGCCCCTTATGCCCCTGACTCTTAAGGTCCTGCTCCTCACTGACCTAGAGCCTTGCTGCTCAAAGGGTGGCTCTCGGACCTGCAGCATAAGCATTACTCAGGAGCTTCTTGGAAATGCAAACCTGGGGCTCTACACCAGACCTTCTGCATAAGATTCTGCATTTTAAGAAAACCCCCATCGTATTCACAGGCACATGGAGGTTTAAGAAGCAGTGAGTTAGAATACATAATCTGATCAATCAACTTCCTCTATTATTACTAGCTGACATTTATAAATTCTTCCTATGGTCCAGGTAGTATGCTAAGACTTTGCATATCTTGTCTTACTTAACTTTCACACAACTTTACAAGGTAGAGACTCTTTCAAACCCATTTTACAGATAAAGAAGCTAAAGTTTGGAGAGATTAAGCAACTTCCCTAAGGTTATACAGCAAAGAGCAGAACAGAGATTTGAACTGGGCAGTATTCTGACTCCAGAAAACTCATAGATCTCAAGGCTGAGATTAGCAATGATGATAATCATCTTGGGAGAGCGGGGATTGTGCTAAGACTCCTAGAAAAACATTCAAATAGGAGAAGCTGTTCAAGAGCTGGGAAGAGCTGAGGACAAGGAAAGGGGATTTAGGTTCAAGAACCACTTTTTTGGGGGATCTGGATTCAAGAACCATTTTTTTTTTTTTTTTTGGAGATGGAGTCTCACTCTCTCACCCAGGCTGGAGCGCAATGGCACAATCTCTGCTCACTGCAACCTCCGCCTCCTGGTTTCCAGTGATTCTCCTGCCTCAGCCTCCTGGGTGGCTGGGGTTACAGGTGCCTGCCACCATGCCGGGCTAATTTTTGTATTTTTCGTAGAGATGGGGTTTAACCATGTTGGCCAGGCTGGTCTCAAACTCCTGACCTCAGGTGATCCACCCACCTTGTCCTCCCAAAGTGCTAGGATTACAGGCGTGAGGCACTGCGCCTAGCCAAGAACCATCTTTTAGTAGGGCAACTTTGGGAAAATCACTTAGAATCATCTGTGAAGTGAGAATGATAATGAGAGCTTCTGACATACCAGGTTATTTGATTATTCAGTGAGAAAACATGTGCCAATCCCTTGATAAAGTGTAAGCATCCAATCAACATTTATTGGACCTCTTCCTCTGTGCTAGATATTGGGGATGCAGAGGTGGGAGATGACACCCTGCCTTCTGGAAGTTCAGAGCCCCATGGAAGGTGAAGTGGGAACAGATTATACCAGTGGATGAAGAATACAATGTGGTGTGCTATAACAGGGAAGCACAGGAGGCTGTTGCACTAGAAGAAAATGTGTACATTTCAGTCTGTGTGGGTAGAAATACTTCCCTAGAGAAGGTGGTACCTCAGTTGAGTTCTGAAAAAGTCAGGCTGGTAGAAAAGGATATTGTGGATGAAGGGAACAACATGTAGCCAGAGCTGGAACAGGAATGAGAGATTCTGCACATAACTTTATCCAGAAGTCAGAGAACTAGAGGCCTGGGGAAGGCAGTTACCTGCAACATGGAGCAGGGCAGGGAATGGATTAGAGGTAAATATGTGGTTCATACACAGATTCTTCCAGCTCTCCCCCGACCTGCCTGCTTCCTCTGACTTCTCATTGTCTCTCTTGGCTTCCAGGCTATTTCTGGCTTCTAAGGTTTCTGCTCTTTTCATTGACATACAGTTGCACCCTTCTCTCCCCATTGCTGGGTTTGGGGATCCAGTACTGGGGCTGGGGCCTCAGACCCCCACAGCTCTGCTTCCCAGCTTCTTCCTCAGACCTGACTCTGGTCTCAGGAACATGATGTCCTTAGGGCTGCCATTTAGCCCACATGGTGGTTTCGTATCTCTTCCTATGGGCAGATAGCCCTGTGCCAGAATTCACAGGTAAGCAAGTGAATGTTGACGGGCCTTCTCAGCTGGGGCATTTGTACAGTGCTCAACTTGCACAACCACACATGATGTCCTGATGTTCGAGATCCTGCCCCACTCTCTGCTTAGACTAGGGGCACCTTGAGTTCAAAGATGCTCATACCCATCTCTATCATAGTGGCCAGGAACAGGATTACTCAGTGGGACAAATGGATGGCCTTGTGCCCATATCCTCCAGCCCAACTGCCAATGTCAGAGAAAAGGGATCCAGAGGTGACTGCTTGGCCTGTCTGGCAGTGCCAGGGCTAAACCTGCTTCAGTCTGAAGCTCTCCCTCGCTTGGGCTTACAGCACATTGACTACCCCATGTCTGCCCTCCAGTGGGACCCAATCTTGGCAAAGTGTCTGAGGCTGGAGTGGGAAGTGGGACCTTCAGGTCCTTCTACACAAGGGAAGATCATGGAGGGGTAAGGGAACAGGTCCCACCATGAGGGAATTACATCCGGTGGAGAGAGATTCGATATATCAAGCGAACAAACGATGAGTAATTCAAACAGCAGATCATTTTGGGGCCAGAGCCTGCGTTCAGGCTTCCCAGACTCCCCCCAGTGAGTGTGCCTACTGAGCTCCCGCCCCGGGCCCTGGGAGGCTGGAGTGAGTCGGCCCCGCCTGCTGCGAGCTTGCGGGCTCTTTGAAATTACCCGTTTCCTCTTAAAAATTCATGAGAATTTTGCACTCTACTACTGGGCTTGTTTTAACGTAACATTGATGTGTTAAGTTACTTTCTGTAAGACGGAAGCTGCAGAAAATGCCTGCGTTCACCTGTCAGTCTGCATGCGGCCGGCTCGGTGTTGGTGAGGAGACAGCTGCTCTGTTGCTCTTCCTGCCCTGCCTCCATTCCCTTTCTGGTACCAGGGACTCAATTTCTCTCTAGGGGAACTAAGCCTCCCCACTCTCTGTCCATAGCCGGACCTGCCCTGTGTCAGGTGCACCCGTAACTCAGGTTACATTCCCCTGAGTGCAATGCTTCAGAAATTTACATGTGGGCTTGGCGCAGTGGCTCACACCTGTAATCCCAGCAGATCACCTGAGGTCAGGAGTTTGAGACCAGCCTGGCAAACATGGCGAAACCCCATCTGTACTTAAAAAAAAAAAAAAATTAGCCTAGTGTGGTGGTGCATGAGTCTGTAATCCCAACTACTGTGGAGGACGAGACAGGAGAATAGCTCCCAGGAGGTGGAGGTTGGAGTGAGCTGAGATGGTGCCGCTGCACTCTGTCCTGGGTGACAGAGCAAGACTCCAGCTCAAAAAAAAAAAAAAAAAAAAAAAAAAAAGGAAAGAAAGAAATGAGTATGTGGCCCGAGCAGACCAGTGAGCATCAGTCCTGGGGTGTCTGCTGCTACTCTCTCAAGAGAGAAGCCCTGTCTCAGCTTGGATGGGCAAACCGCTGAGATGTAGCCTAGAGGTTTCAAGGTCGCTAGTAGAGAAAACTGCCTGGGAATGAACCAACCCAAAGGAAAGCAGAGCTGAAGGGTGGAAAGGGGTAGACCCCAATGACATTATTTTAATCCCAGGATCCAGCTGTACCTAAAGCCATGTGATTTTTTGGTTAAATTGATTTGCCTTAGGTTATTTTCACTTGTAACTAAAAGAGTCCGGACTAATCCAACTAGTGAACACACACCCTAGTTTGGAGACACAGGCCTAGTGAAAAGAATGTTGGGACGTTGGCAGATGGGTCCTGGCTTGCCCACAAACCTGCTATGTGATTTTGGAAGCTGGATTAGGTAGTCACCAGGGTTTCTTCCAACTTGAAGATTCTCTGCCTAAAAATCTTGTAGAGCTGAGGGCAGGGGCACACACCTGTAATCCCAGCTACTCGGGAGGCTAAGGTGGGTGGGAGAACTGCTTGAGCCAAGGAGTTTGAGTTCAGCCTGGGCAACATAGTGGGACTTTGTCTTTAAAAACAAACAAACAAACAAACACAAACAAACCACCCCTCTCCACAAACAACAACAAAACAAAAGAAAAAACTCGGTAGAATTGACAGGTAAATTGACTGTAGGCCTGGGGAGAGATTCTTAGGTGGAAAACCTGAAAATTCTAACTCTGTATCTGGGCAGGGCTTAGAGATCTGTATTTTTAACACAATGTCCAGGTAATTTTGACTTATAGCCAGGTTTGGAAACTACTCAAATTCTTAAATTCTTCCTGAAGCAGCCATTTAAAGTCCTTCAGTAAGAATTTATTGAACACCTACTATGCATCAGTGGCTCCGTTCTCTGACAATGGTCTCCTTGTTGGGTGGGGAGAGTGACCTCTGTACTCATGCTGGACTTTCTATAAAATCCCAAAGGTAGCTCTGAGAAAAACATACATTACTGGCAGCACTTCCTCCCGTCATTCACTTGCTTCACAAATGGCATTTAAAGCTTTTATTTATGAATAAGCTATTCACTGTCCAATTGGTTCATTTATAAATAGCAAGTAGATTAACATGCGTATTTATGTTGCTTTTGCTGTTGATGTCTCATTTAAAACCTTAACGAGACTGTGCCCTAGCAACTGTAACTCACACATTACTAGAATTTAAATGGCTTATTATCAAGATAAACATTTATTATATTAAGGTATGCGATATTAGTGTCATATTTTATACATGGTTACTTGTAGCATAGTTCAGCTCGGGGCCAACACCATATTGAATTATTTAAAGCCATTTCTCCCAGGGTTATTAAAAAGTTCAGTAAAATATATATTAGTGTATAAAATTTTAATGCATAGTTCACATTGCAGTGTTTGCAAGCTCTTGGCCTCTGGAAGAGGGAAGCCAGGGAAGCAGAGCTCCAAACAGACCCTGTCTTTGAGAAAGTGCTCACAGTGCTACCAAACACAACCCCCACTTTGTCTCAGCAATGACTTCAAGCCCTGCAAAACTCTCTTTATAGAAGTTCCAGGCGAGGAGGCCAGAATAAGGTGAAGCCACCACTCATGGCTCTGGGAGAACTTTGGGTCCTCAATCTCAGTGACTTTGACTCCTGCTGACTTGAATACAGGGAGGGAATCCACGGATTGTTTCTGCTCTCCAGGGCCCCCATATGGACTGCATTACACAGGTGGGCAACTAATTTGGTGTTTGCCACACTGTTATTAACCAATTGTGTGAGTGTTCGCTGTAGCTTCTCTGAATTGCACCTTCCCTAGAAGGGCTGGGTGGAGCTGAAGTGCATGGTTTGGAAAACGCAGCTCTAGAGAAGTCCTTTTGGGCCCTGTCAAATGTAGGGCCAACTATTGCCAAAGTCCCTTCCTTGTCATCCAGAGCCCCCTATATCAGGGCAAGAGATCCTGCTGGCCAATGCGTGGTCACACCAGGGTTGGATCAGGTGACCTTCAGCTTGAGCAAGTCACTACATTCCCTTGAACCCTAATTTTCCCAACAAATGCCTGAGGATGTGAATCTAGAACAGGTGCCCCAGACTAGGTGCTCCACTATTGTTCATTCCCACACCAAGAATGTTGATTTTCTTCCCCTGCAATCTGGGTCATCACACCTTCTCATTTTTCTTCTTTATCCCCCAGATGGCTGTGGGCCAGGCTGGCCTCACAGCAGATGCTCAGTAAATAATTGTTTTATGGTGGTAAAATGTATTGTATTGTTCATTTCTCTTATCCTCTTTGTGGAAGAGACTCCAGAAGGAGGAAAAAGTCATTTTTCTTTTTTCTCTTTTAACAGATAAGGGCAGAGTAGATCTGGACTCCTTTGCCTCTGGAGATGTTGATAGCTTTTGGGTTTCAGAGCCCAGAACTGAAGCTACCAGGGCTCCTAGGTTGGGGTTCCCTGAAGCAGACCTCAGGTCAAGAGTTTGGGGGCAATCTGGGAAGCAGTGAAGCGGAGAAGTGAGATTAGGCATAGAGGGCAGCTAATACAGGGTGTGTTAACCAGCAGCTTACTGCTGAGAGCGCCTCAGGCTCCATCCCACTTGGATGTCTGGGAGATTGTGTGAAACATGCTCCCTGTGTGCTTCCACCATAGGGGCCAGGAGCTGATGCATTTATCCTCAAGTCATTGATTGAGGTTGCTTCCATGTCATTAACTTCCAGGCACTTCTGGCTTGCACGGTGAGCCAAGAGCACCCCTGTTACTATGAAAGTCCTTAAGCAAAGGCTTAGGAGCTTGTAGGCAGAAGCTGTTGGCATCCCCAAAAAGGTGAGTTCTGGGGTTAGCAGCAGATGCCTAGAGTGACTGCTACACCTGGTACCCAGAAGACAGCCCTTCCACACTAGGGGCTCAAGCTTGGTTCTGCCTGAAGGGGAGGAGGTGGAAGCAGTGCTTGGTGCTTGGGGTGACTCCTGGAGGTGGAGGAGAAGAAGGTGATGGTGAGGTACATGCATGGTGAAAATGGCTCCTCACCTTCATGTCAAGGCCTCCAGGGGATGATACACAGTTGTCAGTGATTGGGCCCTTCAGGATGTGATTTTGGGAGCAGCAGCTAACAAACACTGCACCCTGTATAGACAGTAAAGTGTGACACCACCCATTTTAAATAGACAACTTGGGCAATGTGAATCTTAGTGGTAGGTTGAAGACCAGAGAGGTGCTTCCCCAAGTTTTCAAGACTATGTGAGACTCACTGGCTTCTTGGTGGCCCTGGGGAAGGAAAAAGTATCCCCAATAGTGAGTTATGTTTGGCATCTCACTGCCTAGGGAAGTAGGGACTGAGAGCCAGATGGAACTTGAATTAGGAAAAAAGAAAGCAATGCAGTATTTCCTGCTCTTGAGTGTTGTGACACAAGTATAAATCTATTTCAGTAGTTGGAGTGAATACAGTTTTAAAATCAGAGATGAGGGAGCCCTGAAATGTGAGGCCACAATACCAATAGCAAGCAGTAGTATTTAAATCCCGATGTCAAGCACAGGCATGCAAAAAGAGGGGTCGTCTCCTTTGCAGTGAGAAAAAATAGCATCAAGAAACTACAGCAACAGCAGGGGCTAATTTTTAAGTAACAGAGACCAAAAAGGTGCCTCTTTCATCCTTAGCGACTTACAAAGGGTGTGAAATAATGCAGAGTAGGACTTGGATCTTACAGCAAAAATCTAGACACTCAGGGGAACTTTAAAACACAGAGAAGGAAATCCTATTTCCCCAAGGGCAACCCTGTCACTTTGAGAGATAGCACAAGCTGGATACGGGGACAGGTTTAAGAAGGAGTAGGAGGAATTCACAATTGGCAAAGGCAGGCATGTTACTTGAAGAATAAAGTTTGGAGCACCTGTCTCTGATTGAAGGACATTTATGACCCTCACAAAACCACCACAGCCAGTGGAGTCATACGAAAGGGCAGGCCAGTGGGTCTGAGGTCTCAATCTATAAGGACCTCTAAGACAGAAGCAGAATAAATGGAAAACATGGTATTAGTTAACCCAGTTGTCTTCACTCAACTCCACACAAATGTGGCAAAATGTACCATGCTCCACTTCTGTTGAGACAGAAAGCATACTGGGGGAAATTAAAATATTCATTGAGAACACTCATCTGACACATATGGAACAAATATTGTTAAGCTATGGAAGGGGCCTCACATTCATTAGCCTGTCTGAGACATGCACATGTCTCGGGCAAGCCCTGAGATAATATAACTCTTGGCCAGGCATGGTGGCTCATACCTGTAATCCCAGCACTTTGGGAGGCTGAGGAGGGTGGATCACCTAAGGTCAGGGGTTCAAGACCAGCCTGGCCAACATGGTGAAAACTCTTTTCTACTAAAATTACAAAAATTAGCCAGGTGTGGTGACAGGTGCCTGTAGTCCTAGCTGCTTGGGAGGCTGAAGCAGGAGAATCACTTAAACCTGGGAGGCAGAGGTTGCAGTGAGCCGAGATCATACCATTGCACTCCAGCCTGGGTGATGAGCAAGACTATGTCCCAGCAACAACAAAAAAAATTCTAACTCTTGTATAATCATGGTGGCCAGACATGTCTACATGAAAGCAGAGTCTTCCTGAGAATGGGTGGGAAAGGCATCTATATCTCCACCAGAGAGAGAGAGTCTGGTGGGAGGAATCATCCACCTGCCCATGCAGGTCCGTGAGTTCTCATACCTGTATGGGGCACCTGTTGTTCACCAGGTCTGGAACCTCAGGAGGCAGATCCTTCAGCCATGCCATCTAGCAGAGGGGACTCTTCCCTCTGCCTACCCAACACAGGTGGCTAGTTTGAGGAATTTATTTCTTTTAGAGGAGATAATGAATGTAAAGTACTTTGCATAGTGCCTGGCACAGCATGTTAACAGCAAAACTTTAGACAAATTAAATTTAACAGAGTTTATTGGAGCAAAGAACAGTTCATGAATTGGGCAGCACTGAAAGCCAGAAGAGGTTCAGAGAGCTCCACTACAGCAGCATGAGCAACCAGCTTTTATAGGCTGAATGCAAAAGTCAAGTCATAAAATTGCTTGATTGGCTACAGCTGGGCATTTGCTTTATTTGGGTATAGTTCAAAAGATCCCTAGCTATATCATAGATTGGCTAGCTGGCTGGCTGTGATTGGATAAAGCTCAGGGGTTTTTTTAATTTGTTTTTGTTGTTACTGTTGTTTCAAATCGTTTGCAAGAAATGCCTCCAAGTTAAGTTTTGGTTTAGCTCTGTAAGAGCTCCAGGTATAGAGACAAGCTTAGGCTAACAGTCTCCTTCCCATTTGCTTCAACAATAGTAAGCAGTCACTTATGGCTGGATATTGTTTTCAATTATTATTATTGACATACATCTTGCACTATTCTTCTGCTTTCCTCTTCCTCACCTCCACTCTTACCAGTCCCTCTGTGTCCCTGTTCAACACTGTGTTTGCTGGTGGAGATGAGACTGGTGTGGTTTTGGGTGTCAACAAGTTGGGGGCAGCCATGCCTTCCCTGGTGCTGTGTCTATACAGAGAAAACTTAGACATTTTCTCATCAGAAAGACCTGGGTTGGAAGCTCAGCTTCACCATTTGCTGACTCTGAACCTTGGCCAAATTTCTAAGCCTCCATTTTGTTACATGGAGAGACTCAAAGCCTCCATGTAGAAATATTGTAAAGAATTAATAAGGTAACTATGTATAAAGTGTCAGATTCTTGGTGCACTCAACAAATAGAAGCCCTTATCACTGGAACAAGTGAGGAAATTCTAAAGCATCAACAGACCGGGTTTGTTGATGTCCTGCCTGATCTTCTGCAGGAAAGGGTACGAGGAAACACGGGGTGGGGAAGGAGGCCACGAGCCACCATGTACTGAACCACAGTTCACGGGGCATTTGCACTGGTCAAGACGTGGGTGCATCATCTATTTACATGGATTTCCTTCCCCACATTCCACGGGCACAGGCACCCACTTGGCACATACATTTCCATCCCCCAGCACCTGCTTCTCCATCTCCCCTGTTCAGATGCGTAGACGCTATTGGACTTCCTGGAACCTGGTTACCCACCAAGGGAAGCCTATCAGACTTACAGCAGATCTCTCAGCAGAAACCCTACAAGCCAGAAGAGAGTAGGGACCAATATTCAATATCTTTAAAGAAAAGAACTTTCAACCAAGAATTTCACATCCAGCTAAACTAAGCTTCATAAGTGAAGGAAAAATAAAGTTTTTTGTGAACAAGCAAGCACTCAGAGAATTCCTCACCACCAGGCCTGCTTTACAAGAGCTTCTGAAAGAACCACTACGCATAGAAAGGAACAAACAGTATCAGCCTTTCTAAAAAAAAAATACCAGAAATAAAGAGTATCAATATAATGAAGAATTTACATCAACTAATGGGCAAAATAGCCAGCTAATATTAAATGGCAGTATTCAACTCACATATATCATTATTAATTCTAAATTTAAATTGACTAAATCCCCCAATCCAAAGACAGACAGGCAATTTGGTTAAAAAACTAAAACCCATCGGTATGCTGCCTCCAGACCCATCTCACATTCAAGGATACACAAAGACTCAAAACAAGGGATGGAGAAAGATTTACCAACCAAACAGAGAGCTAAAATAAATAAACAAAAAGCAGAAGTTACAATTTTTGCCTCTGATAAAATAGTCGTTAAAGCAACAAAGATCAAAAGAAGTAAAGAAGGACATTATATAATGATAAAAGGATCAATGCAACAACAAGAAGAGCTAAAGATCCTAAATATATACGCACCCAATACAGGAATACCCAGACATACAAGACTAATAAAGAGACCTAGACTCCCACACAATAATAGTGGGAGACTTCAACATTATTATTAGACAGATCAATGAGACAGAAAATTAACAACGATATCCAGGACTTGAACTCAGATCTGGAACAAGTAAACGTAACTAACATTTATAGAACTCTCCACTTTAAATACACAAAATATACACTCTTATCAGTACCACATCATATCAACTTAGAAGTTTAAATGAAATGTTGGTTGGCTCCTTGTTTATTATTCTCTTCCCTCATTTTCTTTTATGTCTCCATTATTAAGGACAATTATAGGCATACCCATATTTAGACTGCATTCTAGCTTGGGCAATAAAGCAATACCCCCATTCTCTCTCCCTCTTCCTCTTTCTCTTTCTTCCTCTTCTTTATTCTTTTTCTTATTATAAAAAAAAAAAAATTAACAAGAGGGAAGCCTTCCCTTTATTCTCCATTCTCACCCGCCCCACTTTAAGAGCTCCTTCTCACTTTATTATGCTGTACCACGTATCTCTGGGGATGAGACACACCAGCCTGGGCTCTGGGTCCCTGGAAATTGCCATTGCATGCTGTTGGCTGGTCTGCTAAGTGAATGCTATGCCAGTCCTTATCCAGACCCTATCTGGACTCCAGCTCCTGAACTGCCACCAGCCCTGAGCCTGGCCTTACTTCACACTCAGCCCTCAGCAATTTGCACTGCTCCTTGGTGACAACATGCATTTGCCAGAATCACATCCAGCCCCACCTGCAGTCCACTTGGAAACTGGTGTTGCACAGGGTTTGCGCTGCCTGGCCCTAAGTGCCTTTGCAGAGCTGCCCCTTGACTCTGGCACCAGGAGGCTGAGTTGTTTTTCCACCATTAAGGTCACCTTTGCAAGCAGGGCCCAGGCACATTCTCTTTTCCAGGGCAGGCCTTTGCAAAATAGCTGGAGTTTGAGCACAAGCAGGGACCAGGAGTCAGACGAGACAAGAAGAGTCTAAAGAGGAATTCACACGCCTGGCTTGTATGGGTCTGAGGACAGACCGGCCAGGTTGATGGAAGAAGCTTTCTGGGTCCCTCCCCAAACATGTAATACGCAGCTGAAGGACTGAATGACAAACTTTATTAGAAACGCTCCTCATTCATCAGTCAAATTCACATTAAAGTGGGGGCAGGGGGGCGGGGAGGGAGAGGCAGTGCTGTCTGGGGCTCTGATATCCCACTGCTGTGATGATTTCCAGTTAAAAAATGAGTGTGGGCGGAGAGGGTCTGAAACACACATGAGGTGGCAGTAGCGGCGGCATTCCTGCGAGAGGACCAGGCTCCGAACAGGTGCAGAATGCGTCCCCCACATCCACCCTTCCAGTTACAAGGCTGCCCCCACGGACCTCAAGCTGATAAATAAACAGCACATCACACACACATTTGAAGCAGGAAACAAACTCGTAGAAGTCTCCTAAAGTGAAAAAATAATTTGCTCAAATAAAGCTTTGTGACAGCCATGCTGCACCCTGAATGGACATTGCCCAGAGACCCTGGACACTGCAGGAAGGCTCCCCCAACCCAGGACACATCAGACGGGGGTGTCACAATGCCCCCAGTTCCCCTGTTAGCACCTGTGGACTAAGCACTGTCCTCTCCACATTCCTCCTTTAAAATACAAATGCTGCTTAAAATAATGGTAAGGATACACTCTTCCCTGGGGTGAACCAGTCAGACTCATCTTCCCCGAAGACAGGTGTCTGGGCATCCAGAGAATGGTGAGCCAGTGGCTGGGAAGGGGGGCACATGGAAAGGGGCGAGTAAACAATGTTCATTCAAAGAGGTAAGCCAGAAGGTGTCTCCACACTGCGCTGTCCACTTGCCAGGTGTGCGGTTGGGCCTCCTGGAAACAGTCTCTTAAAGTGGCCCAAAGTCCTAAAACAGCATGACAATCCTGCTGCCCTGGCAAGGGGTGTGGGCCAGGAGGGGCACGGCGTCAGGCTGCTTTCATCATTCATTATTCAGAGGCAATTTTCTCCCTGCACAGGCTAATTTCTCTCCGGCCCTGTCTTCAACAAGGCACACAATAGAAAGTCTCCTGCCCAAATGTTTTATTCATTCTCTTGAATAAGGAAACAGGCTCTCTGATCAATACGGTGGCTGCTGTGTCCTGGTTGGTGGCAGGATTTCCAGCAGGTGCAGGCTCCAGGCTCTCTGTGGCTCCGAAGGAAATGTCTGACTTGGGAGGGCTGCCCTGAGGGCAGTAAATCTTGTTGGTAACAGACCTTTACTTTCCAAAGTTGGTACCATGTCCTGGCTTTGAAAGAACTGAGTGTTCTGGGGAGCCGGAGGAAGGGTAGTTCCTTTCCCCTATGTGCCATGAGACTGTGAATATGACAGGCAGGCTGGGCCCTGCGGTGTGTCTGTGCTGCCCCTCAGGCCTGGCTCACTGGTACTGCAGATAGTTTTTGAGAGACTGAGGCAGGGGCAGGGAGCTGATGTCCCGCAGGCGCTGGCGGCCCAGAGCTGAGCGGACGGATCTCCGGCACAGGTCCATCAGCGGCAGGGGCTCGGCTGCAATGAGAGGGAAGCAGTTAGAGTGTGGCCCGCGCCGTCTTGGCACCTTCTCACCCGCCCCCGCTGCACACCGCCTGCCTGCCCGATCCTCGGAGCTGACCTTCAGAGCCCATGGCTTCTCCTCTGAGAAGACATCTCTGGTTATATAAGCTGAATGCCCAGAGCAGTGTTCATCAGACTGTGGAATGCAACCAGTGAGATGAAAGAGACGAAATCAATTCAAAGGGTGGTGACCAGCAATGTATCTTTTTTTTTTTTTTTTTTTTTTTGAGACGGAGTTCCGCTCTTGTTACCCAGGCTGGAGTGCAATGGCGCGATCTCGGCTCACCGCAACCTCCGCCTCCTGGGTTCAGGCAATTCTCCTGCCTCAGCCTCCTGAGTAGCTGGGATTACAGGCACGCGCCACCATGCCAAGCTAATTTTTTGTATTTTTAGTAGAGACGGGGTTTCACCATGTTGACCAGGATGGTCTCGATCTCTCGACCTCGTGATCCACCCGCCTCGGCCTCCCAAAGTGCTGGGATTACAGGCTTGAGCCACCGCGCCCAGCCTCTTTTTTTTTTTTTTTTAAAGAAAAAGAAAATGAGAGCAATACCCATAGCAAGGACAAATATTATTTCATGAAGTCCTTGTCTCTGATGTAGGTGTTGAGTGTGTTTTAACGTGAAAAGTACTTCTCACTGCAGGTCGTGATGGAAAACGTTTAGAAGCTGCTGGACCTGCAGCGGAGTTTCCTCTTACAAACAGGTTAGATGCTGAGAGGCTGTCTGAAATGCCTGTGAACCCTGAAACTTTCCCCATAGCCTTCTTTGATGGTCCGAAGAGGGTTGCATTTTCTTCCAGCGTCTAGTTCTGGAAAAATTTGTAAGTTAAAATCCATAAATAATGGAACCTCTGGACCCAGGGCAAGTTAAACTGAGTTTAACTAGGTTTATTGCAGACACCGTTATTAAGCTCTTATTCTTGTCCAGGCCCTCTGATTAACCCTGGGGATACAGGGATAACTAGAGGCAGCTCTGGAAAGGGGTGAAGGGGTTCATGGTCTGGGATTTTAAATAGGTCAATCATTTTAATAGAGTGTAATATATGCAATAATTCCTAAATACACAACAGGTACAGAAAGTGGAAATTTCTTATATAGAAGAGCTGTTTGAAAGCTTCAAAGAGAGGACACCTGATGGGGGTTTTGAAGCATGAGTAGGAGTGTTAAAGGCACATAAGGGTGGGGAGGGTATCCTAGGCAGAGAGAACAGGCAAAGGCAAAAGAGGAATAAAACAGGATAGGCTGAAGGTTTGAGGGGAGAGGAACAGTGCTGATCAGTTGGCATCAGCTGGAAGGAAGATGATGACGGTGGTCACATGCCATCTTGTATGGCTTGTACAGGTCTGCTTTTCCCAATCCTATAGGAATATGCTAGAGGCCTGAACATGCATCTTTCTTTCTTTTTTTTTTGAGACAGAGATTTGCTCTTATTGCCCAGGCTGGAATGCAATGGTGTGATCTTGGCTCACCGCAACCTCCACCTCCTGGGTTCTCCTGCCTCAGCCTCGCAACTAGCTGGGATTACAGGCATGTGCCACCACGCCTGGCCAATTTTTTGTATTTTTAGTAGAAACTGGGCTTCTCCATATTGGTCAGGCTGGTCTCGAACTCCAGACCTCAGGTGATGCCCCACCTCGGCCTCCTAAAGTGCCGGGATTACAGGCGTGAGCCACTGTGCCCGGCCTGAACCTGCATCTGAATACATTTTTGGTAATAGAATAAATGAAACATCCTATAATGTACAATAAAACCGTTGAATGGTGAACACTAACACAAGAGCTGTGACAGGCGTAATACCACGGAGGGAGGCCCCTGCAGACCCACCCGAGGCCTGCAGCTTTCCAACATTTTTTATCACGACCTGCAGTGAGAAGTACTTCTTACACGGGAATGTAGTCCAGAGTCAAGAATATGTTCTGTAGGAATTTTATTTACCTGAGCTACAGAGTTAAGAAAGGGAGCCATTAGAATTAAGGTGGGACTCAGGGGCACGTTCTTTGAGGCTGTGCGCAGGAGTACATCCAGCTCTTCTTCACTTGAGGTAAGATCTCAAGACTATTGGAAGGGAGCATTAGTGGCTTCAAACACTCACCTCTGTATCCTCTTTTTTAAAATTTTTTCAAAAAAGATTTATTATTTTTATTGTATAATTTTACTTGTACAAAATCTCCAGAATAGTCAGATATGGAGACAGTATATTGATCCTCACACAAAATGAGGCTGGACAGGGAAAGCCCAGCCATGCCCTATTTTCCAGGCACAGAAGGCTGATCACTCACCTCCAGTTGCCCAGTCACTGTGCCTAGGCCAGCATTTGACAACCCTCCCTTAGCATGTCCCCATCTCCTCCAGCAACACCCTTGTACGCAGCTCTCGCACTCCTGGTCTCCCATCTTGCTTTGGGAAAACTGAGCTGCTAAAGTTTCAAAATCACTGGCAGACCTTAAGAGATTTTCTTATCACTTTAATGCCCTAAGCACATAATAGGAATCCAAAGTCCAAAACGCTTAGCCTTGTCAGCAAACCCAACTCCCTGTGTGTTCCCTGCCCAAGGAGGAGCTGAAGAGGACAGAAGGCCTTTTATCTTCATCTCTCTGCAGTCATTGAAATCAACCTAGAGCCTAAATTTCAAAGGAAGAAAGAAAAGGAGTTCAGAGTACGTTGGTAGCTCTAAATGTGAAATACAAATCATCTCACTTCTGAGGGGAGAGTAAGCTCACAACCCCAAAGTGCACAGAGAAAGTCCTTGGGTTGCTGCCCCCACTGTGGAGCATTAAGAGCTCAGAGAATGCCCAGTGTTGGCTGTGCCCATTCCCTTGCTCTTCTTTCTCATCCCACCGGCTTTGAGGCTTTCCTTAGAGCTACCAAATATCAAAGCTTGGAAATAACCAGCTAGATAGGAAGGGAAGCACAGAATTTTCCAGTATGGGAGCTTTTCTTAGAACTGTGGTTTTGACTAAAGATAAAACTGAAAAAGAACTATTGTTCACGGAGGCGAATACCCAAGTTGCCAATAAACATAAGTAAAAGTGCTCAACTTTATGAATCATCAGGAAAGTAGAAATTCATACCATAATATGCCTCTACTACATGCCAACAAAGACTAAAGTGACGATTTCCTCTGTGGTGCCTGGGACTGAAGTCTGAGGTGATGAAGACCTCTCATAGGATCTGCTTAGAAGGTGTCAAATATTTAGCCAAAATTCATACCCAGAGTTAACTGTATGGCCTGTCCTCCAATCCAGGTTTGCTCAAACAGCCGTGGTGACTCAAAGATAGTCTATGAAGACTCAACTGACAAACAAATAAATGTCCTGACACTGTTAGGAGCTATTAATTTTGTCTTTTCTAAAAATAGACATTTCCTCTACTTTTTATTGTCTTCTTATATTTAATTTATATATTAACGTAAAAATGAGGGCTCATATGTTGGTCTATTTCTAAATTTTTATTCCGTCTGTAACCCTCAGGCATAATTAAAATAATCTAATGGAAAGACGTGGCAGGCCACTGCAAATTCTGAGACAGGCAAAAAACTCTTGTGCTGTCTTGAAAGCGCCACCTCCTGGCTGGAGACCAACCAACTCAGGACATTACAGCAATTCATGATAGAACAACCTTGCTCCAAGGAAGGAGAAAACAGGCGCTAATTCCACTGCCTGCCAAATCCTGGCTAACCAGTGGTCCCAAGTCTGTCCGTATCACAGCTTCACTGCTAGCACAACCAGCACTCAATAATGCCAGCACACTAAACATCTATAACGAAAGACTCTCACAGAGTCTACTTTACTCTCCTGCTACCTCCACCAGAGGAGGTACTGATATCCATGGCTGGGAGACCTGAAGACAGATCACATCACAGGACTCCTTGCAAACATTTCCCAGCACCAGCCCAGAGTCTGGTAGCCCCCCTGCATGGTTAGACCCAGAAGAGCAAAAGCAATCATTGCAGTCCAGCTCTCAGGTAGCCCTGTCCCTAGGGAAGCAGGAGAGCACTACATAAAGGAGTAGCTATTCTTATACAAGACAAAACAGTTTTTAAAGCAACAACAGTATAAAAAGACAAAGAGGGGGCCAGGTGCAGTGGCTCATGCCTGTAATCCCAGCATTTTGGGAGGCTGAGGCAGATGGATCACCTGAGGTTGGGAGTTTGAGACCAGCCTGACCAATATGGAGAAACCCTGTCTCTACTAAAAATACAAAATTAGCCGGGCATGGTGGTACATGCCTGTAATCCCAGCTAGTCAAGAGGCTGAGGCAGGAGAATCACTTGAACCCAGGAAGTGGAGGTTGTGGTGAACCAAGATTGTGCCAGTGCACTCCAGCCTGGGAAATAAGAGTGAAATTCTGTCAAAAAAAAAAAAAAAAAAAAGACAAAGTGGAACATTATAGCATGATAAAAAGATGAGTCCAAGAGGAAAACATCACAATCTTTTTTTTTTTTTGAGACGGAGTTTCGCTCTTGTTGCCCAGGCTGGAGTGCAATGGCGCGATCTCGGCTCACCGCAACCTCCGCCTCCTGGGTTCAGGCAATTCTCCTGCCTCAGCCTCCTGAGTAGCTGGGATTACAGGCACACACCACCATGCCCAGCTAATTTTTTGTATTTTTAGTAGAGACGGGGTTTCACCATGTTGACCAGGACGGTCTCGATCCCTTGACCTTGTGATCCACCCGCCTCGGCCTCCCAAAGTGCTGGGATTACAGGCTTGAGCCACCGCGCCTGGCCACAATCTTAAATATATAGGCACCTAACACAGGAGCTCCCAAATTTATAAAACAATTATGACTAGACATAAGAAATGAGATAGAAAGCAACATAACAATAGTGGAGGACTTCGATACTCCACTGACAGCACTAGACAGTTCACCAAGACAGAGTCAACAAAGAAAAAATGGGCTTCAACTATACCCTAGACAAAATGGAATTGACAATTATTTACGGAACATTCTACCCAACAACTGCAGAATATACAGTCTTTTCTTAAGCACATGGAATATTCTCCAAGATAGACTATATGATAGGCCACAAAGCAAGTCTCAATAAGTTTAAGAATATCAGAATTATATAAATTATCCTCTCAGACCACAGTGGAATAAAACTGGAAATTAACTTCAGAAAGAACCCTCAAACCTATACAACTACATGGAAATTAAATAATCGGCTCCTGAATGATCTTTGGGTCAACAATGAAATCAAGATGGAAATTTAAAAATTCTTTGAATTGAATGATAATAGTGACACAACTTATAAAAACCTCTGGGATATAGCCAAAGCAGTGCTAAGAGGAAAGGCCATAACATTAAATGCCTACATCAAAAAGCTGAAAGAGCATGAACAGACAATCTAAGGTCACACCTCAAGGGACTAGAGAAACAAGAACAAAATAAACTCAAACTCAGACAAAAAAATAAATAACAAAGTTCAGAGCAGAACTAAATGAAATTGAAACAAAAAATACAAAAGATAAATAAAACAAAAAGCTGGTTCTTTGAAAAGGTAAACAAAATAGATAGATCATTAATGAGAATAACCAAGAAAAGACAAGAGAAGATCCAAATAAGTTCAATCAGAAACAAAACAGAAGATATTACACCAGATACCACAGAAATACAAAAGGTCATTCAAGGGGATTATGAACACCTTTACATGCACAAATAGGTATATTACAGGCACAAATAGAAATATTTCAAGAAATTTATCTATTTCCTCTAGAGGTTGAAATATATAACCTTCGTAGATTAAATCAGGAAAAAATAGAGACTCTGAACAGACAAGTAACAAAGTAGTGAGATTGAAATTGT
This sequence comes from Saimiri boliviensis, assembly GCF_048565385.1. Lineage (NCBI taxonomy): Eukaryota > Metazoa > Chordata > Mammalia > Primates > Cebidae > Saimiri > Saimiri boliviensis. Next base: position 48,974,845 of record NC_133457.1, read on the forward strand.
AATAAAAAAATTGCCCCCCCAAAAAAGTCAAGGACCAGATGGATTCACAGCTGAGTTCTATCAGGTAATCAGAGAAGAACTGGTACCAATCTTTCTGAAACTATTCCAAAAGATAGTGAAAGAGGAAATCCTCCTTAAATCATTCTATGAAGCCAGTATCACCCTAATACCAAAACCAGTAAAGGACATAACAAAAGAAAAAACCACGGACCAATATCCCAGATGAACATACATGCAAAAATCTTCAACAAAATACTAGCTAACCCAATCCAACAGAATATCAAAGAGATAATACACCATGATCAAGTGGGTTTCACACCAGGCATGCAGGGATGGTTTAACATATGCAAGTCAATAAACATGATACATCACATAAACGGAATTAAAAACAAAAATCATATAAGCATCTCAATAGATGCAGAAAAAAACATGTGACAAAATGCAGCATCCTTTATAACTAAAACTCTCAGAAAAATTGGCAGAGAAGGGACGTACTTCAAGGCAGTAAAAGCCAGCCGACATTATACTGCATGGAGAAAAGTTGAAAGCATTCCCCGTGAGAACTAGAACAAGACAAGGATGTCCACTTTCACCACTGCTCTTCAACAGTGTACTGGAAGTCCTAGCCAGAGCAATCAGACAAGAGAAAGAAATAAAGGGCATCCGAATCTGTAAAGAGGAAGTCAAACTGTTGCTATTCACCGATGATATGACTGTAGACCTAGAAAACCCTAAAGACTCATCCAAAAAGCTCCTCGATCTGATAAGTAAATTCATTTAAGTTTCAAGATACAAAATCAGTGTACACAAATCAGTAGCGCTGCTATATATCAACAGTGACCAAGCTGAGAATCAAATCAAGAACTCAACGACTTTTACAACAGCTGCAAAAAAAAAAAAAAAAAAGAATGAAGTTGGATCCTTCTCTTATCTTATACAAAAATCAACTCAAGATGTATCAAAAACTTAAATCTAAGATCTGAAACCATAAAAATTCTAGAATATAACATAGGAAAAACTCTTCTAAACATTGGCTTAGGTGAAAAGTTCATAACTAAGAACCTAAAAATAAATGCAATAACAACAAAGACAATAGATGGGCCCTAATTAAACTAAAAAGCTTCTATAGAGCAAATGAAATCATCAGCAGATTAAACACAGAGTGGGAGAAAGTATTCACAAACTATGCATCTGACGAAGGACTAATACCCAGAATCTACAAGGAACTCAAGCAAATCAGCAAGGAAACAAAAACAAAAACAATCCATCTAAAAGCAGACAAAGGATATGACTAGAAAATTCTCAAAAGAAGATGTACAAATGGCCAACGAACATACAAAAAAATGTTCAACATCACTAATTATCAAGGAAATGCAAATTAAAATCACAATGAAATACTTACTCCTGCAAAAATGGCCATAATTTAAAAAAATAACAGATGTTAAAAAATAATAGCTGTGAGTACGGATGTGGTGAAAAGGGAACACTTTTACGTTGCTGGTGGGAATGTAAACCAGTACAACCATTATGGAAAACAGTGTGGAGATTCCTTAAAGAACTGAAAGTAGGACTACTGTTTCTACTCAGAGGAAAATCATTATATGAACAAGACACTTGCACGTGCATGTTCATAGCAGCACAATTCACATTTGTAAAAATATGGAAACAGCCTAAATGCCCATCAATGAATGAGTGGATAAACAAAATTTTATATATATATATACATATATATACATATATATATAAAATCACATTTTGTTATATACACACACCTTGGAATACTATTCAGCCATAAAAAGGAAAATGGTGGCATTCAAAGCAACCTGGATGAAGTTAGAGACCATTATTCTAAGTGAAGTAACCCAGGAATGGAAAATCAAACATCTATGTTCTCACTTATAAATGGGAGCTAAGGTATAAGGAGGCAAAGTCATAAGAATGATCTAATGGACTTTAGGGACTCAGCGGGGCGGGGGGGAAGGATGGGAGGGGGTTGAGGGGTAAAAGACTACAGATTGAGCGGTGCATCAAAATTTCAGAAATCACCACTAAAGACTTTTTCCATGCCACCAAAAACCATCCGTTCCCCAAAAACTATTGAAATTAAGAAAGAAAAAAAAGAATGACTAAAATGAAAAAGATAGTATTAATTGCTGATGAGGATGTAGAGCAACTGGAATGCTCACAACACTTTTAGTGGGAATGTGAACTGCACAACCACTTTGGAAAACTAGGCACATCAACTAAAACTGCTGAACCTCCTGGGTCAACACCTAGCAGTAAAGCATATACACATTCACCAAAATGTACATTCACAAACGCTCATAGGAGCATTACTTGTAACAGCACCAAACTGGAAGCAACAACCTTACTGTCCATACATAGTGGAATGTAAAAATAAATTGTGTGATTTCATATAGAACACTAATCAGCCACAAGAATGAAGGAACCACATTCACATGTAAAAGCGTGGAGGAATCTTTCAACAAAATTTTGAGTGAAAAAAAAGTACATTTTGTGTGACTGAACAGAAGCAAAAGCAAGGTGGTGAAGTTAGGGCAGAGGTGACCTTAAGGGAGTAACGATGGGGATGAGGAGGCATGAGGGATTCCTGGGCAGCGGTGGGGGGAGCTGGTATTTTCTGCTGCTTAAATTGAGTTCTGGTTCTACTAGTGTGTTGTTTGTAAACATCAAGCAGCACCCTTAAGATTTGTATGCTGTATACTTATATTTTATACTTCAAAAACAAGTTTACATTAAAAAAAAATTAAATTGTGGACAGAAGTACTTGGTGAGACGCAACACAAGAGAAGCATCCGCCTTGCCTGCCCTAATGGGAAAAAGTAGGGGGAAGGAGCTGGCTTGGAATCCTAGCTTCTGCTCCCACCACCCATTTAGTAGAGGAAAAAATGTGGCATTACATTTTTATAATCTGTAAAATGGGAATAGCAACACCTCCACCTACAGGCTGCTGTGATGATGGTATGATGAAACAGACCCCTTGCCTTAAAGGGTTCTCTCTAAAGTGTGTCTTATCTCAGGCCATCAGCCCAAGAAGTACCTTTAAAAATAGTCATAATTTACTTACTGTGGTTCTAAAAATGCCTCAGTACATCATCCTAATTGACAACAATGTTCTGGTCTTGATGAAGATTTGCTGGAGCCAGTGCTGGATGTCTGATTCTGTGCTAAAAACATCACAAGGCAATCATTTCAAAAGTTCTCCAGTGACCTGAATATTCCTCAATTTTCCATTACTAACCTCCTGCACAACCCTAGGTGAGCCACAGGACTTCCCAGGAACTCTGTTTAGCTATCAATAACATGGGGGAAGTTTGAACATCCAGTTGTGATGGTCTGTGTGATGAAAATGGGTGAAGATCTTGGCACAGAGACTGGTGGCTTAAGCTGCTCCCCTAGACCCTCTGAAGTCTTCTCTGCCTGCAGTGGGAAGATGCCAAGACACGAGTCACTACCCTACCCCAACCTTGTATTTATATTTTGAAAAAAGATCAATACCTTACGGTCAAGATGTTAAATTCTCTTGTAATTTTAGACAATGGTCAGCAGATGGGGGAGGGTTTGAGTGACAGCCCTGAAAGCTGAACTCAAATAGAACTGGGCACTGTTTGTTTTCAGGGAATGAAACAAGGAGGAGCCACACACATGTGCAAGCACACACACACTCTGTGGCAGACATGGTGCTCATCAGTCATCCACAGACTATGGTTTTGGTGTCTGAAGCCTCAGAATTGCTTTCATGCCTCTGGGCCTCCCCTCATGCTGCTCCTTTTGTCTAGAAGACCATTCCTTGTACTTCCTGCCAGGAAAGAGGACTCAAATCAAGTGTCACCTCTTCCCCAATGACTTGGCTCCTCTGTCCTCAGGGTCTGCACCTGTTAGGTATAAATCCACTTACTTAATCATGCAAATTGTCAAGTGCATCATTATCTACAGTAATGCTACTTCTAAAATATGGCATCCCTGTACCGACTTGGCCCTGTCACAGCCAACAGAGACCTCAGCTCCCATCTAGGAAGCATTTGGAATTTGGAGAGTTTTCTGTTGACAAGCTTCACTGTTTCCCCAGCAAAAAAGGTTGTGACTACAGCTGGGACAAAAGCAGCATCTTCAGATGAACTCTGTGCCAACAAGCGTCATCGGCACAGATGGTCCCCACAGCCCAGGTGGGGCCCTCATTTTTCCCTGGAATAGGGAGCGATCAAGTTACTTCTTGTGCACAGAGGAGTGTTGCACAGGAAAATAGTCCTAAATAATGCATGGCCTTCCCTAGCAACGCTGCAAAGCAAGGACATGAGAAACCTCCAAAGTGGACAACCCAGAACAGGGAGTGCTTGAAAAATTCCATTTGAATGTTGCAGCTGAACTGTGTGGGGCTGTTCAAAAGATGGAGGCAGTGTGCTCCGGGGGGCAGCCTGGGCCCACCCACTGCACGCCTCCCACCCATCATCTCTCTGAAATGCTGGAAGATTCGCTCACGTGTGCATGCATGCACACAAGGGACGGGATAAGAGGATAAGAGTGCTGGAAAACAAGAAAGGCCATCAGCAACCAGACATTATGGTAAATACCAGGAAGACAGGAAGCAGGTGCGACAGAATGGTGGAGAAATCAAGCAGCGAGACCAGTAGCCCCGTACACCAGGGATGAGCAAGGCTCTCATCAAAAGAAACCCCAAGCTCCAAGGAGCAAACATGGGGTAATCCTTAAAGAACTGTCATCCCAACAACTGGGTCAGTTGTGTTCCTGTCTCTGCCCCAGCTGCAGAGCCTGATTCAGCTCTGCTTGAGCAGGGCAGCCTTTGGGAGAGGCTCCTGGCGATGTCAAGGTCCAATAGAGAAGCTGAGTAGAGCATGGGCAAAACCTCCACATCAGAGGTGGCCAGGATTTGTGGAAAAGACACCTCCACTTAGATGACAAACTCAAGGGTCTGGCCTTCCCATCAGCTCCCTGACTCAGTACGGACAGGAGAGTGTGTCTGGCAAAATATTTTTCAACCGAAGACTCCTCATCCTCCCAGGCTAAGGGGAGCTACACTGTTGCAGAGCAAACAGCAGCTACCTTTTTGGATGTGGGCAGTGGCTCTGAAAGAAGAGCTTTTGTGCACCTAGTCTGAAGTTACTCAAGGATGCACTCCAGAAAAATGAAAAAGAAGCCCTAGAAAGAGGATAGCACCACATCCAGAAAAAGAGGAGAGGGAATGCAACACTGAAGTGAAGGAAGTAGAATGGAACAATGTGAACCACACGGGAAGGGGGATTTCTCACAACCGGAAGGTGGCGGGGAGGTTCGTATGTGGCAGCCAGGAGGGGACCTGCCCTGCCTCCACGACTGAGTGAGCATGCAGCCCCTAGAGAAGGCGGAAGAGCAGGGGGTACTGGGACAGAGTGCTTGGTCCAATTAAGGCAGTGTGGGGAGCTCTCAGAGAAGAAGCTGGGGTTGCAGTTTTCTGTGTGTGGAGTGGCAGTTCCAGAGGGCACAGTGGAAGATTTGAGTGGTGGGGAAACTGAGGACTGGAGTCAGAGGTAAGAGGGCACAGAGCGTCATGGGGGGATGGCTCTTTAGCAAAGTCAGCTGCTAGAAAGAGGTTCCACTAGGTATTAAGAGCCAATAGAACTTCACATAGTTCCATTCCCCCTTCCCTTGTGGTTCACACCACTCGGTTCAGTCCTCTCCTCACTCCCTGATGCTGTCATCCACTGACCACTGACCCTGAGTTTGTCAGGGCTTTGGCCTGGCCTCCCACACCCCCTCTCCACCCACACCCACCACTCCTGATGACTCCTTCACAGAGATCACTTTCTCATCACTAGGGACTAGGAAATAAGCTGGGAACAAACAGCATCTGGAAGTCAGTTCAGTTCTCAGTTCTTAGATCTCAGTTCTACTGCAGGGCCTAAGAGAGGAGCTGTCCTGCAGCTGAGCAGCTGAGCAGCCAGGAACCCCGGGTGCCGGGCCAGCCTTAGCCACCAGTTGGCAGACTGGCCTCGCCTTCCTTCTCTGGCCTCAGTGTCTCCATCAGAGTGGCAAATGGCTTGGCATGGTGGCGGAGGCTCCTCTCCACTGGGTGACATTTGGCAGAACAGCAGTGCAAGGGCCCTGACTGTACCAAATCAAATCAGATTTGAGAGAAAAAAATGCACATGAAGAAGTGAATGGCAAGGCAAGTGCTGCCTGTGAGATAAATGTCAGAGGAGCCTTGCAGATCTGCGGATGTGGCTTCTGAGCTCCAGACAGAGGCCAGGCAGGCTTCCTCGGGGAGGTGGGGGCTGAACCAGGCCCAAAGGCAGGGCTGGCTCTAAGCTGCTATTGTTTCCACAGGCAGGACTGGCTGAACTGAGGCCTCACTCAGCTTTACAGGTGGCTCATTTTAGCCACAGGCTCACACTAGCATTGTCAAAGGAATGAGGGGTCTGGAGACCTGGACCCCTCTCTGGGGGCCTTCCTTTCACAGGCCTCTATCTTTCTGGCCAAGAGGTCAGCAGGGCTCAGCTGCCCGTCCACTGCTGGCTCGTCGCTGCACCCTAGCTCTGCTGAGCCACACGTGTGTTCACTATTGACCCTCTCCCAGCTGTGAGGAAGAATGACTGGCTCCAGGCAGGCGCTGGAGACTCAGGTCCTCCTGGAGCTTTGTGTCCTGGGCCCCTGTTGGGTCTTCTCAACCTCGAAGCATACACATCTTGGAGAAACCTCTGTGTGTTTGGGTTGGGTGGGGAGTGAAGAGGTGGAAGAAGGTCCCATCCCTTCCCAGCCTTTGAGAGCCTGGGCTGGGGTCTGGGGGGCTGTATTGGAGGTGAATCCTAGCTCAGCCTCCACCCTAGTGCAAGGCCCAAGCCAGACTCTTTCAGTAGCCGCCTACCATCTAAAGCAGAGGCAGATCCATCACTAGTGCAGGATCTCGGGCCCCACCCTGACCTACTGCATCAGAAGCAACATTTGAACACGATCTGAGTGATCTGATATAATACCTTATGCTTACAAGGTCCCTCAGGCAGACAGAATTAATAACAAACGGCATCAGTTCTTGGTCTGGTAGAGGATGCTGCTAACTCAGCTGAAAACGTTCCCAGAAAATCTGTGTTTAACTTGGAGCCTGCCCCGGAGAGCTGCACAATGGACATGCTGGCCTCGGATGGGACAGCCCTTGTCACAGGGGGAGAGTCAGAGGTGGGGGTGCCCCTGGGCTGGCATGCACCCTGCCCCACAGATCTTCCCAACCTCTGCAGTGCTCCTTGTCACTGCAGCACTGGAACAACCCGGCCGCCCCTACAGGAACTGAAACATGTCCGACGTGGGAGATCGGGCGGGGGAAGCAGAAGGATGCTTGCAGAGACAGTCGGTGCTAATTTCATCCAGGGCAGAATGGAGTCCTCAGGAGTAGGTCCCCGATTCCCTGTGGCATCCCCTTCTAAAAAGGAATGAGGAGTGTGGGGACAGCAGGACTCACCTGCCGGATATCAGGTTACTTAACGCTGTAGCAATGACACGGTGTGGTACTGGCATAGGAGTAAGCAATTTAGGAAGCTGCAGAACAACCAGAATGAAACCAGGCATTGTTGAGGCACACATCTATGTACAAAAAGTCTATAAGGAAAAGAGCAAATGAATGGTAAACACAAAATTCTAAGCGCGGTTGCCTTGCAGCAAGGGTGCAGATTGGCAGAGATGACATGAGGGGCACAAAGAGGCTTGATTATCAGTGCTCCGGGCGTGGTGGATTCGTGGGTGTGCATTAAACTATAAAGAGGTAAGTACATGAATATAAATACGATAGGGGACATTAGAATTAAAGAGGGCTGTGCATGGGACCAAAGATGACAGTGTATTACAGCGAAGGATTATGTCTAATCCAATTCTGTGTATCAGAAGTTCAGTTAAAAACAGAGAGAGAGAGAACAAAAGTGAATGAGTACATTATGAGGCAGCCCCAACCAAACTCACAGGACTTGGCCAGAAGATGAATTACAGTTAAATTCTAGCTAAGGATAATCATGGAGTCACTCTTGCCTGCTTAGAACTTAGTGTGGCTGGGCGAAGGCAGAGCTGGAAGGAAGAAGCAGCCCAGGCCTGGACTTAGAAGATCGAGTCAAATTCTGGCTTTACAGGGCTGGCTGCTTCCTCTGTAAAATGGGAACATCACCTGCCTCATGGGGAAGCGCTGGGAGGATTAGAAGAGGGACAGAGTCAAAGTGCCCAACATAGGCCCTGTCCTTTGTGGGCAATCAGTCAATGACAGCTATTAATATTTCAGACAAGTTAGTGCTCTTTGGGACAAGGTAAAAAAAAAATAGGCAGCTGGTGTGGGGAGCTGAGGACTGGACATCTAGGTAGGATGCCTCTACATCAGTAACCACAGATAATTCCAAACGGAGGCCTGCTCAGAACACAGCATCTGATGCATCTGTGAGCCGGGGCTCAGATCTGGGGCTCAGAGCCAGCTCCAGGTGACCCGCGGCTCCCACCACATCCATCAGCCTGCTCCACTCCTCGGGATCCTCCTTCCAATCTTCTCATCAGAAGCAGAGGCCTTGGGAAACTCATGAGTGTTGACATATGTTCAAAGCCCATCTGAGTGCTCTTACTGGACTCTTCAGCTGATTTTCTGGCAATAATAATAGTAACATTGTAGTTGTAACAAGGACTTACACAGCACTTCCTCCGTCATGAGACGTTCTAAGCACTTTCTTTGTCCTGCTGTATTTAATCCTCACAACGACCCAATGAGGTAGTTACTATTATGAATGCGCAGCTACAGACTGGAGGAAACTGAGGCAGCTGAGAGGATAGGCACTTGCTCAAGGCCACAGTTAAGTGGTGAGAACTGGATTGGAATTGGGGCAACGTGGTCTGGGGTGCACTCTCTGTTGCCACCTCCCCTGAAGAAGCGGGATGATGGTCACTGCAAAAGAGACCTCTGCCGGCCTCACTGTTCTGTTCCTGAGTCCCAGGGGCCCCACGACCCTGATCCTCAGCCCGGCTCCATGTGCTGGTGCTAGCTGGTTTTCCAAGCTCAGCTACAGTGAGGGACTTTGCCTAGTGGGGGCCAGCAACTAACGGGTTCAATCCACCTAATTCCAACTGGGATTTGGCCTGAAGAATTTGGAAAGGGAAAGGAAGCTGACACAGACTCCACAAAGATAATCAATGATAATCACCTCTAGTCCCGGCCACCACAACCACCACCACCAAGCTCCCTTCCCGAAGCAGGCTGGGGCTATGCTTCACAACCCCTGAGACTACCTGGCACAGCTGACTCCTGTTTTCTAGCAAATAGCTGTGCTTGAGCAAACTTCCTCTACTCAGAAACGCCATCCCTTAGCCTCTTGCTAAATAGCATAAGCCCCAGGGGCTTAATATGAAGGCCTTCTAATGGATTTATTGTGTTTATTTGACCTTTCCAAGTGTGAGCTCAGAAATAGGCCCAGAGGAGGATGGTGGAAGCTTGTTTTTCTTAAGTTAAGCAAAACTGATGAGTAAACTGAATTCTGGGATGGAGTTCGCCCAGTTTTCTCACCCGAGCTTCCCTCCTCCTTTAGTCAAATGATCCAATTAGGCCCAAGAGGAACCCAGTATTTATGAGATACTCCAGAAGAGGAAAATTGTGTCTAAGAAGTGGTAAATGATGAAGTCTGAAATAAATGTTTTCAGTTGATAAACAGCCATGACACAAAATAATAGTTGGCAAATTTTTAAACAGCTACTTCCAGTTCTAATTTCAAGGCAAATGATTTTCTGTTTTAGATAAACTTTTAAAAAGTTAATCAGTGCATTAATGAAAACTATCTCAAGTGCCACAAATACGTTTGCAACTTAGAGCAGAGGCTGCAAACTCCAGCGTCCATGGTGCCAGGCAGGTAACCTAAGTGAATAGTGGGGAGCAGGTGTAAAGTATGGACAATGGGCATTTCTTGCTCTTTCCAGAAAACTCCAAAATTCAGGTTTTCATTTAATTTAGTATGACAAAACAAAATATTTCTAGGCCCACATCCAGCCCTGAGCTGATAGTGTCCCTTCTATTGTAGAGTAAAGCTAATCCACAAACATACCGGATGTCAGTACCTGCCAACCCTACGTGGCGACAGCTCGTCCCTCAATAAACTGCCAGAGATCAGATGCAACCACAGAGCCCCAAACACAGTTGGATCTGGGAATCTGACCATTGTTCGTCCATACCTCAACCAGCTCTAGCTCTGATGTCCGTAACTATGTAAAAAACCGGAACTGCATTTAAACCCCATTTGGTGTCTCAGTGTCCAGACTGGGAAGTTCACTTTGCGCCGATGCCGGCCGAGCACTTGACCTACAGTAACTCACTCAGTCCTCCTCACACCCTGTGAGGAAACTCAGGCACAGAGAGGTCACGTGATTTCCAAGGTCAGGCAGGCAGCATCCGCTGGGCGGCTGGGCTCACAAGACTCTTGGTGCCTCACCAGACACTGCCCAACACCCAGAACATTCACATATTCGATGTACAGTACCTACGATATCTTTTTCCATAAATGAGGCGCTTCCTTTCTTATTGTACCGTAGACAAGGGGTAGCAGACATTAGAGGTTTATGGACAAAAATGTATCGGTAGAGAAAAATGACAGAGAAAATGGACCGAGAAAATGAACTTTTTTTGAATTGGGAAAAGGCAGAAAAATACTTTAGTTCAGGCAGTGGCAAAAGCAGTTTCTCCAAAGACCACAGACCAAGATGCCCTTGACCGTGGATAGCAATGATAATCACTTAAGACCAGCAGCAGCTGCCCTCTGCTGAGCCCTGCCAACGCGCCCAGCCTGGCCACGGTGGTTTAGTTGCATCCCGTTGCTGCGCCAGCACAGTGGGTCCAGACTTGGCCTCGTCAATGTCCCATGTTACTTCACAGTGGGGAAAACTAAGTGCTGAGATTAAGCTTCTAGCACAACATTGGAGAGCCAGTGAGTGGACAGGCGTGCTGTGCATGCACCGTGGTTCATCAGTTACTCACAGGAGTTAATTCCAAATCTCTTAAGGATCTGTCATGCCCCAGATCAGGTGCAGGGGAGCTGAGAATGAGTCTGATGCCCCCAGCTGGAGGAGTGCACAGTTTCCTGGGGTCACGGGGAATGAAGGGTGCTCCCCCAGGGCCATGCTCAGAGCAATTGACTCAGTTCACCCTGGGATTTTCCACACGAACACAACTGCCCTGTTGACTAAATTCCTGTGACTTCTTGCACCCAATTTATTTATAATTTTTAAATTGAGGTGAAATTTACATAAAATAAAATTGATCTTTTTTTTTTGAGATAGTCTCACTCTGTCACTCAGGCTGGAGTGCAGTGGTGTGATCATAACTCACTGTAACCTCAAATTCCTGGGCTCAAGGAATCCTCCCACCTGGGCCTCCTGAGTAGCCAGGATCACAGGCATGCACCACCATGCCTGGCTAATTTTTTGTAGAGTCGGCGGTTCCCCATGTTGACCAGGCTGGTCTCGAACGCCTGGAATCAAGCGATCTGCCCGCCTTGGCCTCCCAAAATGCTGGGATTACAGTCATGAGCCACCATGCTCGGCCAAAATGATCTATTTTCAAGTATACAATTCAGTGGCATTTAATACATTCACAGTGCTATGCAACAATCACTTCTGTCGAGTTCCAAACCATTTATATTACTTCCAAAGGAAGCCCTGCATCCATTAAGCAGTCATGTTCCATCCTCCATCCCCCAGCCCCTGGAAACCCCTAATCTACCCTCTGTCTCTACAAATTTATCTACTGTGGATATTCCATGCCCAGAATATGAATATGGAATATTATATGATTATATGGAATCATATGAGAGCTTTTGTATCTGGTTTCTTTCACTTAGCACAATGTTTTCAAAGTTCATCCATGTTGTGGCATGTATCTGAACTTCATTCCTTTTTATGGCTAAATACTATTCCATTATATCAATATGCTATATTTTGTTTGCCCATTCGTCTACTGGTGGACATTTTGGGCTGTCTGCATTTTTGGCTCCTGTGAACTGTGCTGCTGTGGGCATTCATGCATACATATTTGTGTGAATACCTGTTTTCATTCCTCTTGGGTATATACCTAAGAACGGAATTGCTGGGTCATATGGCGATCCTCTGTTTAACTTTTTGAGGGACTGCCAAACTCTTTTCCACAGCAGCTGCATCGTTTTACATTCTCAACAGGAATTCCTCCAAATCTTCCCCATTTGTTATTTTCTGTTCCGCTTGTTTGCTTTTTAATTATAACCATCCTAGTGGGTATGAAGTGGCATCTCACTGTGGTTTGGATCCTTGCACTGAATTTACAGCACTGCTTCCTAACCTTTTGCTCAGCATGAGACACAAAGGAGATGAGTGAACAGCTGGGGTAACCTGGAGGGGCTCTGTCCAGGCATCTGTCCAAGACATGGTCAAACAATTCACCTGCCCGTTGTCCTAGCTACCTAAAGGGGCCTTGGAGGCCCCTGTCAGAAACCCTCTCTTGGGCCACTTGCTGAGAAGCCCTGGAAATGCTCCTTAAGGCCAGAAGGGGTCCATCCATGGACTCTACTGCCCCATGCCTTGCCTGGCCACTCTGAGGACTGAGAGGAGCAGGGTCCGGCACCCAATAACCCATCCAGGGTCATGACGGGACGGCCCAGTCAGCAGGCAGAGGGCAAATCCATGAATTTAGTTGAACAAGATTCCTTCTCTCTTTTGGTAGAAGGCTCAGATACTGGCTCTACCACAAACTCAATGTGAGAAAATATGACTAACAGCCAGCATCACTAGCTAGTGTGTTCACTGCACCAGGCACTGTTCTAAGAACTTTTCGTAAATTAGCTCATTTAATCCTCAGAACAACCCTTAACATCTTCATTTACAGGTGAGGAAAGTGAATCACAGGGAGGTGGCCACCGCCCTAAAGGCATCCTGGAGCCAGTGAGTGGTCAGCTGGGATCCCACCACGGTCCCAGCCCAGGTTCTGCCTGAGTTGCACCGTGCCTCCCTGGGCTGCAGTTCTCCAGCTGGGAGGAAAAGGGCGGGTTTTCTCCAAACAGCAGATCCCTTTGCCAGATGAAATTTACGCAGAACTCTGTCTATTTAGCAGAGAGAAGGGAAGCTGTTCAGAGCGGAGGGTGAGGTCTCAGGTTCCAGTCATCAGGCAGGGCTTTGAGGTCTTCTGGGGAAAAAGGTTTTGGGTTCCCCGATTCTGAGAAATGAATATGACAAAACCCTAGATTCTGGCCCGATGGAAAGGGCACGTCACACTTAATAAGTGTGAAAACAATACCTTATACTTACAAAGCACTTTGTCTGTTTCCAAGGACCCAAACACTTCAGTTGCTCTCAGAGTGAATCATTCCGAAACACCCTAGAGGATTAATGGGGCCCTAAAGAACCTCTATTTCCTAGGACAGAATACTTAGGAAACCGAGAGACCTGCTGATGTGGGTTCTGTGCAAACTGGAGCGTTCCCACTCTTCCATGCTGTGGTTTCAGCTCGTGTGGCAGTCTCTTGCAGCCCGGGAACCGAAAATAACTCCTAAGCATGGAGCACTCACTATGTGCTGGGCCCTGTGCTCAGAATTTTTGACATATCATTTCCCTTAATCCTTATGATGACCCTATGAGGGAGGTACTACAGGACCATCACCCTTCATCCAAAAAAAAAAGAAAAGAAAAGTAAGTCCCAGAGTTTAGTAATTAAGTTGCATATGCCACGTATTGTATAATGTATTGTATAAAATCTCCAGCAGACTGCAATCAAACACTTTAATATTTCTACAGTGAAACCTATGAATATTCACACCAAGTGAAATAAGGAATGACTATAAATAGTCTCACCCCAGTTCAAGTTGTCTGGCTGCCAAATAAGTTTGCGCCAAACTTATGAATAAAGTTTTGGTTTTCAGAACATAATCCTGCCCTAGTGTCTTCCTTTAACAATCAACGAGGCTCTGAGAAGTTAAATGACTTGCTAGCTAGGATAACATAGCTGGTGAAGACTTGAGGCAGAGTTCAAGCCAGAAGTATGTATGACGTTACAGCCCAAGGCTATAACCACTTTGTTACATGCACAGTTTTCTGGGGGAGACAGCTGACAGTTCGAATCCCTGCTCTGTCACTTCAGAGCCATGAGATCTGGGCAAATCGCTTCACCTCTGGGACTCTTAGCTTCTGCGGAGGCCACTGTGGTTGTTCTCAAAGATTCTGGCTCTTGCCCTCTAAGCACATAATCAGCTTACCCTTCCTGACTTGCTTGAAGTTAGGTGTGACCATAAGACTTGCTTTGGCTAAGGAAATGGCAACAGAAGTGATGTGCGTCACTTTTGGAAGCTTCAGGAGCCAGTGTGAGTTTTGCTGCCTTCACTTTTCAATTAGTCACCACCAGGGGCTGTTCTTCTGCCCTGGACCCCAAGTGAGGACACGCTTTGTGGAATAAGGCCTCCTGCTGAACAACAATGGGCACACAGTATGGGCAAAAACAAACCTTTGTTATTTGAAGTCAGTGAGGTTTGGGGACTGTCTGTTACTGCAGCAAAACCTGGCCTATTCTGACTGGTGTAGGTTCCTTCTCTATAAAACAAATTGTGTGAAGGTTGAATGAGACGGTACATATAAAGCTCCGAGGCACTGCATGGCAATGGGTGTATCTGCTAATTCCCTCTCCCATTCTCAGCCTCAATGTCCCCAACTGTAAGAAACAGTTAACTTGCTCTGTTTTAAGGAATGAAACTGCTTGTTAACCTATGAGATGTTAATGGAAAGAATTTTTGGAGCATCCACAAAAACCTGGCTATATTGTCTTACATGTCCCTCTTACCACTCGGGCTTTGATGGGGATGCTGAGATGAGGTGGTGGGAGGTTGGGGACAGAATCCCAGCCCTGGGGCGGGCAGCCTCCTGAGGACTCTGGGTTCCTGACTGAAGCATCAGCTGTGGACCAAATATCCCCAAAGGCAGGGCTGCAAAGGGCCGGAGTGCATCAGGAGGAGGTCAGAAGGGCCACCCGCCTGCCGACAGCTGCTGAGCACAGAGGAGGCACCGTTTCCTCCTCAGGCCAACAGATGGAGGGAGTGAGGCTGTGGGGCAGAGATTCTCTCTGATGAAAATGTGCAGTTGCCACAGGACGTGCATTAAAGCCCCATTTAGCAACACCGATTAAGGAGCTATAAATAGCACCTGGGCTCTCTCACAGGCCATAAAACACTCTTCTCTGCTCTGCTCCCAGCCTGCAGCCTGCCCTGCTTAATTGGGGCTCAAAATAAAATACCTGGAAGGCCGCTTTTTGATGGAAGGCCCTTGTTGCCATGGTGACCAGTTGCTGGGACCAGGATGGGGCAGAGGCTTGATACAGGGCTGCTGAGAGGTAAGGTGGGGAGGAAGAGGAGGAGGAAGAAGGGAGAGAAAGGGGGAGTGAGAAAACATTGATAAAGATTACTGTGGAAGTCTAAAATCACACATCACAAGGCTGATGGAAACACCAGCCTCCGCCCGTAATGGCTACAAAAAATGGCAGCCTCTCCCAGCTGATGGGCTAGCAAATGAGGACCACTGCACCGGCATGGAAGTGGACCTGGCTGGCCCAGGGCGGGCATGGAGGGCAGAGGAGTGAGTTTCAGGCCTGGCTCAGTCCCTGAACATCTGGTGAGCTGGAGCTGCTCCCCGCCTTCTCTGGGCCTTTCCACTGTAAGACGAGGGGCTGAATGAGAAGGTCTCTAAACTAGGACTAACGACTAAATTCCCACCATTGTCAAGAAGGTGGAAGCTCTCACGTGCTGAATCACCTCCCAGATCCATGAAGTGATGGAAGCAAGGTGCACATCAGGGCGTGAGCGGACTGCCACTGTGTGGGTATTTGTGGGAGATGCCTCAGAATACACAGGAGTCTGACAGCATTGCTTGCCTCTGGGAAGGGTGGCTGGAAACAGGGATGGACAGGAGACTCATCACTGTCGTGTTGTAATAAAACCTTATTAAATGTATTCAAAATAAATATAATCTGAACTTAAAAAACTGAACTCTAAGAGGCCCAGCTTCGATGAATAAATACCAGAGAGAGCAGTGGGGTCGCCCTCTATGACCTGGTCTCTTGGCTGACAGCTCTCTACCTCGTATGCACCTTAAACTGCTCACAACCTCCTGAACGCCGCTGTGCAATTAAACGCTGCTGTGCCTTCACACGTGCTGTACCCTCCCCTGAAAGGCCATTTTTGGTCTTCTCTCCATCTAGGGAAAGGGATATATGAGTCTTTAAATCTCAACTCAAATATTTCTCCTCTGTTGGCACTTCCTTGATGCCACTGCTGACCCAAAGACTTGATATTCTTTCTCCTGCACGCCTCCTGGACTGCCCAGAGCCCTTTATTAAGGCTCATCTCCTTGAATTCTCATTACTGTTATTTGTGTGGCTACTCGATAAACTATGGACTCTTTGAGGCAGAGCCTGGGTCTGATCCTAGGGAAGTACCCCAGGCCCTAACACCGAATGCCGCTTAGTAAATACTCTGCACTTCTGTGACCAAATGCACACAGAACATCTAGTCCAGGTGGCTCCCTGGTGGTCTAGCCACCAAAAATCAAGTCTTTTCTCTCATTCCGCCTCCTGTTTGGCCTCATTTGAATGCTGGGAAAGTTCATTTTCAGAATTAGCCCGAGCAAAATATAATTAGGAAGGGAAGCCCTGCAGCAAGAAGTGATCTCGGCAGACGCAACCGGCAGTGCACAGGGAGGGGCCTGCCCCGCTGCTCTGCCCACTGCGGTAATTGATTTGGTGAGTTATTCATAGCAAAGCTGTCATCTGGGTGTTCACCTTGGCCACCTCTCTGTCTGCCTGCTTGGGAACCCTGTGGCAACAAGACACCCCTGAGAAGGGGCTGCCAGGTAGAGGCTCCTGGGCTTGGGGATTTAACTAGCTCTGTGAACTCAGTAAGACCCTGACCCCCACTGGCCCCTATTCACAGCAGAGGGGGCTTGCACCAGAGTCCCTAAGGCCCTGCCCACTTGGACACTATCTGGAATTTTAAACATTAGCCCAAGCAGGACAGAATAGCGGAAGACGCCACTACAGAGAAACAAATAAAAATCTTATTTATTTATTTATTGAGACAAAGTCTCCCTCTGTTGGCCAGGCTGGAGTGCAATGGCAGGAAGTTGGTTCACTGCAAACTCCACCTGCCGGGTTCAAGCGATTCTTGTGCCTCAGCCTCCTGAGTAGGTGGGACTACAGGCATACGCCACCACGACTTTTTAGTAGAGATGGGGTTTCACCGTGTTTCCCAGGCTGGTCTTGAACTCCTAACCTCAGGTGATCCACCCATCTCGGCCTCCCAAAGTGCTGGAATTACAGGCATGAACCACCGTGCCTGGCCAAAAGGGGATGCAAGGCCATCCCACTAGTTATAGGGCCATATTCACATGCAAGACAGACTCCCAAGGGGAAACCCAGAAACTGAAGGAAATACCTCTCTTCTTAGGACTCTGAGTTGAAGGCACTGTTGAAACATGCCTTCACCAATACTGTCCACGCCCTGGATGGAGGCGTAGCAGAAGGACATAGGCCAGGCTCAATTCTGTTTCCTCTGTCACTGAACAGACTTCTCTTTTCTTGTTTATTTATTTGTTCCTAAGTCTTTTGCATTCCTAGGAACACATCTTTCCAGTGAGTGAAGCAACATTATCATGGAGATTGTCTTATCACTCTGATTTACTCAAAAGATAAATCATTTATGAACTTCCATTCTACTAACCTTTATGTTAGTTACTAATAGATTTCGGAAGCTTTTGCCTCTAGCATCCTCCACCTGCCCTTTAGGTAAAACATTTCAGTTCCCTCGGGGAGATCCCTGAGGCTTTGCCCCATTCCAGCCCCAGGCGTGAAGTCTCTGACCACGCTGAGCCAATCAGCACATTCCAGTCCAGTGGCCACCGTGATTGGTTCAGGGGTGGGCCTGAGACCCAAGTGGGGCCCACGAGACCACATTCCAGGACTTGTGCTGAGCAAGGCCTGCAGTAACAAAGAGCAACAGGTGGACCCAGGGGCTCCTCGAAGTCATCTGGGTACCTGAGAAAGATGACCCCATAGAGGGGCCTCTAGAACGTGTAGGTAGGAGAGGCTCAGGAGTGGTGGTCTGTGAGATGGTGATCTAGGAAACACTGTCTACTTAGATCGTGTTATTTCAGGTAGGTTGAGAGTGTGGGCCTAAAGCCCCAAAAGACACCCCTAAGGCGACGCTAAACCTGGAGAAAGAAGAGCTGCGAAATGGAGACAGAGATGCCAGATCCTGCCAATGGTGTTTAAACCTGGGATACAGATGAGGCTTAAGCAACTAGAACTACCAGTGATAAAAGCACATATATTCCTTGTATTAACTTAAGGCAGTTTGAGGTCAGGTCTTCTGTTCCTTATAAAAGAATACAACTAACAAACCACCTCTGCTGTGCTAAGCCCAGCCTAGATCCTGAACTTGGGTTCTTGAACTATGATCGGCGGTAATTGCTGGTGGATACCCTAGGGTGTGGTAGAGGGGCTCTGGTCCGGTGAAGAAAGGCATGGGATGAGAATTGCCCTTAAGAGGGCTGGAGTCAGAGCAGATCCCAGGGTCGGCCAGAAGCCATACCGCCTGCCCTGAGCTGCCTGAGGCTAGGCCGAGGCGCACACTTAGAGGAGGAGGTGCTGCCTTCATGGAGTGGTCCGAGGACTCCAGAAAGCATAGCTCCACACATCTCCCCCACTGATACCTCAAAACCCACCTGAGCAGTTTTCCTTGAGTTCAATGCAACATAGGGGGACAACAAAGAGTCGGGGAATGACCAAGTTAGAAAGACACCAGCCCACACAGGAGCTGAATAAAAAAGGATCTGCCACCTAAAGGGCTGGAGTGGCTGACTCAGTGCCACCGCGGCCAGTCTCGGGTAGAGCACAGATTAGAACCCCTGAATTTTCACTTCCAGATTGTAGTGCCTTAGACTGGCCGGTATCTGTTGTCTTTGCTATTGATTTACATCCCTTTATGCAAAATCTCTACCACCAGGTGGCGATGTAGAGTTACCGCATGCAGTGTGGAATTGCAAGTGGCCATCACGGATTCGCTTTTATGAAAGTATACCTTTACTTCATCTAAAAGAAAATAAGTATTTTACCAGGAAAGGGAGATGAATAAGAAAAATTTTAAATACTTAGTTTTTAAAAAAGGTAGTAAGGGCCGGGCGCGGTGGCTCAAGCCTGTAATCCCAGCACTCTGGGAGGCCGAGGCAGGTGGATCACGAGGTCGAGAGATCGAGACCATCCTGGTCAACATGGTGAAACCCCGTCTCTACTAAAAAAATACAAAAAATTAGCTGGGCATGGTGGTGTGTGCCTGTAATCCCAGCTACTCAGGAGGCTGAGGCAGGAGAATTGCTTGAACCCAGGAGGCGGAGGTTGCGGTGAGCCGAGATCGCGCCATTGCACTCCAGCCTGGGTAACAAGAGCGAAACTCCGTCTCCAAAAAAAAAAAACAATAATAAAAATAAAAAAGGTAGTAAGCATTTAAAACTGTGATCCACTTTATTATAACTTAGAAGGCAAATAAAAGATTTATAATCATGATGGCTTACATTGTGTCTTCTTTAATAATTACTTGTCTCTTTCTAACCCGTCAATAAGGGAGTGGAGAGAAACCATTCCTTGAAGTCACACTCGCCTGGCTTTGAAATCCAACTCTGTCATGTATTAGCTCTATGTTTTTGGCCAGTCACTTCTCCTTGAGCGCAAATGATC
Source organism: Saimiri boliviensis (assembly GCF_048565385.1). Taxonomy (NCBI): domain Eukaryota; kingdom Metazoa; phylum Chordata; class Mammalia; order Primates; family Cebidae; genus Saimiri; species Saimiri boliviensis. The sequence goes on from NC_133457.1 coordinate 48,994,595, forward strand.
CATGTGTAACAATGAATTCAATACCACTCCGCAGGGGGCTGCTGCATCCTCCAGGGACCGTATATAGCAGGTGTTCAATAAATCTCGAATGAATGAATGAGGTACCTAGTGGGATGCTTGGCGTAATATAGCAAGTGCCCAATAAATGACACTTATTACTAGAGGCCAAAGGGAGGCAGATCTATCAACGAAATGATAGGCCATGGGCAGTAAGAAAGGGGGCTTTGTAGGAGGTGTGGGAACTCCGTGGGAGGCCAGGAATCACACAGCAATGGTGGCTGCCCACCGGCTTACTGCACAAGGTGGATGCCTTTCAACTTCAGTGTGTAACATCCCGTCTCACTACACACCTCATCCTCGAAGCCCCTCTGGAATCCCTTCTGCCTTGTGGTGACGTTCTGAAGGAGAATTCCCATCCACCCTTTCCTGTGGGCCTCTCTGGCCTCGCCTGTGAAAAAGAGGCTAACGTGTTCCTGAATGTATGGTGCTCAAGGAACTCGGTCCCCCAGTGCTTTAAGGAACTCAGTCTCCTCATTCATCTGATGCCATGGTCTTGAGGGCCTGGACTTTCCAGGCTCAGACCTCATTCTCTACTGCAAAACCCCAAGCCAGCTTGGATGGTACCCCTCCCTTCCAGAGGTGGGATCCTGGGTTTACTCCTCCCCCTCAGGCTGACAGGCCTTCCCAGGGGCACAGAATTCTTTTAAAAGGAGCATTGGTTCACTTCAAACCTCCTCAACTCTAACGGCGCAAATTATGTGACGCTTTATTTTTCCCAGCTTGAATGGGTAGAGCTAGCACCTCATAAAGTGACAGGGAAAATATTTGGCTGGTTTCGTAAACCGGGGCCACAAAGGCTCACTTGTGATGGGCGGCCTTGCAGCCTGTGCCGGCTCCCAGGACGCCCCGGTGGGCCCCGCCCAGGTCTGGGCAGTGAAGCCTGCAGACACCACTGCCTGCCTGACACCGGCCACCTGTGTGCAGGCCACGAGGCCTGGCAGCCTTTCAGTCCCGCCTGGCCATCTCCTTCCACAGACTTCCAGAATCTAAGCTGCCAAAAATAACCCCAGCCATCTGCCATGCAGAGGAGATCCTTGGGGTGTGTCTGGGAGGCTCTCAAAGAAGCGTCTGCAGTGTGTCCGGGTCACAGTCTGGCCCCTGCAGGCTGTCCTCAAGGAATCCACAAACTTACCTCTTGATAAACTCATGGACTTTCTCCCCTTCCCCAAGACCCGAAGCACTTTCCAGCCTTGGCCCCTGCCATTCCCACTGCCTGGAGTGCCTTTCCGCTGCTCTCTCCCTCCAGCCCATTCCCACCCCATCTCAGCACTGCACAGGGTCCCCCCACCACCCAGTACCTCTGTCATTCTGCACCCGCAGGGACCCGCAGGCGCTCACTGCCCATACCCCTCATTAGATAATCACACCCTTCTTGGGGCTGCTCTCTTGTTTAATGCTGGGATTATTTATTTCACTGCTGAGATCCTTTCACTGACACCTCATTTATTAGAAACTGTTGGGGAAAGGCTTTCTCAACATGAGTGAATTTGTCTCATCAACTGTCCTTTTAAGTGACCAACCTACTTTGAGCATAATCTCTTTGGGTGGGAATTTTTCTAAGACTCATTATTCCCTCATCTTTTTTCATTTTTTTTTTTTTCTGAGACAGAGTTTTGCTCTGTTGCTCAGGCTGGAATGTAATGGTACAATTTTGGCTCACCACAACCACCGCCTCCCGGGTTCAAGGGATTCTCCTGCCTCAGCCTCCCGAGTAGCTGGTATTACAGGCATGTGCCACCACGCCCAGCTAACTTTGTAGTTTTAGTAGAGATGGGGTTTCTCCATGTTGGTCAGGCTGGTCTCCAACTCCTGACCTCAGGTGAACCGCCCACCTGGGCCTAATCTTAAACCAATCACCCGAAGCATAAATGAATCCATCATTTTGGAGGATTCAGAATTAGAAAAAAAAACAAAAAACAAAAAAAAAAACCCACAGTCATTTTTGGTACTGCAACCTTGCTTTGCCTGGCTCCGGCGGGCTGGGCCCCACGCCCCTTTGCTGATGGCTCCGAGGAGATGCACTTTGAGAGTCTTGTTTGCTGTGGCTGTTCCGTGTTCCTTGAGTGGGTAGGCAGTTGGCTGCCGGGGGCTGCGGCTGGTGCGCCTGTCTCTGGCCTCACCTACCCGTCATTCTCATTTGTGGTTTCTGTTGTGTGGAGGTAATGGGAGGCAGGTGACCAAGCAGGTGTAAACTGCAAGCAAGTAGCACCCGAGAAGACCTTTCTTTTCTTTTTTCTTTTTCTTTTTCTTTTTTTTTTTTTTTTGAGCAAAGTCTCACTCTGTCTCCAGGCTCGGGTGCAGTGGTGCGATCTCAGCTCGCTGCAACCTCCGCCTCACAGGTTCAAGTGATTCTCGTGCCTCAGTCTCCTGAGTAGCTGGGACTACAGGTGCCCCCCCCACCACACCCAGCTAATTTTTGTCTTTTTAGTAGAGAGGGGGTTTCACCATGTTGACCAGGCTGGAGAAGACCTTTCTTTAATAGACTTCAAGACAGAAGTTGATTCCTTCCCAGGCACCAAGTGAGTGTTTTCCGTTCATTTTCAGGGTCGGGACTGTGAAGAGCTGAGGGCACCAAACGTGTGTGCTGTTCCGATGCTGCCATTTCCTTGGGTTGATGAGTGAGCTGGATGGGAAGCCCCTTGTTGCCTGTCGCGGGGCCCCTCTGTGTCCACACTTGCCTGACCTGGGTAGCTCAGTAGCAAGTCCCAGGTGACTTGCCTTGGGGGATGTGGCCTACCCCAGGGTTTACCATTATCAGCTCTTGCTGTAGAATGAACTGCATCTTGAAAGGGCATGCTGGGCCTGCAAATGGAGCCCGCTCAGAGGGGGCCGTGGCTCCAGGCCAGTGTACGCTGCCGTCTTCAGAAGCTTCCCCTCTGTCCCTGGGATTCCTAAAGCCTGGTTGCAAACAATCAGGTATTGGGAAAACAGAGATGTCAGTTTTATGCAGCACACAGGACAGGTATGGCCATTTGGGAGCCATTCCTTGTTTTGTAAGTGACCATATTTGATTTGGGCTGCAGGGAATCCTCTTTTACGGTCTGGGAATAGAGGGGAGTCCCTGGAGCCCAAGTATGAGGTAGAGGCAGAGATGCAGCCTCTTCAAGGGCAAGGTGAAGCTTGGCTGCCCTGAGGCTTGATGAGTCCTGCCGGTGTTCTCCTGGCGATGCTTCTTGGAGCAACCTCGCTGACCTCCAGGCGTCTCAAAGGCACCGCCTACCTGTTAGTAAGTCTGTAATTTTGCCCATACCCCAACTTATCCTTACTCAAAATTTTCATATATACAAAGTTTCCGTTCCTGCTTGGTTCCTTTATCCTTTGTGAGACCCTGCCTGCTTCCCCAGCTTTTTATCCTGCCATGCTCCCTGCATGCCACCTGAGCTCCTAAATTGTACCACGCTCCCTTGTGCCACAGGGCCTTTGCACACGCTGTGGCTGCTGCCTAGAATACCTTTTTCTTCATCCCTCACCCCTAAACAGGCCCCTCGCTTGTTAATTCCTCCCTTAAGCTTAGAGGTTGCTTAGATTGGCCTTCTCTGGCTCCCAAGACAGACCAGCCCCTCATCACATGCTCTCCCAGGACCATCCACCTTCCCAGCATGCCACCCTGCACACTAGGAACCACAAGCGAATTTCTGTAAGCGGTTGTGCGTGTGTCTTCCTTGCTAAGTTGTACGTTCCATGGGGTGGGATCCCTGGCTACCTGTTCACTGCTTCATCGTCAGTACCTAGCACAGGGCCTGGCCACGGCACCTGCTTTGTAAATGTCACTCAGTGACTACACCCCTCACTCCAGCTCTAGCCACACTGAGCTGCCCCAGACCCCGAGCCCTCTCATAACTCCGATTTCTTGCTATTTCTGCCTGGGTACACCTTTCTTGCCTGAGTAATTCCTACTCCTTGATGAAGGAATGAATGAATCAATGAAAGCATGAATAAACAATTAGAACTTTGGTGATTTATGTGAGAATCTACTGCACAACTGGAAAGGCACGAAACGTGGGGCCGGAGGAGAATTCTTGCAGGAAAAGGCCCTTGAGAAGGAGCGTTGCCTTCAGGGAAGCACGAGGACTTTGCAAGCACCCCCCACCTGCTTCAGGGAAACCTGCAAGTCTCCAGTGAGCAAGGGCTGGTGCATGGAAATGAACAGGCCAAACTATTAGGACTAACCGAAGATGGACAACACGTTGTCGGGGCATCTTCCCTTGAGTGTGCTGCCAGCTGTTTAGCTTAAGGGATGGTAAAACATTAATAAATGGGAAAGAACCTAGGTGTCCATCATCTAGGGAATATTAGGCAGGTGATGGTGATCACCTCTGTGTGCCAGGACCGTCCTGGGCAGTTTATACCCATTCTATGACTTAATCCTTAGGAGAACTTTGCGAGATGGGGATTCTTGTCTCCATTTTACAGATGGGAAGACAGAGGCTTGAAAAAGTTGAGTAACTCAGCCATGGTTCCAGAACTAGCTTGGGGCAGAGCTGGGCTTTACCCCTGGCAGCTGGACTCCTAAGTCTCCGCCACAGCTGCAGAGTGAGGGGCTGAGCAGAGGCTACCAGGCAAGTGTTCCCAAGCTGAAGACAGAAGGGCTGTCATGGAAAGAAGGTTCCCAGCCCCTGGTCCTGCCAGGTCTGTTTCTCCTGACCAGCCTTAGTGCAGGGCGGACAGGAGGTGCAAAAGGTGGGCCTCAGAGGTCACTCTGGCCAGTTCACAACAGCATGGCAGGGTCAACCTGGTAGGGGCCATGGCAGTCTCCAAGGGGCAAGAGTTGGGCTCTAAGGTAGGTCCACCCACCATTCTCCACAGGGGCCTCCTCCACTGCCAGCCTCAGAAGGTCCAGGTGGCATTTTATAGGGCCAGTGCCATCACCCATGACAACTTGTACCACATCCTTCCACACTCACAGAGCCACAGGTGGCAGGGGACCCAGCCCTCGGCTGCCTGGAAGTTTCCATTCCCTTCTTGGCCATCATGCATCCCCACCACCAGAGGGGAAGCTACCTGGCTTGGGCCCTGGAAAAAGGGGCCTCCGATCACTTCACGGGGACCCTTTGTTGAGTTTATACAACAAGCATTCACCAGAGGGCTACAGTGTAGGTACCAAGGCCACCCTCCCTTCTCTCCTTAGGCCCCTGCCCATGTTCAGGGCTACCAGACCCCAGGACTCAAGGGACCCACTCCACAGGCTCTCTCTCCTCTCCCCTCCTGCCCCCTCCCCACCCTTGGTCCCACCTGTTCAAGCCACTGTGGCAAGTCATTCCTGAGCAGTGGAGAACCTTTGCTTCACATTGGCTGAGCAGATGTACCCTAAGCCAGTGTTATCAGTTTCCTGGGGCTGCCACGGACTGTGTAACTTCACAGAAATTTACTGCCTCACAGTTCTGGAGGCTGGAAGTCCAAGATCAAGGTGTCTACGGCGTTGGTCCCTTCTGAGGAGTGTGAGAGATAATCTGTTCCCCGCCTCTCCCTTAGCTTCTGGTGGTTTACTGGCAATCTTTGACTGTCTTTGGCATCTAGATGCATCTCCCTGGTCTCTGCCTTCGTGTTCACAGGGCGTTCTTGTGTGCACATCTATGTCCAAATTTCCCCTTTCCATAAGAACACCAGTCACAGCAGATCCAGGCCCACCCTGATGACCTCATCTTAACTTATGACATCTGCAGCAACCTCCTTTCCTGATGAGGTCACTTTCTGAGGTGCTGGGGGTTAGGACATCAACAAATGAATTTGCAGGTGGTGGGGGAGGGGAGGGGGGTGACAGAATCAACTCATAACACTACTATCTACTTTCTGCAAGGGAAGACAAGGGTTGCCAGGGAAGATTAAGGCAGAGCCCAGCAGCTGACGACAGGGCAGTCAGGGTGAGCACCGGAGAGCAGTGAGAGAGAATGAGTGAGAGTAAGACACATGGGCAAAGTCAGCACAGAGGGCAGAGCCATGGGGAGCCACAGGAGGAGGCCACATGGCTGCTGTGTGGCTGACAACAGCCACTGCCACAAACTTGTGGCTTCTTAGGCCTGGAAAAGTCCAGTCAAGACAGTACTAGGGCATGTGTCTGATGGTTGCATGGTTTATAACAGTCCTTAACGGAAGGGGATTCTCAGAAAGAGGGAACAGAGGCTCTGTTTGATTGACCTCAGGTTAGGGGGGATGGCCTCAGTACCAGCACATTCTGGTGCCACGGTGTCCTGTTCTTAACTAAATCTAAGCCCCCAATAAAACACCTTCCCGATAAGACTAACTTCCAAGCTCACACAACATGAATTCCCTACTCAGGAAATCACCCCACAATCCTAAGATTCTGCAAGGCACTAACCAACGTCTGAAGCTTCGAAGTATACACTTTGGTTAACAAGATATCTTTTCTGAAAACTCAGATGGCATTCAGCATCAGCAATGTCAGAAACAGTTTTATTCCTTGCCTCATCATTTTTATTCCTAACAATCTATCACACAGATATAAATAACGTGGGTGGAAAATGTTTAAGCAAAAGCATTCCCTGCAATATTACTTATAAATTATAAACTATACATGCAAAATAAAGGACATGAATTGGATTATGGTATAACCACACGGTGACATATTATTTAGTCATTAAAAGTTGTATTATCCCATTACTATGGTTTAAATGTCCCACTAAAACTCAATGGTGATATTTAATTGCTATTGTAACAGTATGAAGAGATGGGACCTTTAAGAGGTGAGAGCTTCTGAGGGCTCCACACTCATAAATACGTTAATGCTGTTACTGCAGGAGTGGGTTAGCATCTCAGGAGGCGCCTCCTGATGAAAGGATGTCTGGTCCTCATCTGGTCTCTTTATCATGTGCTCGCTTCCACCTTCTGCATGGGATGACCCTTGCTGGATGCCAGGGCCATGCTCTTGGACTTCCCAGCCTCCAGAACTGTGACCCAAAGAAACTTCTGTCTTTATAAATTACCCAGTCTCTGGAATTGTATTCTAGCAGCAGAAAATGAACTAAGGCATCCACCAACACCACTATTACCTTTCACTGTTCTGGATATATTAGCCAAATGATTACATTTAAAAAAGAAGGCAAAATCGTTATTAACTGCAGATGATTTGATGGTATGCCTAGAATACCCAAGAGAATCAAAAGAGAATCTACTAGAGGAACTTCGAATTCAGTGAGGCAGATACTTACAAAATTGGTAACAAAAAAATCATCAGCTTCCCTCTAGACAAACAACGAGTTAGGAAATATAATGAAAGATAGGCTTCCTTTCATAGTAAAAACAAAAAAGATGAAATACTTACGGATAAACGTAACAAGAATTACATAAGACTTGTAAGAAAAAATTAATTATACTAAAAGATATAGCAAAAGCTGAATAAATGGAAAGATATTTATGTTTGGATTGGCATACCCAACAATTTAAAAATATCATTGATCCCTTAAAATAATCTATAAATGCCATATAATATCAATAAAAATACCAACAGGATTCGTGGGGACCATACTAAAATAATTAACTAAAATTCATCAAAAAAAAAAGCACAAAAGAAGAAAGAGAAAAATGTCTAAAACAAAGAGGCGTAAGGTAAGAGTGGTTCTGTCAACTATTAAAACAGATTTTTAACCATAGCATTATAGTAATTAAAACCATTTGGTACCAGTACAGGACTGGACGGATCAGTAGAATACTGCATTTCTCTGAAAACTGGCAAATAGTTGCTGGTTAGTAAGAAAATGGTTTGGTGAAGCAGGAAGGGCATGGATTTAAGAACCAGACAGGTCTGAGCTGTCCTCGCAGCCCATGTGACCTTAGACGTGTCTGGTATTTGCTCTGAGCCTGTTTTGGTTTCATGTGAATATTATGAGAATTAAGTAGTGTAATGTATGTAAAGTGCTCAGACTAAGAACTCCAATATAGTGGCTCCTCATTAAAGGGTCACTATTATTATCAATAATGTTCTTATTATTGGTTATCAAATTTTCTTTTAAAATTATTTCAATTATTCAATATTATCAATCTGCCACCCAATCAGAGGCTCACTGACCTTTTGCTCTGTGGGACCAGCCCCATCTCAGTTCCCTGTCAGATCCTACCTCCCTCCCAGATATAGCTCCCTGCAGATCCCAGGGACCATCCCTCCTCATCGAACGGGAGGGAGGCCAGTCTCTTCCCTCTGTGGAAAACAATCAGAAAGTCAAAGCAAAGAGGCCTTAGGAGATAGTTCTCAGAGAGGATAAAAAATATAAGAAATGTGTGGCTGAGTGTGGTGGCTCATGCCTGTAATCCATCCCAGCACTTCAGGAGGCCAAGGCGGGTGGATCACCTGAGGTCAGGAGTTCGAGACCAGCCTGGCCAACATGGGAAAACCTTGTCTCAAAGAAAAAAAAAGAGAATATGGGAAATGCGTGTCTTTAGAGAAAAACATGGGCAGTCTCAGTAACAAACTATCTGTAGTTTGAAAGCCTTGGTTGAAATACCATCCATGGGTCCAGGGTGGTGTTGGTGAAGCTCTTCCCATTCTCAGGCTAGGTGAGAGCAGGAACGATGGTGGAAATGAAGGAATCAGTATGGCGGGTCCAAGGGCGAACAAAGGCCCTGGTCAGTCTGCAGCAATGGCCTATGCAAGGGCAGAAGGACACTGGGTCACCTGGGGGCTGGGAGCTGGTGATGGAGAGCCCCCATGCAGGCTGAGTGGCATGGCCTGGTTCCAGTCACCATCACAGACTGTCAGGAAAGGGGGAAAATGGAAAGAATGGGTATTTCAGGGTGATGAATTTAGAAGGCATGCACAAAGACAATAGATTGAGGACAAGGAAACCAGAGGCAGGACACGTGGCTGTGATGCTCATTCGGCTGACCAGGACACAGGGGAGAAGGCCATGGGCCCGTTTCAACCGTGAGGCACTCGTTCCAAGCACAGGACTCTGGACTACATGTTTTTCAAGGGCCTTAAAAAATGTTCGAGACATGGGGTGAACTTACTGGTTCAAAAACTACTGAAAGAAAATCAGAAAATTAAAATTAATACGTTTTAATTAAACGCCCATAAAAAAAGAGCATTATGTCAAGAAGTCATGTGCAACTTACATCACAGTTACACGTCGGTTCTATTTAATGGAGGATGCTATATACTTTAATATGTTTACTACAATGTTACCAAATGCGTGAGCCGCACATGCTGGAAAAAGAGAGATAACACAAAGAGTATGGAATTAGAAACCCAATGGTCTCCATACTCTAGGAAATCTGGCATAGTGCAGTTAGATGGAACCCATTAGGGATTCCTGTAAAATCCTGCTTTTAGGCCTTGGAAATCCAGCTGGCAGGACAGGAAGAGTTGGCCTAGCAGTATGTTCCATGAAAGAGAGTCACAAATTCTCTGAAATAGGGCAATGTGAGTGGGCTGTTCAATCAGCTAAGACTAACAGAGGCGGCATCAAAAGAAGTATAAGGTCCAGATGATGGGAGGTGAGGGTCTACTACAACCTGTTTTAGGAGGCCCCTAGTGTCTGACACATCATGTACCTCCTTTGGTCCCTAACCTCATGTGCCATCTTATTAACCTATCTAGCCGTTTCTCCCAGTGGCCCAGGGCGGCTGTCACATCCTAGGGTTGGCTCCTCTTCTACAAGGAAGCATAATAAAAGGCTTCTGGCTGAGGCAAAAGGTACCTCTGGTTCCTCCGTCTCAGGTGTTATTCCTACCTCTGCTCTTCCCCACTCACCGACCTGCTCCCTTCCCGGCTACCCTGAGACTTTGCTGGGACTTGATGTTGTCAAAACTCATACAAATCCTAATGTCACCTGGCTGTGTTGTCTGCCACGGCCCCGACATCAGGCAGAAGGGAGTTTCCACTTTTTGCTGTGAGAAGGATGGATGGGGAGGGCCTGTGCTCTTCCTGCCCAAATCCAGGCCTTGGGTCCCAGTCCAGACTTGCTCTCAGGAGTTCCTGGCTCCCCACTGAGTCTGCACCCAGGATCACCAATAATCTCTGCCACATCTCCCCCTGGGCCTCCCTCATCCTGAGAGGATACCTCTGCCCACAGTGCTACCTCCACCCTGGTTAGCCCCAGGCCCAGACTCATAAGCAGAAAGCATTGGGGTAGGTTATCTAGGATGTCCCGAGGGGACAGGACACAAGGGGTCCAGGTCCTGGCAGCTTCCAAGAAGTTTGGGTGGCACGGGCCCTCCCCATCCATCCTTCTCACACAGAAAAGTAAAAACTCCCTTCTTCTGCCTGATGTCTGGGGCCATGGGGGACAACAGAGCCAGATGACATTAGGATTTATATGACTTCTGACAACACCAACTCCCAGCAAAGTCTCAGGGGAGCCGGGAAGGGAGCAGGTGGGTGAGCGGGGAATGAATGAGTCTGTTCTGCGCTCCAGGACAGGCTCTTCCATTATGCATTTGTATTCATTCCGTAGCCATGGTGCTCCAGGCAGCCGCCCAAACAATACAGAGGACACAGCTGTTGAGGAGCTTATAGTCTCAAATTTTCCGCCTCCGAGTAGCCGGAAATCCCTTCCTGAACATGCCCTCCACGGTGGCGGCAGCAGAGTGACTCTCTGGGGACTGCGGAGGCTGTGGCTTCACCCTCACACCTAGCATGGCAGGCACATTTCTGCCGGGTGGCTGATGTGGTCTTCACCCCCGGCCCTGGCCTGCCTCGGCCTCTTCCCCACTTCTAACTCAAACAGGGACCCACGAGTCACACCCGTTTGGCAGCAGAATACAGCGCCAGCCAATAGGAGCCTTTTCTCTTGTAGGAGACAATGCATCCCTCGTGGCCTCTAAGGTACCTCTAAATCTCCCATGTTCTCCGGGAGGAGCAGTGCAGCCACAGAGAAAATGGATGAGGTCTCCGAGTCAAGGGAAGCACAGGCAGGAGAGTGGGGAAGGGACATCAGGGAGGACTGTCCTCAGCCAGCTGCAGGGTGAGCCAACACAAGGGGCAGGGCAAGGAGGCTGGGGTATGTGTACACCAACCCTCCAGACGGTAATTGAGGGCGGCCCCCAGGGGGCAAAGCAGAGGTGGTTGGGGGTGGGGGGGCACAAGAGAAAACCTTCAGACCAAGAAACAAGCCAGCATCTCAGTCTAGCAGGCAACCAGCTTCCTCCTCAGGGTGCAATAACGTGGTTTCCAAGTGAAAGCATTTTGTTACAGGACTTTTGTGGGGGTTAAAAAAAAAGGCCCAGGAGTAAACACAATATTCAACCCATGTTCTCTTCAGGCAGTCATTTCAAAATTGCCTCCTCCAAGAGGCCTTCCTTGAGTCTCTCACCAGCCATTCTCCGAGTTCAGGGCACAGAAGCGCGTGCAACAGCTCTCCAGCTCAGCTCCCTCCGAGGTGAGTGACAGAGACAAGGAACTGCCCCATCTCCCCATGGTCACCTGGAGAGGGCAGGCGTGGAGACTGTCCCCTGGATGTCTCATGGCAGCCAGTGCAGATCTGGAAACAGCCAGGCACAAATGCAATGATTTATTCATTCACCAAGTTCCCATGCACCTCCTCTGTGCTGGCCCAGTGCTGGAGGCTAGAGCTGCAAAGACCAACCAGGCCCTCGGTCAGGTGCAGAGGGTCACGGCGGGAGAAGAGTGGGAGCTGCGGGAGCCGGAGGAGGAAGAGAAGGTGGGCATGAGCAGTATCAGCCTCAGGGTGGACCACTGAGCCTCAGCCCACCCCAGGCAGCAAGGCCACGGCAAGCTACTTTAGAGATACGGCAAGCATGTCCGGCTGCCAACAACTACAGGGAATTGGCCAGGCCGCGGGGGCATTTGCCTGCTGGGACCTGGCTGGCTTTTTTTTTTTACAGACATCACATGGGGCTGGTGCTGCTAGTTCCCACTTCCCAGAAATGAAAACAGAGGCTCAGAACACAGCAACGACCAGAACAAGGTCACATGGGTGATCCGTGTGGTATTAGAAGAGGGGGCCATTTGGAAGGAGTTCAGCAAGGCAGGTTCAGGCTCTGGAGGACCAGGGGAGAGGGCACAAGGCTCTCCATGCCCAGCTGGTGAGGAGGGCCCTCGGCTTCTGGTCTGAGGTTGCTGCAGAGGTTGGACTGCTCATCAGAGCCTCTGTGTGTGATTATTATGAATGGGGGACGACGGGAGGGAAGCACAGCTGGGCCTTGGCAGCTGGCATGGCCCTTCTCCCGTGCTGCAGGGTGGGAAGGTGGCTCCGGAGATCCGGAAGCTGCACCGGTGGCTAATCCACCACGGGCCTCCAGCCCGGCTTAACCTCTCTGGGCCTCCTCTGTGTCACCTAAGATTGAACACTGTTGACGGAGTACACCACGGTGGGGCAGAATCAGTAAGGAGACAGACTCACGTTTGGATCCTGGCTCTGTCACTTATTAGTTGGGGTGACCTTGGGCAAGTTATGTGACCCCTCTGAGCCATCTATAAAGTGCAGAGAAATTAAGGCCCACTCTGCAGATTTGCTGGGGAGATTTACAGTATGAAAAGTGCTTACCACAAGGTATGGCATTACATTTTATTGTTGTCATCAGATTCAGCTGGCATTTTTAGGTTTAAGTTCCAAGAAGCTTTGATTTTTTTTTTTCCCTACAGACTCTCCTTTGAAAGAGAACCATTTCACCTCCCTGCACTCCCTTTGCAAACGTTCCCGCAGCCGCCTCATCTTCCACCACCTCTTCCCATCCCATCCAGGCAGAGGGCTCCTGACACCTTTTTCTGTCAGGCAGCCTCAGCCTCATTACCACCCCATCCCCAGAGCCACCCTAAAGCCTGCATTGTAGGCCAGCGGCCATGGTCTGAGCACAGCAAGGCCTGGGGAGGGAAAGAGGCAGGCGGAAGGAGCGGAGCCCAAGCATCGGACTAGCCTGGAAACAGCTGCGTGGTCTTGGGCCTGTCACTTCACCCCTCTGAGCCTCGTAAAATGGGGCGAGCAGCTCCTCCCTGCAGCAGCACAGGCGCGAGGAAGTTGCTAAGACAGTGAGTGTGCACTGGCACATAGGAAGGCTCCCTTCCTGTGCTGGGAATGTTGCCTCCTCGTTCCCTGCCTTGGGACAGTCCCAGGTTGCTCACCCGGCCTCAGCAGCAGTAAACCCCACAGCAAGAGCCTAAGCCCCCATGCCAGTCACGCCTCCAGAGGGCCAGCTGGTGGGGCAGTCCAGGCAAAAACAGTAGAAGCCTGAGCAGACCTCAGCTGGCCAGAGCTGCTCTTGCAGGGTGGGGCTACATCCCGGCCTCAAGGCGCACTCCTGGTGCACAGGGGCACATGGAGATATGAGCTGTATCAATAACAAAGGTCTTCTGTGTAGTCAGTTCTAAGGAATACTTCTTGACTGATCATCTGTTGATAGTCAAAAAACGGTAGATACAGTTAGTGAAGGAGAAGGGCTTTGGTTGAATGTAGGTTGATTTTACCCTGACAGTCTTTCTTTTGTTAATATGCTAATGCTAATGCTAATAACACTATCTACTATTTAGCAGGCCTTGTGTGTACCCCTCACTCTACATTGTCATTTCTAATCCTTAAACCATGCTGAGACGTGAGGGTTACCCTCCCATCTTGCAGAAGAGAAAGCCGAAGCTCAGAGAGAGGAAATGACAGGCCCCAAGTCTCCCAGCTCAGCATAAAGGAAGCTGAGATTTGAACCTAGCTGTCTGATTCAAAACCGACATTCCGCTTCCCACAAACCCAGACCGTGCCTGTCCCCAGGCTGCTGTCTCTGGGTTCATAGCCTCCTCCAGAGTTTGCTCCCTGCTGTATTCGATGCTCCATTGACTACTGAGAAAAGCAGCATCTGGGCTGAGCGGGCTCCAGATGGCGCAGGCTTTGCTGAAGGGAGCTGGGAGGGAATGAGCTCTACCTGCTCATCCGCCTTGCAAAAGGAAACTGACAAAAGGAATCCTCTCTGCCCTGCCACCGCCTCTGCAGCCTGCAGTCTGTGTTCCCTAGCCATTTTTAACATGAACCTGGGCCCCTGGTACCATCTGTAGTGGGCAGTGCCATTGGGCTGTCCTGAGCAAAGTTGGCATCCACATTATTGCTGGCAAACAGCACCTGCACTACTTTAATTAAGTCATTTGTCAGCATTAACAGGCTGTGGCAGGGAGATCAGAGAAGCAGGAGTCTGGAATTTCCACGACAGCCCTGGCTCTGTCACCAGCATGTGGTGGAGATCTGAGCACTTCCCCTAGCCTCTCTGAACTCAGGGTTCTCACTTGGCAGATGGGGAGAATTATGTCCTGCCTTACTGCCCAGGGCAGTTTTGATGGTCAAAAATAATAGAAAATAGATTCCAAAGCTGAAAAGCACTTATAAGTAGACAGTATTATGCTTGTTGAAATAATACTTTCTGTCATTAATAGAAACTCTTGTTTACGGTACTTTTACTCTATGCACTTTATTACATGTATGGTCTCACTCATCTCCACGACAACCCTCACAAGGTGGTTAGAGCTTTTATCCCTATTTTACAGAAGCAGAAACTGAGGCTTGGTTTCTAAGCATTGTAGTGCCCAAGGGCTTGGTGCTGGGACCTCTTCTCTCCAGTAGCCCCCCTCCTTTGCCAGGGGCTTTCATGCTACATCACAACTATTTAAAAAATCTGTATGCTTGATGTCTGCCCACACAGCACGTCCTCTTGGATGTCTGATGGGCATCTCAGCCACAGCATGTCCAAATTTGAGCTCCTGCTGGCCACTCCCCAACCTGCAGTTTTCCCCATCGTGGTGAATGGCCCCTCTATCCTTCTAGTTGGTTGGGACCAAAAACCCTGGGCTTATCCTTGACTCTTTCTCTTATCGCTTGCCGCAAATTATGTTGGCTTCACTTTCAAACTAAATCCAGCATCCAACCACTTCCTACCATCTTCACGGCTGCCATCCTGATCCAAGCCAATATTCATCTCTTACCTGTACTGAAATATTCTCCTTCCTAGCGGGCCTCCCTACTTCTGCCCTGGCCCCTCTACAACCTAGTTTCAAGATTGCAGTTAAAGTGATCCCTCTAAAACCTAAGGCAAATCATGCCCCCACCTTCCCAAAAGTCTGTAGTGACTCCCCATCTCACTCAGAGACAAAGCCCGACATCATCCTCGATCTGCTAGCCTCTGTGCCTGGCTCCTCTCTGGTCTCAGCCCTGCTCTTCTCCCCCTCGCTTTTGAGTTCTAGCACATGTGACACAGGGCCTTTGTACAGGCTGTTTCTGCTGCCTGGATAGCCCTCCCCAGAGATACCCACAGAGCTCACCGCCTCCCCTCTTTCACGTTTTTTTGCTTAAATGTCACCTTCTCCACGAGTGTCTCAACTATCCTATTTAAAATTGCAACCCCGGCCTCCTCCACCACACTCTAGCCCTTCCCTATTTTCCTCCACAGCACTTATCATTAGCTAACATTTTACTGTTCATTTATTGACTGATATTCTGGATATTCTGTCTCCACCTACTAAAATACAAGCTTCATGAGGACAGAGATTTTTGTCTGTTTTGTCCCTGCTGTTTCATATCCCTAGTGCCTGGAATAGTACTTGGGACGTCGTAGGTACTCAATTAACAGGCTGTAGTACTCGGGACGCAGTAGTTACTCAATTAACAGGCTGTGGCAGAGATCAGAGAAGCAGGGAATGTGTTACTATGTTGGGGTAGCCCAGAATTTAAACTCCCAACGTCACCACCATGTGTCCCTGAGAAAGTCCATTTTTAAATTCACTTAATCTGCATATTAATACAGATTGGGAGTGTAAATTCTGGGCTAACACCAACATATTAATACATTCCCAATCTGGGAAGCAGGAGAAGAGAGGCAGAGGAGAGGGGATGGGAAAGAACTGTTCTGCGTAGCCTTGCCCTTCATTTGTAAGTAGTCTGGAAGGGAGGAAAGAGCAGAAGCACAGGGACAGGGACGGGGGAGGGAGGGAGCGGCCAACGCCAACCAAGTCAAGTGTGCATGGGCCTCCCTATCGCCCTGCAAGATTTTGCCAGCCGCTTTTAAAACAACAGAGCAATTCCAAAACAGGACCTGGAGTGACTTCCTCAAGGTCACCCTAGCTGATAAATGGCAGAGCTGTCAACACCCAAAAATTGTGAAATGATTTCTGTGAAATCCCTGAAAACTGGTTTTACAAAGATAACTGGCTTTTGACAAATTCCCCCAAACAATAAGGTAAGAGGTTGTCCAGATGTGTCCATCATCTCCTCTGGTTTCCCGACCCTGAGGCTGCCGGTACGGGCCTGGCTGCGAAAGTCTGTGATGAAAGACCTCACTGCGGTCCAGGAAAACTATAGGCAGAGACGGAAGCACCACCTCTGCTCACTGCCTTACCTGCCCCACACACACCTCCTCCCTCTACCTTTGCTCACTCCGGCCCCTGGTCTGCCTTGCCTTCCCGCTGGGCTCCCCCTCCTCCTCCAAGCTCTGCCTCACTTGGCAAATGCCCAGATTTCAGGACTCAGCGTGTCCCCCACTCTGCACAGCCCTCCTTTCTCTCCCTCACTCCTCTGTGTCCTATGTCCTCCTTTCTGAGGTCTGTGGGCCCTGGGTCCTTACTGGACTGTTCTACGCCTGCTGGACGTATGGGCTGGAACCATGCTGGCCAGTCTCTGTGGCTACAATTTCCCGTCCTGGTCTGGCCTGCTGGCTCAGCTGCAGAAGGTCAGCCAGTGTTTGGATGCTCATCCACCTGAAGAGGACAAAAACTTGTCGCACACACCCCTTCCTTCAGGACCAGCAGCCTCTGGCTTGGATTGGTTCTAACCTTGGGGGATGGGGGTGACCCCCTAAGCGGGACTAAAGTTGCCAGGAAGGGCTCCTTGACCTGAAATTCCTCCTGCAATGTTTCATTCAATCATGAAGAAAGCGAGTTACAGATTGGTGAGTACAGTGTGGTCCCGTTTGTACTTTGTGAAAAAGAAAGTGTATTTATCAGTGTTTGGATATGGACACGGATGTGCTTATATATGCCTAGAATTTGTCTGTGGAGCTCTATGAGAAATTGGTCAGAATTGGCCTTAGTTTGGGTTCCTGAGGCAAAGATGTGGGTGTAGTTAGCTTTGTGGGGGGATCTCAGGAGATGAAAATGAGAGAGGGGGAAGTGAGATGGGGAAGGGAGGAGGCCAGGAGGGAATGTGTCCGTGAGCTGCAGCCTACTGTGGCCAGCCTGGGCTCGCTCACTAGGATTCTCTGAGCACCTGAGGAGGATGAACTCAGAACTGTCTCCTGGAGCCTGGGGAGCTGGGGCCACTTATCGACAGACTCCTGTCTCCGAGTCACTGAGGGGTAGCCCCAAGAGCGTTCACTCCCCTGCACACCCCGGTGCTGCCTGCATCTGGCTGAGCAGCTGCCTGCAGCTAAGGTGAAAGCAAATCTGACTGTTGATGCCCGCAGCCGGACCTAACCAGGTGGGATGAGGGGAAGTGGTGGGGCACTCCAAGAATCTGCTAGGAAGTGGGGATAGAGGCACTTTAGAATGTTTACAACTATGTCCTTTTGTACGTGCTGATTTGGAAGTACCTAAAGGCACAAAGAGGCAGGAAAGTTCACCTCTTATCCTGCCACCTGGAAGTAATCGTCAGCAGCCTGTTTGGAATATACCTTCCAGCATGATTTTCTGTAGCACATTTAACCATGTGCCCTTTTCTGTGTCCCTGAGTACCACTGGCAGCACCTTCCTCTGAAGCCAGCACTACCAGCCCCTGCAGTCCAGGCGACGGGGCGGGAAGCTCCTGGGTCCATTTCCAAGAGAGCCCTGTGGGAAGGCGTTTCAGGACTAGGTGGAACTCAGAGAGCAGGGAGACCCCGCTGGGCCATTCCCCACCCCACCGCGCACTGGGGATTTATCACCCTGATGCTGTGGCTCAGCTATTAAACACGGTGCTGCCCAAATGGCCAACAGGGCTTTAAATCTCCGCTCAAGGGTCACTTCCATTTTCCTGCTCACTGAGCACAACCAAACTTTTGCTTCCTAAAGAAAAATCTGTCATTTAAGTACAGAAGCATCTCACCACTCCCCACCCCAACCACAGACAAGACCAGACGGCATCCGGCAGCAACTTCCCACAGGCAGCTAAAGACACATCACCCCCTCCCATCCCTCCTCTCCCTGGCCCGCATTAGCCTTGGTGGGCAAGCAGGGAATGCAGGACTCTGCAGCTTGGTACGCAGTCCTGGGTCCTAGTCCAGCTCTGCCACTCCCTGGCCTTGCAACCTCAGGCCGCCACTTCGCCTTCTGAGGCTCTGTTTCCTCATCTGGAAAATGGGTACATCACACACATTTCCCAGGACTGTCTGAGGATCAAAGTGAGGTCCTAGATGTAAAGCAGCGGCCATAGTGCCTGATGTCATTGGGACCCCACAACTGGGGCCTCCCCCAGCACATGCTGGACATTTTACCCCATGCTTGGACCCTCTCCCTGGGTTACCTCCCTGCATGCCCTGCCTCCCTCCACCTTCTCCAATTTTGTTTGTCCAAGTTCCCTGGTGCTTCCCACCGCTTTACTAAAGAAGAATCCCCTATCCCCTGGCTTTCATCACGCTCTGCCAGCCTGTCCCACCGCTCCCACTGCCTCCAGGCAGTCTAAATTCTGCAACCTCATGCTCCAGGCCTGTCTCCTTCTGGCCTGTCAACCCACTGTAGCCACACTGCTGTCCACATTGCCTGCTGTGCCAGCCCAAGGAGGACAGACCCCCTCAAGACAGGCTCAGAGAGCTCATCCTCCTGAATAAGGGTCAGGGTCCTGCATGCAAATCTGGCTGTGAAGGCTCAGAAGCCCTGTTCCTCTGTGCTATGTGAGTGTCATCTTCCAGGGAGCTGACCCTGAAGCTCTGGGCCACCTCTATTCCTTTCCTTCTGCTCTTAAACCCAGGGCCTGCTCCTCTACAGAATCAGCGTTCCCGAGCAGGAGAGCACGGGCTCTGGGTCAGCTGACCCAGGAGATCAAATCTGAGCTTCCTTTCTCACCAGCTACATGACCTTAGGCAAGCCTCTGTGCCTCAGTTTCCCCAAGAGGAATGTTAACACCACCTGACTCTATAGTGTTCTTATGAGGTAAAAGAGGTGACACATATAGAGTGCTGGTAACAGAGCCTGGGACACAGTATCATTATGATATAATCTTCACCGTAGTTCCAACTTACTGGGTATGTCCTATGTGTCAGAACTTTACAGTTATTCTGTCAGTAATCCTGACTCTGCAAGGCAAGTCACATTATCCTTGTTTCAAATAAAGTAGGGCTTAGAAGAGAAATTTACCCAGAATCATAGCCCAGACCTGTTGGATCCAAATATTGTACCATGACCAAAGAGCTGTTACCACTTACACGTCCACACTGTGTGTCACGTCTTAAACCTTTTATGTATATTGGCATATGTACAGGTCTCAAAACAGCCCCATAAGGTGGGTACTATTATGATCACCTTCATTTTACAGGCAAGGAAACTGAAGCACAGAGAGGTTCAGTAACAGATTCACGATCACACAGCAAGCAGGCAAGCAGGCAAGCTAGGACTGGAACCCAGGCAGTTTGAACACAACCTGTGCCCCTAATTGCTACCCTCTGTGTCTCTAACCTGCTTTGCCCTCTTTTATTTAATGCGATCCTCTCAAAAACCCTTCAAGGAAGATAGTATTACCCCCTTTCACAGCTAAGGAAACTGGGCTCTGACACACAGCAGGAGTGAAATTAAACCAAAAGACAATGTGCATTTCCAGGTGTGAAAATAAAATGGCTCAGAACTTCCCTCACATTCTTTCTGCATTATTGCTTTCTGGAAAACCTCTCACCAGGGGATGAGGCTGCAGCTCCATTAGTGACATCATATTTCCTTCTCTTCCTCCTAATTCATGCTCCAATCACACAGACCATTCTGCAGACTCAAGCCCTGCTGAAGGTCAATAGATGCCTTAAGGAGGCTGCAGATCAGAAAAAAAATCAGACTGCAGAGCACCAAGACACCCTTCCCCTAAATTCTGCTCTGCTTTGGGGCTTTGGAGGATGGATGGCCATGTGCCAGCTCTGCTTGCAGGAACTGCACCAAACCTTAGGAATCCCTAGGGAGAGGACCTTTTGGCAGAAGACCAGCAAGACACATGCTATTGGCTCCATGCCCACACCATAGGGAGGCATCATTAATTGATCACAGTGTTCTTTCCCACAGAATTAAGATTGGGCCGCAGAACCCTCCGCAGAACAATGCTCTAGGCAGCACCTACTGATCAGAACTGCATCTCTCAGCTTCCTTACAGTAAAAGTGGCCATGTGATCATTTTTTGGCCATTGGGCTATGCACAGAAGCATAGTATCGCATTTCAGAAAAATCTTTTAAAAGATGAGGCATGTGGTTTCCTTTAGCTCTTCCGTTCTGCTGCCTGGAATGTGGGTGCCATGGCTGACACTCTAGCAGCCATTCTGAACAATGAGGTACCTATGGGAATGAAAGCCAAAAGGTAGGAAGGTGGAGCAGCAGGCAGAAGGAGCCTGGGGCATGGAGCCCCACAACATCCTTGTACTGCCTGCTTCCAGACTTCTCTTCCACGAGAGAGAAATTCTTGTTTAAGCCCATATTATTAGGGATTTTTGATAGCAAACAAGCAGACCTAATTCTCACTGATACAGTTCCAACTTCTCATTTTCTCCCCTAGATGTAATTCCAGCATGCTGTCCAACTTGCAGCTCCCTGAATCCAACCAGTTGCTTCCCATCCTGTGCCTGTGCCTTCCTTCCACATGCTGTTCCTTCTGTCTGAAGCACCCTTCTGCCTCCCTATCTATTTGGGAAACACCAACTCATCCTTCAAGACTCAGCTGAAGTCCTCCCTGGAAAGCTGTCCTGGCTTCTGACATTGCAGTGCATCCATCGTGAGTTCCCACAGCGCCCTGGCCTTCCTGCTCAGTTACAACCCCTATCACCAATTCCTACAGGTATCTGTATCCATAGCTGTCTCTGGGACTTACTGACAGAAGGGGAGGGTCTGATCTTCCCATGGACCCAGGCAGATGAAGCACTGTAAATGTTTGTCAAAAGAATGAACAAGGTATGAATGAGCATCTCAGGGGTCAGACATTCTGACCTACAGAAGCTCCAGCGGCTGCCGTAGTGCGGGAAGGCTTCTTGGAGGAGGAGGGAGAGACGGTGGCACAGGGAATGCCAGCTTGTGCTACTGGTCCAGGTTAATGCCTGTGCCATAACAAGTAGACACCACAGACCCTCCAGAGATCTTTATGTGGCTTAATGGAATATCTCCAACATGGCCCCTGGAGTCTCGGAGAGGTCACAGTCCCCAGCTGCTGCCCAGGCCTGGATCATCAAGTGTTTGTGATTGACAGGGCAGCTGCCTAAAAAAGTTCCAAGCCCCAGGGCAGGCAGGGGAGGGGGATCAGGCATCCCTGGAAGCTGAGCTTTCTCTGTGCTGGCATAGTACAGCCATCTGGTTTGGGTCAAAGGTCTCCAGGGACCCGTTTAATTTATAGGCCGGTGCAGCCACCCAGGCGGCATGAGGGTGAGGGCACAGAGAGGCCGGGAGAGGGGTGTGGGGAGGTGGAGGGAAGGGATGGTTAGGGGCCCCTTCGGAGACTGAGCAAGCCCTGCACTTCTGCTCCAGGCCACGGAACGCCTCAGGTTGCTTTTAAAAGAAACATCACAAAAGAAAGTATTTAAAAAGTCAAGAAGTATTTACTGTGTGTCCACCTCTCTCTGGGTCTGTATGGGATGCTGCTAGTCTCTGGGAGAGGAAGTGAGTCCACATGAGCTCTATCCAGCCACCGGCCTTGCCACACTGTGGCCTCATCCACCCCTCTCTGCCATTAGCCGCGTTCTGCAGATGAGGACGCCAAAGAGCAGAGTCCCAGAGCCCGCAGTGGCAGAGCCGGGAGTCAGACCCAGGCTTTCTGCCCAACTGCAGTCTTTCCCCTCTACCCTGCAGGGCCTCCAGGCAGTTCTGAAGTTCAGAGGAGAGGGAGGCAAGTAGGGGCCAGAGTGCAACGAGGAAGCTCAGAGAAAGGCTTGTGAGGATTGCTCACTGAGAAGGGGCCTGTGCCTTATAAAGACCCCGCAGACCCCCTTCACCACCGCAAATATGCTCCGGCAGCACAGAACAGAGTGGGCAATATGGACTAAGGTCATTAAGGTGGCATGGCTCGGAGCCTTCAGAAAGGATGGCATTAGACAGGTGGAGAAGTGGGGCCGGCATCAGGCAGGGTGCACAGCACAAGCATGGAGGCAGAGACCTCCCCGGGGAACGTGAAGGCCGCACTCCTCCGCTGGGGGAGGTGGAGAAGCAGACTCTGGTGAGGGATGTAACACACAAAGGTCATCCCCCTGGCTCTGCCCAGAGAAAGGGGCAGAGCTAAGGCCCCTTCCTCCCAGTGGGAGCCTCCTCCTGGCAGGAGGCTGAGAACATCAGCCCAAGTGGGGCTGGGGTCTTTCTCATGTCTTCTGCTGGACACGTCCTGGGACCATGAGGGGCGCCACCCAGGGCTCTACAGAGGGTGGCGGGTGGCAGTGTGGAGACAACAGTGATTGTCCCCTTGGAAAAGCCACAGTACACAGTCCCCATGGGCCCCTAAACCAGCTGGTGAGCCATGCACATGGCACTCCATCCCTCCATCTCCTCTGTAAAATAAGCCAGCCAGGCAACCCCAGTATCTACTGAGGGCACCTGGGGGTCCCGTGGTGAACACAGGTCACACAGCTTAGCAAAACCTGGCCTTAAACCCAAATCTAAGGAAGCCCAGATCACTATGCTGAGGCCAAAGAAAGCAGGGATGGGTAGAGCGTTTCAGATACTTAGAAACCCTGGAGCAGCTCATCGTGGTCAGAGCAAGACAGCAGGGGAAGGAAGGAGCCCTCGGAACATCCTGGAAGGGAGGCTTTGAGCTTGAAATCAGACAGACCAGAGTCCAGATTCTAGTTCTGGCCCTGAGACCTTCAGCCTCTTACAGCTTCAGTTTCCCCAGCTGTGAAGCTGGATATTATTATTATTATTATTTTTCAGACGGAGTTTTGCTCTTGTTACCCAGGCTGGAGTGCAATGGCGCGATCTCGGCTCACTGCAACCTCTGCCTCCTGGGTTCAGGCAATTCTCCTGCCTCAGCCTCCTGAGTAGCTGGGATTACAGGCACGCGCCACCATGCCCAGCTAATTTTTTGTATTTTTAGTAGAGACGGGGTTTCACCATGTTCACCAGGATGGTCTCGATCTCTTGACCTCGTGATCCACCCGCCTTGGCCTCCCAAAGTGCTGGGATTACAGGCTTGAGCCACCGCGCCTGGCCCGAAGTCGGATATTATTAACACTCCCCACATGGGGCTAAAAGGATTTAATGGCTATAGATAGAGAGCACCTGGGTTGGGGCAAGGAGACAATCATCAAATAGTTACTTTGGCTTTTCTTCACCACCAGTGTTGTTGGGAAGCACAGCAGTTCTGTGGCAGAAAAAGTTTCTCTGGCAGGATTCAAACTCCTCTCTGTCTGTAGTGTGGACCTCGTGAAAAGCCAAAGCCAGACCTGAGCAACAAACCCACCCCGGGCTAGAGTGTAGCCAAAAATCCATCATCAAGAAGTCAGCCAAAAATGCCACTTCCCAACCAACCACGGATGCGGGTGAGAGCCTGCCCCCGCCTGGGGAGGGGCCCCCTGATGAAGCCTGGCACTGGGCTACCTCCCGCCAGGCCCACTCCCTGGGAGACCTGGCAAAGCCCGGCTCTGGCCTTTGACCTCTGCCCTCGAATTGTTTTCACATGGTGGGGCTCGGATCGGAGCCCACGATGGGCCATGGGTTCAGCAAATGACAACCAGACCCGGCGAGATGCACACATGTGTCAGGGATGAGGAACGTGTTCAGCAACTCTCGGGGCCGGAATACGGCCTGGTGAAAGGCCGCCGGGTCAGGAGGAAAAGTGAAAGACACGGGCTCCCCACAGGGCGGCTGCCAGCACTGTTCACGGCTGTCCGGAGCACAGGAGGAACACGGCTGCTCTCCTTTTCTCAGCCATCTAGAGCCCCATCAGAAAGACACCACGCACACCCCAGAACCTTTAGCTCGCAAGACAGTCTAGGATTCCAAGCTGAGATAAATGAGAGCGCCAGATGAAGCAGCCCTAAGGCTGCCCGGCCTCACTGTCCCGGCCTTGCCATTTACCGAGGGCTTTCACAGGTTTTGTTTTATTTCATCTCCATAACAACCCTCTTTCTTATTCTTCCCATTCCACCCACAAAGAAATGGAGGTTTGGCAGGCTCAGGGACTTTCTCCAAGGACACAGAGCTAGCAAGAGGCCTGCTGCAACACTGCAGCCCTCCCCCAGCAGAGCTCCTGGCCCCTGCTGCCCCCAAGGCCCTCCTCAGCATTCCTGGCATACCTCCTGTCAGAGGCCACCCCCCACTGCCCAGGACCTTTGACATTCTCCTAAGGTTTTCTGGTCCTGCAGCCTGACACTCACGGTCAGTATCTGGGCTACGTCTTTCTCCTACACCCACTCCCCTTGAACTCATTCCTTGGGCCCTGGAGTCACTCGGGTGACCACTGGCCCAGAAGATGTCCCAGGGCAGAAACAGGGGGCTGTGCTCTCTCTGTGGGCCCCCCAGCTCTCCAGTGGGTCTAAAGCAGCCCCGTCCACTATAACTTTGAGCCGCGGTGGGAATGGTTTACATGTGCTCACCCAATAGGGCAGCCAGCAGCCATGAGTGTCTGTGGAGCATTTGGATGTGTCTAGCACAACCAAGTAACTGAATATTTAACCACTTAATTTTAATTAAACAGCCACATATAGCTAGGGCTAGTGGCTACCACACTGGATAGGGCAGATGTGGGGCACGTAGCACCACTGTGTAAAGCGTCTGTCATCCAAAACACCCAGAAGTGCGGTCCCTCGATATCAGAGACTGTGGAATTACAGAGACCATCTGAGGTCATCTTATCCAATTCCCTCCTTGCAATGGAGAAACCAAGGCACAAAGAGAGGAGCTGAATTACCCAAGGCACAAAGAGAGGAGCTGAATTACCCGGGTGCCCAAGCTGGCACCCGCCAGGACAGGTTTCCTGGCTCCCAGGCAAGTGCTCTCTCCAGGACTTCACCGCCTCCTCCCTCCTTTATAACCCCACACCAGACTCTCAGTACATCAACTCAGTTCAGGTGAAGAATGCTTTCGGAACTTTCACATATCTGAACGGTCCATTTTGGCAGAACACCTTAAATATCCAAGGGAGGTTGCCTGTGTCAGCAAAAGGAAATACAAGCCCTCAATTCACCACTTCTCTCCTGGGTGGCTTGCCCAGCCTGGTTGGTGAAAAGTTCCCAGGCCAGCTTGAGCTCCACCATCCCACTGACAAAAGGGGAAAGCAGGGCTTACTCAAGCAGAGCCCTGCCATGGTGCTGCCTTTCCCAAGGTCCAGCCAAGGATGTGGAGAGGCTGCAGCATGACAAACAAGGCGGGGGACCTATGTCACAGCTACAGAGGTCAGGATGGGCTCCAAGCCCTGGGTCACCCTCTTGCCCCAGGTGGGGAAGACTGACACACAAATGGCCTGCTGAAGAACAGGACAGACTTGAGACTTGCTGAGGTTCATGCTGCGTCCACTGCTTTACAGAGGCCCCTTTTCTTGGCTGGACTGCCAGAAGGTTGTTAGTAGACCCAGAAAATTCTACACTTTCTTAATAAGCCTAGAAATCTGCTTCTGGAGCAGTAGCAAGATGGAAAAGCACCAGACATGGGTTCAAATCAGCTCTACCACTCATGGTGCAACCCTGGGCGAGGCTTTCAGCCTTTCTGGGCCTTAATCAACTTGTCTGTAAAATGCAAATGGCCACATCCAACTCAACCAAAGGCCACCCTGACCAAAGTTCCAACAACGTGCCATTTCGTAGCACCAGAGGAGACCTGTCCCAGTGGAAAAAGAGACCGGTAGTAAGAATTGCTTCGTTAAAATGAGGTTGTGCATAACTTACATAGTGGAACGACTGGAGTCTGAAGGATGGAAAGGGATGCTTGTGTCTCCCTGCTGCTGACCCCTGGGCCTCGCCACCCCCACTCTGTCCTCCACGATCCCCAGCCTCTCCAGCCACAGGCTTGCCTGCTGGTCCCCACTGACTCGCCTTCTCCCAGATCTTCACATGGCTCCCTCCGCCTCATCATTTAGGTCTGGCTCAAGTGCCCCTCCCCAAAGGGGTCCACTGCAGCAGCTGACCTCGGTCCCTTATTGTATTCTCCAACTTCGTTCTGTATCTGGATTTTCATAAGCATTTATTCTTGTTTTTTTCTGTTTCCTCCCTGTGAGTGGAAACTGGACCTGCCTTGCCCACCACTGCTGCCGGCCCCTGGCTGAGGGTCAGCACATCGCAGGCCCTTCACAAACACCAGGGTAGGGATAGATAACCAGGTGTCACTGTGCTCCCCACGCCGACTGACCTAGCAGGACTGCATGTGATTGCGGAAACCCCAAAGGCTTCTTTATACTCGTATCAAATTCGGTAGCTATGGGCAGGGTGCAATGAATTTCAATTTATTATTTGTAGCTAACTGGAAATTTATCAGGATTCCCTACTCCAAATTTTCGGTAAGAAGCTTGTCTATACTCTTTCTGTTTTGTGGGATGCTGTAGCAGGTGGGCAGTCTTTCCCTGGGCCTCTGCCACCAAGCAAACATGCTTTCATCCTACCATGTGGCCTCTGAGCAACCCAGTAGCTCATTCAACAAACACACACTGAGAACCCACTACATGCCAGGACAAATAGGACAGCCCAGTCCCTGCCGTCGGGAGAGGGGCAGTGACGGGGAGGACTCGAGCCTGGACTACACAATCTTGAGGGTGCAGAGCGGAGCATGTGAGAGCACCATCCTCCTGGAACTGCAGTGGAAGGCCTGGCTTTCAGCAGTGCTTCTATGCACTGCTGCTTAACCCAGAGGCCCCTCAGGAGGCCCCAGGAACAAACAGGGAAACGGAGCTGCTTTTTCAAATCGGAGCACCTACCACTGGTACTCAGGTTGCACTGTTTACCCTTTGGAGAGGAAAGCAGCTGAATTTTGCTAAACACACATTTCCTTGGTGGGGGAGTTGATGGAAAGGATCTTCCGGTCCTCTAAGCTGGTTCCAGCCAATACCGAGAGCCTGACCCTTGCTTCTGCCCTGGATCGAACTCCCTGACCGGTTCCTGGGAACCTGGAGCATCACGGCTCTCTCCACCATACCCTGCCCCAAAGGACCTTGTACTCCTAACACCCTCCTTCCAGCCAGGCATTCCAGGCAGCTGACTTCTGGCCAGTGATGGGACTGATGGCACAAGTCAACTGGGAAGCTTGTGACACACACGTTCCAAGCCCTACTGCAAGAGTTTCTGATTCGGTAGGTGAGAGACAGCAGAGATCTGTGTCTTCCACATGCGCCAAAGGATGCTGAGGTCCAGGCAGATATGCTAAAGGCCAAACTCTTCCACAGCTGAGGAGCCAGCAGCTAGGTCCACCCCAGCCAGAGGGCTGGTGGGAGCCTCTGCCTGCACCTGAGGGGCCGGTCCATCAGACACTCAAAGGACTTTCAGCCAAGATCTGGGAACACAGCATGCCAGCTAGCACATTATTAAAGTTGCCAGGGCCACTGTGAGCCAAAGCCAAGGGGCACCTCAAATTATGAGGGAACAGAAAAGATAGAGGAGAGGTTGGGAGTGGTGGGGGATAGGGTGCCTGAGAGCTTTCTCGTTCCTCGACCACCTGCCGCCTCCCACAATCCACATGCAGCCTGAGCTCACCACTTCCCTGAGGCAACTTGTGAATTCTGGGCTTCCCAAGGAGCCCCCACTAAACAGCCCACCCCCACTCTCAGCACCTGCCCTGGCCTCTGCATAAGCACTGTGAGTGGCCCTCAGCTGTTACCCTGGCCCCTCACTCCAGAGAGGTGACCCCTCACCCTTAGGAGGTGAATGAGATCTCCCATGCCTCTCCTCGCGAGGCCCAGACGTTGGGCAGAGAGCTGTCCTCTACTCCAGCAAACGCGCTCTCACACTGGGACCGCCTCATGAATTGCATTTTAAGAGAGAAACATCAACAAAGAGGGCAAGATCTGGAAGTCAGCTGTGGCTCCCTGGATCGACTCAAAAGCATCTACTTCATGACTTCAAAGCTGAGACGATGACAAGATCTTTGCTGGCAGTTCCAGCCCCCTGCTGCTCCCCAGTGAGATCACAGGCCTGGGAGACAGGAGGGATGGGGGACACCAGGTGCCCACTGGGGCTCCCAGCAGGCGGGTCACGAAGCAGAACTCACGGCTCTATTTATAGAAAGCAGCCGCCGAGAATGATGAAGAACTGGGGAGAGCCTGCACGGCAGTATTTTCCAAGCTCACACTGTCTCAGCTTAATTTCGTCCCAAGCAAATAAATCATTAAGGAGGCACCGAGTCCTGGAAGATCTGACGAAGGAGAGCCATTAAATGGCACAGGCTTTGCTTGAATTATGGAAGGCCTCAGACAAGCAGCCTTATTAGTGTCTGGGCGAGGCCGTAACTCAGGCTAACCGCCCCCTTGCCTTAACCAAGGGACAAGACTGGGCAAATCAGCTGGCTCCCTGCCCTGTAAATAAAGGCAGCCGCCAGCCTGGCAGGCGTTGGCTCTCCCGGCTCACTTACACCCCACCCCCTGCCCCGGCACATTTGCGTCCTTTATTCAAGGCTTTCCCAGCACCACCCACTCAGAATCATCAGCAAGTCCAATCAGGAGTTCAGAGTGAATGCAGTTTGCTATAGTGTATTTAAGGGTATCTAAGCGCTGCAGTACTCGGAGCTGCCAATGCTGGCTTCAGTAAACCCTTGTTCAGCACAGTCAATCCAAAGCCTGGGACCACCTGCAAAACCACTGAAGACTCAACGTGACCTGGAGTAGCACAGAGGTTACAGGTGTGGGTGCTGGAGTAGGCCTGGACTCAGGTTCGGGACAGCTACCTCTCAAGCAAGTGCTGGCCCTTCATCTCCCTCAAGCCCAATCTCCACACGTGCAGCCTGTGATACCAGCACTTCTCCTCACCCGTGGGGATTAAATGAGCCACCCCGCAGAGGGTGCTGACGAGCCTTTCTGCAGGGCCCTTTCTGCAGGGCGGTGGAGCTGGGTAGCGTCTGGCCTTTTGTGAGTGCTCAATCAATGACTGTTTAACAAAGAGCTGTTTCCATTTGCAGTAATCCCTGACCAAACAAAGTCACCCGCGCAGGAACATTCATGGATAAGAGTGTGGATTTACTCGTGTACACTGCATTGGCAACTGTAAGAATGTGGGTTCCAGGGCACATAAACAGAGTCACTTGGTGGCTGGGGAGGGAAGTGGGGCTGGACATGAAAAGGAGGAAATGCAGAAGGCTTAGTTGTCCTGTCGGGAGGGGGCCAAGCAAGGCCTGAGACTACCCTGGAGTCAGCCAGGTGACAAGGACGGGGACAGAGCCAGGCTCGGCTGAGCTGAAATCGGGGAAGTGGGCCCTTTCCAACAAAGAGGACAACACAGACCAAGGCGCGGAGAAATACGGATTTTATTTTACGTTATTTATTTTTTTGAGACACAGTTTGACTCTGCTGTCCAGGCTAGAGTGCAGTGGCACAATCTTGGCACACTGCAACCTCCACCTTCAAGGTTCAAATGATTCTTGTTCCTCAGCCTCCCCAGTAGCTGGGATTACAGACATGTACCACCATGCCTGGCTATTTTTTTTTTTTTTTTTTTTTTTTTTTTAGTAGAGATGGGGGGGTTTCACTGTGTTGTCCAGGCTGGTCTTGAACTTCTGGCCTCAAGCGATCTGCCTGCCTCAGCCTCCCAAAGTGCTGGGATTACAGGTGTGAGCCACAGCACCTGGCTGGAATATACATTTTAACTTGGCTGCAGGATCATTCAGCATGGGGGCAAGATGGGTGGATGGTGGGGCATGGGGACAAGCTGCGATTGGGGGTCCTTGTTTTGTGCCACACTCTCAACACGCATATCATCAGAAGCTTGTTAGACATGCAGAATCTTGGGCCCGACCCAGTCCTACTAAGTCAGAATCTGCATTTTAAAAAATGCACACTGAGTTTTGAGAAGCATTGCCGACAACAACTCAATGGGATAAGTGCCATTGCTGTATCCATGTTACAGGTGAGGATACTGAGGAACTGCCAAGTTGGGAAACTTATGCCCAGGTCACACAGGTACTAAACAGGCAGACCAGTTCCTATGCTGGGTCTCTGTGACTGTGCTACCCTCCCCGTTCTATGGTCTGAGCAGCGGCCAGGGCAGGGTCTCTGACATGCAGGAGACACCGAGAAGCTGTGCAGGGCCTTCGTGTGTGTGTTGTGGGTCTGAACTCTGCCCAAGCTCCAAGGCTTCCCCTCAGAAAGTCCCTCTGACCCATCAGCATCATCCCCGGCCCCCATCACTCTCCTCCTCAGCTCCTACATCCTCCCACAGCTGTGTTTTTCAATATAGACTCATAAATTGCACTGAATTCTCACTCTCGTTTCTGATGGGGAACATTTTCAAGGTGGACTGGAGGCCTGGGTTTTAGTTCAGGTTCTGCTGCTAACTGACAGGTAACCTTGGGCAAAGCCTCCCAGATCTCTAGTCCAGTCAGCTCCCAGTTGTAAAATGTGGGTCTGGGCTGTGGCTCATGCCCATAATCCTGGCACTTTGGGAGGCCAAGGCGGGTGAATCACCAGAGGTCAGGAGTTCGAGACCAGCTGGCCAACATGGCGAAACCCCCGTCTCTACTAAAAATACAAAAATTAGCTGAGCGTGGTGGCAGGCTCCTGTAATCCCAGCTACTTGGGAGGCTGAGACAGGAGAATTGCTTGAACCGGGAGGCGGAGGTTGCAGTGAGCCACGAGTGAGCCACTGCACTCCAGCCTAGACAACAAAGAGCGAAACTTGGTCTCAAAAAAAAAAAAAAAAAAAAAAAAATGTGGGTCTGGCATTGGCTGCCAGACATCATCTCTCTATCCCTCGTGTCTGGGGCCCTAACTCACCCTTCTGCCAGGGCCTGAAAAGGTGAGACCCTTTACCTCTTTCCTTCCCTTTTCCTCAAAGGTCCAATAATGGCCAGCCCACAACCAGACCAAGTCACTATTTCGCAGAGGTGGATGCTGGCCCTCAGGTCCGCCCCCTCGGCAGCCCATCCCTGCTGAATGCCTGCCTGCACACACACCGCGGGGAAAGGTGCTGCTTGTTTGGGTATCCTTGGGAACATGTGTCCACCGGGCAAGTCACCACTGGTAGCTGCAGCCTTTTAGAGAAACCCTTGAATAAGATATGCAGCCAGAAACATTTGATACTGTTCACAGGGAAGGCTAAACACTCCCAGCTCATTTGCAACAAACTCACAATGGCCTCTGAACCTCAGGTGGCATTTCCATCATGTATCTTAAAGAGAAACGAGTCCAAAACCTCCCGAAGTTTCACAGATTCCTTCCTGAGAAATCCTTCAATTTCACAGTGTGGACCCAAATTTAATAAGCACAATTATTCCTATATTTAATAACAGTAATTTTACTAATTTATGAGAGCAGTAATAGTCAAGATTAGCCACTTTTAAACCTACTGCTTTTTCAGTACCTATATTCTAGGTACTAGATCAGTCACTTTGTATAGATTAACCCGTGATCCTGACACCTCATGGCAAAGTAAGTTTCTATTTTTCAGATGAGAAAATGAAGGCTTGGGCATAAAGTGACTTGTTCAGGGTCACAGCTAATTAGAAGCCAAGTCGGGACTGAAGCCAAGCCAGGGTCAGAAGACTCCCGAACCCGCTCTTCCCAAGAGACCAAACTGTGGCCCACGGTGATACTTGTCCTGACCAAGCCTGATTTCGAATGCCATCACCTGCATTTCAAAGCCACCTTTCTGCAGGCCAGACTTCCATGAACCTACTTACAACTACGTTAATGTGAAAACCTCCTTCAAAGAAGGGCCACAGCATCTGATCCAGGCCTTTTCTCAACTGGGAGTCTGTTCCTTTCAAACAAAGGGTAGGGGCCCGTTTCTGAATGTCGGGATCCTGAATTGATATGGCTGACCCATCAAGCAGCCTCTGCTTGGTCTGTGTGCGGGGACAGACGTGCTGTACACAGGATACAATGAGAGGTGGGAAAAGGGTCACTCAGGGGCCAGGCTTCAAGTGAGGGACGGCTCATAGCCAGCCGCTCTGCTTCAGCCAACTGTGACTCAAGTCCCTCTGTGGCAGAGGAAGGAAAAGCTTATTCTGATGGTGGGAGGCCAGGACATTAATATACATTTATTGAGCACCTACTATGTACTCTGTTCAGGGTCACAGCTAATTAGAAGCCAAGTCGGGACTGAAGCCAAGCCAGGGTCAGAAGACTCCCGAACCTGCTCTTCCCAAGAGACCAAGCTGTGGCCCACGGTGATACTTGTCCTGACCA
Source organism: Saimiri boliviensis (assembly GCF_048565385.1). NCBI lineage: Eukaryota > Metazoa > Chordata > Mammalia > Primates > Cebidae > Saimiri > Saimiri boliviensis. Next base: position 49,026,985 of record NC_133457.1, read on the forward strand.
AGCCAGTACATACACCCTACTGCTATAGGGTGGTTGAAAAGGCCAAGACGCAGTCACCATGGCAAAGAGCCACCACTTGCAGCATTAGCAGCAGCAGCAGCAATAACAGAATAGCAAAGCACACACCTCAGGAGCCTATTCTGTGAAGTAAAGGGCTAGGTGTCTTATGTTGACTACATACCATGTAAGGACTGGCTGGATTAGACACCTCAGATAAACTTAGTCCAACAATGTGACTGAAACCTCCTTAATATCAAATTAATAAATTTCAAAAAGAGAAAAAATTAATGGGATTCTACTGTATTTTAAACTGGAAACAAAATCATTTACAAGCATTCATCAGGTACACAAGATGAGCTCAGGATCGCAATCAGAAATTCAGGATACACATATCAGTATTAACCTACTGTGAGCCGCCTGCTGGCCCATGCTTCATTTCTGCATCACTTCTAATACAGTAACTCTGCAAGGTACATATAATTATTCCCACTGCACAGATGGGAAATCTGAGGCTTGGGGATGTTAATTAGCCAGAGGGGGCAGAAATGAAATTTCAATCGAGATCAAAAGTCTATGCTTAAAGGTTGGAAACTGTCTAAATGTTCAAGTATGGGGATCTGAATAATTAGAATATAACACAACCATATCATGGACCCATGTGACTGTTAAGAATGCATGAAGCAGTTCTACATTAACTGATATTAGATCATTGCCAAGGTCCACTGAGGACATAAAACAAGATATAGGGCAATGTTTTCAGTACGATCTAAAAACTATCTGTCACAAATGTCTCTGGAAAGACAAGAAAATGCTAATGGTGGCTGCCAGCAGGAAGGGATGGGGGCCCAGCTGCAGAGGAGGGGCTACTTCACCATACACCCTTTCGTAGTATGTAAATTTGTTGCCATGTGCACAGCTTTCCTTTCAAAAGTAATGTGTTAGTCTGTTTTGTGTTGCCATAAAGAAATACCTGCCAGGTGTGGTGGCTCACGCCTGTAATCCCAGCACTTTGGGAAGCCAAGGCAGGCAGATCATCTGAAGTTGAGAGTTGGAGACCAGCCTGACCGATATGGAGAAACCCGGTCTCTACTAAAAATACAAAATTAGCTGGGTGTGGTGGTGTATGCCTGTAATCCCAGCTACTCGGAAGGCTGTCGCTTGGAGAATTGCTTGAGCCTGGGAGGCGGAGGTTGTGGTGAGCCGAGACTGTGACACTGCACTCCAGCCTGGGCGACAAGAGCAAAACTCTGTCTCAAAAAAAAAAAAAAAAGAAAGAAAGAAAGAAAGAAAAAAAGTATCTGAGGCTGGGTAATTTATAATGAAAAGAGGTTTATTTGGGTCAGGGTTCTACAGGCTGTACAAGCATGACACGGCTTCTGCTGATGACCTCAGGAAGCTTTTACTCATGATGAAAGGCAAAGGGAAAATAGGTGTGTCGCATGGTAAGAGGGGGAGCAAGAGAGATGCCTGGCTCTTTTAAAAAACCAGCTCTTACATGAACTAAAAGTGAGAACTCACTCATTACTCGAAGAGGGTACAAAGCCATTCATGATGGATCTGTCCCTAGGACCCAATCACCTCCCACCAAGCCCCACCTCCAACATGGGGGATTGCATTTCAACAGGAGATTTGCAGGAGACGAATATCCAAACCATATCAAGTAAATAGACACATATGACCTCCCTAATCTTCCCAGCTCACCATGCATGCCTCCTGGGTCTCCATCCCTGCCCTGAGGAACTTCACAACCACTTGGGGAAAGAAGGCATATGCATGTGGATAAATGAGTGAACCCTGCAGATGCAGGAGAAGTCAGCGCTAAACTCCCGTTACAGAGACAGAGTCCTGAGCTGAGGCCTGGGGGTGAGCTGGGGTCAGGAGAGATTGATAGGGGATGAGGGCAAAGGGGAAACCAGGCCCAGAGGAGCCAAGTCCAGATGTCCTGGAGGCCGGGGGTACCTCACTACCCCGGGAGACACACAGGAATCTAGCGAGAAGGTCTCGAGTTCAGCCCTGACAAGGAGATGGTGCCCTTGTAGTCATCATGAGAGCAAACTCTCTCTGGCCTTCATCAATACCAGAAGCTTTGGCTAGCTGCCAGCCTCCTCTGCTGAGCCGTTGAGCCAATAAATACTTGGTGGCAGATCAATTAAACCATCTAGGAAAGATGTCTGGAAATATAGCTTCCTCGGCTCCATGCAGAGGGACAAGCCCTCAGCCAGTTAGGCCCAAGATACCTGCATTTCCACTTTCTACCCTCTGAAAGTCAGCCCTGACACTGGCGTCCACTCTGTGCGGTCGGGCCACACTCTGTGTGGGCAGGCTTGGGCAGGTTGGCCCAGGCATCGGAGGCAGGGCTGGGTATAAGCACAGCTGTGTCATTTGCTAGCTGTGTGGCCTTGGGCAAATTCTTTACCTTTCCAAGACAGTTTCCTTGTCTATAAAATGGGGATAACAGTCACATTGCCTCATGGCTTATTGTGACGAAAAGAAAAAAACGAGTAAAACGCTCAGCCCAGGGCACAGAACATGGATAGTAGCCAACAAAAGTGTCATCAATACCCTCAAATCAAAGCTGCCCGGGACCCCAAGGCCGCTTGTCTCTGTCAGACTCCTCTCCACTTCCTGTGTCGCTCACACACCACCCACCACCCAAGAACTCCCAGATGTGGGACAAAGCCGATCTGTCAGCCCTTCTGCCACCAGCATGTGGAGAGAGGAGCTGGGGAGCCTCGGAGCAATTCCAGAAAGCAGCCCAGAGTGGATTCCAAAGGCCTGGCCCACCGCAGGGGCCCACACTTCAAGGGCGTTGAGGTATTTGCAGTGGCATTCCCCTGTTAGTGATCAAGCATGCCCGATCCATGGCCACCACTGGGGCTGCCTTTATACAATTTAGTGTTTCAGAACACCCCGCAGAGTTCTGTGCTGAGCCAAGAGCTTTGAAGGCTGACAGTGAAGCCAGCCGGAGGAGGAAAAATGACAGGGATGGCATCTCAGGGACTCACCCAAACTCACTGCTAAAGGCAAGGACCTGGCCCTGGGCTGCATGGTCACCAGCCAGACGGAGCAGACGCTCCTGCACATTCTCTCCCTGCCTTGGCTGTAAACGTCCCCACAAGGTGCCGATGTGTGCCTCCATTTGAATCCAGGCTCCCTCAGTTACCTGTAGTGTGATCTTTAGCAAGTTATTCAAGCTCTCTGTGCCTCAGTTTCTTCGTCATACACTGAAGACGATACTATAGGTAGTATTAGTGCAAAGAGTCATTACTAAAATTAAGTGAATTAAAATTTGCAAAATGGCCAGGGGAGGAGTCTTATGCCTGTAATCCCAGTGCCTTGGGAGGCAGAGGTGGGAGGATTGCTTGAGGCCAGGAATTCAAGACCAGCCTGAGCGACATAGTGAGACATTGTCTCCAGAAAAAAATAAAATTGTTTTTTTTTTGTTTTTTAAATTAGCCATTACCTCCTGAGCCATATGTCACCACTCCTGGCATATGTGTGTGTGTGTGTGTGTGTGTGTGTGTGTGTGTATTTATATATGTGTATATATATATGTGTGTATATATATATATATATATATATATATATATATATATATAATTAAATTAACCATTACCTCCATATATATATATATATATATATATATATATATATATATATATGCATGCCAGGAGTGGTGACATATCCCTGCAGTCCCAGCTATTCAGGAGGCTGAGGCAGGAGGATCACTTGAGCCCAGGAGTGAGAGGTTACAGTGAGCTATGATTGCACCACTGTACTCCAGCCTGGGTGACAGCGTGAGATTCTGTCTCTAAAAGACAAAAGAAAAGAAAAGGAATTGTTAGAATGCCACCCTGTCACCCACTCAGACTAAACGCTGCATAAGTGTTAGTTGTTGTTGCTATTATTGCTATTATTATTATTTGGACCCTGGACAACCTGGGACAGCTCCCCCATTTGCCTGGCTTTGGCTCCATGCTTCTCAGTTCGCTCAGACGGCAGAAACCCTGAGTGTCCTGCAGCTCTCTGTAATTAGCTTTGAGATGCTGAGCCATTTCACTCCACGGTGTGGCTAAATAATTCCACTTGCAGAAGGTCTGACAATGTTATGCATTTGCAATAGGAAATCACGCCTCCAGGAGTGCTTGCCCTCAGCAAACACATGCTTCCAGAGTTAAACGTAGTGAGCCCTTTCTAAGTCTTACTTTTACTGCAATAAAAATTCAAAAACTGAGAAAATGATATCCATTATTTACTTTCATTATGTTAGAGGAAAAGCCTCTATTAAGGCACTTTGCTTTAAGTCACAGGTGAACTCCAGAATTTGCCTTAGCTCACCCAGTTAATCAGCACAAGGGCACCAATTGCTATGTGTCTGCTCTGTGCCAGTGAGCTTTATCATCCTCATCCTTTTTCAAAGGAAAACACTGAGGTTCAGAGAGAGGAGGCACTCACCAAGAGCCATTTGTTGAGTGGCCAGGGTATGACCTGGTTCTGCGAGGGGCCCCAGGCAGAGTTCTCTCCTCCTATGATCCTGTGGGGAAGCAACCCCAGAGAGCTGGTCTGCCTTTTGCTTCCAAGCATGTCTCAGACTCTGGTCCCTCACACCCCAATCAAGTCTGAGTTTGGGGACCTGCCACCATATCCACAACCGACGTTAACTCAGAATCCTTTCCATCCATGGACTGCACCTTGGGATGCCTTCCCTGCTCAGGGACTCCCTAGAGCCAAACTAGTCCCAAACCTGGGGATTCACGGTGGACTGCAGCCCAGGACACAGGCTATAGGCATCACACAGTCCCTTCCCAACTATCCCTGTGAGACTCCACTGTAGCTTCTCCTATGGCCCACTCTAGAGTCGGGGTTTGTCCCAGGCTAGCCATGAATAGGCCTTTCAAGCCCAGAGAAGCTGAGCTTCCCTTTTCTGCAGTCACACCCCTATCTCAGATAGAGAACATTACCCCTATCTAGAGAACAAGTACTGCCGTAGCAGATAAGCCAACCCTATCACTAAATGGAAGATGCCCCAGGCTCATATCACATGACATCTGGCCTCTCTTGCCTCCTAGATTCAGTATTCCAGATTCAGCCAACCTGAGAAATCACTGCCAGTAAGGAAGAGAACAGAACACTTCACAGTTCAGTTCCACCAAACTTGTTCAACCATCTGAAGGACCCATAAGCTTAAAATACCCCAAACACAACTGCCCCTCCCCACCCAACCTCTCTGAGGTAGATTCCTGCTCCTGATCTCAAAATGCATGGCCCCTCTCGGGGCAACCCTGTTAGCACCTTAGTTTTGTACCTGAAAACCAGGCAACAAACAAAACCCAAGTGTAAACTAGTAACCAAGAGGAAGCCTACGACAGGAGTGTAACTGTTGGCTTTGGTAGCTCCCACTGGGTGTCAATGTCAGGCCTTAAATCTCAGCTGCCATATGATTAGTGCTACCATACAAGAGCTTACAGCATCAAAAAGGGGACCTGATACTATCGCATTTTACAGATGAGTAGAGTAAGTCTTTTTTTTTTCTTTCTTTTTTTCTTTTTGAGATGGAGTCTTGCTCTGTCGCCCAGGCTGGAGTGCAGTGGCATGATCTCGGCTCACTGCAACCTCCGCCTGCTGGGTTCAAGCAATTCTCTGCCTCAGCCTCCCAAGTAGCTGGGACTACAGGCATGCACCACCATGCCCAGCTAATTTTTTGTATTTTTAGTAGAGATGGGGTTTCACCATGCTGGCCAGGCTAGTCTTGAACTCCTTAACTTGTGATCCACTCGTGTCAGCCTCCCAAAGTGCTGGGATTACAGGTGTGAGCCCACGCGCCTGGCCAAGTAGAGTGAGTCTTAGGGAGTAAGAGTGACTCAACAAGGACACAAAACCACTAAGCACTTGGAAACATGTCACATCAGACTCTAGAGCCTTGGTACACCAATGCCACTCTTCTAGTCCAGTGATTAATTCCAGCAAATAAATTTTCCAGTTCCATTAAACGAACATTGTTTATTGTTTCTGCTGGTTTTCTCATCACTAGGATTTGCCTGGTCACAATGTCTCAGAAGAATCCAGACACCAAGGCACTGTGATGACTAAATTAGCCCTTCTCAGGGACATAATCATCATTTCCTAGATTTAACCCATTAAACAGAGAAAATGGAACAACACTTTGCCATTCAATGGCAATTGTAAGGCAACAACCATGGAAATAAAATATGAACAAGAATATCGCCAATTATACCAGAGCGCTGAGCATACCAGCCACTTTCCCATTAGCCTGCCACCCTTGGAAACCATCAAATGTCCCCTTCCTGTGCTCCAGTAAATAGAAATTTTGCTTGAGTAAAATCTTGTCCTTGACTTCTTTTCTGGAGTGTTATTCTCAGTCCCTCATCTAAAGGGGAGAACATAGGAAAAGAGTGAACTTTGGGGGGCAACAGAACTGGGGGAACCTTGATTCTGGCTCTCTGAAGCTTTGCTCTTAAGTTTTCTTATTTTTAAAAGGAGGATCTGCCTCAGGGGCTGGTAATTACATCTTTTATTTAGAATGAATAAACTGGAAATTCCAGCTTTTAGCATCCCCTCTGAGAGCTTCATTAGGGGTGTGGCAGGAAGTCTGGATGGGTGCTGGTGGGCTGATGTGGGGAGTGCACAGGTGCCTGACTCCCGGTCCCTTAGCTGGGATTCAACTCAGGACAGGGAGTGCCATGTGCCTCTGTCCAGAGGCCACCCTGTCTCCCTGAGTGTCTCCCTCCAGAAACCAATAACTGTCTTTGCTTCTGTAATTTTAATCTTGCAGGATGGTTGTGTATATTAAATGAAAGGAAGCTGTAAAGCTGTCAGGGATCAACCCCAGAAGCCTATGGGCTGGTTTGTAGCCTGCACAGGTATTCTGTTTGCCCACATAGAGTTTTCAGCATCTGTCAACTTGAAAAATTAGAAAAGTTCACACTCTCTAGATTTCTGGGCTCTCTTGGAAAAAGTCACAAGATTCCGCAACCTAGGGTGTTCATTCCCATGAGATGACAGTGGGCTGGAGATGAGAGGCAGCTGCCCCCTTTAACAGATGGCCCGTAAGAGCTGGAATTGGGGGGTGTTTAGCCTCTTGAATACAGTAGGTGGCCAACAAAGGATGTTATCACTACTTATTAATTATCAATAACTTGAGTACATGGCATTCAAATGCAGGGACTGGCTACTTGTCACTATCCTCCCACTGTGACTAGCTTGGGTCATTTGCTACAACCTTTGTACAGACTGAAAGATTGATAATTGGTAACTGGCATCAACACTCAAAGCCTCTATTGGGTGCCAGTCACTGTTTTGAGTACTTCGCACATATTATCTTATTTGACCCTCACAACTGTGAGCTAGATTACTGTCATGATGCTTTGCTGATGGGAGAACTAAGGCACAGCCCCAAATCACCAAGCCAGCAAAGGAGAGAGTCAGGTTGAAACCCAGGTCCTGACGATTCGTCCACACTGCAGGATCCTGCCAGCTGCCGATGGGGGCGTGGCCTGCCCTGCTTCCCTAGGGCCTGGCAGCCTCTGAAAGCCCTGCCCCCAGCCCGGTAAGCACACTTACGGTCAAGGCCATTGATGTAGCGCATGGTGACTTCGCAGTGGCCCCACACGGCACTCACCACCGGGTACAGCTTCTTGCCCTTGAGGCCCCTGAAGGCCACGCCCAGGTACTGGCCGTCCACGATGAAGCTGAGCGTGCCCTCATCCATGTCCAGCACCACAAGCAGCGAGTCAGGCAGCGCGAATGCCTCGTCAGGTCCCAGGAAAGCCGGGTAGGCCACGCCAGGCCGGTTCTTGCCATCGTGGTAGAGGCGGCTGCGGCCCAGGTCCCAGCCCCATGACTCGGCGTCACTGCCCACCAGCGCCGTGTAGCCCACGGAGTGCAGGGGAGCTCGGGCCGTGGCTACGCCAACCACAGCGTGGGTGCCACGCTGCCGGGCCGGCCAGCTGATCTGCCAGGCGTGCAAGCCGCGGGCGTGGCCCACCTTGCCGCGGATGCCATCGGTGCTCTGGGCCACCGGGTGCCGGTGGAAGGTGAGCCGGTCGTCGTCCTTGACAAAGACGTTCAGCGAGCGGTCCTCCGGGTTCCACGCGTGCCGCAGCTGCACAGCCAGCCCCGCTGCTGGCATGTCCAACAACTGGTCCAGGCGCGCCGGCCGCCCGGGCTCTGCACCCCGCAGCTCCCGTTTGGCGGTCCGCAGCGCCGGCTCTCGCACCTCCACCGACTTGAGGCTCCCGGAGAGCTTCTGGCCCATGCTTCACTGCGGGGAGGGGGCTGCTGCAGGCCACCGCTACCTCGTGGGAGTCTCCACTCCCCGTAGCCAGGAACGGGCCACAGGGCTGGGAACCAGGCTTCGGGATGGTAGACCTCCACAGCCTCTACCGGGCTGCGGCAGGGGCCCAAGCTCCTGGAAGGAAGCAAAGGGCACAGATTATAGCAGCAGCAGCATCAACAGCCAGGTTACCAGTCCCTTCATGTATGCCCATGCCTTGGCTGAGCCCTTTGCATGCACAATATTAGTAATTATTCACACACTCCTATCTGGCACGAATCTAGCACTTGCCATATGCCAGACAGTGTTCTAAATGGTTTATGTTTATTAGTTTCTTTAATCCTTAACACCTCCCTGTAAGAGATATACATTATTATTCACATGTTACAGATGAGAACGCTGAAGTGCAGAGAGAGGATAAGTGATTGGCCAAAGTCCCAGAGCAAATAAATGACTGAGCCAAGATTCAAACCAAGGTCATCTGTCTTCAGGGTGTGTGTTCTGCACCTAGAACAATCATAGGGAGTTTGATCTGATTTGATTTATTTTAAGACGTTGTCTCACCCTGTTGCCCAGGCTGGAGTGCAGTGGCACGATCTTGGCTCACTGCAACCACTGCCTCCCGGATTCAAGTGATTCTCCTGCCTCAGCCTCCAGAGTAGCTGGGATTACAGACACGTGTCACCACACCCGGCTAATTTTTCGTATTTTTAGTAGAGATGGGGTTGGCCAGGCTGGTCTTGAACTCCTGACCTCGTGATCCGCCTACCTCAGCCTCCCAATGTGCTGGGATTGCAGGTGTGAGCCACTGCCCCTGGCCAGGAGTCTGATTTTAGAAATGAGGAGTGAGCCCAGAGCAGTTGTGACTTGCTCAAGATGAGAGACTGGATGAGAACTCAGGTGCATCTGATCCAAGGGGACAAGCCCTGTGCCAAGGCTTCGGGGGACACAGCTGCTCAAGACACAGGGCTATAGGGTGTGGACTAACCAGACTTTCCAACCCTGGAGTCCTGGGGATCCTAAATCACCTCCTAAAATGTAGCCAGGCTTGAGAGGCAAGACACAGAACAAGGGTGCAGTGGGGTCACCAGGGACATGGACATCAGGCAGCGTGTGAAGAGCGGGTGAGGGCTCCATGGGAAAGTAAGTGGAGGTACATGGAGGTGAGAAGGAAGGATAAGGGAGCCGGTGTCCAGGCTCTGGAGCCAAACAGAACTGCATCCAAATCCCTCTCTCCATCTCTTACTGTGCGTCCACAGGAAAGCCTCCTAGCTTCTTGGATACTCCTGATTCCTCGCCAGTAAAATGAGGATAAAACACCTCCCTCTGGTGATGGGGAAACTTGAGAGACCATAATATAAAGGGTCGTGGAACTCTGCCGGCAGGTTTTCCTCTCTGACTCTGAACTCTGGCCATCCCATGTGGATCCCCTCCCTTTGGATGGGTGAGCTCTTTCTTCGGGCATGTAAACACCATTAACAGCACTGATCCCAGACTGCCTTCCCTGAGGCAGGATCCTGGTTTTCATGGAGAAGGAATTTGCTAACATCACTAGGAGACCAGCCAGAACCCAAGGAGCTTGGACTACTTGGACGGGCCCTGCGTATGGGGAGAGATGGAGAGCCAAGCCCTGTCCCGAGCAGAGGCATGTGCCCTCCCCTCCCTGGCCTGAGAGCTACTGGGCCCAGAACAACTTCTCCTGAGTCAGAGGAGGAGATGGATGGGTGTTTTTCATGCCCTGCCCTCCCCAGCCTCAACCTCCCACCCAGACAGTGTGGAACACCCCGAGTCAAAGTCCAGGTGGGGAAAGAAAGAACTCTGCTGCCACTCAGCACAGACAAATATCCTGTAGGTTTCTTTTTCACCATTCCATTTTATTCTTAACTGTCATATTCTTTCCTTTTATTGTCAGATCCCAGCTTCAGCAGATGTCAATCCTATTCCGAGAGCTCTGGCTAATGTTCAATCTGAGGGAATACCAGAACACATAACAATTTGCAACACTAGACAGTTTTAAGATAGCAGAATAATGTTACTCCTTTTCATATCCGAAATCACCCAAAATCAAGGAGAAAAAAAGAAATGCAAGCTCCTTCTTCAGCAAAACTAGAACACATTTGTAACCTGAACCATAGCTTATAAGGAAAGGCTGCCAAAAACGGGCAAGGGCTGCCAAAAGCAGGGAAGATCAAAAATACTGTCAGAAAATATCTAGGGAAGACACCTGTGGCGGCAGATCTCAGACAAAGCTGGCAGAGCCAGCCAGGAGCTGGCATTCCCGAAGGAAAAGAACTAATGATCCCTTATCAGAAACAATGGGAACAGGGCATGTGGTCTGGCAGTGGGAACTGCCTCCCACACTTTGGAGGAAGGCGAGGACAGGGCCAACAGAGGAAAGACAGACCCGCCATCTTGACAGGAAGCAGTGTGTCAGTGAGGCAGAGTGAGAGGAGGGCTCTGAATTGGGAGAAGCCCACAGCTCCAGAACTCTGCTGACTGAGTAGAAACAAAGGCTAAAGGAAATCACTACCACAACCCTGTGAAAAAAGTTCCTGGGAACCAGGGAGCAATCCTGCCCTCTTCCTGGTACCTTCTCTACATGCATCTCCTGCAAAATGCTGATCCAAGAAGTTTTACATCTTTCAAAGAGAAAGCAGCACAGGATATAGTCAAAGATGCTGTAGAAGAAATAAAAGAATAAAAGAACAGGACAAAACACGGCAAACCAAGCACACTCACCTGAAAAAAGCTGTCACAAAACAGATAAAAATTGTAACCAAATTTGTAAACGAATTTTGTGATTATTTCAGAAGGGAGACAACTAGCATGGTCTCAACAAAAGATTAAATCCATTTTGCCTAGTTACAAAGGTAACCTCCAGAGCTAAAAATAAAATACACATCTTGCAAATACGAACCTTGAACACAACATAAAATAAAACAGACCATAGACTGATTTTGTTTGAAAGCAAAAGAGGCAAAAAGGCATAAAAACATGAAATATGATAGTAAACAAAGACCAAAATATTAACCATGTCATTAAATGGCCATAATAAACACATTCTATGAAGGAACAAAGCGGGGGGGGGGGGAGGAAAGACATTCCTGAAAGCAAAGTGATTTAACAATTTTGAAAATGAAGGGCAACACATAATAGGGAAGTGTGAACCCAAACTAAGCAGGCACTATAATCTTAGTATTAGGCAAGTAAAGTTGATTTCAGGGCCAAAGGTTTTAAGTTAGACAAGAATACTTTATAATAATAAAGAGTATGATCCAGCCAGGAACGGTGGCTCATGCCTGTAATCCCAGTACTTTGGGAGGCCAAGGCGGGTGGATCGCCTGAGGTCGAGAGTTCAAGACCAGCCTGGCCAGCATGGTGAAACCCCATCTCTACTAAAAATACAAAACTTAGATGGGTGTGATGGGACTCTGTCTCAAATTAAAAATAATAATAATAATAATAATAAGATCCACAATTGAAGACTAAACACACCAAATAGCACTAAAATTCAGAGCAAAAGCTAGAGGAAATATCAGGAGGGAACTTAGACAGATACACATCAGAGGCATGTACAACTAAGTAAAGACATAGAAAAACCAAATTATGTAATTAATAAGACAGATCTAATTAATGTATTCATCAAAGTCTATACCTTGAAAACAAAGAATGTGTGTTCTTTTCAAGTGTTCGTGGAACGGTCAAAAATTTTTCCCCTACATTAGGTCACAAATAAAACTTCAAAAAAAGCAAAAATAATACAGAATCTGATAACACAGAAGGAAAACTAGAAATTAATCACAAAATTATAGATCACAAAATCCTATCACTTGGACATTTTTAAAAACTCTTAAAACAACTTAAAAAGTTGCTCTGACCCTGACTCAGAGAAAAAAAAAATCCGTACAGAAATTGCAGAATATCTGGAATACAACAATAACAAAAAGCATTCCATACACTAGAACCTGCAGGATGCCTTTACAGCAATTCTCAGAGAAAATCATGGCTGGTTCATTTATGCTATTAAACTTTTAAAAATGAATGGCGCATAATCAAATAGAAAAATAATGAACTAAGCAAAAACTCAAGATCTGGTTCTTTGGGGAAAATTACTACAAAAACAAAACAAAACCAATGAAGCATGTAAACTATTAAGGCTAATCGTGTAATGGCAGATTACATTATATTATTATATTGCTATTATATTAATCTCTCATGTTGATAATATGTACCCTTGATATGATATAACGAAATGGTACTTTACCTCTATGGGCATCTTCCCCCAAACCCATAACCTCACTTTAATCGTGAGAAAAACAAAGGACAAAATCCATGTGGAGGCCATCCCTCAAAATACGTGACCGTTTATATACTGACAAGGTCATCAGAACCAAAGCCTGACAAACCATATAGTGAAGAGGGGCCTAAGTAGACCAAACAATTCTATGTAATGTGGTATCCTAGATGGGATCTGGAACAGAAAAAAGGATATTAGGGGCCAGGCTCAGTGGCTAACACCTGTAATCCCAGCACTTTGGGAGGCCAAGGCAGGTGGATCATCTGAGGTCAAGAGTTCAAGACCAGCCTGGCCAACATGGTGAAATCCTGTCTCTATTAAAAATACCAAAAAAAAAAAAAAAAAAAAAAATTAACTGGTGTGGTGGCACATGCTTGTAGTCCCAGCTACTTGGGAGGCTGAGGCAGGAGGATTGCTTTAACCCAGGAGGTGGACATTGCAGTGAGCCAAGACGGCACCACTGAACTCCAGCATGCGTGACAAAGGAAAAAAAAAAAAGAGAGAAAGAAAGAAAAAAGGATATTAGGTAAAAACTGAAATCTGAGCATAAAAGGAAATCTGAGAAAATGTGTTAATATTAATAGTTTAATTATTAATATTAATTATTAAAATAAGTTAATAATAATGTATCAGTACTGGTTCATTAGTTATGCTAAATGTACCATACTAATGTAAGATGCTAATTATTGGGGAAACTAGATTGGTAAAGGGAGTGAGCATATGAGACCTCTCTGTACTATCTGTTTAGGTTTTCCTTAAGTCTAAAACTATTCTGAAGAAATAAAGCCTATTAATTAGACAAGATTAAATAAATTTCTAAATGTTAGGGAATACAAAAAAAAAAAAAGGACAAAAACTAGAATTTGCCTCTTCCTCTTATCTCATTAGCAAGATATAAACATTGACAGCATTTGGAGGAATCTCACCTTATTCCTTTTTTTTGTGTGTGTAAATTATCAGCAAATTTTCTTTTTAAAAACTGGTAACATGGGCCTTTATTTAGATTATTTCACCTGAAAATTATATAATTAGCATTTTCACATATTACTAAATATGCTTTAAATGCATGACTTCAGTAACTAAATTTTTTTAAATACATTAAAAACATATGAACCATTTGATTATTTAATGGGGGAGAAGATAGGAATATGTAAAATAAGAAATGAAAATGGGAAATAGCAAAATGGCGTAGCTAAAAGCACTCATAAAAGAAGTTAGATTTGTTTGTTGTTTTAACACAGTAAAAAGTTTGCAACACAAATTACCAACAAATATAAATTACCTACAAATGAATACAAGTACAAAATGTGAAAAGATAGCAACGGTTCACACAAAAACAAATGGTTCTTTGAAAAGATACTCAATGTATACTGAAAAAAGAAATGAGTTAGAACTCCAATGAAATGCCATTTTTGTTATCAGGTTATCAAAGGTCAAAAAGTTGGATAACGCATGCTTGGAGAATGTGCGGAACAAAAGACAAACTCATGCTACAGTGGATAGAAACTGGTTTAGCCTCAGCGAATGGCAAAATAACACCATTTTTCAGAATTGCAAATGCACAGACCCTTTAACCTAGCAATTCTACTTCCAGCATTTATCCAGCTGTGCTCTCAAATGCACAGAAGTACCTTCGTACACAGCACATGCATACATATGCAACACAGTTTGTAACAGCAGAGTATTACAAACCTGCTATTACAATAGCAGAGTAATAGCAGAGTATTGCTAGTAATGGCAGAGTATGGGGAAAACCCAAACAGAAGACAGGCTAAATAATGCTAAATGCATATAATGGAATACTATGCAACTAAAGAAAAAAAATGCACTGATATGGAAGATCCAACAGACAGAGGAAGTTGAACAAACCAGGTGCAGAACAATGTGTGGTATGCTGCCAGTACTGTGCAGGGAGAGGTGGAAAAAAGAGGAAAAAGAGGGGACGTTATTCAACACAAAGGGCCCAAATGGATCTGAAGTCCAGTTGTGTCTATAGGAAAACTAGACACCCCAGTAAAGTTTTAGAAAACAACATGCTATTCTCTGCTCACTGTAGAGCGTCATACTGACCTTCATCCAAACCTTGGGCCTCAACCAAGTTATAAGAAATAAGCAAGATAACACATGAAAGGTGTAGGGTGTGTACTAGGGATTCCATCAATGGAAGCAATAAGCATCCAGCGCTGCCTCTGTAAGTTTGTACAGGCTGCCCAGAGGTACCTGAACGGGAGGTGAGTGGAGGTAGGAATCTGCCACTTTCATAATTCATTTGAAGACATCTTATGCTTCCTTTCTAACAAGACCAGGAAACTGGGGCTCCGAGGGAAGCAGCCCCATCAAAGTCACACAGCTAAAAGATGGCAGAGGGGTTCTATCCCAGGTAGCCTGAACTCAAAGCCCTCTCTACTTTTTCTATCACTAACTTCAACCATTAGCACTTACTCTGTGCCAGGAAGCATGCCAGCTGCCTCACAGGCACGATGAGGCTGATGTGATATGCCCCTTTATTCAAAAGAGGGAACAGGCTCGGAGAGGTTGCATAACTTGCATAACCTAGGGTCACACAGCCAGGAAGTGGCAGGCCTGGGATCAACCTCAGAGTCACCATATGACAAGCCTGTGCTCTTACCTCTTCCTCCATGTTGTTTAGAATAGTGCCCTCTCCACGGCAGTGAATGTAACTAGCTCTGTGTGGTCCACACAGAAAATTTCTAAGGAAAATTGCTTTATCCTTGCCCACAGCCATGCCAACTTTGGAGCTGCTGTTGTTGAAAGATACTTAAACGTGTTTAAAAGCAACAGCCAAGCAGCAGTCCCGGGGAGACCTTTTACTAGTTCTTGGCTTGGCCCATACTGGGTCACTGAAGGCACAGTGCTCTCCTTTGCAATCAAAGTCTAACAGCCTCTCTCTCTATTAGTGGCAGGCAGAGATCCTGAAGGGTGCTCACAGTCTGGTGTGACAAGGTGGGCATGTA
Organism: Saimiri boliviensis; assembly: GCF_048565385.1. Classification (NCBI taxonomy): domain Eukaryota; kingdom Metazoa; phylum Chordata; class Mammalia; order Primates; family Cebidae; genus Saimiri; species Saimiri boliviensis. The sequence goes on from NC_133457.1 coordinate 49,042,550, forward strand.
AATAGATAGCCCTTTGCTGCTCCCCCAGTACAGGGCACACAGCAGAGTGCTCATGTCCACGAATGGCAAGCTGATAAGGAAAACTAGCAGCTGGGCAATCTAATGAAGGACAGGAGACCTGGATATGAATCCCCACCTGTCTGTTAGGCCCTAGGCCAGGACTTAATCTCTCTGAGACTAGTTGGAGGTGCTGCTAACTATGTGCTAACCTTGCCTGCCTTTGCAAGTATCAGAGCAGACACCTGTAAAGTCTGGCACATCACAGGGCTTCGAGCAAGTGGTGAGGGCTCTTTTAAATTGTGGATGTCCTCTAATATTGCCGTTTCACCACTTGAATGTGTCTTAGCATGAATTGATTGTGTCCTCCCCAAATTCACATGTTGAAGCCTGATATAGGTTGGATATTTGTCCCTGCCCAAATCTCGTGTTGAGCTGTAACTCCCAGTGCTGGAGGTGGGGCCTGGTGGGAGCTGTCTGGGTCATAGGGGTGAATCCGTCATGGCTCGGTGCTGTCTTAGGGATAGTGACTGAGTTTTGGAGAGAGGTCTGCTCATTTAAAAGTGTTTGGCACCTCCCCACCCCCATTTCTGGCTCTGCTTTTCGTCATGTGACATGCCTTCTCTCCCTTCACCTTCTGCCATGATTGTAAGCTTCCTGAAGCCTCCCTAGAAGCCAAGCAGACACCAGCACCATGCTGCCTGTAAAGTAGAACCATAAGCCAACTAAATCTCTTTTCATTACAAATTACCCAGTCTTAGGTATTTCTTTATAGCAATGCAAAAATAGCCTAATACAAAGCCCTAATCCCCAGTGTGACAGTATTTGGAGGTGGAGCCTTTGAGAGATAATTAGTCCATGAGGGAGCTCCACCTCCTCTAAGAAGGCTGCCCTGATCCATGGGCCTCCAGGGTCCTGCCCTGTACCTCTGTCCACCCTTGAGCCAACCAGCGGGGAGACCTTTCTGGCTTTACTGATCTGCTTTTTTTCTACTTTGAGGGCATTCCTCTGATGGCAGGAAGCTTTCACCGGCACTCTGTGTCCCCAGCCACTGCCCCACTCCCTCCATGCACAGACACAAGCCCAGTACTTTGAACATGGGGCAGAGCACACATATGGACTGTGGAGAGGATGTGCTGGGCCTCAGGGAGGACTCACACTCTGCTCTTTTTCAGAGGACGAAGCAAAGGGCCAAAGCTAAAGGCAAGAGATAGGGACATGGAGCCCAGCAATGCTGGACTCTCCCTCCTGAGCAGCTGACTCTTGGCTGTATCCAGTCTGCTCCTTTATTAGCTACCACTTTGCATTCTTCCCTGCTTCCAACCCTCATTTATTCATTCAAAAAACGCTTAGTGCATGTGCTAGGCACTGTGCAGCTGAGAGCGAAGGACACAGCAGTGGCCAAGTCAGGCTCATCCCTGCCTTCTCCCTTCAGCCGGAGGGAGTGGGCACCTAGCACACATCTCCTCTCCTCATCTCCACCACAGCACGCCGCACTGGGCCAGGCACATGGAACATGCAACAGAAGCCACCTTCCTGATAGAAATAATATCATCTCTCAACCCAGTAAGCAGCCAACATCCTGAAGAATGCCAAAGGGTGCCTCTGTCACTTTCCCCCCAAACCAAACCTAATTTCCTACGCCATGCTTGGATGACGATGCTAATGACATTATCTGGAAGGATCTGCTCCGGGGCTTCAATTGTGGCTAAGCAAGAAAACAAAAACTCTCATTTGCTAATTGCCCTTCCCAGGACCCTAGCGGATGTTCTTACCAGACAGGGAAATGAGGAGACGTGAAGTGGCAATGCCACACTGTTTAAGGAGGCTCATTCGTTTGAAAAATATGACGCACAGTCTTCAGAGGCCCAGCACCCAAAATCACAGCCACAGAGGTCCGTCTGGCTGAGCTCAACAGGCATGGGGTCTGCAAGAGGACAGGACTGCTGTGGGGATTGGTAGTGACTGGGAGAATTGCCCTTCTCTCTGTGTGGCCTCCGGCTTTGGACTTGCTGGAGCCAGAGGTAGGGGCAAGTCTCCTTCTTTCATCTAGCTAGCAGTAATGATGCCTGCCCTGGGGACCTCAGGCTGCTGGAAAGCATAAGACTCAACAACTTTCCCTTAGGGAGAAAGCTTCCACCAAAGAGGTCAGACTCCGCCACAGAGCTGAATAACAACAAAGACTGTAAAAAGAAATCCAGTTAGATACCGCTGGAATTCCTTTAGTCGACTGCATATTACTTTCAAATATATACGACAGCACTAGAAAAACTGCGAAGCTGATCTAATCACATGCTTCTGCTCAAAATCCTCCACAAGTTCTCCAAAGCTTTCAGGATAAAGTTTACTTCTAACCCTAACCCTCCCAGAATGTTCCATGATGCTTCCCCAGCCCATCCTCCTCAGGGAACTTCTTCATTCCATCCCTTCAACCTCCCTGCGGTTCCCTGACATGCTGCTGCCATCGTCCCTTCCCTCCCTCGGCACCTCCTCTCCTCAGCTATAGAACTCCATTCAGCCTGGATATTACCTCCTCTGGGGAGCTCCCAGACCCCTGTACCCTCAGAGCCCTTGTACTGGTGCCCACCACAGCACTTATCACAAGGGGACATGGTGTCTCCTTGGCGGCCTCCCTCCTATCTGACTGGGGCAACTCAGGAGCTGGGGCTAGGTCTCCCTCATCAGAGTCCCCAGGTCTTCACATGGGCCTGGTTTAGACAAAGTGGTGGCTGAACGTCTGTGGAATGCACAAGCATGAACAAATGAAGAAAAGCAACACACTGCCTTAGAAAGAACCACCACCTAAGAATGCACTGGGAATGCAGAGCACTGTGAGCTCAGACTGTTCATTTCATGTCTTTATTCTTCAATTTTTCGACTCTGTTCAAAGGTACCAATGATAGGTGTCTGATTTTAGTTTGACTGGAATGTTTTTAAGATTTTTCCTGTGCAAATATTAAGTAGGGACGCTGTTTTATTAAAGATGCTCATTCAGAATGAACCCACTAACAATAAATGAACTAAAGAACCCCCAAGGTTTGTTCATAGGCGTTCATTAGCTTTTCCCTGCTATACACACATGGATCTCACGCTACAACTGGCTGGGCAAGCCCTTTCTTCCCCAAGAGCTCACAAAGAGAGCCATCTGTCCAGTTCCAGGTGAAACTGTCTCACGCCTGTCTTCCTGGAGTGAGAATCAATGAGGCTTCCCCGAGCCTCTCCTCCTCCTGGGGTTTCCATGGGAATCCTCCCACGGGCGACCGAACTAGAGGCCCCGAGGGTGAAAGCTCAGCTGTCAGCCAGCAAGGAGAGCAGCGAATGGGATGAAGGAGGTTTGCTAGGCTATGACCAGGGCAGCAAGCTCTGCAAGGTCATTTGAAAGAGACACAACTCTGAGCCAGTGAGGCCATGTGCAGTCCTGGCCAGCCTGGTCACCGCAGCTGCCCCTGTGCCCAGAGGTCTGCCCCAGGCACATATGGAGGTTGTCTGCCAGACAGCTGGCCTCCCTGAGACCCAGCTTGTCTGGGCTGGGGCAAAGCATGAAGGGAAAAGATGGGAAGGTGCCACTTCATAAGGCCCTCTGGGGAAAATGGTGATAAAAACATGATAAGGTTCATGTCCAACCCCTCATTTACCTCCCAAGATGAACCTTCCCCACTTGTCTGGAAACAGAATGCCTAAAAGAAAAGCAGAACTATTCATGCCTCTGGCTTGAGCTACATTGTAATAGAGAGCTGCTGGGATTTCTGAATAACCCTCTGTTAAGCCTACAGTATCTCTGGGGGCATTTTTGAGATACTAAGGAGGAAAGGAGAGAAAGAAAGAGAGGAGAAAGGGAGCAGGATGGGGGAGGGAGCTGCTTCAGCCCCAGGAATCTGCACAACCTGCATATTTCATAGAATGCAGATAACAGGTGGATATCTCCTGAATGTAGATAACAGGTGGAATGTCTCTGTGGCCAGCAAACAGGGCCAAGGCCCACTCGCTTCCGGAGAAAGCAGAGCTCCAGTTCACCATAAGTGATATTTCACATTAAAGACCAGGTGGATGACTTTGGCACTGCTCCGGCCTCTCCCTCCACACACACCAGCTCATTGAGGTACAGTGCTCACACAGAAGCTTTCCTGCCTCCTCCTGGGCTCCAGGGTCTTCCTGCCTACCCTGTCAATGGGGCACCCCCAAGTCCACGGCTTCGGCTCCAGTTTCTGCTCCTCACTCTCTCTTCATGCACCTTCTCTTATGACCCGCCCCCTGCAGACACTCTCAAGCTGGGTCTCCAATGCTGCTTTCTCTCCTCAGCATGAGACCCACCTATTAGAAGCCTCTGGCCAGCCCTGCCTGGGTGTCCTTTCAAATGACCTTGTAAGGCCAGCTGATCTCTTTCCATCCTAAGCCTCCCACCGTGGACACACCCACACTCTCAGCCCTGTGGGACATCTGTGGTCCTTGGGCACCTCAGAATCTGCAGGTGGGCTGAGCCAGGCCCCTTCCCTCTCCCACATAGCAGGTTCCTCTGCATGTCACTGTTCCTGCCATGGATCTGGTCTCTCGGTCCCCACCACTCAACACCGTCAGCTTTCCCCTAGTTCAGAACTTGCCTGGATTACTGCACGGGTCTCTTGGCGTGCTTCCCTGACTCCAGTGTTTGCCCGCCAACCCAATCTCCATGCTGCCAAGGGGTAAATTTGACCAAGATGCCCACCAATCTCTTCATTCAACCCTCCACACGACTTCTGCAGAGAGAAGCTGCACCTCTTTGCTTGGCATCCAAGGCCCCCCCAGACTGTTCTGACTTCTCCCACACTGTCTCTCATCACAGCCACCTCAGACCCGTCATGCCAGACTCTCCTCATCAGCACATCCTAGTGACACCTTGGTGTCTGGGGAGCCTTCCCGTCTTCTCTGACCTGGCTGACATTCTCTTACTCCCCCGTCCCTTCTAGCAGAAGCAGAGCTGGGCGCCCCTCCATGGCAGCCCTCCAGCCCACTGCACCCTCTTCCCTCCGCCCCATTGCATCCTCTTCCCTCCATCCCATTGTGTCTTCATCTCAGCTGTTAATTCCTGCCCATGTCTCCCACACCACATCTGCATTTCCTGGTGGCGCCAGTGCCCAGCCAGCCTTTATCTCCAATACTCATACACAGCCTTGTACCTGCCACCTCTGGCTGCATTAAGTGCTTCAGACTGAAGAAGGAACAGCCACTCTACACTTTCTGCATGGTTTGCGTTTTTAACAACAAACATTTTTCATAGTTAAAAGTATACATTTAAAATGGAGTTAAGTTCTGAACTCAATGTGTAAAGCAAAAATCACACGTAATCGCCGGGCGCGGTGGCTCAAGCCTGTAATCCCAGCACTTTGGGAGGCCGAGGCGGGTGGATCACGAGGTCGAGAGATCGAGACCATCCTGGTCAACATGGTGAAACCCCGTCTCTACTAAAAATACAAAAAAATTAGCTGGGCATGGTGGCACGTGCCTGTAATCCCAGCTACTCAGGAGGCTGAGGCAGGAGAATTGCCTGAACCCAGGAGGCGGAGGTTGCGGTGAGCCGAGGTCGCGCCATTGCACTCCAGCCTGGGTAACAAGAGCGAAACTCTGTCTCAAAAAAAAAAAAAAAAAAAAATCACACGTAATCAACATGGCTTAGGAAAGTTCTTCTAAAGTTCCACAGAGTTCATGATAACTTGTTTGAGGTATACCACTCTCTTTCCCAAAGGGCACACCACCCACAACTGTTTTTCCTGTAGCCTCAAAACAAATCCTTATTTCTTGAACTGACCAGCAGCAAATAAATTAGTTGGCTTATATAGGTACCATGTTTTATTAAAAATGAGTTTTTGGTTTTTAATTTCTTTTTTCTTTCTTTTTTTTTTTTTTGAGACAGAGTCTCACCCTGTCGCCCAGGCTGGAGTGCAGTGGCTCGATCTCGGCTCACCGCAACCTCTGTCTCCCGGGTTCAAGCAATTCTCCTGCCCCAGCCTCTCAAGTAGCTGGGACTACAGGCATGTCCTCCAACATCCAGCTCATTCTTTGTATCTTTGGTAGAGACAGGGTTTCACCATGTTGACCAGGCTGGTATAGAACTCCTGACCTCGTGATCCATCCCTCTTGGCTTCCCAAAGTGCTGGGATTACCGGTGTGAGCAACAGCTACTTTTTAAATTTTTTATAGTTGATCTTTTTTTGCCACAGATGGTCACGATCACATAAATTAAGAGTATGTACCATGTATTTATATAGTACATATATAGGCAGAGACTTCTGGTGACCTCAATCTAGGGCCCGCCACCTTCCTGCTTTTCATGCCTGAGACCCTTCATTCCTGCATCAGCAGAGAAAAAAACCTTTCCAAAGCATGCTTGTGTGACAACAGGTTGGGCAGCTCAGGGAAATTAAGTAGCTCCTGTATGGTGAGTTATACTAGGTCTTTCCCCAAAAGGGCAAGGAATTCTGCACTGGCCCCTGTGGCTTAGCCACTTTCTAGGATAGCAATAAAGCCCTCCCAAGGACAGGTCTACATAAATGACGAGGAAGTTCCAGTTGTATCAAAAATCAAGAGGAAAAGTATTCTAGGCAGAGGCAACAGCAAGTGAATGAACCTTTGGGATGCTGGAGCGAAACCAAGAAGGCTGGGGTGGGCGGGGGTGTGGGGAGTGAGAGAGGAAGATGGTGAGGAAGAGGTGGAGGAGGGTAGTATCAGACCTGGAGAGCCCTGGGATCATCTAGATTTTACTCTGTGGCAGCCTTAAGGAGGTCCTGAGCTAGGGAGAAATGTGATCTACTTTTTAAAAATTTTTTATTTTTTATTTTTTTTTTAGTTAAAGTTTTCACTCTTATTGCCCAGGCTGGAGTGCAATGGCCCGATCTCGGCTCAACTGCAACTTCTGCCTACCAGGATTCTTTTGCCTCTCAAACGATTCTCTGGCCTCAGCCTCCTGAGTAGCTGGAATTACAGGGATGTGCCACCACGCCCCACTAATTTTGTACTTTCAGTAGAGATGGGGTTTCTCCATGTCGGTTGGTCGGGCTGGTCTCGAACTCCTGACCTCAGCTGATCCACCTGTCTGGGCCTCCCAAAGTGCTGGGATTACCAGGCATGAGCCACCGTGCCCAGCCATGATCTACATTTTTTTTTAAAAGAAGCTTCTGATAAATAGTTATGACTATTTGCTAATTTCATACGTTAAAAAATAAAATCTTGTAATTTTAACTTGCATTTTTCTTATTGAGGTAGAGCACCTTGTCATATGTTTTAGTATCATTTCTATTTTATTTCTCATGTGTGAATTGTGTATAGTGTTTGCCCATTTGATCTTTTGCTTGTTGACCTCGGGAATCTTTTACGTAAAGAGATGAGCCTGTTGTCATAGGAGTGGCATATGTCACATGTGACAGTTTGTCATATATCTTTTGACTGTTACTGGTGAATTCTTTTCCCTGCAGATTTTATTTTTATGTCATTAAATGTATCCTTAAAATAAACAAGAAATACAAACTGGAGAGATATTTGAGTAGAATGGCCAGTAAGTTGAATTTTGTTTGCCAAAGGTGGCTTAAATTCTTTTCATTACCATTTTTAAAGAACACTTTAAAATGGAATAAATTAGAGGATATGTGTCTCAGAGGAACATGCCCTTGGGTAAAGGATGTACATATCATGCTTTTACACATTTCACGTCTTCCAGACTTAAGCTCATCAAATTGTGAGGGTGGGAGGTGAGGGGGCAGAAAGTGGGTAGGAGGGTAGAGGGCTGAGTCTGAGAGAAGGGAGCTCCTATCTTCATCCCCCAACCCCCCAAAGAGGGCGAAGAAGAGGAAACCAAACTGGGGGAGGCTAGAGAACTTGCCCAAGGTCACACCGCGAGATGGTGGTGGAGACAGATTCGAACCCACGCCTGAGTCCAGAACTGAGAGCTCTCCACCTCGCGACAGTGGTACAGAAATGCCCTCCTCTCCTTCGTATCGGCAGCAGCTTGCTCTTGGGCAGCCACCCGGCCCCCCTACCCGGTCTCCTCGCAGTCAGAGGTCGGGGGCTCTGCGTCCCCTCCTGGCTTGGAGCCTCTGGTGCGTAAAGAGCGACCCAGGGGGACTCATTTGCTGCGCTCAAGGCTCTGGACCCCTCCCTTCTTCCCAGAGCCCCGCTTCCAAGGCTCCATGAGCTCCCAACCCCCTCCCTTCCCGAGCAAAGACAAGTTTGTCTCTAAGCAAGGCCAGGAACTGGTCTCAGAGTCGCTCTCGAGCCAGGCGACCAGCCTCATTGCCCCAGCGTCATGAATAAACGATAACAAGAGCCACCAGTGCCTATTGCGTGACCGAGGCTTTACTTCCACCTCTCCGAATACCTGGGACGAACAGATCCCCAGGAATTATTGTCCCCATTACAGGGCCGAAGGAACTGCTGCAGCTCCGGAAAGTTGAATAACAAGCTTGGGCTCCCAAAGCTAATAGTAATACTAGCTAACGTATGATTGAGTGCTTCCTATGTGCCCGGCACAAGTCTACCTGCGAGCACCATCCCACAGATCTTTCCAATACCCATATAAGATGTACTCAATTATCATTCCCATCCTACGGATGAGGAAACCGAGGTTTGGCGCCTTGCCCAAGGTCACCCGGCCAGTGAGTGAAGGATCCTGGATTCAAACCCAAGCCGGTGAATCGGGTGGTAGTTTTTTGTGCAGTATCCACTATGCAGAGAAGCAAAGGTCTTAGAAACCATGGTACCAGCGGCCGGGCCCCAAACGTCTCAGGGCTGCGCGAAAATCAACCATCTCGAACCGCCACAACCTGCAGAGAGGATGAATTCTCCAGGACTGGGACGCCAGGAGCGCCAGCTGTGTCGAGTGCTGGCAGGCACAAAGTCCGTGCAGTCGGATCTCGGCTCCCGGCCCCCGCGCGCCCCTCACCAGGAGCTGGAGAGTACTCACCATAAAAGAGAGGGCGAGCGCCTGTTCGGGAAGAATCCCCAGCGCTGGCAGGTCCTGGACTACCGGGAGAGGCGTCTGCTGCCGCCGCCGCCCACTCAGGGGCGCCCGAGCGACCCGCAAATGCCGGCTCTCTCCCCGCGGCCAGGGGCGCGTCCTCACGGTTGATGCCCGACAGCAGCGCCCCCTCTGCGCTACAGGATGGCCCGGAGTTAGGAGCGTTCTTGGCGAAGTTGGGGCTCCCGCGCCGGGGGTCGGGCCTGGAGTGAGGAAGCGCCTTACTGAGCCGACCCTGGGGACGCTCGGAGGCCCGCGCTCTAGCTGCTTGGAAGCCAGGCGCCTGACCCGGAGGGCGGCTAGTCTCGCGCTCAGGGCGCACGGGCCGCGCCTCGGCCGCCCGCCTTCCCCAGCGCCCTGAGCGCACGCAGCGGTAGCAGAAGCTGGGGACCCGGCCCGGGATGCGGTGTGTTCATCACCCTCCCCCGGGGCTGGGCGCCTTTGTGCGCGAGGCGCGCCGGCCGCCACGGCGAGCTCTGGATGCTGCAGCAGCCGCCGCCTCCCCCTCCTCCTCCGCCGTCGCCCGCTCCCCGCCTTCCCGGCCGGCCGGGAGGCTGCAGCTGAAAGCTGATCTGGCTGAGCTCATCCCTGAAGGCCACTAATCCAATAGCCGCGGAAGGCGCGGTCGCCGGGAACGCCCCTTCCCCCACCATCCCGCGCCCCGGCCGTCCCAGTTCGGGCCGCTGCCGGCGCCGCCACCTTCTCGAGGCCGCCAGCTGGCGGGAGAGGGAAGTGGAGCTCGCGCCCGCGCCCCTGTGCCGAGGCGGCGGCGCGGTCGCCATTCGCTCGCCCGCCCGCTCGCCCGCGCACTCCCTTGCTCTAGCACTCATTCAAGCGTCCGAGTCCTCCCCGATTCATTCAAGCGCTCCTGGAGCGCCAGAGTGGGTGCCCCTGAGTGGGAGGAGACACCCGGTTACTAGGCAGCTTCGGTGCCTTTACTCAACGCACGTGGGAAATAGCAGCCGGGGAAAAAGAGGGTGGTTTAACATCCCGCTTCCTCAGACACACACATGTCCACACTTTAGTTTTGAGATCGGGCTCCAACTTATCTCTTAGAGTCCTATTTCAAACCGCACCTGCTCCAGGAGCTTTCCCCGCCCACACGAGGCGCAGGAAGTCGGTCTCTTTGCTCTACCAGCGCTGATGGTGGGCCGCCTCATTGGAAGCCTGAGCTGAGCGGTGAGGAAAAGGGCGTGGCCAAAACAGAAGCCGCGAGGGTGCTTCTGGTAGCTGCGCTTCCTTGAGGAAATTAAAAGTTCAGTTCCTGGCTTGGTGGCCCTCGTCTGTGCTCCCAGAATTGACTTCAGGTCCATCACGCAGTCATTTGCTGACCCAATCCCTCTCTGTGCCAGGTACCAGGCAAAGAGTCTACATGCAGAGTGTCCATTTCATCAAGGCCGCGTAAAACAAAGACAATCCAACACCGTGAGGGAAATATTTTGAGAGAGGTTCTGAGGCGAATTTGTCAGACTGGAAAGGGCCACTCTGAAGGTTTCCTAGTAAATGTGGCTACATGAATTAGCTCCTGGAGGCAGGGGTACAGCATGGTCACTTGGTGTGCTACCTGTCAACAGCACAGAGCCTGTGGTATCAGCAGAGGGGGTATGACAGAGCTGGAGGGATAGACAGTGTCTAGAGTCTTGGGTAGGGACTGTATCAAGAGCTTGACCTTCCCCATCACTTGGAGGCCTTTAACCAGGGTAGTGAACTTGACGGATTTGCATTCCAGAAAGATCTCTTAGCAGCCAAGTGGATGGATGGATGGAAGAAACCAGCTCGGCAGCTACTGCAATAGTCTAAGCAAAAGATGCTGCTGCTGTATGAACCAAGATCGCCAGCGTATTGACATGTGTTTATTGTGGTTATTCTAACATTCATCCTTGTCTGTTTGCATGTCTGCCCCTCCTAAAATTGTGAGCTGCCTGGAGGGCAAGTATAGGTACCTCACACGTCTCTGGATGCCCTACACCAGCACAGGATAGAGGCTGAGGACAGTGAATGTGATTTGAACTGCCCTCAGTGGCAGTGCTGACCTACATTCACACTTGGTATCTTTCCTTCCTGCCTCCTATTGACAAGCTCCTGGAGTACCTCTACTGGGAGCTACTCTGGGGGTTATGGAGGTGGCTGGTGCAAGGCTGGTTGCCTCCCTGGGAGTTCGGACACGCCCATCTCCCTCCCCGCTTGAAAATTAGAATATGTCAATCATTTAGCTCCGCCTGGGAAATCCCCTCTGCACTCAGCACCTAACCCCTCCCTTGGAAATCCCCTCTGCACTCAGTACTTAGCCCGCTCACAGGAAGTCCCACCTCCCTACCAATAGGTGTTCACATCCTGTCTCCCCAAATCCAATCAAACGCCATCACTCCCTATAAAATCCCATTCCTGAAAGGAAGCAGCGCGATTTTCCAGGCCTGTGAGTCCGGTGCCACAGAGCCTCGCCTGGGAGGTGAATAAATTGGAATTGGCATCTCAATTTTCTTGTGCTAGCCTCAGTCTCCTCGTTTTTTTACTCGGCTCCTGTCTTCAAAGAATAAACTTTACAGCTGGGGAGCAAGAAAAAAAAAATTGTGGGAAGAAGCTCAGAAGCAAAAGAAAGTTTAAAGAAGGCGTTCCTGCTGATAGTTTCTCTACCAATCTGGCTGACAGGCTGCAGGGGTGTGTGTGAGGATCCCGTTGCATCCACTCTTTGCTTGGAAGCATCACCGTAGCTTCAAGGACAAGGGAGGGAGGGAGCAGTGGCCGCAGTTTGAGAAAACAACTCCCCTCTCCCTTGGGGGCTCCAGATAGATTCACCACACTGGCCTTTCCTAATGAAATTATGCCCCAGGCACAAAGGAGTGGCCCAAAACAGGGCCTCCTTGTGTCCCTGAAGACCCCCAAATCCTCCAGCCTCTGGATAACAAGGGAAACAACTTGCCCTTTGGGGAGAAGCCAGGATAGCCTGGCTACTAAAATTCTTTAGATGGAGATCAGCAGCTTCTAAATGGCCCCCGGTGTTCCCTGACTCCTGGTATGTACTCCCTTGTGTAAACTCTTTCCCTTAAATGTGGGCTGGATGTATTGACTTGCTTCTCACTAACAAAATACAGCAGAGGTAATGGAATGTTCCTTCCATGATTAGGTTTTGAGCATGCGCTCTTGTTCTCTTTTGTATCATCTCCCTGGAGAAGCCAGCTGCCGTGTCCTGCAGCGGCACCGTGGAGAGAGGCCCATATGGTGAGTGACTGAGACCTGCCAATAACCACATGCGTAAAGTTGGGAGCAGATCTCTGCCCCCACCCCGACCCTGGACTGAGCCTTCATAGGAGACTACAGCCTTGTGTGATGCCTTGGCTGCAACTTCACGAGAGATCGTGAATCAGAGAAACCAGCTACCTGTGGTCATGGAAACTGTAAGATAATGTTTTTTGTTTTCATCTGCTAAATGTTGGAGCAATTTGTTATGCAGCGGTAGATAACTAATACAAGACGTTCTTAACTGTCCAAGAGTGATTCTAAAAATACACCCTTGGAAAACTAGCTACAGTATTGCTCTAAAGAATGTACAGTATCTCATGGGCATAGTCAGACAGCCCTGGGCTTAAATCTCAGTTCCAAGTCTTTGGGTCCTAGCTTTCTCATTTGTAAATGGGAACAGAAGAATGTCCCCAGAGTACCGTTGTGTGTTGTAGCTTGTTGTGTAGTAGGTGCACGATAAATCTTTTCCCTAAAAGATTTAGGAAAATCTCAGCAGTAGACCAAAATCTGTAGCATTCATGAGATTCTTGGACTAAGGCAGAGTAATGCCTGGGGCAGAAGGTCCAGTAGGGAGCTGCTGGAGTCAGGGGCCCAAAACCCCTTGGATAAAGCAAAGTGGTGAATCTCACTCCTCCGGCCTTTGCTCCCACAGGGCGTGGTATACAGGCTACTTCCCAGTTTTTAGCTATTAAAATCTTTGACCCCTCTTGCCTTACAAAAGTACTAACCATGGTTTTACTGAAGTTGGAAGAAACACTTTCAGTTCTGAAAAAATTTGGAGCTTGAAGCTTGCTCCGAGGAGGTTTGTGGCAGGAGAGAACCATGGTGTGTGAGGTCTGAATGTCCTCTGTCCACGCCTCAGGAGCAACCCTGATTGAGTCCGGCCTGCAGTGCAGTGTTGCCCATCAGGTGCTTAGCTCTTAAATTCTGTTCCTCTTTGCAGCTCAGGCATCACTATGTCTTTCCTGAGCAGTTATAAGCAGCCTCCTCACCTCGCCTCTACTGCTGGGCTGTCTTCATAAAGGAAAAATCACCCCTGCCACTCCCTTCAGAGGTACCTCATGGCCCACAGGATAATTGTCACGCTTTTCCATGGAAGCTGGCTCTTGCCTACCAATCCAGTTTCACCTCTTCTCATCTGCACTCTGGGCCAGGCCACACTGGGGCCCTCTGGGCTCCTCCAAGCTCTTTCTCCCTGCCACATGCCATTGTACATGCTTACCTTTGTCCCTGGTACAAACTTTCCAGATAATCCAATTCATCCTTCATCTCTCTGCCTGTATGCATGTCATCTCCTCCAGAAAGCCTTCCTAACACTGCAGGCACAGCATGGTGCCCTCCTATGTCCATCTCAAGCCTCTCCTTGCCTTTCTCACAACCCCAAGTCCCACTGTTGTGGCCTCTTTCCTTATCCCTCACTCCAGGATAGGAGTATTTCAAGGGCAAGGCTGTCTTTTCCATTTTTATAGCTGTTACATCCCAACCACATTTACTTCTCACTAGTTTATCAAAGCAGGAAGCTCGACAGTCTTCCCAAATAGCCCAGGCTGGGTTAAGGGCCTCTTCTATAAGCCCTACCGCACCTAGTTGCTTGACATCTGTCATAGCACCTTGAAAACCTTTGGGGAATTGCCAGACTTCTGCATCACATGGTGACTCTTTAGGTCAGGACTGTGTCTGATTCATCCAGTGTTCCTAGTTCCCAGCCTAGGGCATGGTATATAGTCGACAGACAGTGATGTTTGTGGAATGAATAATTAAAGGTAAAGGAGAAGAGAAGAAAGACAAAAGCAGGCAGGCAGGAAGGAAGAAATGGAGGGAAAAAGGAAGGAAGAAAGGAAGAAACATTGGAAAAAAGGAAGGAAGGAAGGCTCCATTGGTCTCTCTATTTCTGTCTTACATTTAAGGTATGGAGTGATTAGAATTGAATTAATCATAGCTCTTGATCATGACACATTGTCAATATTAGCCCAAGTATGGCACTTATTCATTTATGTATTTATTCATAACACAATGAACACACATAAGCCCACTATTGAATCCAAGACCTAGAACGTTTCCAACACCTTTATCTTCCCGTGTACTCCTTTCCTAGCCCATCTTTTTGCCTCCCCTTCACACAAAAACACTATCCTGATTGCTTTTTTTTAGATGGAGTCTTGCTCTGTTGCCCAGACTGGAGTGCAGTGGTGTGATCTTGGCTCACTGCAACCTCCATCTCCCAGGTTCAAGCAATTCTGTGCCTCAACCTCCTGAGTAGGTGAGATTATAGGCACTCTCCACCACGCCCAGCTAATTTTTTGTATTTTTGGTAAAGATGGGATTTCACCATCTTGGCCAAGCTGGTCTTGAACTCCTGACCTCATGATCCACCTGCCTCAGCCTCCCAAAGTGTTGGGATTACGGGTATAAGCCACGCCTGGCCACTATCCTGATTTTTATAGTTTATCATTTCCTTGGGTTTAAAAATACATATAACATGAATTTATTTAGCTTTACTTACTTTTTGAACTTTATTAAAAGGCACTATACTATATATCATTTTCCAGGAATTGCCATTTGGACTTAACAAGGTTCATCTGTGTTGATGTGTGTAACAGTAGCTCCTTCATTTTCATGGTTCTGTAATAGTTCATTGGGTCAACATACACAATTAATTTTTCCATTCTCCTTCTATAGATGTTCAGATTGATTTCAGTTTGGAGCTACTATAAACAGCACCACTATGAACATTTCCGAATAGGTTCCGTGGTGCATCTGTGCTGATGTTTTCTTGGGTCTATTGGTAGGAGTGGAATCATTTTGTCTTCTTGTCCTCTTCATCACTGTGTAGCATGGGTCAGCCTATTCAAATGAAGGGCTAAAAACTGTTTCAATCTATCCATAAAACAGGGAGGGTTGTATGCACCAAAAGTAAGTTGCATCATCCACAGGAGACAAAAGACCAAAGGATCCCAGCTCCATTTCCCTGGAATGATTTGCATGCAAATAAATGATTTGCATACTGACAGGGCTTCAGATCCCAGGCCATTCCATTCCCTGTCCCATTGCCCTTTACTTCTTAGATAATCAGACCTAGTGGGGCCCAGAGGTCTCAGCCTCCCAGGAGGACTCTGGAAAAGACCTGAGTTAGTCTGTAGTAGGAAAGAAGACAGGCAAGGCTCAGTGACAGATACTCAAATTCAACCAATGATCATCGATTTTTGTGTAGGAGAAGGTATTAAGGACACACACACACACACACACACACCCCATGGTACCCTGGGAGGAAGCATCAGGGTGGGCATGGCAGATCACGGCAGGGTTGCATGTACCACAGGATTTTTAGCTTTTAATTGATTTCTATAATCCTCATTTTTCTCTTCCATGAAATGGGGGCAGTAGTATCTACCACACAGAATTGTAAAGATGCAAGGAGGTTATGTATATGAGGGCTTGGCAAATGTTCTTTTGGTTGTGGTCGTACACAAGTTACTAAATGTCTAGTAAATTTCAGTTTCCAATGTGTAAAATGGTACTAATAAAAGTACTTTCCTCTATTGGCATTTGTCACTTTTGGACCTTGAGCAGCTGAATTCTCCTGCCAAAGCTGGGGAATTCCCCACCACATTACTCTAGATAGGAAGCAGAGTCACTTTGTAGTAATGGACAAAAAGCTCAGCATTCAGTCATGACACAACTCTCAAAATCTTTTGAAAACTCTCTTCACAATTTGTTTTTGGTAAAATCAAATAAATAAAACTCTTTGATTTCCTAGCCTCCCTTGCCACTGGATATGTCAGAGGCCTCTGAACCAGAGCAACTCCACCCACAGGGGCTGGGTGAAATGAGAAGGTGAACTCTGGGGCTGCGTTTCCAGGAGGTTAGGCAATTTTAGACACAGATGAGATAGGAGATTGGCACAAGATACAGGTCACAAAGACCCTATCGATAAAACAGCATACAGTAAAGAAGCTGGCCAAAAGCCACCAAATCTAAGATGGTGACAAAAGTGACGTCTAGTCATCCTTGCTGTTCATTGTACACTGATTATAATGCATTAGCATGCTAAAAAGTACTCCCACCAGTGCCATGACAGTTTAGAAATGCCATGGTAATGTTCAGAAGTTACCCTATATGGTCTAAGAAGAAGAGGAACCCACAGTTCCAGGAAGTCCCCACCCCTTTCCCAGAAAACTCATGAATAATCAACTCCTTGTTTAGCGTATGATATAGAAAGAACCATAAAAATAGTCAACCAGCAGCCCCCAAACTCTAGGGCTGCTCTGCCCATGAAGTAGTCATTCTTTTGTTTCTTTACTTTGCTAATAAACTTGCTTTCACTATACTTGATGGACTTGCCCCAAATTCATTCTTGCGCAAGATCCACGAACCCTCTCTTGGAGTCTGGATCAGAACCCTTTTCTAGCAACCAATTCAGATGTCATCTGGATTCTGCGAATGGACACACCGATCTGACTCAGAAGTGAGCTACCTGAAGAAAATCTCTAGGCCTAGAGCATCCATTCTGGCTGGTGTGAGGAAGAAGCAACTCCTGTTTTGGGTCAGTGGCAGGAGTAGCAGCTTCCTAATCTCGGGTGTAGCAGAAGCATCCTTATCACATCAGTTCTACAGTAAAATGACAGGTATATTCCTAAAACCTCAGTTCAGACCTACATTTCAACAACCCCAATGATTCTGTGAGCTAGTCAATCTTTTATACTGAGTACCTATCTGAATGTAGTAGTTGGAGTGAATTCTATTGTTAGCAACCAAGACCCTTTGTTACTTCCTTACTATTTCAACCTTCCTGACACTTTGGCCAATCAAAACCCCCTCTTAGGTTTTAGAAGCTGGGACCAGCCATTCAAAAAAGCAAGAATGGAGAATTTCTTCTGTTGGGGGCAGGCTGGCAGCAGACCCCATGGGCAATGTTAGCTTTGGTGCTCACCTCTATATCCAGTGGTCGTTGCTGGAAGTGGCTGTAGTGGTCCTCACCAGATTGGGTTTGAGGCAAGATTTCCTCCATGATTCTGCTGCCTAGAATTTGTTGTTGTTCCTGTTGTTTTGTTGTTGTTGTTTTGTTTTTTGGTTTTGTTTTCCTGGATCTGGTTTTCCAGCCTTCCCAGTTCAATCTGTGAATTTCCCAGCCTCCTTTCTGTTTGAGTCTGTTCATACAGAAAATTGCATTAATTGAATTTTGAATGTGACACTAGCTTTGTATTTTTGAGCTAAATCCCACTTAGTCATAATTTATTTGTTCCTTCAATATATTGTTGGGTTCAATTTGCATCTATGTTCATGAGGGATATCGGTCTGTGTTTGTCTTTTCTTGTGACATCTTTGTCTGACTCTGGCATCAAATTAATGCTTACCTTAAGGAATTAGTTAAGATGTGTTCTTTTTTCTTCTATTTTCTGGTATAATTTGTATAGAATTGGAGTTATTTACTCCTTAAGTGTGTCATAGAACTTACCAGTGAGGTACTATGGCACTGGAATTTTCTTTGTGGGGAGGTTTGTAAGTGAAAATTGAACTTCCTTAAAAGATACAGAGTTCTTCTGGTTATCTCTTTTTTTTTTCTTTTCTTTTCTTTTTTTTTTTTTTTTTTTTTTTTTGAGACGGAGTTTTGCTCTTGTTACCCATGCTGGAGTACAATGGTGCGATCTAGGCTCACTGCAACCTCTGCCTCCTGGGTTCAAGCAATTCTTCTGCTGCAGCCTCCTGAGTAGCTGGGATTACAGGCACACGTCACCATGCCCAGCCATGCCCAGCTAATTTTTTTGTATTTTTCATAGAGATGGGGTTTCACCATGTTGACCAGGATGGTCTCGATCTCTTGACCTCGTGATCCACCCACCTCGGCCTCCCAATGTGCTGGGATTATAGGCGTGAGCCACCACGCCCGGCAGTTATCTCTTTTTGTGTGTATGAATTGTAGTAGTTAATGCCTTTCAAGAAATCTATCCATTTGGTCTAATTGTAGAATATATTGACATTAAGTTGTCCATACTATTTCTTCATAATCTTTTGAATACCTGTGGAATCTATAATGATGTCACCTTTCTCATTCCTGATATTGTTCATCTGGATCTCTCTCTTCATTTCCCTACAAACTCCCAGTTCTCATTCTCACTCTTTTCTGTCTGTTCAGTCTGATTAGATTTATCTATTTTCTCAAAGAAAAAGCTTTTGGTATTTATTTTCTCTGTTTTTCTGATTTCTATTTTATTGATATTTTTTCACTCTGATCTTTAGTATTTCTTTTATTCTGCCTGCAATGGGATTCATCTACTCTTCTTCTATTTTCTTAAGGTGAAAACTGAGATCATTGATTTAAGACCACTTTTCTTGTCTAATATAGGCATTTAGGGCTAAACATTTCCTTTTAGGTACTGTTTCAGATACATCTCACATATTTTGCTATATTGTGTTTGTATTTTCTTCAAATTAAGAATACTCTGCAATTTAAAAAATTTATTCTTTGACTCATAAGTTACTTAGAATTGTGTTATTTTTTGCAGATATTTGGAGATTTTTAGAGAGCATTCTGGTATTGATTGCTATTTTCTTTCTGTTATGATCAGAGAGCACTCTGTATGATTCGAATAGATTTAAATTCATTTAAATGTGTTTTGGACTCAAAATACACTTGATCTTTAGAAATGTTTCAGGTGTACTTGGAATGAATGTGTATTCTGCCATTGGTGGGTGGAATGCACTGGAAATGGCAATGAAGTCAAGTTGATTGTGTTATTCAGGTCTTCTATATCCTTAGTGATTTTCTGTCTACCTGCTCTGTCCATTACTGAGAGAATGATATTGAAATCTGTGACTGTACTTAGGGATTGATTGTCTGCTACTCCTTGTAGCTCTATCTGTTTTTGTTTCGGGTATTTTGAAGCTTTGTTTTAGGTGCATACCCTTTTGGTTTGTTATGTCCCTTTAGGAAATGACCCTGTTTAAGCCTGCTAATACCACTCTGAAATCGACTGTTTGTTAATATAACTACACTAGACTCTTTTAAAAATTAGCATTAACATGATATATCTTTTCCCATCTTCTTGCTTTTAACATATATGAGTCCTTGTACTTAAAAAAGGTTTTCTTATAGTCAGCTTATAGTTGTGATTTGTTTTTGTTATCTCATTGGGTAATCTCTGCCTTTTGATTGGCATATTTAGACTATTTAATGTGATTATTAATATGGTTGGGTTTAAGTCTAACATCTTGCTATTGGTTTTGTGTTTTCTCCTTTTGTTCTTTGCTGCTTTTCCCCCTTTTTATTTTTTATAAATCCATTTTATTTTCTTTGTTGGTTTATGGCTATAAGTTACTGTGCTATTTTGGTGGTTGCTTTACAGTTTATATATTAATAAGATGCATATTCACTTGTCATATAGTCTGCCTTCAAGTAATATACCATTTCATGTATAGCATAAGAACTTTACAAAAGTTTTATTTCCATTTTTGCCCTTGACTTTTATGTATAATTGTCATTCATTTTATTCCTACATATGTTATACACCCTTTACCATATTGTTATTTTTGCCCCAAATGGCTATCTTTTAAAGAGATTTAAATAATGTTAAAGTGGTTATGTTTACCCACATAGCTGCCATTTCAAATACTTTTCATTCCATTGTATATATTTGCATTGCCATCTGGTATGATTTGCCTTCTGCCTAGAGGATTTCCTTCTAGCATTTCTTACTGTGCAGATCTGATTGTGATACATTCTTTCAGCCTTTGCATGTATGGAAAAGTCTTATTTTTTCCTAATTTTTTAGTGATATTTTCCCTTAGTAAAGAATTTTGGGCTGATGGATCTTTTTTCTTCTTTCAGCACTTCAAAGATGTTGCTTCATTGTTTCTGACAATCAATCTGCGGTCATTCTCATCTTTGGTTTTCTGTAATATGTGCCTTCTTCCACTAGGCTACTTTTAACATTTTCTCTTAATTAGTGGTTTTAATCAAGGAAATTATGATGTGCCTTGTTGTAGTTTTCCTTACGTTTTTGTACTTGGGTTTCATTTGGTGTTTGGATCTGTTGGTTTACAGTTTTTATCACATTGGGAAATTTTTTAGCCATTATTTTTTCAAATACTTTTCTTTCCACTTCATTTTCTTCAGACTCCGTTACACATATATAAGCTGCTGAAGTTGTCCTGTTATTCTCAACCTTTCTTTCCCCCTTTTACTCCATGTGCTTCATTTTCAGTAGTTTCTATTTTTATGTCTTTAAGTTCATCACTCCTTTCTGCAATGTTGAATCTGCTGTTAATCCCTTTCAGCATATTTTTTAATCTCAGATCTTGTAGTTGTATTTCTAAAAATTCAAATTGGGACTGTATTATATTACCTATGCCTTTAACTTAACATGTTCAGTTTTTCCTCTAGCTTCTTGAACATATAAAATAGAGTCAGGATACTTTTTAAAAGGTTTTTGTCTACTAATTCTATTATCCGTGTCATTTTTGGGTCAGTTTAAAGTGATGGGTTTTCCTCCAAATGTAGGATTGTATATACCTGCTTCTTTGTATGCCTGGGAGTGTTTTCCCACTATGGGGCAAGATTCCTCTGAGGGGCTGAACCCGGTGGCTCACACCTTTAATCTCAGCACTTTGGGAAGTCAAAGTGGAAGGATTGTTTGAGCCTAGGAGTTCCAGACCAATTCTGGCAACATAGTGAGACCCCCATCTCTACAAAAAATGAAAAACTTAGCCAAGCATGTTGGCATATGCCTGTAGCTCCAATTACTTGGGTGGCTGAGGCAGGAATATTACTTGAGCCTGGGAGGTCAAGGCTACAGTGGTCAAGTCAGAATTACACCATTGCACTCCAGCTTGGGCAACAGAGATTGTCTCAAAAAAAAAAAAAAAAAATCTTTCTGAGTATTCCACCCAGAGTCTACTCTGGCTGATAACACTTGGCATTATTCTGAGTCCTATGTGAGTTCTACTAATTGTTCCCTCTAATGTTTTTGGTTGCTTTTTTCCCAGGTTTGGAGAGTTTCCTCTCATGCATGTGCTGATCTGAACTCAGCTGAATCCTGAAGTGGGGCTCTATGCAAATCTCAATGTTTTTTCTCCAAATGTAGCTTTTTCCTTTCAAGAATTCTGCCCCACAAATTTTAGTCCCCTTGGCCTTCCCTCTTTCAGCTCCATATTTCCAAATCAGGAGACTGCCAAGCTCTGCCTACACTCTCCTGTTTTGCACCATGGGCTGGAAACTCCATCCAGGTAGTAAGCTGGGTCAGTTGCAGCGTTCATGATGTTTGTTTCTCATCTCTCAGAAATCAGTCTCCTATATTTCCTATTGTCTAATATCTTGAGAACCATTGTTTTATTTATTTATTTATTTATTTTGCCTTTTTACTTCTTTCAGATGGGAAGGCACAAGCAGATTCCGTTGTTCTATGGTGGCTGAAAGCAGAGGTCTTTTTGCACACAGCCAGAGTAGCTTTCTGGTGTTTACACTGGAGAGCACTGGCTGAAACACTACATTACATGATTAATGCGAGGATTAATGAGAGGACATATGTTAAATGCTTAGGACAATGCCAGCACAGAGCAAGTGTTTAATTACTGTTGATGAATTAGTCAGCTTTTGCTGTGACAACAAACGACTTCTATGTCTCAGTGGCTTGCAATAACATTTCTAGCGCCTGGGTCTGCTGGTCTTTTGGTCTGCTTAACTGTGTCTGCCATGGCTCAGCCCTGCCTGGCTCACCTTGAGCACCAGGCTTTCTCATTCTGAGACCCAACCTGTTTGTAGAATCATCTAAGATGTGCTGTTCTCATGGTAGAGACAAGAGGAAGAGGTCAAATACACTGATTTATATTAAACACTTAATATTTCTTACAGAAGAGAGACCTTTTAATTGGAAACGACAGTATAATTTATCACAGCTGATCGTTTTCTTTTTTTGAGTTGGAGTCTCACTCTGTTGTCCAAGCTGGAGTACAATGTCACAATCTCAGCTCACTGAAACCTCTGCCTCCCAGGTTCAAGCGATTCTCCTGCCTCAGCCTCCTGAGTAGCCAGGATTACAGGTATGTGCCACAACAGCCGGCTAATTTTTGTATTTTTTGGTAGCGATGGGGTTTTGCCATGTAGCCCAGGCTGGTCTTGAACTCCTGACCTCAGGTGATCCACCTGCCTTGGCCTCCCAAAGTGCTAGGGTTATAGGCGTGAGCCACCATGCCCATCCTGATCATTGTTATAAAAGCCTCTTCTGCAGGTAAATTTCCCTGTATGTTTTTGTTAAAAGCAACATACATTTTTGTTAAAAGCAATCCTTTCCCAGGAGTCTTGAGGTGAACGCATCTCTGTCCATTAGCATTTCCTTTATCCCAGGTATATCTCTGTCTTCCACTTGGTTTTTGATTGCCCAGTGAACTCTGGTTCCTCACGCTGCAGAAGGTGGGATGCTTCACTCATAACAGGCTGGGAGGCCATTGGAGCAGGTGGATGGTAAAAACACAGTTTGAGGACAAACAGTATCAGTGGTCTAAGCACTGAGAGGATAACTGAATGCCTTTCTCAGTCTTCAGTGTACCAACTGGGTACTCAAGTCTTTATTTCTTACCAATAGTGCAGAGCAAGAACTTAGGGCCAAGGCTCCCGTGATTCATCTGAGAAAATCAGCCCATCCTGAAGTGCCAGTCACTTTTTTTATCTTCCAGGAATTTACTCCGCCTACCTCAGTCTAAATGGCCTGCCCTTCACTGAACTCCAAGAGCCTTTATTTCAGGGCATTTCACTTGGCAGTGAATTATAAGCCATCTTGTAATAGATCTTCCGTTTTATTATTTAACTAATATGTGGTTTGAGGATGATGGAATTCAGATTTTTCAAATGCCTCCTCTGCATTGGTTTCCTTAAGTATAGTGCAATTTTGAACCTCATGACAACCTAATGATGTAGGTATTGATAGCTATGTTTTACAGGCAGGAAAATAGAGGTAGAGCTAGGCTAAGTGATCTTTTGAAGGCCACAGAGCTAGGAAGTGGCAGAGCTTGCATTTAAACCCAGGTCTGTCTACTTTGCATTGTGCTCATTTCGGGTACTTCAGGGCATTTTAAGCTTCTTGAAAGCAGGGGCCATATCATATACTTCTTTGAACCACCTAAAAAATCCCATACAGAGTCAGGAGACTGGGTGGCTGTTCAAATGCATTTATTTATTTTTCTTTATAAAGAGAGAAGCAGGTGGCTCAGTGCTCCTAGTCTTGAAAGAAATACTGGGTATAGAGTTGGAAAAATTATGATTCCTTTTGGCTCTCATTCCTCTGGTGGTCTAGTCCTCATAGGTGGTGGATGATATATTAGGCTGGGACCACTTTGGGGCTGAGAAGATGGATAAATAGGGCTTTGTCAGGGCACAAAATAAAGCCGTGGAAGTCACACACAGAGAGAGAAAGGAACTCAGTTTACAGGGTGCCTGTTAGCCTGGCTTTCATCATTCATTATTCCATCCGAGGCACATAATATCTTTTGGGGAGAGGATTTCCTACCCTCATTCAACAGCTCAGCATCACACAGCAGTAAATAACAGAGTTGGGATTTAAATACATGTCTACCTGACACTGAAGCCCTGATTGCTGCTGTTACACCCCACGACTAGTATGAATGGTAACAGCCCTATTGAGAGGAAACCAGTTCAAACCACGAGTGAGGGTGGCTGCCCTCAAGCACTGGGGAATTAATAACCAGGAATATATTCCACCACACGCCTGAAAGTTACCCACTCCATGCTGCCCAAGCGACTGCCACTTGAGACTTGTAAGCTATTATCTGTGTAGTAGTCAAGCATTTTAATCTTTTTCATTGAATTATCTTATATCTTGACATAGTTGCTCATTCTCTCAGAAAATCAAGTGATGTATGAGGAAAGCTGCAATTACAATGCCATCTATTAAAAGGATCTGAGGTTCCTGTAGAGTTAAAAGGAATATGTAATTGCCAATTAAAGAAAAGCATGCCATTGGCCAAAATCATTGATTGGAAGTAAATCTTGAAAAATTCTATGAGCAGCATTACAGACAGGCTCATTTCCTTTCTCCTAGAGCTAAAGTGACCTGTGAAAAGTTGATTTCATGGGCAATCATGAAGTGAAAAGTTGATTTCATAGGCAACATGAAATCACTCCCTTCCCCACCATGTTCTCAAAATAACACCCATGGTGATGTGGCAATCACTATCGATTGCATGCTGAGAAACCTTCCCCATCCCTTTTACATCAGCAGGACAATAGTTTTAAATTTGGTCCAGTAGCAATGTATACAGACTCAGGAGATGAATCCTGATGGGTGTCAGTTTTTCCTGGCAAACACATTTTCTTTTACCAGTGATTGATCAAGGAGTAGGCAAGTGAACTAATTCTGGTTAATGAAATTTAAGAACTCTACTGGGATTCTTTGGGAAAGATTTTTCTCCCTTGATAGAAGGTTCATCTTGAGCAGAGGAGAAAATTCCACTGATTTTTGTTGCTTCTTTCTAGCTTCAGACATTGCCATATAAGAAAACGATGCTTGAAGCTGTAGACACCTCTCAACCATAAAGACAAGACTAAGAGAATTATAGAGATGCCAGCCCAGTGTTTCCATGTTGTTGAGTCACTAAACCAACTGGGAGCCCCATGACTACATTCATATATTCAACAAAGATTTATTAAGCACCACGATGTGCCAAGCACTGTTTCTGGCATAAAAGATATATCAAGGAACAGCAATGATTTTTAACCTTGTGGTTTTTAGGTGGGGGTTGGGGGTGGAGAGGTGGAATGCAGGTAATAAACACACATAGGAAATATATAGTATGTTAGAAGGTGATGAGTATATAGGGAAAAAAAGGACAGAAAAGAGGGAAGGTGACTGCAAGTACTGGGGCATCATGGAAATGGTGAGACTGGAGCAGAGTCTCAAGGAGGTGAGTGAGTGAGCCATGCATGTAGCTGGGGAAGGAATTCCCAGGCCCCTGGTGCAAAAATCCTAAATAGGGAATTGCATACGGTGTTCAAGAACAGCAAAGGGCCAGGGGTGGTGGCTCATGCCTGTAATCCCTGCACTTTCGGAGGCTGAGGCAGGTGGATCACCTGAGATTGAGGTTGGGAGTTCGAGACCAGCCTGACCAACACGGAGAAACCCTGTCTCTACTAAAAATACAAAATTAGCCAGGCATGGTGGTACATGCCTGTAATCCCAGCTACTTGGGAGGCTGAAGCAGGAGAATTGCTTGAACCCAGGAGGCAGAGGTTGTGGTGAGCCGAGATCATGCCATTGCATGCTCCAGTCCAGGAAACAAGAGCAAAACCCCAACTCAAAAAAAAAAAAAAAAAAAAAAAAAAAAGAGCAGCAAAGAGGCCAGTCTGACTGGTCCCTCTACTGGGATATTGAAAGTAGGGGGACAAGGACAGGAGCAAAATTAGAAGGTCATTGAAGAAGTATTTTTGTTATTGTAGCTTCTTGTTATAAAATAAATAATTATACATTATTTCCTTTTTTTTTTTTTTTTTTTTGAGACAGTCTCGTTCTGTCGCCAGGCACCAGGCTGGAGTGCAGCGGCACAATCTCGGCTCATTGCAATCTCCACCTCCTGGGTTCAAGCAATTCTCCTGCCTCAGCTTCCTAAGTAGCTGGGACTGAAGGCACGTGCCACCATGCGCAGCTAATTTCTGTGTTTTTTCAGTAGAGATGGGGTTTCACCATGTTGGCCAGGATGGTCTTGATCTCTTGACCCCGTGATCCACCTGCCTCGGCCTCCCAAAGTGCTGGGATTACAAGCGTGAGTCACCACGTTGGGCCTGTTTTCTACTTGAGCCATTGACAGTAGTCCATTGTTTGCAATCAAAATGATTATTATCATAATCGTGGCAATTCATACTCTAGTCATAGTGCTGCCCTACTTAAAAAAAAAAACCCTCTTTGACTGACTTCCCATTGAGTAAAATACAGACTTCTTGACTTGACATAAAGGTCCTCCATGATTGAGTGAGTTTCCTGGCTCCTGACTTAGCTCCTTTTCTCAGTTCTCTTGAATCCAAAGTGAATAGGTTTTCCTGCCTATATACAAACAGAATTGGGCTACTAAAAAAATCCTGCCTGGCAAAATACGGCAGAACCTCATCTCTACTAAAATTTTAAAAAAACAATGAAAGAAAAACCAGGTGGTGTGCACATGTAGTCCCACCTACTTGGGAGGCTGAGGTGGGAGAATCGCCTAAACCAGGAAGTTGAGGCTGAAGTAAGCCGTGGTCGTGTACCATTGCACTCCAGCCTGAGCAATAGGAAGAAACCTTGTCTCAAAAGAAAAAAAAAAAAAGAAAACTTGTTGGCCAGGTACGGTGGCTTACACCTGCAATCCCAATGCCTTGGGAGGCTTTGGCGGGAGGCTCACTTGAGCCCAGGAGTTTGAGACTACAGTGAGCTGTGATTGCACCACTGTACTTCAGCCTGGGTGACAGAGCAAGACTCTGTTTCTACAAAAAAGAAAAAGAAAACTTGTCAAAATTATTTTATTTTTTGTTTTGTTTTGGAGATGGAGTTTCGCTCTTGTTGCCCAGGCTGGAGTGCAGTGGTGTGATCTCAGGCTTACTGAAACCTCTGCCTCCTGGGTTCAAGGGATTCTCCTGACTCAGCCTCCCAAGTAGATTACAGGTGCGCACCACCATGCCTGGCTAATTTTTTGTATTTTTAGTAGAGATGGGGTTTCACCATGTTGGCCAGGCTGGTCTTGAACTCTTGACCTCAGGTGATCTACCTGTCTCGGCCTCCCAAAGTGCTGGGATTACAGGCATGAGCCACTGTGCCTGCCCTAAAAATTATTTTAAACAAGAATGAGAGTTGAAAAGTTAGGACCATTACTTTGATACATTGCTGCTCATGGGGAAAAGTAATACCATCACAGGAGAAATTGACATCTAACAAAATTTTGTAAGCATTTACCCTTTGATCTAGATAATCCTTTTAGAATTTACCCTGAAGATACACCTCAAATAATATGAAAATACATCTGCATGAGGTTATTTATTGCAGCATTATTTTGTATTATAAATTATGAGACACCATCAAAATGCTAAGAAATTAGTGGAACAAACCGTGATGCATTCATACAATAGAGCATTATGCAGCTATAAATAAAAAATGCAGAAGATCTTAAATTCATGGCTGAACGTGGTAGCTTAGATCTGTAGTCCCAGCACTTTGGGAGGCTGAAGTGGAAGGAGCGCTTGAGGCCAGGAGTTTGACACAGCCTGAGCAACATAGACCCTGTCCTTACAAAAAATAATTTTAAAAATTAGCCATGCCTAGTGGCACATGCCTGTGGTCCCAGCTACTCAGAAGGCTGAGGTGGGAAGTCCACTTGAACCCAGGAGTTCAAGACTGCAGTGAGCTGTGATCACATGACTCCCCTCCAGTCTGGGTGACATAAGAGAGTGAGACCTTCTCTAAACAAACAGAAAAGATCTTTATGAACTCATATGGGGGAAATCCGTGATATATTGTCAACAGAAAAATGCAAAGTACAAAAGAATATGCTACCCTTCAGGTAAAAAAAGGAGTAAATAAGAAAATATATATGTATCTCTTCATTGTTTAAAAAAGCAATACAGGAATGAAAACTAGAAACTGTAAGGTTTATTCTCTGTAAGGTTTATTGCCAAGTTTAAAATGAGGAAACTGAGGCCTGCATGAGAACAATTAGACACCAATTTATTCGGCTCCCAGGTGAGGTTCTATGATCCAGGGAAAGGGGACCAGAGAAGTCACTCCTGATTCCTCTGAGGCGTGGGGTTATGTACGGAGGGAAGGCACTCTGATTGGCTGTGGAGAAACAGGACGGCGGACGTGGCAAGCTGCTTTAGGTGGGTAGGCGGGATTTCCGGTGAGCGGGTTGGACGAGGCAATGCACTATTGGGCAGGTTTTGGCGGGGATTCTTTTAAACTGGCGGGGTTTTCCAACGGCTGGCTGGGTGCTCTGTCGAATGCAGAGGTGGGCTTGGGGAAGCTAGGTGCTGAGAGCAGATTCTGCTGACGTAATTTTCAAGCGTCGAGAAGGATGGGGGTGTCCGAGCTTTCCTGCGAGGCAACCGGCCTTACAGAAACCACTGAAATTGCTTGCTTAGACAGGTAAGCAGGAATGAAAAGAAAAGGATGGGTAGAAGGAGTAACATTTTACTGAGTTTAATCTTTTGCAAAGTTTTGGATATTGAAAGCATGAAAATACTTTTGCATATTCAAACTGATCTAAAGTAATTGGGGGAAGACTAAAATGGAATACAGATAAGTGAACCCAGCTGTATCTCAAAAGATTGTCCACAGTGGCAGGGGAAAAAAGGCCAGGCGTGGTGGCTCACGCTTGTAATCCAAGCACTTTGGAGGCTAAGGCGGGCGGATCACCTGAGGTCGGGAGTGCAAGACCAGCCTGACCAATATGGTGAAACCCCGTCAGTTTAAAAAAAAAAAAAAAAAAAGAAAAGAAAGGGAAAAAAAAGAATTTAAGTAATTTTTCAGCACAGTATTTTGACAATAAACCTTTAGTTTATCAGCAAAAAGAAGTGCATAAACAAATCTAATATTCAATGTAATCGATTTCATTTTCTGTAGCGGTGTAAGAATTCTGAAACTATTTTCCATGATTTTCAGTTCTGAACAAATAAGCACATATGCTAATGTTGTTGATAACTGGAGTTCTTACTGTGGAAATAAGGAGACATAACTATGAAACAGGCAAGGCAGGTACGACCTTACATAGGGGGTCTGGAGTGAGAGAAAAATTACTATTTCTGGCGTTGTCCAGCCAAAACCCAAAGTGCTGACATTCTAGTGGCAATGAGCATCCTCGAACACACAATTCTTGGTTTCTGAAAACCATTTTCTTCTGCTCAAGGGAACCAGGAATTTGTTGAAGAAATGGTTGATTGAAGGACTAGAGCAGGAAACGTGTAAGTCTGGAGCATTATGCTATAACAGAAATTAGGAATTAATGGAACATACCAAAAGTACACAAGACACACCTGAAGACACTAAGCATCCAGATATAATGTAGTAATGGGTTATGAGCAACTGCATACAATAAGAATTCATAAATATGTACAAATGCATACATACACAGAAAAAGAACAGTTCTTCCTTGGTGTAGAATGCCAACTAATAAATGCAGAAGAAATAACACTATTAGAAAATCACCATTTTGCTACCATCCTAGTAATAGATACAGGCCACAATTATCAAGAAATGCTAAAACATGTGGGTGCAAGTTTGATGATGATCAAGATATTTGCAGGCCCAACAAAGCTCTCCACAAACATAATTATTAATTTGAAAAGGAAAACTAGAAACTTGGTAGGCACCACTTTAACATAGAAATGGAAGTATCCCCTATGAAGCATATCAGCATCGTGTGCTTTCTAGTATAATGCAGTGACAATAACATATCACTTCTGTGGTATTCTGGCAAAAAAGTATACAATCCAAATCTAATAATGTGGACGTATCAGACAAGTTCAAATTGAGAGACATCCTGTGAAACAACTGGCCTGACTGTACTGTTCAGAATATAAAGGTTGTAAAAGGAAAAGAAAGAGGAATTGTTCCAGATTAAAGGAGAATAAAAAGACCTGACAATCAAATACAATATATGATGCTGGATTTGATCCTGGCCTAGAAAAAAATTGCTATAAATGATATTATTTGGATGATTGGTGAATTTGGAATCTGGACTATAGATAACAGTGCTTATCAGTGTTAAATTCCTGCTGTATTGTGGGTATGAAGGGAATTTTTGTTTTAAGAAATGAACTATTTCAGATGATGCAAATGCTAATTACTTCAATCTGATCACTATGCATTATATGTACCAAAATACCACTATGTACCCTATGAATAAGTACAATTGTTATATGTCAATTAAAAGATAAAATTAAAAAGAATTATTTTGGAATGTATATGAGGAGGTATCTAGAAGGACAGGAGCGTAATGCATGCAACTTACTCTCAACGAGTCCAGATAAAGAATCATATAGCAAATGTGGCAAATGCTAACAATTGGTCAGTTGTTGTATACTGCTGATTTTTTGCTACTTCTCTGATTGAAAGACCGAGTCCAATTTCCCATCTTTAAATCTGAACTGGCTTTTTTTTTTTTCTTTTGAGACAGCGTCTCAGAGTCTCACTCTCTCTGTTGCCCAGGCTGGAGCGCAGTGGTGTGATCTTGGTTTACTGCAACCTCCTCCTCCCAGATTCAAGGGATTCTCCTGTCTGCCTCCCAAGTAGCTGGGACTACAGGCATGTGCCACCACACCTGGCTAATTTTTGTATTTTTAGTAGAGATGGGTTTTCACCATGTTAGCCAGGTTGGTCTCAAACTCCTGATCTCAGGTGATCCGCCCTCCTCGGCCTCCCAAAGTGTTGGGATTACAGGCGTGAGCCACCCGTCTGGCCTGAGCTGGCTTTAGTGACTTGTTTGCCTAATAGAATGTCGGGGAACTGATGCTTTGCAACTTGCAGGACTGTCATGAGACCCTTTGCACCTTCAACCTGGGCCTCTTGGAACCCTTTGTCTGGGAACCTTGAACTGCCATAAGACATTCAACTCCCTAAGAGCGCCGCACTGAAGCTGTCTTGGGTAGATGCTCTTGTTGATAGTGCCCCTTGGACCCAACCTTCCAGCCATCCTCACCAAGGTGCCAGAAGCTTTCTTTGATTCTCCAAACCCATCCACCCACTTGCCAAATACCATTCAGGGACTTCTTCGAACACTACATTGAATGTAAGTCACTAAACTGAGCTCTGCTCAAATTCTTGCTATAGAAAATTATGATACATACTTACAATGGTGCTTGTTTCAAGCCATCAAGTTTTGGAGTAGATTTTTATACAGAAATTGATAACTGGCACTAGGTGATTGATAACAAGGATGTTCTTTGTACAGTTTTTGCAACTTTTCTGAAAGCTTGATATTATTTTTAAATTAAAAGAAAAAAGTTAGAGCCAGAAATTAATGGCTAAATTAAGTATGTATTTCTCCTTAAACCAGAGGCACTTTTTCCCAGCAGGAAGCTCATTCAGCAATTTCATAAATCTGTGCCAATCTCTGGATCCAAGTTGAGCTCTCTGAGTGAAACATTGTGAATCTAAACCATGAAGGGGTTTGCTGGGCTTAGATCAGGCATCCCCAAACTACAGCCCACGAGCTGCATGCGGCCCCCTGAGGCCATTTATCCAGCCCCCCGCTGCACTTCACCAAGGGACACCTCTTTCATTGGTGGTCAGAGAGAGGAGCACAGTATGTGGCGGCCCTCCAACGGTCTGAGGGACAGTGAACTGGCCCGCTGTGTAAAAAGTTTGGGGATGCCTGATCTAAGCCTTAGATCCTCAATGTGAAACTAGGATTCATGCAAATGGAAACATCCTATCAAAACAGCTTGCCTCTCTGCTCTATTCCTGTGGCTCTTCTACATTTCCATCACGTATCTCAGAGGTACTGCAATTCAACATGTCCTAAATCCAACCCACATTTTCACCTCCTTGAGTGCCCACCCCCACCAAAACAAACAAACCAACCAAAAATAACTCGCGTCTCCGCTAGCATTTGCCATATCGGAGAGCAGCTGCTTTCTATTTTGTTGTCAGAACCAGAAATCCAGGAGTCACCCTTGAGGCATCCTCTCTTATTCTCCATTGCTAGTAATGTTGGTTTTGCCTCCTAAAATCATCCCTGTTTGTCCTCTTTCTAGCCTCAGCTACCATCATCTCTCACCTCTTAAGAGCTTTCCCTGTATTTAATCTTGCTCCCCTGAGATTCATTCTCCAGTTCTCTGTGCAGCAAGTCACATTTAAAACACAAATCAGATCATATACACTTCCATGCCGGAAACCATTCAAGGCTTTCTTTGGTGTTAGACTGCCTTCAGGAAGCCATAAAGGAAAAATTTAAGCTTAACTTGGTAAAATGTATACAAAATTTTAAGGCAAAAAAGAATGTGTGTGTGCGTGTGCTTGTGTGTGTGTAATCCTAAAATAGACTGAATACAGCAAATTGAAGGGAAATATTTGTAACTCCACATAACTGACAAAGAGCTATACTCTTCGTTATATAAAAAGATCTTACAAATCAACAAGAAAATTACTAACATCCAATAGCAAAATAGATCTAGAATATATAAATCCAGTACAAAACAAGAGAGAAATGGCATATGAATACACAAAAAGATTCTTAGCTGCCATAATTAAATAAATATGAAACCAAGAAACAATCAAAAGAGTTGCTTATGATATTGGCATAAATAAAAAGTTTTGAAAATGTGCAAGCTGATGAGAATATGAGGAGGCAGGCAAGTTCCTACACAGTTGTACAATTAAGGCTGTTTTTCAAACCTCAACAGATCTCAGACACTCTTACTTTTGGAAGTCATATCCTACAGTATGTCAAATATATTAAACTGCACATCTATCCATAGTAAGGGTAATTTTTGCTGATATTGAAATATCTGAAGGGTTTTTAAAATAATTTTTCTTTTGAAATGTCTTGGCTAAGTAATTCTTATGATGGGCTATTTAATTTATAATAGGCCATTTAATTTATGCTAGGCCATTTCTCAAGTCATTATACATACTTGTGAATTCTTGCAAAATGAGTGAAATATATAGCCTACAAATTGTTTTCAAATGTAATGAACTTTTTAGGAATAATAACATTACAAGAAATACATTGTAGAAATATTTGATGAAATATTTATTGATCTCAAATTTGAAGTTTCTTTTTGTGTTAGGAAGCGAATAATACATGCTTTTTAGAGCCCACACCTGTTCCTAGACCCCTGATGATAAGCTATGCCTACAGAACATTTTAA
Organism: Saimiri boliviensis; assembly: GCF_048565385.1. Classification (NCBI taxonomy): domain Eukaryota; kingdom Metazoa; phylum Chordata; class Mammalia; order Primates; family Cebidae; genus Saimiri; species Saimiri boliviensis. The sequence continues at coordinate 49,075,606 of NC_133457.1, forward strand.
TAATGAAAGGGTCCTGGACAAACGCCTCTGGGGGACAATTATGCAATGTCTATCAAAATTGTAAATGTGCATACTTTTTTCACCAAGAAATTCCACCAAAATTAATTTATCCTACACATATACTCAAAAATGTACTGAAATATTTTTTAAGTATATATATATATATATATATATATATATATATATATATATATATAAATTTTACTTTAAGTTCTGGGATATATGTGCAGAATGTACAGGTTTGTTAACATAGGTTTACATGTGCCATGGTGGTCAGCTGCACCTATCAACCGGTCATGTGGGTTTTAAGCCCCACATGCATTGGGTCTTTGTCCTAATGCTCTCCCTTCCCCTTGCCCGCTACCCCCTGACAGGCTCCAGTGTGTGTTGTTCCCCTCCCTGTGTCCAAGTGTATCTTAAGAGTGTTCATTGCTACATTGTAACAACAAAGAGTAGAAGAAACTTAAAATATCCATCAGTCAGGCACTGAGTAAATAAATCATGGCACATCTGTACATTGGGGCACCAAGCAGCACTTGAAAAAATTGGTATACATCTAACTATGTTGATGTGGAAAATTCTCTTTGTGTATTGTCAAATGAAGCAAGTGAAGGTTCAAAATATTGTGTATAGAACTCCATCTCCCTTCTTCCTACACAACAGTTTTTTTAAGAAGCTATATATTTTTACATATTTTGTGAAATAGTTCTAGAACCCTTGATGATGGTTCTCTCTACGGAGTGGCACAGGGAGGGGGCAAGAGGGGATCACTAAGTTTTGTTTGAATAAATCTATGGGTTAGTTTCATTATTCAACAAAGGGTAAAGGAGAAGGAAGATGAGGAAAGAGAAGAAAAAGAAAAACAGATTTCTAAACTGGACCACAAAGTTTGCCTGGGCAGGGCTCTGTCTTCTATGGCTTTATCTTGTGCTCCTCATCCTCACTGTCCTTCAGTCTCTAGCTCCCTAGTCTGCTCTCCATTCTTTGCAATATTTTTAAAAATTTTTGAGACAGAGTTTCACTCTTGTCCCCTAGGTTGAAGTGCAATGGCGCCGTCTCAGTTCACTGCAACCACCGCCTCCTGGGTTCAAGTGATTCTCCTGCCTCAGCCTCCCAAGTAACTGGGATTAAAGGTGCATACCTCCATGCCCTGCTATTTTTTTTTTTTTTTGATATTTTGATAGAGATAGGGTTTCACCATGTTATGCAGCCTGATCTTGAACTTCTGAGCTCAGGCAGTTCACCCACCTTGACCTCCCAAAGGGCTAGGATTACAGTTGTAAGCCACCATGCCCGGCCCATTCTTTGCATTTTCAATCCTCCCTCCCACCTCTGTGTCTTTACACATGCTGTTCCTTCTAACTGGAACTACCCCAGCTAGCACACACAGTTAACTTTTACTCCTCTTTTAAATGACTTCTTGCTCCCGAGGGAAGCCTTCCATGACCTCTCAGGCTGGGCCAAGTTCCCCATTATGCATTCTTGTAGCACCCAAGGCTTTTAATGCATGGCACTAATCATAGTTTAAAATTCTAAAATGAAGAACAAGTTAGAGGATTCACACTGCCTGGCTTTTTAACTTACTGTAATAATCAGGACAGTGTGGAGTTGGCATAAGAACAGACAGATAGATCAATGGAACAGAATAGAAACCATAAATAGATCTAAACATATATAGTCAATTGATTTTCAACAAAGTTCCATGATTAATCAATGGAGAAAGCATAGGTTTTTCAACAAACAATATTAAAGCATTTGGACTTCCACGTGCACAAAAAGAATCTTAATCTTTAACTTGAACCATATACAAAAATTAATTCAAAATGGATCCTGAAGTTAATGTCTTCATCTTCCTGACTTTAAGAAGGCAAATATTTCTTAAAGAGAACACAAAAAGCATGAACCTTAGGAGAAAAAATTGATAAATTGGACTTCATCAAAATGAAAAGTTTCTGTCATTTGAAAGACTGCTATGACTATGAGAAGATAAGCCACAGTGGCAGAAAATATGTGCAAAACACATATTTGGTAAGCGAATTGTATCCCAAATTTATGAACAACTCTCACAGCTCTGTGATAAGACAACAAATAACTCAGCTTAAGAAACGGGACCGGGTGCTGTGACTCATGCCTGTAATCCCAGCACTTTGGGAGGCTGAGGCTGGCGGATCACTTGAAACCCAGAATTTGAAACCAGCCTGGCCAACATGGCAAAACCCCGTCTCCACTAAAAATACAAAAAAAATTAGCTGGGCCTAGTGGGGTGTGCCTGTAGTCTCAGCCACTCAGGTGGCTGAGGCAGGAGAATCGCTTGAACCCAGGAGGCAAAGGTTGTAGTGAGCCGAGATTGCACCACTACACTCTAGCCTGGGCCACAGAAACAAGACTCTGTCTCAAACAACACCACCACCACCACCACCAAAAAGGAAAATAGACAATGAAATATATATATACAAAAAAATAGAATGTTAACAGAAGTGTAAAATATCCTTTTGGATACTTAGAGGAAAACAAAAGAAGGTCTTGGCAGTTTTAATTCTTCTTTCCCTGGCTGGAGACCCTCGCTGTTTTGGGGGTGGGCCGGGAAAAGCACTGGGAGCGCTCTGTGGGCCATGAGCATGTGTTGTGACTTCCAGAGTTGCTGGAAGGTCAAGATGCTGAGGTGGTTTCTTTGCTGAGGCTTTCTTTCTTTCATTTGTGTGTTTCCTCTTCCCTGGCTCGGCCTCCAAGGCCCAGTCATCTCTCCTGCCCTTCCCCGTGGCCACCTGTACTCCGAATCTTCATTCCCTCTTCTTCCTCACTGTGGCTTCCTTCCTCCTCTTCGAAGCTATCACATTCAGCTTCCTGCATCCTGGCCAGAGATGTGGCACTTCTCTTCTTCTTAATGGCGAGGAGATCTCTGAGCCACTATGGCACATGCCTGGACTGCAAATGCCACCTGTTAAAAGAAATTACAGGGTTCACAGGCTTCATCCACACAGAGAGCAGCTGCTCTGTGTGCTTTTAACAATCCCCCTTATCTGTTATTTTACTTAAGCCTTAGAAGCGCCTTCTGCAATAGAATGTGTAATACCCCTGCTTTACAGGGAAGGAGGCTGAGGTCTGCTGGGCCTTTCCCACTGAGGACACATTGCCCGTCAATGAACCAACAACACAAGACTTAGAGCCGCAAGGCTCCATGCCTCAAAGGGGACTGGGGGAGCCTGTTGAGGCGAGCACAGGCTTTGGAGTCAGAGAACCCCGGGTCTGAGTTAGTCTCTGCCATTTGCCAGCTGTTTGATGTAAGGCAAGTCACTTACCTTCTCTGAGCTTTCCTTGCCTGGGCCCTGGTGTGGTGATAATGTGACCTGCCTCACAGGGTTAGTGACGGAGTGATGGTCAAAGGCACAAGTGAGGTAAAACTCTTCTACGGGGGACTCATTTGTTTTCTTTCTCTGTGAAGACATCTGTTTATTGTGATTTTTTTGTGTGCTTATTTTATTGTGAAATATTAAAACCTAAATGTTCAAAGCCTAAGATTGTATACAAATTAAAATGGGACTGTTTCCCCCAATTACTGGAAACTATTCTTTTCTTCATTTTTCCTCCTACCCTCCCCAGACCCATGTACATAATCACACACCCTCTGCCCGCCAGTTCTCCCTGTGCAGAGCCTAACTCAGAAAACATCCACAGAGTCACTGCAGCAAAATTACACGGAGGAACTTCCTTAATGAAAACCATCTAAACACGCAGGATGGGCTGATGTCCAAAAAGGAGGAAGAAGGACAATATCGCGCAGGAGACAGAATTAACTCAGCAACATTCTCATAAATCCAGACGAACACGTGCCTCCAGGCCTGGTCTGCTCCTACACAAAGTCAGAACCACCCCAGTGAGGAACCAGCGCGGAGGCAGGGCTGGCGTGGAGCAGCGAGGCAGCAAGGGAGTCCGGGAAGCCGCGTTTCCTTGGTGTCCCCTTCAAAGTTCTCCACAGGGGCCCGGGTGGCTGCGGGCGGGCGCAGCTGGCGTCCTCGGCATTGTTCAGAGGGAGGCCCTGGGCAGCCCGAGCCTGGGGAGGCGGAGTAGGCTGAGCCCAGATGGCAGACGGCACCCTGGGTCAGACAGATGGTGAACAAAGGGCGCGCACAAAGGAGCCAGAGCCAGAGCACAGCTCCGTCCGCGCCGAGAGCCCCGACCTGACCTGCTGCCCCCGAGCGTCCACCGCGCCGCAGACCAGCTCTGCACAGGAGGAAAGGGACTGCCCTTTGCGGTTGGCCCGCCCGGAGCTGGGAACAACCCAGTTTCCTCCTCCAAATTTCACGGCCACATTCTCATCCCCATTTTACAGACGAGGACGGGGCTTGTCCAAAATCACACTCACGATTTAAACTAAGCAATCTGCTTCCAAAGCCTATCTATTTTTTCTTTTTTTTCATGACCATAAATAAGCCAAACACATTACTGCTTAGCTAGACAATTCTTTTCTTTTTTTTAACTTTTATTTTAGGATCAGGGGTACATGTGTAGGTTTGTTATACAGGCAAGCTCATGTCACAGGGATTTGTTGTACAGATTGTCTCATCACCCAGGTACTAAGCCTAGCACCCAATAGTTACCTTTTTTGCTCCTTGCCTTCCTCCCACCCTCCACCCTCAAGGAGGCACCAGTATTTGTTGTTCCCTTCTTTGTGTCCATGAGTTCTCATCATTTAGCTCCCATTTATAAGTGAGAAAATGCGGTATTTGGTTTTCTGTTCCTGAGTTAGTTTGCTAAGGATAACATGGCTTACAGCTCCGTCCATGTTTCCACAAAAGTCGTTATCTCGTTCTTTTTTATGGCTGCATAGTACTCCGTGGTGTATATGTGCCACATTTTCTTTATTCGATCTGTCATTGGTGGATATGAAGGTTGATTTCATGTCTTTGCTATTGTGAAGAGTGCTGCAGTGAACATTCACTTGCGTGTGTCTTTATGGCCAAATGATTTATGTTACTCATTACACACCCAGTAATGGGATTGCTGGGTTGAAAGGTAGTTCTGCTTTTTAGCTCTTCGAGGAATTGCCATATTGACTTCCACAATGGTTGAACTAATTTGTGTTCCCACCAACAGTGTCTGTGTTCCCTTCTCTCTGCAATCTTGCCAGCGTGTGTTGTTTCTGGACTTTTTCATAATCGCCATTCTCACTGACGTGAGATGATATCTTATTGTGGTTTTGATTTGCATTTCTCTAATGATTAGTGATGTTGAGTTTTTTTTTTTTCATATGTTTATTGGCTGCATGTATGTCTTCTTCTTTTTTTTTTTTTTTTTTTTGAGATAGAGTTTTGCTATGTTGCCCGGGCTGGAGTGCAGTGGCATGATCTTGGCTCACTACAACCTCCGCCTCCAGGGTTCAAGAGATTCTCGTGGTTTAGTTTCCCCAGTAGCTGCCACCACAGGCGCAAGCCACCACATTCGGCCAATTTTTTGTATTTTGGGTAGAAATAGGGTTTCACTGTGTTGCCCAGGCTGGTCTTGAACTCCTGAGCTCAAGGGATCCACTGGCCTTGGCCTCCCAAAGTGCTGGGATTACAGGCATGAGGCACTGCACCTGGTCCAGCTTTGTTCTTTTTGCTTAAGATTGCCTTAGAGCCTACGTTCTTGATCTACTTCATCGGATTCTTTTTAGAGGGTGGATGTTGAGCACTTGGCCTCTGCACGTGACTTCTCTCTAAGGTTAGAAAGATGAAGCACTAACAATTCCTCAACTTGTGTTACCACCAGCCAGCATGTTAAATAGACACAAACGAATCATGATGCCAAATTGCTTGACCAGAGATGTTCATGTCATAATAAGACGTGTGTTTTTAGATGTTTGCTTATTTATTTATTTTAGAGACAAGGTCTCGCCCTGTCAACCAGGCTGGAGTGCAGTGGCACAATCATAGCTCACTGCAGCCTCAGCTTCCTGGGCTCAAGCAATCCTCTTGCTTCAGCCTCCTTAGTCGCTGGGACTACAAGCACGCGCCACCACACTTGGCTAATTTTGTATTTTTATTTTGTAGAGATGGAGTTTGGTTATGTTGCTCAGGCTGGTCTCAAACTGGCCTCAAGCCATCCTTCATCCTCTGCCTCCCAAAGTGCTGGGGTCACAGGCATGAGCCACCACGCTTGACCTAAAATAATTGTTTTTGAAAAAGAGAGCTTTTGACCACACATCTTTGTGCTGGAGCACTAGCAACCTGGATGACTAAATGCGTTTTGTGAACACAGAGAGGTGGCCTAACAAGTTTCTGTTTAGCAGCCCCCCCTTCCTGAGGCATTTTGCCAGTTCTAGAGCTCTCTGACCTTCCCGAGGAAGAGGGTGGTGACATGAGGTGGCCGTCATGAGACATGCACATACCAACTCAAAGGGAGCCTGTAGCACCATCTCTGTCTCCACATAGGGAATAGCAGTAGAACCAACAGTGAGGGTGGAGGTGAGAGCAGTTATGCTGATCACATTACTGAGTGCTAGGAACTTTATAGATCCCACTGACTTCTCAGGTAGACAGCACTGTCCATTTTACAGATGAGGAAATGGACGCTGGAGATGGAGAAGTGATAGATGGTGAAGTGACAAGAGATGGTGAAGTGATAGAGAGAGATGGTGAAGTGATAGACAGAGAAACCCTCCTGACCTTCTCCTGACTAGCTTCCTTTTCTTCCTTGCCTTCTTTCCTTCTTCTCTGTTGAGGAAATTTCCAAGGTTTTAGCCAGTTGAGTCAAGTGTAGAATGTGAGGTCCTGCTCCAGCCAATGGAAACTGGACCCAGCAGTAGGGCGATTGCGTCAGGTTATAAAAGTTATAAATGTCCCTGTCTCCTTTGTTCAGGTGTGCACTCGTGGTGAGACTGCCAGCGAGGTGCACCCTTCCTGCAGGAAGTAAGCTAGTCTTGCTGAGTCATCCATTGTCTTGGTGTGGATCTTCCTGACATTATAAACCCGTTTCCAAGAACGGTGAAACCCTGTCTCTACTAAAAATACAAAAAGTAGGCCAGGCATGGTGGCTCATGCCTACAATCTCAGCACTTTGGGAGGGCAAAGTGGGCAGGTCACACGGTCAAGAGATCAAAACCATCCTGGCCAATCAGTATGGTGAAACCCTGTCTCTACTAAAAATACAAAAATTAGCTGGGCATGGTGACACGTGCCTATAGTCCCAGCTACCCAGGAGGCTGAGGCAGGCGAATCACTAGAACCCGGGAGGCAGAGGTTGCGGTGAGTCAAGTTTGCACCACTTCACTTCAGCCTGGGTGACAAGAGTGAAACTCCATCTCAAAATAAGGAAAAATAAAGTTTGTCCATTAACTATTTGACTGTTCTGAAACATAGACCATTCAGTAAAGGCAGGGTTAATGCTTGATTCTTTTCTTTTATTTACCTTTTTTCAAAATGACTTATTCCCCATCAATTTTAAACAAACAAGCAAGAAGCTCACAGTACACCCTGATATCATTACTATATGATCACTATATATTTTATAGATCAAAACATCACTGGGTACCCCAAAATATGTTAATTATAATATGGCAATTTAAAAAAATGAAAACAAATAAATAAAATGCATTTATTGGCCAAAAAAATAAGCTTTTGAGTATAATTTAAAGAGGATTTCTAATAAGTATGATATTACAGTACATCATAATCATTCTTTTTGATGCTTAAAGTGTCTCATCTTTGGCCACTGAAAGCTCCTTCGAGTTGGACTCTATATCCTTCTGACTCGGCCTGGTAGTCCTGAGAGCTTCCCTGCTCGCTGGCACAGGATGTCTCAGGCTTATAGGCTTATCTTGTACGTATCCTGCCCCAGCCCGGGAATCAATCATTTCTCCAAGGAGCCCTGGTTCCTTTTGGTGGTAAATGGTGCTTATGTGGACACAGTCATTTCAAAAGCACTTCCTCTCTGGAAGTGAAGCAGACGAGCAGTTCACACAATCACGGATCAGATCTTTCCTGGTGCAGGCAGGGAAGGCAGATGCTGCAAAGCGACTTCACTATGTTCAAGATTTTGGCCTCTGGCTGGCCCTGCCGGAAAGGACCATGGAGAAAAGCCCAGAAAAACCAAGGCCAGCTGTCTTCGCATCCTTCCTGGCCAAGAGCGGACAGGTGTGAGGCTGGTGTTTTCCTGCAGACCTGCTCTCTCTGCTCTTCCAGCTGGTATCTGCAACAAAGCATGCTGGGCTTCCTCCCAGGGCACTGGACAATGCTATTGTGAAGTGTGCAATGGGAAGGGGAGCGAGGTGGGAGGAGAGGGGAATGGTCACGAAGGGCCTTAATTTCTCATTTAAACCTCACAATGACCCTAAGAGGTAGGTACTACTTGTATTTCCATTGCACAGATGAGGAAAATGAGACTCAAACAGGCTGAGTCACTTGGCTAAGGTCACCAAATGTTAATAATAAGTAAATGGAAGGGTTATAATGTGGCCCAGGTCTCTTGGACTTCATAGCTTTTGTTCGTTTCATGACAAGGGGCTCCCTGAGCCTGGGGAGGGAGGTGCTTTCACACCAGCAACACCAGCAGCAGCCCCAACTGAAACTGGTAACTGCCGCCCTAATATCCTTTCTCCCTTCCTTTCTTATGGAATTCTGCTTTTATAATGGAGAACAATGTGCTCGGCTTGAAAACTACATTCCCCAGGTTCTCTTACAGTTACGGGTGGCAAATGTGGTGTGAGTAGAAGTGGAATGGTACTTCTAAGCTCCTTATAAGGGAGCAGATAGCCGTGGGACATCCTGTTGCCTTCCTCCCCTTCCTAGCTTCCTGCTTCGACTGTGGAAATGATGACTGGAGCTCCAGTATCATCTTGGATCATGCAACAGCCTTGAACATGGAAGCCTGGCATTAAGGATAGGGGACAGGAACAGAAGGAGGCTGGGTCCCTGATGGATGACCATTAGAATTGACATGCCAGCCCCAACTGCCCATCTTTGGACTTCATTTCTGAGAAAGAGAAACAGACTTCTGTCATGTTTAAGCCACTTATTTGGGTATTTTGTTCCAGGCAGATGAGCCCGATTTAAATCGATAGCAACCACAGCATCAAAATCAGACATGATGTGGAATTCCGGAACTTCAATGATCTTCTAGTTCAGAAGGTTTCGGCCTTCCTGATCAAACTTCCCTTTGTATAATAAATATGTTGCAAGGCCTCCTTTATCATCTTGAAAAAAAAATTTACATGTAATATATCCCAATCAATATAATGTCCTAATTCTAATATAAAGGAGAAATAAAAGGAAAGTAATTTGTAATAATATGAGGTTTAATATATAGATGCTTGGGCACAGTTTCAGCAGCAGTTAGGATGAAGCAGTCAGATGCCACTACATACAGGTAAACTCACTGTGAGTAAGGCAGCTTCACATGCAGGCTGATGGGGTGGAGCAGTTATTTGTGACTTAGATACAGAAGTGGTAGTGTTATTGGTGTTGTGACTCTCTGAAATGGCAAACAACTCTCGGTAAAGTTTCAGTCAAATGAATTTTGCCTTGATTTACACAATAGATGCATTTCTAGAAAACACTGTATCTTGAAACCACCCCAAAATACTTCTGTATATAAAACAGAGTTCTAAGATCAGCTAGTTATGAGCAGGTGGTTCACCTACGTGAATTTCTGGTAGAATCCTAAGAATTCATGTGAGGTGCACAACAGCTGTGTTGTTATGGGACCGTCCCACACTTTGCAGGGCTGCCAGCAACCCCCGCCCACACCCACCATGCGTCCTCCTCTCCCATCAGCCTGAAAGCGGAAAGCACCACTCAAGCCTCCCAAGTGCCCCCTCGTGCAGAGTCCTGTCCTTGCTAAGAATCGCTGGCACAGCGCACCTCTCTGACATGCAGACATCTCTGCAGCTTCCAGAATGAGAGCAAAATCACCAACACAAGAGTGTCTTCTCCTTCATGCTTCTTCTGGATCTCAGGGACGACTCTAGGGGTTGGATATCATTGTCCCCATTTGCCAGATGAAGAAGCAGAAGACATTGGAAATTACTGATGCTGAAACACTTGTACCCTGAGCACCTCAACAATTGAATTTCAAATCTCTAAGACAACTAACAAAGAATAAGGACGTCTGACCATCTACCCAACTATCTGTTTAATGTAGAAACACGTAACTAATGCTGCAGGTTTTTCTCATGAGACACTTGACATGCCAATTAACTTGGGCTGTGATAATGAATCCCTGCATAATACGAAATTATAATCTCACGATGCTTTGCTAGTATCATAAGAGTAAAGATGAAATGCCTCTGTGTCACTCTTCTGCTAACAACCACTCACCCTGAAATGCAAGCTGGATGAGCAGGGACTCCCTCTAAGCACGTGGTCCCACAGACTGCCCTAGGCTGATATTCACCTGCACGAAGGAATATACTATGGGAGTTCCTAAGAGCAATGGCATGAGAGGAATCCATATGAAAAATCCATATTTATTCTACCAAAAACTTGACCAGTTTATTCTTACCTTCCAAATTGTGGTTTGACTTTGGCTTTGCAGCACTCGAGGCAAGGTGAATTTACACTGTGGTTTCTTTCCCTCATACTGTAGGCACCAGATGAACACTTGACTTACAAAGTGTCTCTCATTTTCATATATATATATATATATATATATATATATATATATATATAAAATCTTAAAGATTTCTTTACCCAATTTATCTCCTTTCAATGCTCATTTTTTTCTTTTTCTTGGCAGAGGAAAAGACTAAGGCTGGCAAAATTTTCTCTAAGCATACGTCAGGCAATTAAAGGGTTTAAATGAAAGTGCAATTGATCACTTTTCTTCAGTTGGGCAGGGGGTTGGGGTGGGGTGCAATGAAGGACCCTGTTCTTACCCGCCTCTTGCAGTGTGTTAGCCCTTCTCACAGACGCTCATCAAGTTTAATCCTCGAAGCAACTGTGTTGGTCAAAGCAACCGTGTTGGTCATTATAATTGCCATCTTATTGATGGGAAAAATAAGATTACTTGCTCCAGTTCTCAAGCAGGCGCTAGACTCAGGATTTGAACCTAGATCTGTCCAAATGAAGAAATCGTAGTGATTTTATACCCTTTGGTAACCACTTGTTTGGATAACCTTGCCCTCCTCCACTGTCTCACACATGACACGGTGTTCACTGCCCAACTGGGCATTTTAAAATTATTACTTTTAGAGACAGGGTCTCGCTCTGTCACTCAGGCTGGAGTGCAGGAGTGTGATCATAGCTCACTGCGGTCTCAGACTCCCAGCTCAAGAGTTCTCATCTCAGCCTCCTGAGTAGCTGGGACTACAGGCACACACCACCATGCCAGCTAATTTTTAATTTTTTGTACAGACAAGTTCTCACTATGTTGCCCAGGCTGTTCTGGAACTCCTGGTGTCAAGTGACCCTCCCTTCTCACCTCCCAAAGTACTGGGATTACAGGCGTAAGCCACCACACCCAGCCTTGGCATAAGTCTTTGCGTGGCACAAAGAGCTAGACTTTCTGCCCTTAGAACTTGTCTCAGTTCCCAAAGCTGAAACCCCAGGGGCGCAATTTTAAGTGGAAACTCTACTTGCAGTGGCCTTTAGAGTGGAGCTCTTTCTCCTCTCAGCTCTGTCTCTCCCACAGATAGAACGGTAAGCACAGTTTTAATGGTCTTTCACTATAAACAGCAAAGAACTGTTGTAGGAAGTTCTAAATTTCAGCAAGCTCTGCCGTGATTTCACTGTAATTCGGTAAACATTTGCTGAATATGAATACATGAGTAAACAAGAAAACTGATGACTGTATTCTGTTCTTCCGCAGCCTGAGAACACTTTCTCAGTGAGTGAAGACTAAGGGAGTGCTGGACCAGGCCTGCTGTAGTCCTGCGCTCTTCCCCTCTTCCCACCTGCTTTAAAGGGAAACCCTCCAGGAACAGAGAGGAAATTGCACCAATAAACACAATATTACTTTAAATCCTTGATTTCCTGCATGATAGAGCAAAGCATTTGCTCTCATGCCCACTCAAGTCAGCATGAAATCCCATCCCAAAAAAGTGAGGAGGGGCTAGAGGGAGATTAAAAATAGAGTATTTATCACAACTGCAATTAGAATCAGAATCAAATTGTTTTAAAGAAACAATGTCAATATTTTACAGACTATTCTTCTGTGAGGTAGGGAGTCTGGGAGCACCCAGCTGCTGTTTTCAACTTCATAATCTCATTCTAGCTAAATTATACCATTCAATCACAAAAGTATTAATATGCAGCACAAACTTGGAGATATATATATATATATATATATATAACAGTACTAAATAGTATGTTAAAGGGCAAGTGCCTAATGGCAAATGTGTTTATTCAAATCATATTTAATTTGCCCTTTATCATCACAGAAGACTATAAAACCGTTCTTTCTTTGTAATCTATCAGCGTCTTGGGCATGTTGTGATTTTTGATAGAATGTTAAGCTAACAGATGTTTGGGGTGCTCCTCTGTAGGTGGATGCTGTCTCCCGGTTCTGAAGGTTCTCAGAGCCTGCTCCTCAGCTCAGAGGGGAGGAGCCAATGTGGACACCCAGACAGTGGCTCGAAGCCCCACAGCAGCTGCGGGACAACACCTAGTCTTCTGAAGGGGCAGGACTCCTTGTTTCTATTTAAGTCTCAAGCCAATTCTGTTTCTAAAACTTTTTCAACTAGAAATAGGTTTCTATTGGGAAAAATGTCACGGTGGATCTTTTTCCAAACTGTTTCTCACCTAAGTTGAAAATTGGGTTGCATTTATAATTCTTTTCTAGTTGTTTCAGGAATAGAATTAACCTTGCAGCAACACAATATCCCTTCTGTGGTATTTCTTCCCAAAGGTGCATAACCTCAATCTCATCATAAAGATACAATATAACAAATCCAAATTGCAGGTCATTCTGCAAAATAATTGGTCTGTACTTTCAAAAGGATTAGTGTCTTCAAAGGGAAACTGAGAATAGCTCTCAACTGAAGGAGACTAAAGAGACGTGAAAACGAAATGCTGCCTGTGATTCTGAACTGAATCTTTTTGTGACAATCAGCAACACTTGAATGTGCACTGTACATTAAATAGTAGCATTGCATAAATGTTAATTTTTTCAGATTTGATCATGGTGCTGTAGTTATATATGAGAATGTTCTTAATCTCTGCAATTTACTGAAAAAAAAACTAAAAACATTGAATGAGGATATGTAAATAATATGCACACTATATTAGTTTCCTGTTGTTTCTTTAACAAGTTACCGGAAACTTAGGGCTTTAAGTAGCACAAATTTATTATTTAACAGTTATGGAAGTCAAAATTCTGAAATGGGTCTTACTGGGCTAAAATCAAGGTGTCAGCTGGGCTGTATTCCTTTCTGGAGGCTCTAGGAGATAATCTGTTTTCTTGCCTTTTCCACCTTCTAGAAGTTGCCTATATTCCCTGACTCTTGGTCCCTTCTCATCTTTAAAACAAGGAATGGCTGGTTGAGTCTTTCTCATGATGCCACCTCCCTGGTTCCGACTCTCTGCCTCCTTTTTTCTTACTTGTAAGGCCCTTTGTGATTGCATTAGGTCCCCCTGAATAATCCAGTATAATGTCATTATCTTAAAGTTAGCTGATTAGAAGCCTTAATTTAATCTGTAATCTTAATTCTTTTTTGTCATGTAACAAAATATACTCATAGGTTCCAGAGATAAAAGTGTAGACATCTTTGGGGAATCAGTAGTCTGTATCACACACAAACATGCACACACACACGAGGTAGGCAGCGCCTAGAAGGGCTGTCAGTAATTCCTACCTCCTGGAATACTCTTGAGTAATTCCATCGCCTTGAGTGTGACGTATTTCCTATTCTCCTGTCCATGGACTCTCAGAATACTTTCGGTGTTTTGCTGTTGCAACCAGGGTGCTGTGAACATGCTGTGTGACTCCCAGAACACATGAGTCAGAATTTATCTGGGGAATTATAGGCCTAGGAGTGAAAGCGCCACTTCATATAAGTATTTTCAACTTTACAATACTGTGCAAACTTGTTCCCAAAATGCTGATACCACTTAACACTCTCAACTAGAGTGCATAAACACTTTTTGTTCCATATCGATTTGATATTGTCTGATTTATTACCTTTGCCTTTCTAATAGTTGCAACATGACATCTCATTAGGATTTTATTTTGCAGTTTCCTGCTTACCGTACTATGAACACGACCATTTTTAACACGTTTATTGCATACCAGGTTTTATTCTCCTGTGACATACTTATGAATTTTGGCCAGGTTTTTACTTGGTTGTCTTTAACTGGTTGATTCATAGATATTCTTTGTATATTCTATTTCTATCTCTCATCAGTCATCTGTGTGGAAAATATATTATTCCAGTTTTTGAATTATGTTTTCATTCTTTTTGAAAAAAAAGTTTTAAAGTTTAACATAGGCTAATTTATCAATCATTTCCTGCATAATGTACACTTTTAATACCTTGCTTAAGGAAACTCTTTCTCTCACTAGTTTGTAGAATTTCTCCTATATTTTCTTCTCACATTCGTAAAAGTTTAGCCTCTCATATTTGAGTCTAATCCATCTGAAATGGCTTCTTTTAGTATAGTATGACGTATCCACCAATTGGATACGAATATTTAGTTCCACATTCTTTCACATGGATAGCTTTGAAGCAGCACCATTTCGTTGGATGCTGTACTGTTGCTCACTGATTTGCAATGTTGTCTCTGACATGGTCACTTTTCTGCCTAGGTGTGTGCCTGTTTCTGGGCTCTGTCTTCTGTTTCATTACTTCGGTTGTATATCCCTGTACCAAAATCATACTGTCTTAATTCCTCTAACTTTACAATAATAATGTGACTGTATCCTTTTCTTCTTCTTTGGAAGCATCTGGGCTATTCTGGTTCTTTGTTCTACCATGTACATTTTGGAATTATTTTAACAAATTCTAAGAAAAAAGTGATTGAGCTTCAGTTGTGTAGAACGAATAGGCCTATTAGACACAATTGGCATTATCTAATACCAAGGTTTTCTATCCATAACAATTTCTATCCAATTATTTGGGACTTCTTCAAAAGTTTTCCAAAAAGTTATAATTTTGTCCACATTTTCTTCATATATTTTCTGAGTTTTATGTCCAGCTGTATCATTTTTCATGGTTGCTTTTATAAGAAAGGCATTATTTAAAATTTATATTTTATTTCTTGCCTACTATAAAATACAGTGTTTTCTACATATCCAGCAACATTGTTAAACATATATTAATCCTAATAATTACCTATGGATTCTTTTCCGTTTTCTATATTGATGATCATAATAGCTTCATTTCTTCCTTTTTAGTAGTTTCTGGCTAGGACCCTAATTATGATGTTGAATAAAAGTGGCAAAAGCAGGCATTCTTGATTTGTTCTTGATTTTGAGGAAACTACTATAACATGTCACTTTAAGTATAATGTTTACTATAGGTTTATTGAAGATATTTTCTATCACGTTAAATAAATCCCCTTCTATTTCTAGTTTGCAAAGAGTTTTAATCTTGAATCAATGTAACATTTCACTAAATGCTTTTCCCACACTTGTGAGGATCATAGAGATTTTCTTCTCTAATCAGCTGATGTGAAACATTTACACTGATAATTTTTAAAATGTTAATTAACCTTGTATTGCTGGGATTAACCCAGTTTAATTATAAATTTATTATCTTTTTTAAAATGCCACCAATAAATTCAGTTTGCTTTGAGCTTATCAAGTTTATGAGTGAGATTGGTCTGCAATTTTTCATACTGCCCTCTTGTTGCCTGCTTTTGCAATCAAGATACACTAATCAAAAAAAATGAATTAGAGAGTGTACACTTATTTTATGTTTTCTACAAAAATATGTGTACATTTACAACGATCTCTTCCATAAGTGGTTGTTGAGACTTGATGGTTAACTCTAGGATTTCTGTGTGTGTTATGAGAAAAGTTTAAACCACAGGTTAAATTTCTCTTCATTAGTCAGTATTACTTAATTTGGTAAGTGATTCCCAGAACTTGTTATTTCATCTAAATGTGAAAAATGTTTAGTATATTATTTTGATAATCATGCAGTTAAGATGAGTTGCATTTATTTGAAATAGGAATCCAGAATCTAGTGGCTTAAGCAGGTTTCGTTTCTGTTGTCTAATTTTAAGGTAAAGGTTGGTTGTCTAGAGCGGTACCGTTGCTCCACATTGCTCTCTGGGATGATTTGCTTGTCTTGCTGCTTAGTCATGTGCTGTGTGCTTGTGACTACCTTGTCACAGTTGCTTGGTCTTGGCATGATAACGAATTCCAGGCGAGAGGGGGTAAAACAGTAAAGGGAGTGCGATGTGGTCTCAGTGGAGATGGACATGTGGCGCAAGGTTTCTCTTCCGTAGCTGAAACTGCAATGGCAAATGCACTAAGTGGCAGAACATAGCAAGCATTTGAAAAATCAGGGGAAACTAGTTACTAGAGGTATTGGCATGGGATCGTTATTGCTAAGCTCAATCACAGCTCTAGAAAAAATTATGGCTGAGAGTGATTAGAAGGTCACTGAAAGCCAAGTGTGAAGGCGGGGAGGCTTCCTTAGCATCACACAAAGAAGGGCTCATCTCTGCAGTGGGAGGGCAAGGAGACTAAGGACCAGGCTTAGGATCTAATCGTCAGAGCAGTCCAGCTCCAAAGACTGAATTCCCAACCAACATAGGTCTGCTATGCCCAGGCCAGGGCTGTGACTGGAAAAGAATGAGGCATATGTGACAGGGTCATCTGGGTTGATGCTTCTGAAAATCTGAAATGCCTACTCTAGCGCTGGCAAGTGGCACAGTAACAGTCACCACAGTGGCAGAGATGAAGGCCCTTCCTGGGCCCAGCAGCGTGGGCTTCCACCCGCAGAGGCTGATTAAGCTATTGCTGCCACCAAGTGGCCAGCCTTCCAGCAACAGAGACCAATGCTAAGCTCCAGACAGGACACCACTCCTTGAGAGGACCAGGCAGCCAAGAAGTGGGAAGTTGACTATATCTGGCCTTTTGCATTAGGGAAGGGCCAGAAATTTGTTTGGACAGAATTGGACACATCTTTTACACATGGGTTTGCCTTTCCTGCCAGCACCTCCATCTGAGAACTTACAGAAAATATGACCCATTGGCACATCACGTCAGACTAGGGGGCCCACTTTCCAGGGAAGGAGGTGGAGCAGTCCTATGATCACAAGATCTACTGGTTATATCACACTCACCACCCAAAAGCTTCTGACCTCATAGCCTTGTAATGGCCTGCTGAGGGCACAGCTGAAGCTCCAGTTCACAGGTGACACTTAGTCAAGACCGGACCGTATCCTCCAGGATTGTATACAAACTGAAAACTATTAGGTGGTTCTGCAACCCCAAAAGGAGAAAT
The DNA here is from genome assembly GCF_048565385.1 of Saimiri boliviensis. Classification (NCBI taxonomy): domain Eukaryota; kingdom Metazoa; phylum Chordata; class Mammalia; order Primates; family Cebidae; genus Saimiri; species Saimiri boliviensis. The sequence continues at coordinate 49,092,971 of NC_133457.1, forward strand.
GCATGGGTCCAAAGGGGTATTCCACTTATCACCTCTAGCTGGTGAGTTTCATCTTCTGGCAACTCTGGGCTCTGCAGACTTAGAGTTCTGGGTCCCCAAAGAGAGGAACGCTTGCACCAAGAGCTCACTTGAACTATAAGCTGCGTCTGCCACCTAGGCATGTCAACCTCTTCATGTCCAGCAGGCAAGAAAAGCGGTCATCATTTTATCAAGGGGAATTGACCCTCATTATTAGGAGAAACTTAGGGTTTTTTGCTGCACAATGAGGGCAAAGAGGAATAAAGGGGACCCAGAAGATCCACTTGGATGCCTCTTGGTATTCTTTCCCTATTTTGGTGGTAGCCAAGCAAGTGCAGCAGACTTGTCCTGAGAAAGTTATGGTGACCAGACATTGAGACACGGCAGAGATGAGCATCTGCGTCGCGTCCTTAAACCACTAAGACCAGCATAAGCATGACCTGAGAGTGGGGGAAATCTAGAGTAAACAGGGAAAGAGGGAAGCAATGAGTATTACCTGCAGCTTCAAAATCAGCTACCATTTTCCTCTTAAGTTTCCTTCAGGAAGAGCATCCCATTGGAATTTCAGTTGATAGGTTGTTCAAATCTTCTGAAATACAGTGGAGAGGTGGATCTGGACTATAGTGGATGGGGAGAGGCATCACACTAGATCCCCACTTCAAGAAATCTGTTCTTTTCCTCTAAGTTGCTGCATGTATTGGCATAAATATCTTCATGTTTGCTTATTGTCTTATCATTTCAGTATCTGTAGTATTGTTAGAGTTTGTTTTATTTCTGATGTTGCTAACTTGTGTCTGAGTTTTGTTTTTTTCTTAGACAGGGTCTCACTCTGTCACCCAGGCTGAAGTGCACTGGTGCAATGTCAGCTCACTGCAGCCTCAAACTTCTTGGACTCAAGTGATCCTCCCACCTCAGCTTCCCAAGTAGCTGGGACTACAGACACATGCCACTATTCCCAGCTAGTTTTTAAAAGTTTTTTGTAGAGATGAGGTCTCACTGTGTTGCCCGGGATGGTCTTGAATTCCTGGGCTCAAGTGATTCTCCCATGTTGGCCCCCAAAGTGTTGGCATTACAGGTGTGAGCTACCATGTCCAGCCTGTCTTATTCTTTTTTATCAGTCTAGCTAGGGTTTTATCGACTTTATTAATCTTTGAAAAAAACAGTTTTTAGTGTCATGAATGCTTTACACTTTTTATTTTATTCATATCTTTATTATTACCTTTATTATTTCTTTTTTGTGCTTAGGGATAAATTAGCTCTTTTTTAAAGTTTTTTTTTTTGAGAAAGAAAAAAGAATAATAAGAAAAAGAATAAAGAAGAGGAAGAAAGGGAAAGAGGAAGAGGGAGAGAGAATGGGGGTATTGCTTTATTGCTCGGGCTAGAATGCAGTCTAAATACGGGTATGCCTATAACTGTCCTTAATAATGGAGACATGAAAGAAAATGAGGGAAGAGAATAACAAACAAGGAGCCACCAATATTTCGTTTAAACTTCTAAGTTGATATGATGTGGTACTGATAAGAGTGTATATTTTGTGTATTTAAAGTGGAGAGTTCTATAAATGTTAATTACGTTTACTTGTTCCAGATCTGAGTTCAAGTCGTGGATATCGTTAATTTTCTGTCTCATTGATCTGTCTAATATTAATGTTGAAATCTCCCACTATTATTGTGTGGGAGTCTAAGTCTCTTTATTAGTCTTGTATGTCTGGGTATTCCTGTATTGGGTGCGTATATATTTAGGATCTTTAGCTCTTCTTGTTGCATTGATCCTTTTATCATTATATAATGTCCTTCTTTGTTTCTTTTGATCTTTGTTGCTTTAACGACTATTTTATCAGAGACAAAAATTGTAACTTCTGCTTTTTATTTATTTATTTTAGCTCTCTGTTTGGTTGGTAAATCTTTCTCCATCCCTTGTTTTGAGTCTTTGTGTATCCTTGAATGTGAGATGGGTCTGGATGCAGCATACTGATGAGTTTCAGTTTTTTATCCAAATTGCCTGTCTTTGGATTGGGGGATTTAATCAATTTAAATTTAGAATTATAATGATATATGTGAGTTTAATACTGCCATTTAATATTAACTGGCTATTTTGCCCATTAGTTGATGTAAATTCTTCATTATATTGATGCTCTTTACTTTTTGGTATTTTTTAGAAAGGCTGATACTGTTTGTTCCTTTCTATGTGCAGCGGTTCTTTCAGAGGCTCTTGTAAGGCAGGCCTGGTGGTGATGAAATCTCTGAGTGCTTGCTTGTTCGCAAAAAACTTTATTTTTCCTTCACTTATGAAGCTTAGTTTGGCTGGATGTGAAAATCTTGGCTGAAAGTTCTTTTCTTTAAGGATGTTGAATATTGGTCCCTACCCTCTTCTGGCTTGTAGGGTTTCTGCTGAGAGATCTGCTGTAAGTCTGATAGGCTTCCCTTTGTGGGTAACCTGACCTTTCTCTCTGGCTGCCCTTAGTATTTTCTCCTTCATTTCAACCCTGGTGAATCTGACGATTATGTGCCTTGGAGTTGCTCTTCTTGAGGAATATCTTTGTGGTGTTCTCTGTATTACCTGGGGTTGAATATTATCCTGCCTTACTAGGTTGGGAAAATTTTCCTGAATAATATCCTGAAGCGTATTTTCCAGCTTGGATTCATTCTCTTCGTCACATTCAGGTACACCTATCAAGCGTAGATTAGGTCTTTTCACATAGTCCCATATTTCTTGGAGACTTTGCTCGTTCCTTTTTATCCTTTTTTCTCTAATCTTGTCTTCTTGTTTTATTTCATTGAGTTGGTCTTCGACCTCTGATATCCTTTCTTCTGCTTGATCAATTCGGCTGTTAAAACTTGTGCATACTTCACGTAGTTCTCTTATTGTGTTTTTCAGCTCCATCAATTCACTTATTTTCCTCTCTAAATTGTGTATTCTTGTTAACATTTCGTCAAACCTTTTTTCAAAGTTCTTAGTTTCTTTGGATTGGGTTAGAACAAGTTCTTTTAATTCACAGAAGTTTCTTATTATCCACATTTTGAAGCCTGCTTCTGTAATTGGAACACACTTGTTCTCCATCAGGCCTTGTTTCGTTGCTGATGAGGAGCTGTGATCCTCTGCTGAGGGAGAGGTGTTCTGATCTTGGGTATTTTCAGCCTTTTTTGGCTGTTTTCTTCCCTTCGTTGTAGATTTATCTGTCTGTGGTCTTTATAACTACCGTCTTTGTAATTGGGTTTCTGAGTGGACGTCCAACTTATTGATTCTCAGCGCTGAAATCTGAGCAACCCACTCTGCCGACTAAATCAGCGGCGTTAAGGTTGATGGTGCTTTTCTGACTCTGCACCAAGAACCGACGCTCCGAGGCGCCGGCAAAACCGCCTCGCCAGTCACGAGAGTCGCGCTGGCGACCCGTATGGCTCCTCCGCCGGGAATCTCCTGGTGCGTGAGCAACAAGAATTCATGTGAAGGTGTGGCGTCCTCTCGTTCTTTGCGCTTTCACTGGGAGCTACAATCCCGAGCTGCTAGTGATCAGCCATCTTGGATCTCTCTCCTGTTTTGAAGTTTTTTAAGGTGGGAGCTTAGATCTTTGATTTTACACTTTTCTATTTTAACCATTAAAGCCATTTATTTCCCTTCAAAGCATATCTTTAAATGCATCCCATAAATTTTGATATGGTGTTTTCATGATCATTCAGTTCAAAATATTTCTAAAGACTCTTGTGACTTCTTTGAACCATGGATTATTTAGAAGTATGCTGTTTAACTTCTGAATATTAGGGTGGATATTTCAGGTATTTTTCAGCTATTAATTTCTAATTTAATTTGGCTTTAGATGAAAACCATAGTCTGTATTATTTAAATCTTTTTGACATTTATTGAGACTTCTTTTATGACCTAGTATATGGTCTATCTTGGTGAATTTACCATATACATTGAGAAGAAAGGTCTTTTTGCTTTATTGGTGGAGTATTCTATAAATGCCAGTTAGATCAAGTTGGTTGATAGTATTGTTCAAATCTTCTATATCTTTACTGACTTTTTGTCTATTTATTCTATCACTTATTAAGGCAGGGGTGTTGCTATTTCAAACAATAGTTAAGAATTTGTTTATTTTTACTTTCAGATGTAAGTTTTTGCTAGGAATATGTCTGCTTTATGTGACATTAATATAGTCACTTAGCTTCTTAGGCTTAGTGTTTGCATGATATATCTCTTTTTATCCTTTTATTTACTTCTAATCTCTCTGTGTATCTGTATTTATAATGGGTGCTTCTGCATGTTCACTTAAAAGTGGGAGCCGAATGATGAGAATATACAGACACATGGTGGGGAACACGCAATGGGGCCTGTTGATGGACAGGGAGACAGAACATCAGGAAGAATAGCTAATGGATGCTGGGCTTAATACTTAGGTGATGGGTTGATCTGTGCAGCAAACCACCATGGCACGTGTTTACCAAATACGTCACAAACCTGCACACCCTGCACATGTATTCCCGACCTAAAAATAAAAATTGAAGAAAAGAAATAAATAAATAAAATGGGTGCTTAATGTAACCAAACGAGGAGGGCAGAGAAGAAAGGACAAACCTAAGCAACTTTGGAAAACAGTGTTTTGACTATAAAGCGTACAATATTGTACTCTTACTTTGTAAATCTGTTTTCAGAGGAGTGAGTTTACAATTTTTAAAAGGCATTATGTGTATTCTAGGACTCACCATGAACAATGAGAACCAGGTTTCTCACTGTCAGAGAAAGAACTTACAAATAAAGGAGAGGAGGAGACTGTTAGAATGAACACTGTGGTGCTGGTTTAGAATACGATGTATTAGCATGAACTCATGGTACTAGATATACAGCTATATACATGTAGATATACGGTATAGCTATAGATATATACATGTATGTGTATATATTGGTTCTGTTGCTGAGAGGAACAAGAAGCCATGATACCCCATGAACAACGAGTGTCTTTGGTGTTTAGATACTGTTTCTAAACAGCATCCTCCAAGGAAAGCAATTAGGGATCCTTGGAGAAATGTCTGATTCCATGGCTGGAATAGAGTGAGAACAAGATGAATGTGGAACATCTTGTGGTGCCAGAAAGTAAAAAGATGCACAAAAATAGTGAAGGTATGTTAAAATGAAGCAGAAGAAAACTTGAAGGAGATCCCAGTGGCTAATTCTGGAACAATTTGAACAAAAAAACCCAGTAATCATCAGTAGATTATTACACATAAATCGGATAGCCACCAGTCCACAGTGGTATAAATAAATAATTGGGCTGGGTGTGGTGGCTCACACCTGTAATCTTAGCACTTTGGGACCGCAAGGTAGGATGATCACAGAAGAGTCACTTGAGGCCAGGAGTTCAAGACCATCCTGAGCAATATAGTAAGAGTGTATCTCTATAAAGAAAGTAATAAATAATTGGATAAATAAATAAATTGAGTGAAGACATTATTATTCCTTCTGGTAAAATTTCAATGAATACATGTAGAAGGAATATGGAAATAGAAAGTCACCATTTAGAAGACACAGCAGTAATAATTGTTTCCTTTTCTTCATGAGCCAACAACTACTGGGTATTTGCCAGCCTCCCTTGCAGGTAGATGTGGCCATCTAACTGGCTTCTAGCCAGTAAAATGTGAGCAGAAGGTATATACTCCCCTATGATCATTCTCTTCTCAGCTGACTTAGAAATAGATAATCTAAAGTTCCGTGTGTGGTCCTTGAACCAATAGCAGCAGCAGCAGCAGCACCCATGAACATGTTAGAAATGCAAATTCATGGGCCATAGCCTTGGACCTACTAAGTCAAACTCTAGGGGTAGCACCCAGCGATCAGTGTTTAAACGTCCCTCCAGGTGATTTGGATACATGCTAAAGTTTGCGAACCGCAGCCCCAGTGCAACCTTGGAAGGAACATGTGGAGAATAGCAGAGCCTCAGTCAGCTGAGTCTCTGAAAGGCTGCTGGAGCAGAACACTGTTCCTCTGTCCAAGACGACTAAATGAGGAAGAAAACAGTGTCTACAAAGTCGAACCATTATGCATTTATGTCTCTGAACTACTGTGCTCTAGCTAGCCCTAATTAAATAAATGCTCATCTCATTAATTTTCAGCCTTCTTTCTTTTCTAATGTACAGACTTGAATTTTAAATTGTTTTTCTAAAGACTGCTCAAGCTGCCTGATGGCTAACCTTGACTGGGCCACAGGGTATGCCCAGATATTTGGCCAAATATTATTCTGGGTGTGTTTGTGATGGTGTTTTGGATGAGATTAACATTTGTTTATTTATTTATTTTTGAGATGGAGTCTCACTTTGTTACCCAGGCTGGAGTGCAGTGGCACGATATCAGCTCACTGCAACCTCCGTCTTCCAGGTTCAAGCGATTCTTCTGCCTCTGCCTCCTGAGTAGTGAGACTACAGGTGTGCACCATCACACCCAGCTAATTTTTTTGTATTTTTAGTAGAGATGGGGTTTCACCATATTGGCTAGGCTGATCTTAAACTCCTGATCTCAAGTGATCTGCATACCTCGGCCTCTCAAAGTGCTGGGATTACAGGCATGAGCCAGCACACCTGGCCAAGATTAACATTTAAATCAGTAGACTGAGTAAAGCAAACTGCCCTTCCCAATGTGAGTGGGCCTCATCCAATCAGTTGAAGGCTTGAAGAAAAGGCAAAGTAAGAACACTCCACCTGCCTGACTGCCATCAAACTGGAACACTGGTTTTTCCCTGCCTTCAGACTCAGACAGAAACATGAGCTCTTGCTGGGCCTCATGCATGCCAGCCTTTGACTGACACTCCAGCACTGGCTCTTCTGGGTCTCCGTAATCATGTGAACCAGTTTCCTAATACATATTATTGGTCCTGTTTCTCTGGAGAACGCAATACTAGCTGCATCTCACCAGTTTTGACATTTAGAAGTTTCACTATCATTCAGTTCAAAATATTTGTTTCACTTGATTTATCTGACCTATGGGTTATTTAGAAGAATGTCTTAATTTCCAAACGTATGTGGTTCTTTAATTATCTCTTTGTTGATTTCTAGCTTAGTTGTATTGTGGGCAGAGAACAACCTCTCTATGACTGTAATTCTTCGGAATTTGTTGAGGTCCTTTCAATTCTTGTGGTTGAGGTTCTGCTTGTGATTCTTTCAATTCTTACGGTTCTTTTCAATTTCTATTTTGACTCTATGTACTGTGGACATTTTTTAAATATATGAAAATTTTTAATCATTATATATTTGGTGAAACAAGTGTTTTATTTATCATGAGGTGACCTTGAATTTTATAAATGCTTTCTTGCCTTAAAGTGAGTTGTATCTGAGAGTAATATAGTTATGACTGTTTCCTTTGGGTAATATTTTCATGCCTTATTCCCTTAATTCCTTTATTTTCAACTTCAACGTACCTTTTGGTTTTAGCCATGTCTCTCACAAACAGTCTGTTGGTTGTCGTAGTTTCAAAATCCTGTCTAATCATCTTTATATCAGAACATTTGGTCCATTCCCACTTAACGTAACTATAGTTTGGCCTTGAGCAATGTTGAGGTTAGGGACACCAACCCTCGACACAGTTAAACACTCATGTGTAACTTTTGACTCCCCAAACTAGTTACAATCTACTCCTGACTGGAAGACTTACCAATAACATAGACAGTTAGCACACATTTCAGATGTCATATTATATTCTGTAGTTTTACAACAAAGTAAGAGAGAGTAAAGAAAACCATAAGGAAGAGAAAATAAATTTACTATGAAGTGAAAGTGGATCAACATAAAGGTCTTTATCCTTGTCATTTTGATGCTGAGTATGAGGAGGAGGAGGAGAAAGAAGAGGGGTGGTCTTGCTGTCTCAAGTGTCAGAGGCACAAGAGGTAGAGGGAATGGAAGGAGAGGCAGGAGAGACTGGCACATTCAATATAAACTCTAAAGAAGTACATCATAATTTCTGTCAAGCATTTTTGTTTTTTCATTTCCGTGGAAATACTTTCCCGTATGACACTCAGTCCATTTTGCATTGCTGTAAAGGAATACCTGAGCTGGGTAATTTATAAAGAAAACAAGGTTTATATGGCTCATGATCCTGCAGACTGCACAGGAAGCAAGGAATCAGCATCTGCTTCTGATGAGGGCCTCAGGAAGCTTCCAATTGTGGTAGAAGGGGAAGGAGGGCCAGTGTGTTACATGGCGAGAGGGAGAGGAAGAGGGAGTGAGAAAGAGAGAGCACGCAAGAGGAAGCAAGGCGATGGATGCCACACTCTTAAACCACCAGCTCTCATGATGGAATGGAATGAGAACTCACTCACTACTGCAGGGAGGGCACCAAGCCATTCATGAGGTATTGGACCCTGTCTCCCAAACACCTCTCACTGGGCCTCACCTTCAACACTAGGGGTCAAATTTCAACATCTGATTTGGAGCACACAAATATCCTAACTATATGGGGTCCCAATTCTCATTTCACCTTTTGCTTTGGTTTCATTGCCAGTATCACAGAATGGTCAAAAGTAGTCTTGAATAATCAGAATCCTTCTGCCAGATTGTTTAATGTCAAGTTGTTTTCTGTCACTGTTTCCTCTACATCTTCTTATCATCTGGCACTGGTTTAGAAGCACTTATCTCTGTCAAGTCACCTTAATTCCTCTGATATGGTGTCTATTTGCTCTTGAATTTCTTCAAGATCTGTATCTTAAAACTCTTAAGCCCCTATCTGTTTTGCCCATATCCACAGTCTCTTTCATGGTATCTGTGATTGGTTCTGGTGGGAGGTGATTAGATCATGGGGGTGAAATAATGCTTCATTTTAATTCATATTGATGTCCAGTTAAAAACACACCCTAAAAATCAGTATCGAATTTAGGAAAGCATAGATCAAATAGTCTGGGTGACTAAAGACACCTCAGTTAAGTTCGTACTAAGGAGATCGATCATATTGGAGAAACTTAAAAGCTAAGATTCACAGGTAATGGTTGAAGAATGTTAGGGCTGTTTATCCTCGACAAGGAAAAGCCTCAAGGAATTCTGCAGTGCATTGGAAGAGCAGGGAAGGGACTGGGAAACACAATCAGGGGTCTAGTACTAAATTGCTTGGCTGGATTTGATAAGCTCCTGAGTTAGATTGGATTTGGAATCCTGGTCTATCCCTGGGTTTTAAAATCTCAATAAAGTTACATCTTTTTAGTCAATTCCCAGGAAAGAACAAAAGAAAATGGGTTATTTTTCCTTACTTGGGCTAAAACACTAATCTTTAACAAGGAATGCCCCTCCCCATGTCAGTCTGTAAATTTTTGTTTCAAGATCTAGTTAAAATGCCACTTTCTCCCTGCTACCAGATTTTGCTAAAATAATTAACACAACACTTTCAGAGAACATGTATCATCTTGTGATACTCCAGAGGCTCACAAACAGTATAATTAAGAGCAACTTACATAAGACAAACTAGTATTTATTAAGTCTGACTTTGTAAAATATTCTTTGGGAGAAAAAAAGAGAGGTTCCCCACTGGCCTCAGGATGTAATCTAAGGTCTATAGACATTAGCTTCAAAACAGTTCATATACTGTTCTCACTTACGTATTCAACTCTATTGCTTATTACTCCTAATGTTTCATTCAGAGCCAACTTCTATACATCTTTCCTTTAAAATAAAGTTTCTAAAACATCATCCTAGTGTCAAGTGCTGGTGAATTTTTATGCAGTAAATGAAAAAACACAGGACTGAGAGCACCCAAACCACAAAGTCCAGTTGTGATTGATATTCCTCTGTATGTATTTATTGGATCTATAGGCTATTGAGAAATCACATGAAATCATTGAATAAACACAGCACTCTATGAACATAAATCTTGAATTGATTCAATACTTAAGGCAGTCAGCTGATCCTATACAGTGCAAACAAATAAAACAAAAGGGAAATCAGGCTGAGGCAGGAGAATCGCTTGAATCCGGGAAGCAGAGGTTGCAGTGACCTGAGATCATGCATGCCATTGTGCTCCAGCCTGGGCAACAAGAGCTGCTCTGTCTCAATAAAAGGTGGGGGGAGGAATCATTTAATTACACTTTGCTTGCCTGAGTTTTATCAGTTATATAGATGTCACACTAGAACCTTATAAATCATGAACTCACAAATTACCTCTATCACAGCTCCCAATGTTAACACACACACACACACACACACACAACTTGGAACACTTGTGCTCAATCACATCTTAACCATTATTTTGCCAGTGCCTTCAGTGCAGAGTACTATCAGTAGAGCCAACAATTTCAGCTTTATGTTAATGTTGAGATACAATACACATTTAGTCCTGGTTTCCTCACCTACAAGACTGGGCAATGTTTGATGCTAACTACAGTTTAGGAAAACTTTAAGTAAAATTGACAAAATGTAAAGAGGGTAGGCACTACACAGCATTTTATCTGTCATTTGTAATTCCACCTAACATACGTGGATTCATTCAGTTATTCTAACAAGTTCTTCCCTCTGTATTTTTAATATCAACTTTCACAAAGGCTGAAATAAAAACATGAAAAGTACTGGATAAAGGTCAATAAACCTGTGGAAGATATGCAAGATTTCTTAGTACACCATCAGGGAGTTAGATTATTTGACCTTCTGGGTCCTATAGACATCACCAAGTCTAATAGATACAAAGTGCTCAAGATAAGGTTTGCTGACTGAATCAAACAAGCCTAATAAAAATGGCAATACATAGGATGATTCTAAGTGTGATTACATTCTCAATAAAATGTTGACATATTATAGAAAAAAACCACCATATTTTCATAAGCATATTTTAATTTTTAAAATTTGAACAATTCAAGTAGAAGTCAGCTAGATAACATAAATACAGAGTAAATGCACACAATTTACAGCCATGTACATAAATGCAAGATAGCAAATCTCACATGAATGGTCAGAATTTAAACACTTTTGAAGTTCATTATTTAGCTATGACTGATGGGTCATCATTGTTCACATACACAGGGGGTAGACATTCCAAAAGTTTATAAACACAAAAGCTGAGTCAAACTAGAATTTGGTTTCTACAAGGAGTAGCATGAAAATCAGCATGTAGGTTAATAGGAAATACAAGCACATGATAAGGAAGAGATCTGAGTGGGCAGAAAGTTTGTACATTGTATTTTATATATTAAAGTCCATCCAATTTAAATTCAGAAATACCTATATTCTTAGGAATGTTAAAGTCATTAGGTATTTGCGGAAAAAAGGCTGAACTTTATCGGCTGCAAGGGGGTCCCTAGAGTACTAACGGTCTGGGTAGAAGAGCATGTAAACAACAAAAGGCAGACATGGACCATTCTTGAAGGGTAAGAAATGGACTGATTTCTAGCACTTAAATCCTTCAAATCTGAATAAATATTTTTAGTGATTTAAAATTAATCTAAAAATGCGTGTCTGTAATCTAGTAATAATAAAATTATTTTTAACCAACCCAAACTCTGCTGGTCCTAGCATAATAATGCTATTGCACAGAAAATCTAATGATATTCTGTTCTGACTTCAAAGTTACAAATCCATTGTGGGGGAGGGGAGGCCATCTAGAAAGAATGGTTCTAGAAAGTCCCATCTTGAAAATCAAGTCAACTTTCGGCGATCGTTTTCTTCCTAGGATTAAAAGCACTGCATGGTATCCCGAAATCACAGGGTTGGTAATCCTTCAGATTTGAGCTTTGAAATTTAAAAGTACATACAATCTAAATAATGTGGACTACCTCTACAACAGAAATAAAAGTTATGATAAACAGATGAAAACAAGTTAAAAAGTCCAATGCTTTGAATATGTTTTTGTTTTTAAACATGAGCCAATTTTTTTAAAAACTTCAAAGAAATATTTCAGAGACAAACTTTATATACAACTTTTATATACGGTTTTCCTTTTTGAATTATCTTTGTCACACAAAAAGTAAACTATGGCAGATTGTACTTAGGGAAAAATACAACTGAAATAAAATTCACTGCTCTTTTCCAGTTGTTGCACAAATAAACAATGTCTAAGACTCTAAGATTTCTTTTCTTTCCAGCACATACGTAATACTTTTAAAAGCTGAATATAATGCACTAAAGGTCAACATAAGTTTTATTTGCTAAATAGAAATAGAATATATGTTCATCCTTGAAGGACACTTGACTTGTTATGAATTTGCTACAACTAAATAATAAGATGTTCCTTAGCTGCTGGTTTTCGTTATCATTCTTAATCATTTGTGGGGTACTGAGATCAGTAAGACTAGGGAGAGTCTATCTTACATTCAACACAACGAATGTTTATGAGTCTTCACAAGGCAAATGGCACTGTATTAGGCAGTAGAAATGGCACCTGAAAAGGCAAACACGATAGATTCAGACCTTCTCTACAGATTTGTTACAAACCGTTTTTGGGTGTTTTTGGTATGTTCCTCATAATACATGTCAAGCTAAAATTTACCATTAAAGGTACTAATAATTCCAAAGGTCAGAAACTGATTTTACCTTTGGTCTCCAAATAGATTGGAATATTTTTATTCCAACTGAGCACCTCAGAAACATCCACTTATTGTTGACCGCAAGGAAGTTAAGGTGGGGGAATTTAAGAGGGCACTGTTTCATTGGTGACAGCAGAGAAAGCTTGCAATCACATGCTGCAATATTCTACAATGTTGGGGGCACTACAGGGTACAGGATACCTAAAACATTTAAAGATCTCCAAAACAACATACTTAAAACTCGGAAAAATATTATGAACACTGTTTCTGCCTAATACACACCAATGTTTTTCTAGAAAGAAATATTAACATGGAATTCTCTCCTACTCTCTCACCCCCCAAAAAGGCCACAGAGTGCTTTCACAAAGAGTCATTCTTCAAGGTAAAGCCATTGCACACAATGTACAGTTCAGGTACTGGTGTTTAATCGTAGCAGTTTTTATACACCAGTATAGCACAGGCGAAGTCTTTTAACAGAATTATAGCAAACATCTGTATAAGGGCCATACTTATAACACATTTAAAGTATTAAAAAGGTACAGCTGACTCAATAGCAAAATTTTAAAGCTACATCCTGTTAGCACATTTATCCCAAATGAACTTGAATCTTTCTATGCTTGACCACTCAGGAAACGAGGACAGAATAAATTTATTGTCAAAAGCAGTTTGCTCATGTAAACAAAACTAGAAGTCGATTAATGTCACTATCTGCTGAAGCAGATAGCAGGGGGGCCTTTGTCTATAATATTTATACTGTCCCAAATATTAATGTCACCTTCAAAGGGCAAAACTTTAAATTACCATTTTCTCTACAAAATAAAGTAATCTATTATGTATCAACCAGGAAAAAATCCAAAAAAGTTCAAACTCTTAATGTGAAAGCAAGTAGAGAAAAGTTCAAAAGTGAAAAATCTTACACTTTATGTAAACAATTCTTAAGTATGACAAACAGGTGACAATTCAAGTTCATTAGTAAGTCACTGAAAAGATAACTGCATTCATTCATGTACCATAAAATTAGAGAATATATGAGGACATGCCACAGTCAGTGAAATAGCCAAGAATCAACATTTTACTATTTTGTCCCAAACTATTACCATGTGTGTTTGGTATGTTAACAATTTAAAGATCCATATTAAGCTAAACAACAAGCACCTGTTAGCAGTGGAAACTGAAACATTTTAATGCTAAAAATGTACACGATATTTAGACACTATTTCATTGGCTGTCAAAAACAGTGACTACTGCCAAATAATTAAATTTAAAATATTGTGCCAGGTCCTCTCAGGGAAATGTGAAAATAATATTGATGATCTCACTGTGATTGTTATTTTAATGGGATTAAAGAAAATCCAGAAGTTACAAATTTATGACTGCCAATACTATCTTTGGAGAGTTACAGTACAGTATATAATTAAAGATGGCTTTGTTTAGAAGACTGCTATAAATCAACAAAACCCAACTGTGTCCGGTGGACATGGTAGAGAAAATGGCAATTTTGAGAGGAGTGCTTCTAAAGGCATTTCCTTGGAGGCTCTGAGGTTTTGTTTTGTTTTGTTTTTTCTTCACATTACTGAAAGGCCAAGTAATGTGGTGTGATTATTATAATTCCTACAACACAACTTCCACTTAGAATAGTTACATGTTCCCAAACTATTTTTCTTCTGTCCACCATGCTGGCTTCCATATTCCATGGTCCACTGTCATCTTTTGGTCTTTCTTCGTTGTACTACAGCAGCCCTCATGCTGCTATCCATTGAGTAGGTAAACCACCAATTCATAGGTGGCCATCATAATGGCTGTGTTTGGAATCTGTCTCACTAGATGAGTTGTCAGACCACGGTAAAGAGACCCATAACCTTCTTCTTGCACAACCAAAGATAGCGTCTGAAAAAAAGATCTGTATTTTGTTCCCTCTTCACGTAGTCTTGTTCTTACAACTTCTGTTTAGGAAAGAAAGAAAATCATTTTACTTAAACATTATTCACATCTTTATACTCTTCTTCTAACTGAGCACATCCCATTTATCAGTCTGTAAGTATAAGCTCAGGATAAAAAAGGAGTGGCTTCCAACGTGTAGCTTACTGCAACCAGACACATTATAGTAACACCAAACTTCTAATATGGCCAAAATAATGTACATTAATCATAAACTTTATAGTCTTCGAATGTAAAAAGACACAATAAAACAAAAGTATCAGTTATCTGCTAGATAAACAGATAAAAGGAAGGACAGATATGAGAAGGAGAAAAAGGTGAAGAAGCAGGAAAGAGTAGAGGTAGCATCCAGGATTAATATGAAAAGAATATAGTGAGAAGCAGAAAAGATTTTCTAAAAAGTGAAAGTACAAAGAAACAGTAGCATTAATAATCTATTCAAAACAGTCCATATATATGAATGTGAAACATCATGTGGACAAAAAAGCTGAAAATGTTCAAAACAGTAGCTGCCAGCTATAAAAACCAGCCTGGGAATCAAATAAGCAAAAATTATGAATTTTTAAAAGCTGAATGAACCTTAAAGATTAGTTAGCCCAATTTTTCCTCATTTTAAAAGATGAGATACTGAGAGATTTTGGCCAGTTGGGGGTAGAGGATGGGAATTCAGAGCTTCCTATGTAGCTAACTACTCTTTTTACATCCACGATTTCTCAAATTTTTTCAGCAAAATATTCCTGATGGGCCTGGGGAAATAGTCTAAAACAATCCACAGCAATTGTAATTATTTACTTGAAATCTGTCCTGTCTTAAAGATTCATGCCATTTATATATTTGACTCCAAAATGTCCTGTTTGGCAGGTGTGGTGGCTCATGCCCGTAATCCTAGCATTCTGGGAGACCGAGGTGGGAGAATCACTTGAGCCCAGGAATCTGAAACCAGCCTGGGCAACCCAGCAAGACTTTGTCTCTACTAAAAACAAAAAAAATTAGCTGCGCATGGTGGCCTGAGCTCATAGTTGCAGCTACTTGGGAGGCTGGGGCAGGAGGATTACTTGAGCCTTGGCGTTCAAGGATGCAGTGAGCTGTGATCATGTCACTACACTCAAGCTGGATGACAGAGTGAGATCCTGTTTATTAATAAAAAAGAACAAAGTATCTTGTTTATCAACTGTACCTCTTCTTATAATGACATTCTCTCACTTCAAGGGAGAAGACTGCTTAAACTCTAAAATTATCCCTTACACCTTGGCGGCCACCATCCTAACCCACCCACAGGAGGTCAGTACCTAAACAATATTGCTGATACTGTCCTATTTTGACTTCTTTTAGAAAAGTCAGGAACTTCCTTCAGGAAATTGAGATAAGTTCACAGTCCAACCTAGTCAGAGTTTGTTTCATAAATTATTATTAGAGCAAATACTCATTTTCTAGGCCTGTCTCATTTTTCCTGATATGATATACAATGGAGAAGAAAAATGTTAACCAGCTAAGTGAACAAAAATGAAGCGCTTACATTAAAAAAC
This sequence comes from Saimiri boliviensis, assembly GCF_048565385.1. NCBI lineage: Eukaryota > Metazoa > Chordata > Mammalia > Primates > Cebidae > Saimiri > Saimiri boliviensis. The sequence goes on from NC_133457.1 coordinate 49,108,931, forward strand.
AAATCTTAAATATGCAAAAATCAAAAGCTAGATTTAAATAAAACAAAATAATCAAAAAAGCTACCAAAAAACCTCAGCATGTAGCAGATAAATTCTTAAGTGATTTACCTAGCTGTTAATGAAATAGGCTATTATAAAAACTTAAATACAGAAATAAAAGAAGAAATTGTTAACATATACTTATTTGTCAACATGAAACAATGTAAAATATAGCTTGGTCTTTGGGATTACAGACTTTAATTCAAATTTGAGTTTCACCATTAAGTAGGTATGTGACCTACTTATTTAATGTTTACAAATTACATAGAAGTTATTTAATGTTTACGTACTCCATTTGAAAAGGAGAACAATTCTGGTTATGTTCTAGCATTAAAGGAAAAATAAATAGATACTTTATATGCAGATTAGTATTAATGTATGTAAACTATCTACCAGAGCACATACATACAGGCTTTTTTCAAAAATTAGAAACTTGCCCCAAAGTCACCAAGCTGAAGTAAGTAAGGGTGAAATTTGACTGACTTCAGAGCTCATGCTCAATCACCACCATGCTATTTGATAGCAAGCATAAAACTAACCTATTAATACAGCCTACATTACTTAACCAGATTTAATTTCATTATGAATTCCCAAGAACTGTATTTTGTTATGACAGAATGCAGTAAAATTAAAAATCTTTAATAAGTGAGCTGTTGGCTGGGGTGGGAAAATATTTCTGATTTAACAGAATATTACTCATATAAACTCAACTGTTCTTACCATGTGGATATGCTATAGTTGTGGCACAAGTTTTTGAGGTGGCAGCAGCTAGCATCATTCCCACAAAATCTGATGCTTCTCTCACAGACTCTTCATCATTTTCCATTGTAGAAGCAGTCTTACATTCCAGTAGTTTTTGTTTTATACTTTCATAAATAACAAAATGGATAACAGTCTCTGATATACCAGCATATGAAGCAGACATGCCCCTATAAAATCCTTTTAGTCCATCTGTCTGATACACTTTACGAACACATTCAAAAGCACCCATTCGCCTTTCCCCACGGTTCCTAAAAAGCAAAAAGAAATATCTCGCTGATAAATCAAATAGCACGGGTTTTTAAATAAAGTAAGTAAAGTATGGTAAAATATGTCACTCTAATAATAAAGAATGGTCTTTAATTCATAAAGAATTAAATTAGAATTTTAAAACAATATTCATATTTTAGATTTCCTATTCATTTGTCCCAAATTTGTCATACTGAATGGGTGATGTAAATTCTAGTTCTAAGTTGAATTTCCTTTGCATTTAGTAACACAAACAGAATGACTGAGACACTAATGATGACAGCATATCATAAAGCAAGCAGTATGATTAATTAAAATTCTCTGCACATGAGGGATTCTCTTCCAACCTCATTCATAATCTCCCCAAGAAGTGATGGGGTGAATATAAGTCAAACTCCCTGTGATCATTTAAAGGCAATGGCCATGTCAGTCTCCCTGGTGAATATGAATGAGAACCTGTAATGTTATAAAGTATTTATTCAGTAATCTGTCTAAGACCATTTTTTTAGTTCTACTTAAGGGGGCAGTACTTACTCTTATAGAATACAAAATCTCCTCCTACACATGCATATAATTTTGAGTTTTAACAATATTTGTTACCTTACACTGGTTCTACCAAAAGGACTTTATCTATAAGAGATAGGTTTAAATGCTACCTATAAAAGAAATATAAAATTTACCTATTTGTAAATTATTTCTAACTTGTTTCTGACATAAAACCACAACTACAACACTCACCTAATCACCTACAGATTCCACCAGTTTTATGAACTGATTGTCTTTAGATATTGAACACCTATTAGATAAATGACACACATAACCAACTGTAACTAGTTTCCGCCATTAGAGATCCTTGTTACAAATCCTAAAAGGTGACATACAAGCCCTATTTTTTTTTTTTTTTTTTTTTTTTTTTTTTACAGATGGAGTCTCAGTAGTGCAGTCATGGCTCACGGCAGCCTCATACTCCTGGGCTCAAGCAGTCCTCCTTCCTCAGCCTCCCAAGTAGCTAGGACTACAGACATGCATTTTTTGTAGAGATGAAGTATTGCAATGTTGCCCAGGCTGATCTCAAAACTCCTGGCTTCAAGCAATCCTCCTGTCTTGGCCTCTCAAAGTGCTGGGATTACAGGCATTAGCCACTGCACCCAGCCCTCAGCCCTACAAACTAGAATCCTCAAGTCAACCTTTCATTATTACCCCATCCCTAACCAATTCCCCACCCTCAGAAGCATAAGAATTGTGCTAGCTTGTGCTACAATTGTAAGTCGGAAAAAAATAGTATTAAAGAGTTTTAAGTCACGCCTGTAATCCCAGCACTTTTGGAGGCCAAGGCAGGCAGATGACTTGAGGTCGGGAGTTTGAGACCAGCCTGACGAACATGGAGAAATCCCATCTCTACTAAAAATAAAAATAAAAAATCAGCTGGGTGTGGCAGCGCATGCCTGTAATCCCAGCTACTTGAGAGGCTGAGGCAGAAGAATTGCTTAACCCAGATGGCAGAGGTTGCAGTGAGCCAAGATTGTGCCATTACACTCTAGCTTGGGCAACAAGAGCGAAACTCCACCTCAGAAAAAAAAGAAAAAGAGTTTTAAGTCATGCTTTTCCTAGATTCCTTACAGAGCAACCCTAAACGTAGTGAAACCTATCTCTGGTAGTTTACAATAGTAAACTAGCATCTTGTACTTTCTAAGCTTTAGAGTAAGTCTTAGTTACCATTACTTTTCAGATATTTGGCTTTAAGAAATAAACTTGGAGTTTTGCTACAACACTTAAGATTTCATTAACCAAAACCTAAAATGCAATGCAATAAAAAAATAAATAAAATAAAAAAAAAGGGAATATGATGAGAATCAGCAAAAAAATAAAAAAATAATAAATAAATAAATAAATAAAATGAAGGAAAAAAAAAAAGATTTCATTAAAAGATCTATTTTAGATGAAACACTTAGATATTTCTTTTCAAGTTTCCAAACAGTATATAGTTCAACATGACAGAAGATGGAAAACAGGTACCTTAGCAGGCATAATTGTTAATGATTTGTTAGCTTTTAAACCTATTGGATGTATCACTATTTCTCAAACACCAAAATATAAAAACAGAAGAAACATGTTATAAACAGAACCTACTCCAGACTAAAAGTCTAAAACAGTTCAAAACCATTATTATTGTAACATATAATATAGGACCATCTCTCTACTGAAAAGTATTATCTTCCCCAGTCTCTACTGTAAAGTCAATAGGAGAGTTAAGATGGCAAGACTCTACACAACATTGCTTTTGGCCTATTCTCAGTTCCCAGAACACCAAAGGCCCTACACTTTAGAACCTCTGAAGTTTGCACCAATTGGTTTCTCTAGGTTCAAAAAACCATTCCTTGATTATTCCATTTAAAATTAGTTCCCACTGTTTCCAAGTGCCATCTCTAAAACACAGCAGTACTTGCTAATACAGATTTGTTGAACAAATGAATCTTGCTATTGTAAAGTGGTCTGTGGTAACAGATGATATACGCACACTATTTCTCAGCCTAGAGTTCTCTATACATAAGGTCACTAAATTTAAGCAATGACCCTCAAACATTCAGTCTAGACTAGCTGACCTTGTGGCTTATTTAGCTTCTGCGAGGCCAAGTATAAATTCCCATGCGGGGGAAGTTATTACCTTTTGGGCTGGGTTAATTTAGGTCTTTCTTGTTTTTTTCTCTATGGAATCTTTCTAGCCACTCTTTTTAAAACAAAACAAAAAAACACCACCACATACTAATAATACACTCTTCTCACCTGGAAAACCTCATATTGTCAACTATTACATTATCTTTTTTCTGATGGCAGACTCAAGTTTCAAAACTAAACTACAACAACAAAAAACAAATTTCAGCAGCAAAAGGTAAGAAAAAAAAATCTGTAGAAAAAAATTAGTTAAATCCACTTTAACCATTTTAAGGAATTAACATACCTTGCATCAAGCTGTAACCGAGTCTTTATAAGCCAAATGGGGTTGGTTGCTGTGATTGCAGTAAAACCTAAACAAATACGTTTAAAATGAACTCTGGTAAAAATGAAGAATGCACTATTAACTTTAAGGTTTTAAAAATTATATCAATCTACATTAAAGAAAATGTATATAAATATTTAAACTATTAATTTGTGTGTATGTTACACTTTCATTTTACAAATCCATACAATGACAAACATTAGTCTTCATTTCCAATCTATATGAATTCTCAAATTCTGTCCTTAACAGATTCTTTTAAGAGCAAAATGAATATAAATTGCTTTTAAAATTTATAATATCCTTTAGGGTACTCTCTACTGTCTAAGCTGAATTCAGAAATCCATCTCTACAAACACATAGACATTTTGTGTATTCTAAGGCTAAAAAGCATGCACTTGGGATCCTAAAAACCAGCTAGAAAAACAGCTACCTGGGATTCAATTAGCATCCCAAATCACCACATTCAAAATGAATTCTCCATAAATATCAAATTTTACCAATATTTTGATCTTTAGTTGATTATATAGTAGAAAAGACTGTTGTTTGGCCCATGAATACTTTCTACATATATACTTACTAATACTGTTAAAATAATGGTATCACAGAAGTAAGATTTTTGTTAGGGTTAATAGGACAGACCTATTTTCATCTACTGAACACATACAAAAACTCAAAAGTTCAAAAAATTACAAATTGGAAGCTCCCTCTTACTTTTATAGACATGGAAGAAAGAAACTCAGGGTAGAAGACAGCTCTAGTTTACTTTAAAAGTAAAGTACTATGTACTACTAAGTATTGGTGCAAAATGGTGGTCACCTAAGATGGCTCATTCCAGGTAGTAAATTAAGATCTACCTGGAACAGTCTGTTTCTAGGCTGGTATGTATGTTTTACTTGCCACCTTCCTACCTATGGAAAAACAGCACACTAAATACAGTCTTGACAGAAACTTACAAAGATTGCTGTATCTACACAAAACAGGGTTTTAATTTACACAGACTTCATATAACTACTCACGTTAAGCTATATTTATTCAACTGGCCTTTAAATTCAATAAAAACTTATATGCAGAAATGTTTAAGGATCTTAACTGTTTTAATATTCCTATCACATACTAGCAGGTCAAGCACATTATTTTTATAAAGGAAGCTTATGATCAGTATATTTAAGATGAGTACTTACAGGAACAGAACTGCTATAATATACTTAAGAGTAATTTATTTTTAAATTAATATTAATATACAGATCCAATCATAAACCTTTCTTGGCTTTCAAAGGTATTATCTACATATGCAAAATTAGATTAAATTGTTTACAAAGCTTAATTTGGGCTCACAAGGTTCTTTTCTATGTCAGTAACTAGTTAACTCAAATTTTACTTCCTTAACCCACTGTTTTAACACTGTAGAAATAGCCAGATGTTACACAGATGGATGCTCCAATTAAATCTATTTAGCAAGCAAGATAGAGTAAAACTTTCATTTAAATAACTCGTTTAATACTTTTGTAAAGATTATATAGTCTACATTTCTCTTAAGTGCTTTTAATACTACATACGTAAGTATAAAACTAGAATGGGACCAACAATTTTGGACGCATCAGCAGGTACTAAATTGATAAAATTTAAAGTGTTGAGCAGATTGCCAGAAACATCTTTTTAAATAAAAGGTTCTTTTCATGCATCTATTCTTGGTAAAAGAAATGAAAAGAAAAACATGAAACTATCAGACCAGTTTAAATATTTTTCTTGCATGGTTCTAGCTTAACTGAGAACAAAGTTGTAGAGTATTATTTTTTTTCTTCTTTGGAACTTCATTTTTCTAAGTGAAAAGGCTAGGATACTCAAATTATATTTTAAAGCAATCAGATATCAATATTCTGGTCAAGCTCCAATTTAATGATTCTTGTTTTATAAACTTAAATATTTGTATTAGCTGAATGTCTGTACAGCAAAATTAAGGGTTTATTAGTAAAAAGCTGCTAAGCAGCATAAACCAACAAAATATTCTGCATTACTCACAATAATTTTTATTAATCATTTTGTAGAAATCTTAAGAAAAACAATGTGCTTTTTATTGAATTTTAAAAGCTTAAAAATGGGAATCATTACATCAAACTTAAAAAAAAAAAAAGACAGCCAATCTAGGTGAAAGTTCTCATTCATCTTATTATACTTATTTGTGAAAAGAAGATGAGCACTTAAGTTTTTTTTAAAATAAAAGTTCTATTTCTAAAAACATAAAGTTAATACCCAAGCTTCTGTCCATAATACTCTTCCAAGTCACAAAAGATTTTGAGGCTGGAAAAAAACCCATACATAAAAAACTTTACAACAATACAATAAATTTTTGTAAATGTTAGGAATAAAACTTTATAAAGATCCCCAAATTATAAATTATTCTCTGTACATATTAGTATAATGTCAGAAAGCAAACAACAGGTATTTCTCACTTAACTAAAATTCATTTCCAAGCACAAATTAACCCATGTAACAGGACACATTAAAATTTAGGTAAGTGAGAGAATGTCATCTTATCCCTATGTAATCGCTGTTATCAGCAAGCTATGTTTACTATGGTTGCTCTGGCTCAACTCTCCTAACGAGAGCTAGCTCTTAATAAAGACACTAGCCTAAATGCTAGCAAACCATAGGTTAGATAAATAATCTAGGCAGAAAACACTATTAGCCTTTTACCACTTAAAACTCAGGTCCTTGAATTTTATGCTATTATTTTCTCCTAACCAAAGACACTTTAACAAACTAAATAGACATTACTAGGCTAATTACATCTAATAAATATAATCTACTAATCTAATAAATAAAGCCAATGGAATAAAACAAAAATTTATCGTAACTTAGCATTATATATGGTAAGGCAATTTGAAGTTAGCCAAAGCTAAACATTCTTCCTACTACTTATAAGACGAACACACACAAAGATACTGGGAATGCTGCCCCTGAAATTTAGAAATTGCCTATTACTTTTTATTTTGCATTTTAATTTTGTGACATTTTGATAACGTGCTAATTTATATTAAGATTCTGAGCACCCAGTGAAACATTAAAATGAACTTAAGATGACATGAGGGATCCATTTGTAAGTTAAGAAGAACTAATATTGTTCCACAGTCAGTTAAAGCAAAGTGCCAGTATACTGGCCATATTGTTAGTAGGGTGGTTAGTGTATTAGAAAGCTTAAAAAACATAAAAAAAAAAAACAAACTATTTTAAAAGTTTTGCTTTATTGAAGTAAGACTCAATTTGATAGTTGTGAACCAATTAAAAACCAGATGAACAGAAAAATTCTCCTTAAACTTGCTGAAAATGTTTTCATTAAGTGAGTGATACCTGTAGTGTTGCATTTTCAGTACTTTTTATTTCAACTAACTTCTGTAAAACAAAGCCCACCTAACCTCCTAAGAGAAATGTATTAACACTACTCTTTAAAGTAATTAAAACTGAAACAGCTAAGATCCCATATATTCTTATCCTGCATTTATTTGCAAAGTAATGATATTAAAATCTATTTATTTATTTCTTTTTGCAAAAAAGCTCTAAGAAAGCCAAGTATCAACAGATAAAAGAATGGAAAGCATTGTATTAGGCTTTTAAATATGTTATGCTAAGCAAAGAGAACTATGATTTTGTCTAAAACTTTTAAGATAGTATAATACCATTTACAGCAATATATATATAGTTATCAAATTATTTGGGGGGGGGGTCAAGGCTGTTATGGCCAAGCTGAAGACCCCAGGCTTTTATTACATGATGACTGAAAAATATCTTTCTTCCTTCTAGAAGGAATATTATAATGGGATCAGACTTGGCCTTTATAAAATACGTAATGCACACACAAATTCAGGAAATAAAAGTTAATTTCCCGCCTTCTAATTCCACAGCTATTATAAAATCCCAGGGTGTGTTTCTTATACTACAGGCTGCAAGAGATGCTCAGATCAGTACTCACGAGGTTTAAGTTAGTCCATATTTCTACAGGAAGTGACCTGCGGATGGGGAGCATGAGATGACACGATCTCACTCTTTTCTCGGGAGAAATGTACAGTAAATGCCTAAAATAGACACAGGCTTTTCTGTATCATAACAACAAGCAGTGACCTCATCAGAAACATGTGTACAAACTGAATCCCATTGGAAGGATTTGAGAAATATTTACTGTGAGATCTAACTTTTTTGAAAATTTTAAGTTAAAAAAAAGAAATTATCAAAATGGGCAATTTAAAAAAATGTACCGAGTACTGAAAATCCTGCCATCTGCAGCAGTTTCAGAATCTAAATACTTACCTAAAAGAAGATCAATTCTGCCTTAAAGAAAAAATGCTAACCTTGTCAAAGGGAATATTTAGAGGGGATCATCATGTCCCATTTTCCTACCACTATTATCTACTATGATTAAGGAGCTGAAAACACAATTTCTATTCTTTAACAATCAGCCTACTTAGTAAATCTTAAAAAAAAAAAAAAAAAAAAAAAGTCCAACAGAATATTCAAGTAATTTCATTTTGGAGCTATTTATATAAATTTTTAATAAAATAAAGTATATATTGCTACAATAGTACCTTTCACCTTTTGCACTATGGCCAGTAATATTGCACATCCATACTTATGAAATATTTTGCATTATTTTGTATTTAATTTCTTGTGTTCTACAAAACAAAAAACAGGAAGAATGTTTACATACAAACACACAAAACATCTGTCCAACCATCCATCTGGTTGAATTAACTGCCATGGACAAATAAAATATTGTTTAAAAATATTTCATAAATGCAAGACAATACCTGTATTTAATGAGTAAAAGCCTTTATTATAATGAAGTTTAAGTCTAATAGAAAAACATAAATTGAAAAATAACAGTGTATACTGTAAGCAAATCAAACCCACTAGGTATGTAGGAAATATTCAATAAATGTAAGTATTTTAAAAACTGAAAAGTAACTGTATGAATATATAATCCAATTAAAATCATAATTCATTCCCTGTACATTTATAATGTATATAAAAGTATACAGATGCCAGATAAATCTTTTAAAAATTGGGAATTACTATAAAGGAAGAAGTAATAAATTTTTTTTTGCATAAATCTGTGCCTAGGTGTGTATACAGAGGAATATACAAGTTAATTTAAACAAAATATACAGGCAAGAAAACAGATATCCTCAATAGCTAAGATTTACTTAGTCTGTCAAAAAGTCATGTGTAGGAGGAAAAACAGGCAGGCAAAATATTAAGAGTCAACATTATTTGATTATCCTCACAATTGGAAAAACTTCAATGCATAAAAATTTATAACTCAATTTTAAAGGCTTACAAATTCTATAGTGTGCACTACAACAAATAAAAAGACCCACTTTAAATAAACTCTCCTTTTAATAAGTAAATTTTTAGTATCTAACTTAAACATGAGTTCATATGAATAAAATGCAAAATGAATTGAAAGGTCACTTGGAATAAAAATTATGTATACACTGCCTTATAAATCCTTAATGGGTGTGCTATTTAGTGTGCTACAGTCTTGCAGGCAGTATCATTAACGGTCTATTTTAGTCTGTTTTTGTGTACTAAAGTGACAAGGTTAGCATTTTTTTCCCTTTAAAATAGACAGTTAAAAATGATTTTCCCAGAACTATCTTTAAGTACTTCATACTCCCAAATCATTCATATTTAGACCTACAAAAATAATCCTAAAAAACCCCCGAGCAATCTGGTCTAGATTATTTCAAGAACAAAGGGGGCAAAAGGCTACCTTAATAAGTCTGCATTGGACCATTCAGTTTTACCAACAATATAGTTATGTATAAAACTGCAAAGCTAAATGTTAATGCTCATGAATAGAAGCTCTGAAAGCACAATTCTCGGAACAATGTAACTGCAAACAAATTCAAGCAGTATAATCTCTGAACAAGTTTGAGACTATCAGTTTACCAAAACTCAAGGAATTCAAATTGGGAAATGGTATTAACGTATAGATAAAAACAAACTACATATCAACATTTGTACACATTTGAGAAAAAAGTGCAAACTGACAATTCCGAAATTCTTTGCAATGCGATACAAACACAGTAATACATTCTGATGACCTACTCTAATGAAATAAGATGTTCCAGTGGAAATAAAGATATTCTAAACCTCTACATTTGCAATACTGACATAACAAATATAAATTTAAAATGGTTGCTCATCTACTTTCTAGATTTCAGTTCTTTCAAATAGGATTAACATTTCTTTATAAGTATTTGAGGTTAAGAGACAAAAACATAATCACTGATAATTCAGAAATATATTTTTAAAGAACCTGATAGAGTGGTTATAAGGTTTGTCACTGGCCACCAACCTTTATCTTATATCCAATCAAATTTGTAGGGGAAAAATCCTATCTATTAATATTCAACATCGGAAAAATTATGTTAAAAATTTAATGTAATTAAAAATTACATTAAAATTAAAATTCTAGTTGTAACAAGATGGTCTCTATGACACTAAATCAAAGAACTAATTTTCAAAATCTGTATCTATGTAGACCACCTGACTCATTCCATGGGTAAGCTAAGAGGTTTGTGTAAATTACATAAATTGTCAAAGGTCTCTTTATTGGTAAATCAGAGTATTTCACCATTTTGACCTTTAGATTGTCTCTTCAAGTTTTAAAGCTTCAGTCAGTCAATCGACAATCATTAAATATAAAAAGCCTTAAAACCAATCTGTAATATGATAAGGGCTATTGATCTTTCAGAAATTTGTATTTCAAACTTACTTCATGAAATACATAGGTCAAATGGATTCAATTTATTTCTAAACCAAAAGTATTTAACAGTTTAAGGCACTCATTATTAAGTATATAATTGACACTCAATTTACTGATCAATAGCTGATGAAAGCAGCTGCAGTTTATAAAGTCACAGTATAATTTGAAAATGTGAGATATGGGTAAATACGCAATAAATCTTAGATATTGGAGAGAATTTTCTATTTGAAATCAAAGTTGATGGATGGCTCTGTCTAACATGCATAATAGCAAATGATTCCAGAATGAGGCTGGTCTAACCAACCTCCAACTGCTTATCTTTAGGGCAGTGCAAAGACCTAAAACTAAAGTTATTTTAATTCAGAATCATATATACTTATCAATGATGACAGAAACAGAGTTCCTGGAAACATTTCTATAGTAAGCATGTACACATAGCCAGTGTCTAAATTTCAGGTACTATCTAGTGTAATTTACGTGGAATAATAAACAATTTAAAAATATACACATAGTAAGTGAATTATCAATAATATATCACTCATAAAAATTTCAGCATTTGAGCACAGGACAAAATGAATACTTTACCAAGAACTGCCGACACATTTCAGACAGAAGCCAAAACATGCAGCGAAAAGGGAAAAGGCACTAACAGAAATTGAGGAGAGAAGTGTAATTTATAGCTCCATAATTTATTTATATTGTAATTATGGTTGGATTCTTAAAACTATTAGCAATCATCACTAAACATTCAGTTAGGTACACAAGGCAATATAAATATATTTACTTGTATCCTAGCATGTAAACTCCTAACTACAAAAATGTCACCTGATGAAGACTTTACATATACCTAATTTGTTTTATATCAATAAATGTAAAAACCATCTAATAATGAAAAGCACATTAATCATCAATTTTTCAATACAAACTTATAATTCAATATTAAGCCTCTAGGTTTCAGAAGGTTTTTTGTTTTTTAATATCATACATTCATACCTGCCATTGCAGCTGAAATCATGTGTACTTGGGTAGAATCAGGATCAAATACATCATTCAACTTTTCCTTGCAGTTTGAATAAGCAGCAAAGTATATTGCTCTAAAATAGAGATTTTAGATTTATCAATAAGCATGTTCTTCATGCATAAGATTTAAATATAAATTGAACTTCATAATTTTAGAATGGAGAAATTTAAAAATCATAAACAAAGTCTTAGCCATATTCTCATGTAACATTAGATTTACACTTTTCATAAATACCCTGAAGTACTTTTTGTATTGACTTATTAAAATAAGACAGCATCAAATATAAAGTTCCTATCATTCATCCACAAACAGAACCCCATCCAATATTCTGATAGCCACTTAACTCACTGAAACTTGTTATCCAAGAAGATAAAACAAAAAAAGGAAAATTTTTTTAAAAAGAAAATAAAAATAACTAATTTAAACAAAATTTAAGATTACAATGTTTAGAAACTAAAATGAGTGAATAAGGCTGTACAGCTGGTGCAATGCTAAGGCTAAATACAGTTACTGGAGATAAGTAGATATGGTATGAGCATTTAACATATGATTTTTTGATGGGGAGAAGAAGGTAAAGCAGATCCAATTGATTAAAGTATATGCTCAACAACTTTAACATACTGTGGTATATTCTAATTCATTCTACCCATGCAGTAATTCACATTATCTTTAAAGAGACAAAACAAAAAAAGAAATCAGACCCATCTGGTGTCAGCCTATGTTTTCCAATGTCTGTAAACACGGAATGAAATTAAATTATTTCCCTCATTGTTAACTTATTGATTACGATTTTATGCATCCCCACCACCTCCTCTATGTTAACTTCTCACACTTTGAATTATTTGCTTGCTATATAAAATACCATGTTATTTCCCCAACAATCCTGATTACTCATCCAATAAGAAACAGAGTAGACAAGTACAAATGAGGAGAATTTCACTGTTGTACTTTTATTGCGCTTAAGAAAAAAGGAAAATTGATATAACTTAAAATCAAACATTCTACTTTATGAGAGAGAAAAACATAAATTACACTTGGTACCAAACTGGGAAGAGGAATAAACAATGAATGCATTTCCAGAAATCAGTAAGAAAAAAAGAAATCCTAATGAGAAGGTGGCCATGAAATATATATATATAGGCAATTCACAGGAGATTTATACAAATGACAAATTGTAAGAAACAAAGTATGATTCTACCAAAATTAAATAAATACATATTAAAATAGTGAAAAAAATCCCTTTCAGTCCATTTGGTAAGTATTAAAAAAAGATGGACAGTAGCCAGCATTGGTAAGGATGTGGATAAAGAATAAAAATCTAGTATGCCTTTTTACAGTAAGGTAATTTTTATTAGTCTTAAATATGCATATGCCTTTTTATCTAGAAATACTAATTTCAGGTAATGAGCCTAAGAAAATATATTTCCTAAAGTGTTTAAAGGTTGAGGTATGTTATTGAACCATTTTTTATACAGTGAAAATCTAAAAAACCTAAATGTACGTTAATAAGGAAATGTTTATTAATGATGGAATACTATACAATTAAAAAACACATATTATCATGGAAAAACCTCAAGTTAAATTAGGTTAAACATTTAGTATGATTGAGTCTATGCAAGGTATAATAAATAGCATACACATTTTTATGTATATGATAACCCAGAAAAATTACTGGAAGAATATACATGAACTGTCTATTAATGGTGGTTATCTATGAGAAGTGTGTGTGTTTGGGAAGGTACACAGGGTGAGAGGTGATGTGTTTAGGGTAGAAACTTTATGCTATACATTTTTTTTTTTTAAACAAGACATAGAGTCTTCCTTTGTTGCTCAGGCTGGTTTTGAATTCCTGGTCTCACATGATCCTCCCACCTCAGCCTCCCAAAAAGATGGTATTATGTGCATGAGCCACTGCATTTGGTGTTTTTATTCTTTTAAGTTTTTTTTTATAATTAGGATGCAATTTTGGATATTTTCTTAGAGAAGAGAATCCATAAAAAGTTGAAACCTAATAAATACCGAGACATGGATCTGGCACAAGGTTTGGATATAGAAAGCATTTTCACTCTAAATATGAGTGTTCTATCATGGAAGAGGTTAACAATCTACGATGTAACAGTGTCAGAGAAAAATGACAGTGATGTTTTCATGTCCTTTTGGCTTCCTTCACAGGGAATGGAACCATTCTGTCTGTTTGGTTTGTCCCATAAGCCAAAAAATGACAGTTTTAAGAGTTCCAGATCTTTCCCTTTCTTACTGCTAGTTCCTTTGGTTCCTTTATTAGTTCCTCTGCTTATTCTCTGTCTTTTGACTTTGTATAAAAACTGCTTCTCAATGATCTTACTATGAGGTCCTTTGTGCCTACACATGGTGCCATGCCCATCCTTTTAGATGGTTACTGATACCTGTTTGTTACACCACAGGTCTTTATACTTAGCACCCTGACATCTCTTCAACATCTTCCTTGATTAGCTACCTTTTTATTATGGTAAAGGCCACGTGCATCACATATTGCCCTTCAATGATACACAAATTCTCATGTTTTCAGACTTTTTGTCCCTTTCTTCAAGCCTCTTCTAAGCCCTGACATCTTTCCTAGTCCTTTAGTTCCACTTTTCCATTTTGTTTCTTTGAAGTTTAATTTCTATATGGAAAGTGAGAAAGGAGCACTAACTTCAGGCAGAGCACAGAGCAGGATAGCTATGAAAAGTAGAAAAATTTGAGATACCCTAAATGCCTTTTGGCCCAAGGAAAATACTTGTTTAAAAGAATGCTTATTTTTCTTAGAGACAAAATTTTTCGAGATGCAAAAGCTGGTTTAGTTAAATGCACAAATCTACCAAACACTTATCTCAAAATAAGGCTTAGCCCTGTGTAGATTTCCAATTCTGCACCCCCAAATTCTTCTAACTCCTACGGTCAGATGAGAGTATTGCTTATACTGTCATTTCCCCAGAAGACTCAATATAGTACCACCAGCTACAAGGGTGTTTCCAGATTTAGCTTGCAAATATTACTAATTTTGTATCTATGCAATATAAAGATATATAATATCTTCATTATTGTGATTACAACATCTCCCCCAAAAATCTCAGGTTCACCTATAGAATTTGAACATTTAAAATGCTTATCTATAAATACAGTTTTCCTTAAACTTCTAGCTATAATATACCATACTTCTTTATTCTCCCCCAGTTAAAAGACCATCAATAATTTAATGCAAATACTATACCTTCTCCCTTACATTATGAAACACAGCCTTTGTATTACTATTGTTAATTTCTAACAGTATTGAAATACTGTTATCTTCAAAATATCCAGTACCATTTCCTATCACCAAACATTATTATATAAATTTGTTCTGGGTAGCATCTGAAATTCTTAAAAAGAAAATTAAGTATTTTAACATCCCATAAACACTGAAAACCACATTTATAAATTTAACTGTATATGATTAAATCCAGGTATGCTGAAACAAAAGAGACTGCCATAATCTGCTTAACACTTTTGGTTTTTTTACCTGGAAGGAGCTACCCCCACTAAATTGGGGCCTAATCCTCTAAACAAGGAACGAGGCCCTTCTTTTTCCAAGATCACCCTGAAAGAGAAAAAAATTGTATTAGAAATACCCTTCAAAGTTTGGTAATTTATTTACTTTGTATGAATAAAGTTAGAGTCTAAATCCGGTATTTTGTATTATAATGTTATGTTTCTCTGGTGAGTTTTCCTTATTTATTAAAAATTTGTGGCCAGGTGCAGTGTAATTCCAGCACTTTGGGAGGCTGAGGCGGGCAGATTCCTTGAGGTTAGGAGTTCAAGACCAGCCTGGCCAACATGGTGAAACCTCATTATTAATAAAAATACAGAAATTAGCTGGGCATTGTGACGCATGCCTGTAATCGCTATTCAGGAGGCTGAGGTAGAAGAATCGTTTGAACTCAGAAGGCAGAGGTTGCAATGAGCCGAGATCACACCATTGCACTCCAGCCTGGGTGACAAAGGGAAACTGTGCCTCAAAAGAAAAGAAAAGAAAAGAAAAGAAAACAAAACAAAACACCACATTTTTTTTTATGACAACATAAATTGTTTAATATTGATAATAGATTTACTAGTAATGATTTTTTTTAAAGTCTGTTTGGATTCTTTCCTGAAAAGATTAAGACACAATAATAAAGACTTCTACATTATTTTCATATGATCATGCTACTCTTATCTTTGAGTTCCTTAATTTTACTATCTTTACCAGCAAGTTGAAAGCTTAATAACTACACATCAGTTAGAAATGTAGTTCCTTCCTGGTTTTAAAGTCTTTTACTCAATATTGGACAATACTCCTTAGTACTGCAGTATTACCTCATCCCCATTCCACTGAAATGCTGTAGCAGAATCTATTACCCTAATGTCCCTTAGGGTACTAGAATGGTTGGCCTGGTATTTCTCCTGCCACTCAGTTAACACCTGCTATACAAGTACTTAACTGTATATATAATTAGCTGTTTTTAACTAGAAAAAGTAAGTAGATAAAAAAAAGAAAGTGAGGCCCCTGACATTGAGAAATTTGCTGTTCGGTTTTGGTAAAAAGAATTATAACGAAACAACTAAATTAACAGACCATATTAACAAGCAAATACTATACAACCTAGATACAAATATGCCCAGCAGAGAAAGGAACAGAGAGCCTTGTCTAAGTCACAGAAGGTTTTCCTGGAGTAATTTATGAAATAAAGTTTTGGCAATGAGAAGGAACGGAAAGTGAAGAGTAGGTATTTCAATTCAGAGTTAATAGACTAGGCCAGGTAGTTCTCAAACATTTATCTGCTTAAGAGTGATCTAGAAGTTGGGCCTAATGGTTAATTTAAGGCCTGAACTGAGTGGCCAGACTTCTCAGGTATGAAGCCAAATGTTGGTAATTGATAACTCTATAAGACAATGAAATAACTTTTCTCTCATAGTTTTATCAGCAGTAAATGAAAAACAACAGTACCCCCTTACTGGTTATCATGAGGATTAAGTAAATTAATATATAAAGAGCTTAAAAGAGGGCCTGAAAGCTGAGGAATTAAAACACAGCCCAAAAGGAATACTAAACTTCCTGTGAAAAGAAGGCAAAACCACTGAAAAAGAGAATTTATAAGTATATTACAGAGGTCAAAAGAAGAATTTTAAAGAGAGGCAATCAGTGGTAGTAAATATCAAAATCATAACATTAAAATCCTTTTACTATTATAAATTAGATACAAGTATTTATCTGTAACTATGGCTTTTTCTTTTTTTTTTTTTTTGAAGTCTCATCGTATCGCAAAGGCTGGAGTGCGGTGGCGCGAACTCCGCTCACTGCAACCTCTGCTCCTAGGTTTAAGTGATTCTCCTGCCTCAGCCTCCTGAGTAGCTGGAATTACAGGTGTGTACCACCATGCCTGACTAATTTTGTATTTTTAGTAGAGACGGGGTTTCACCACGTTGGCCAGGTTGGTCTCAAGGTGATCCACTTGCTTCAGCCTCCCAAAGGGCTGGAATCACCACCCAGCATAAGCCACTGCATCCGGCCTAACTATGACATTTCAATCCGAAACTGTTATCAGTTTTATTCTACCTATTCATACCTATTCATGTAGTTATGTAAACAAATTTTAAAAAAGAAAAGGCTGATGAAATCTTTTAGTAACGAAGGTAAATACACAGAGTGAGTTTATTTGTTACTACAAAATAAACACTACTGAACTAAGTTCAAACAGTGAGCTGATAAGGCACACACACAGGCATTCAGTTATTTACAAGTATAAACATGCAAAACCTGATTTTAATAGTTTTGAAATTTCAAATCCAATTGCAACATAACAAAGTATGGGAAAATGTAAAAACAAATCTTTTTCAAACCATCAGGAAATGTTACACAAATCCTGAATAGCATTAGAACTCCTGCTGTAAGTCTCAGTTGTATTTAGGTTACACAAAAATCACAGATTATCATTAATTGAATATACTTACTTGTCAGAGTACTTGGAACATTAAAAACATACACAAAAGGAGTTAGCATTAAACATTATGACATTTCCAAAGTAAATGAATAATCCAAAATAAAATACTTATAATAGCCTTAGAAAAAATTTCGCTGGATAAATGTAAAAATATTCTAAAAACAGGCTGGGTGAGGTGGCTTACACTTGTAATCCTAGTATTTTGGGAGGCCAAGGCAGGCGGATCACCTGAGGTTGGGAGTTCAAAACCAGCCTGACCAATATGGGTGAAACTCTGTCTCTATTAAAAATACAAAAAAGAAATATTCTAAATACAAATAACTCGGAAATAAAATTACATTTTATATTATCTAACTGTTCTCCATTAGGGATTATCATTCCTTATGAGTGTAATTCAGAGTAATTTCTGTAATTAGGTTTATAAAGAACCTTTTTAAATGTGGCAGAATATAAGTAAACAAACATCTAGAAATCACTTAGGCAAACAAACTGACAAAGACTCATGAATACTATGCTCTCACTTCAGGCAATGAAGAGGTCCAGGAGACACTACTCGGTTGACACTGGCTCCAGCCATGGTGTTCAGCTGAACTTCAGAAATATAAAGTGTCACAGAAGATGACTGCAGTCGTGTTTTTACAACTTCCAGTGGACATGTCAGAATAGCTCCCACTGTACCACCACATCTAAAAATAAAAAAAAAAAGGACGAAGCTTATCTACTTAATTCTTAAGTTAGTACATATATGCCCAGAACTGTAATTGACATGGATATTTGGAGCTTTGCCAACATACTAAAATTTATAATTTTTAATGTTAAATGACTAAACAAATTTTTAGGAGTTTTCACTATTTGATTACATACAACACCTTCAGTAACTAAAATGAACACAGCTTAGTAACTATCTGGCAAGAATAATTGCTGACGTCTTCAATTGATAGGTGCTGTTACTAGGTACCAAAGGCTTTTATTTTTTGGCATTAAAAAAATTATCCCCTTCATGAAGCAGATGTTTTTATGATATTCTAGGAAAGGCAAAATGAGAGGAAAAGAAATGAGATCAGTGGTTTCCAAAGGGTAGGAGAGAGGAAAGAAAGTGACTGCAAGGGGCATGGGGGAATTCTTTGAATAATGAAAAATGTTCAATATCTTTTTTTTTTTTTTTTTTTTTTGAGATAGAGTCTTGCTCTGTCATCAAGGCTGGAGTGCAGTAGCATCAGCATGGCTCACTGTAGCCTTGAACTCCTGGGTTCAAGCAGTCTTCTTGCTTCAGCCTCCCTAGTAGCTGGAGTTACGAGCACACACCAACATGCCCTGCTAATTTTTAAATTTTTTGTTGAGACAGGGTCTTGTTATGTTGCACAAGCTGGTCTTCAACACCTAACCTCAAGCAATCCTCCCACTTCAGCCTTCCAAAGTGCTGGGATTACAGGCATGAACCACTGGGCCCAGTCAATATCCTGACTATAGTAGTGCTTAAAGGACTTTATAAATCTGCCAAAAGTCAATCAACTGTATATATTTAATAAAGGGTAGATTTTACTGTATATAAATGATACCTTGACAAATCTGACTTGAAAAATATGTGAAAACTAGTAGGAATTCTTAATATATGTACTACCTGGGGCTGAATATATTTATGTGAAACACTCAATCATAAATAAGCTAATTATTTCAAAAAATTCCACCGACAGCTCTAAACAGGCAGTTAAAAAAATTTAACCTCCAAAATGAAAATGTCAAAACCACAATTAGATGGTCAGATTTCGAAAATCTGAAACAAAATTAAGTACAACTTAAAGAGACCTCAATACTTAAGGAAAAGTTATTTTCAAACAGCCATAAAATAGACTTAAAACCTAATTACATGTAAAATCACAAGGAGAATCTTAAATAGAAGCCATAAATTTACTTATGATAAAAGTTGAGGGCTAAGTGGTCAAAGACATGAGTCATCATCACACAGTATACTTGGAGTATATGCAATGCAGAACTCAGAAGAACCTGTGGGTTGGTTCATACAATATTCACACTACAACAGTGATCTATTTATGGCAAACCATAATAATTTCAATTTGGCTTTGCCTGATTTCTTTTTAACTGTCTAGTGTATTTACTTTGTAATTTATTGAACATAAAACCCAATAGGCCCAAAATCTATAATAAACATGTACATGTTTTGATTTTATATTCTGTAAAACCTAAGAGTATGCTTAAATATGAATTACTTCTAAAAAATATATCCAATGAACATGAATTACTTCTATAATAAAGAGGAAGAAAGGCATGCAGAGGGAAATACCAAAAAGCAGCAGAGTTTTGCCCTGCAGAATCGCTGTGAGGCCTAATGACTAAGGGCAAAGAACTGAAAACAGTAGGACTGGCTGCTATCACAGGCTGTATGGCAAAGGTAGGATGCCCAGTGTCTATGCCTTTTACACACACACACACACACACACACACGCACAGAGATATATGCTGGATAAAACTGTATCCCTGGTCAGAAAGCTAATTCTTTGAAGTACACAAACTCAACATTTCTGAGCTCAGGTTTAGCAGGAACAAAGGATGCAAAAACAAATCACACCAAAATGCACTACTGCAATCTTTCAAGGACTTCAGCAACTTCCAGAACGAAAAAACGTCACATAACAGAGAAAAAGTGACCAGATTAGCATCAGACTTCTTGACAACTACAGATTATTTACCCTAAAATTCTACACCAAACCGAACTATACATCTGGGAAAAAGCAGCATTTAAGAAATTGCCTACTGTATACCCTTTTCTTACATAGCTAACTAAAAGATGTATTCCATGAATTAATTAAGAGAGTAAACTAAAAGAAGATGGCAGGAAAGTGGGGGAGGGAATCAAATGTAGGAACAGACTAACCCAAGAAAGAGAAAGAAGCTCTAAGATGATAGCCAAATGTCAGACCTGGAAAAAAACAAAACAAAACAATCAAGATAGGATTAGGATGACAGAATTCAGTGGGACAAAAATCTTCAGGAAAAATGAAAACAAATGTTCGAGTACTCACATGACTAAGCAAAAGTTTTTAAATGGAGGCAATTAACAACTTCAGGGGCAGCATGGGGTGGGGAGTAATGAAGTTATTCAAGAAAGAAAAGGTCAACATAATAGACAATTTAGCTCTGCAGTGAACAATATTTGTATTGTCACAATAAGGTAAGCATTAACTATTGATTTAACAAAAACTGCATCAAATTATATATTGACAGGATGTAAAGAAAGGGGAAACATAGAGTGGTACAATATAACTAAATCCTCATCTACCAGAACGGAAAGATGATGTACAATACATTAACTTGAAAACCAAGAAAAAGCAATAGGCAAAAAATGGTGGAGTGGAAGCAGGTACTCATTACTGGTCTTACTTACTTCCCTCTGATCAGTGATGTGAATGACATCAGTTGCAAGGTGTGGCCAATATAATTTGCTATTAATAACACAGTTCAAGGATGGTTGCTTTACTAGGCTTAAAAAGTTACAAATCAAAGTTATTTCTATAAAACAGTCACTCATTTGTTCTATATGCTTTCTTGATTAGCAAAGAATTCCAAAGAGAGAATAGTCACTGTAGTAGAAGGGCGTAAGTTCATTACTCCGAACACCAAAAATCCAGAAAGGAGAGTTTCTTGGTTATGAATCTAGTAACATTGTTAAATGTCACTATACTCCTAGTATATCCAGATTAGAAATAACTACATGTTCTTTATGTTCGTAGTGAACTACCTGGATTAATGCTCATTTAAAGTTTTATAGGTAAACGTCTTATATCTTAAAGATATGAGAAGGCCAAGATGGCTTGGTGAGTCAAATAATCATATAGCTATGTACTGATTTTATAAAATATTTAAAATTGTTTAACATGGTTATCACTAAAGAATTTTCACTAAGTGAATATGAATAGCAAGCATATGAATTTCAGCCTTCATACCCAGTCATCAATCCCTAGGACAGATACACAGACATAAAACTCCATCAACTGGATAGTCCTAAGCTGCGGAGCCACTAGATCAGGCTCCCCGGCTTTAAAAGGACTTTTACTAGCTATAGTTGGGAAAAATCCAAGGCACTTCTGGATACTGCTCAGGAAAGGGTGTGTCATGGAAAAGAACTAGGATACCAGGACATGACTTTTAATTATATGTCCTCAATATTAACCTCTTGAGCATGCATGGATCATAGACAGACAAACAAAATATTTTCAGATAAGGTCCACCATGCTTGTATGTGCATATTATTTAAAAAGGTACTTTAGAATTCATTTTGTTAACGTTAAGCAGTGTTTTATAAAGCAAGATGACTAGGTTAAAATATTTTATTTTTCTGCTTGCCGCGATCCACTTAGGGCATTAGTCAAATTAAGAAATATCAATCACTAAAGATGAAGTTTCTTTAAAATATCAGCCAAACATAAGGAGTTTTTCAATCTTAAAACGTGTTGATTGGGCCAGGCGCGGTGGCTTACACCTGTAATCCCAGCACTTTGGGAGGCCGAGGTGGGTGGATCACCTGTGGTCAGGAGGTCTGGTCAACATGGTGAAACTGCATCTCTACTAAAAATACAAAAAATTAGGTGGGCATAGTGGTGGCCGCCTGTAATCCCAGCTACTCAGGAGGCTGAGGCAGGAGAACTGCTTGAACCTGGGAGGCAGAGGTTGCAGTTAGCCAAGATCATACCACTGAACTCCAGCCTGGGCAACAAGGGCAAAACTCCGTCTCAAAACAAAACAAAAAATACCATGTAGACTGTCCCTGAAATTCTAGGCAAATCATTAAGGAAGTCTTACTCAAAATTGTTTCTCTGATAGTACATTTGTGTAAGTATTTTCTCTGAAGCTTTAGTGTTTAGACAAGAAACAATGTAAGAAACAATACAAGTTTGTGAAATGATGATGGACATCTATATACCTGAAAGACTAACTTATGAAAAGTCAGCTATGCGTGGTTGGGAATAAAACAGCTTTTTGTAAGTACAGGAAGTGTTTCTGATGCAGGAAAAAATTAACAGGTTATTCTTATTTTGAATGATAAGGCAAAATCAAGACTAGTAATTCTGAAAATTTTAGCCAACTTATATAAACGTGGAAGCATGGAAACAAGCCGCCCAAGATGCAGTTGTATATGCTTTGCTTTTAGAGTCTTTTTTGTTTTTTGTAAAGCTATGTACAATGTAACCGAGACTGGTTTAAAAAAAAAATAAAAATAAAAAAAACAGAAACAAAACTCTCTGTACAAACAGGTCTTGAAAAAAAGACCAAGGCCTTTGCTGGGGGCCCCAAAGTGCTTACTATTTTAAGGAAAAATAGTAAGATAGCAGACTGAGGAATAATAATAAAAAAAATCCACTATAGGAACAAAATAGGCTCAAGGAATGCGGTAGATTTACTACAAAAGTAAATTTCCCCTATCAAATTTCCCCGTTTCTTTGCTACCCTTTATAGCAAACCTTAAAACTGTCTATTTGTTGTCTTTAATTTCTCTCCTACTCCAATCAGACTTTTACTCCCTGACTATGGAAATTACTAATCAAAGTGACCAAACGTCCTCAATTAAATTCAGTGGTTAACAGCTTTCAGACATCTTAAATGACAGTAACATTTGACAGTTGATCACTTACTCCTTTCTAGACATTGTATATTTGCTTCATTTGGATTTCAGGATACCATGTATTTTCTTGGTCACCATGAAGTCTACCTGGCTGGTTCCTCCTCTTCTCCTGATCTCTTTTTTTTTTTTTTTTTGAGACGTTGTTTCGCTCTGGTTACCCAGGCTGGAGTGCAATGGCGCAATCTCTGCTCACCGCAACCTCCGCCTCCTGGGTTCAGGCAATTCTCCTGCCTCAGCCTCCTGAGTAGCTGGGATTACAGGCACGCGCCACCACGCCCAGCTAATGTTTTGTATTTTTAGTAGAGGCGGGGTTTCACCATGTTGACCAGGATGGTCTCCATCTCTTGACCTCGTGATCCACCCGCCTCGGCCTCCCAAAGTGCTGGGATTATAGGCTTGAGCCACCGCGCCTGGCCTCCTGATCTCTTTTATTGAAGTCCCCAGATGGTAGTTCGTGGTCTTTTCTTCTTTTCTATATTCACCCCCTTAGTGATCTCAACTAGGCTCATGGCACCGCATATATTCCAAAGACTACTAAATGTATATTTCTAGTCCAGTCCTCTTTCCTGGACTCCAGACTAGTCCATCCAATCACTTAAACTATCAGCTTCTTGACCTCTCTACTTCTCAAATTTACCACGTCTAAAAGGGAACTTCTGATCTCCCCTTGAGCCAACTATGTTCCATCTGTAACCTTGCCTATCTCAGTTGACAGCAATTTCACCCTTCTAGGTGCCCAAACTAAAAACCCTGGAGTTTTTCTTGACTCTTCTTTTTTTTACACTCTGCAATCAGTATGTCAAAAATCTTATTATCTTCCTATTTCAAAGTCTAACCACGATTCACCCACTTCTCACAATGTCTATTGCTTCCAACCTAGTGTGAATCACCATTATCCATCAAGTGGATTATTGAAACAGCCAAATCAACTCCCCACTTCTGCCCCTGTCCCATGCATAGTCTAACAGAGACCAAATGGCCTTTAAAAATTCTACGATGACTCCTCCCATTTCAACAGAAAAGGTCAAAGTCCATTAAAGGCCTAAAAAGGCTCTATCATTCTGGTCATACCTGCCTCATTATCTCACTGTTACTGGGGCTAGTTCCTTCTGTATAACTAATTCCCTTCCTTCCAAGTCTTTGCTCAAATGTCTTCCCAGTAAGATTCATCATCATTCTATTTAGCACTAGAGAGCCCTCTCACCACAGCACTTTAAGGTGCACCACTTTTTTTTCCCCCATAGCACCTAACATTTACTAGTGAATGTACTAGTAAAGAGTACTTCACTAGAAAGTGAAAAGTAATGGTAACACTTACTAGACAAGTCAGTCCCTTTTTAGATAATTGTCGATATTCTTCAATACTGTATTAAAACTGGACAAGTGGTAGGTTCTTAAAGGTTAGTTGCAATGTAGAATCTGAACTATACCAGTAGACTTTTTGTACTGTTATATTAAGATCCACTGGTCTATTTTAAAATCTGAATGACTCGTTTACCCATGACTGACTCTATGACATCATATATATGTATATATACACACACACACACACACACACACACACACACACATATATATATGTCATTTGAAAAATACTGGTTCACTGGGTTTGCAGGTCTTCCAATACATTTTATTACACAGTATTAAGAAACTTACATTTACTTACTATCACCATCTCATTAGAAACATCCTTAGTTATTGGAAGGCTGTCATTGTGGGGGAGAGGGGTCAATTAAAAAATTATAATTTCAGTTTGAAAACTCGAATTTTATCATTGGTAACAAATGCTATCAGTGGTTTTCCTTTACAAGGCTTACTTCCTTCAGTTTTTGAGAACATGCCTGCTAAATACAGAAGTCTGAGTAGTCAATTAATTGTTCTTTTAAGTAAGAATGGGTCTCCATGAAAAAGAGAAGCTAGCGCAG
Source organism: Saimiri boliviensis (assembly GCF_048565385.1). Lineage (NCBI taxonomy): Eukaryota > Metazoa > Chordata > Mammalia > Primates > Cebidae > Saimiri > Saimiri boliviensis. The sequence goes on from NC_133457.1 coordinate 49,134,301, forward strand.
CCTGAAATTTAAACAGTGCAGAACCACAGTTCAGCATGCAGAATTACTTTATGCCTATTTCCCATTTTGTCACACAGAATATTAAATAGCGTATTCAAAGCTTGTAATTTAATTAAATTAGTAAGTTTTACTCCTTCAAGAACATTCTTTAAGTTAAACTGGACTTTTTCGTTTTTTTTAATTGCAAGTACCTAAAGGTGAAATGACTACAGTCTGGTGCCACTGCCTTGATGCATGCTAAGGCATCAGCAATTTTATCCATCATTGCTTGTGCACCATCAGGATAAATGTCAACATATTTGTGCAAATAATGTCTTAGTATTTTTATGAAAATAGTTTTAAACTCTCCGATCACAAGAACGGTCTCAAGAACTCCCAAGAGTTCCTGACCCCAAATGCTGTGCTACACTGATCCATTTACGGAAAAATGGTAGCTGCTATGCGACACTTATCTACTCACAGAAAAAAGGTTTCTTTGAGAATATTCTCCAACAGGGTAAGAAACTTCCCTTAGTTTTGCAATCTATTAGTAAGAATGACAGAATGCATTTTTAGAAGGAAAAAAGGGGGAAGATGGTGTCTGAATCTTTGTCTCCTCCAGAATTCGTAAGATGAAATCCTACACACATCCCAAGGTGAGTAGACACTTTGGAGGTGATTGGGTCATGAGACTATAGCCCTGACATTTGGGATTAGTATCCTTGTAAGATACCAGAGATCTTAGCTAGCCTCTTCTACTACATGAGGACACAGCAAGAGAGTGTCTTCTATGAGGAAGTATACCATCAACAGACAAAGAACCTGTTAGTACCTTAAGTTTGAACTTTGCAGCCTTCAGGACTGTTAGAAATGTTTGCTATTATAAGCCACCAGTTTTTGGTATTTTGTAATAGCATCTTAAACAGAGCAAGACAGAGGAAAAAGAGAGGTAGTAAAAATTAAGGAAATGGGACTAATAAAAATATGGACACTGAGAAATGGACATAAACCACATGAATTATACTTTTAAGTATTCTACTTCTGTCTCGATCTTCAATAAAACAGGTGAAATAATTTAACAAATACCATTCACTATACCAAAATGGGTGCTTCTTACTGAATAAATGAGTGAGCAAATGAATGAGCTCTAGAATATAAAGTAGGCAGTTCTTACATAATCTCTGATTTTACTTAGTACATATATTATCTCACTGTAATAGAGGCTACAAAGAAGAAACTTCATCCACTTAAAAGTCTGAAGGCATATAGCTCCTATTTGAGAAAATCACTCCCTCCAATAGAAAAAAATGAGCTGCCTCTGTAGATATATGCAGCTGATACAACTAGATAATGTACAATTCTATCAAAGTATTTATTTAAAATACATTTCATATTGCTTTCATCTCTATATACAGACATACAGTATTAGAGGTACAGCTAAAATTAAATCATATATACTTTTTTTTTTTTACAGGTTACCGTGATATACTTCCGTAACTCAATTAACCTAACCCCTGACCTTACAAACTCTGAATATTAACTCTGGCAAAAGCAGAATGGGATCAAAGGGTGTCTTAAACAAAGCACGAGATATGCATGTGAGTATTTAACCCAGAACCAAGGTCCAGTGCCAGTGTTTCAAATGTTGCGGCTTTAACAATACGGCCATTAGAAATCTGGGATTCTGATAAACATATTTGAATATTACAATTTTACTTATCAGAAAAACAACTCAAAGGCTCCATATTCTGAAAACCCTTGCCTAAGATTAAATACCATTGTGAAATGTTACTCTTGGTTCTTTTAAAATATAATGGACTTTCTTTATAAAGGTGTGTTTTACCGAACTCACTTATGTAACCACATATAAAAATAAAATCGAGGTGCAAGGCAAGAGAAATTACATGGCTGAGCACCTCTCTTGTATCAGATCCTACATACCAATCTCATTTAATATCCTAAATAAACTACATATGCTAAACTGGGGAGAAGGCGGGGGATGAAACACCTAATCTACGTGTTTACATGCTACAAAAACCTCCCATTCCTGTTCTTAAAGAAAAAGCTAACCAGAAAACCTCTATTTACAGGTTTTTATAACAATATGACGATCCTAATCCAAAGTGGGAAATTGGTGCAATCAAGCTAACATTTCAAATATAAGTATGCCCCATTTTTAACAAAAATTGATACATGAAAACTCAATGCAAGGTAATCATGTTAGGAGCTAGAGATGGGCTTTAGAGATGGGCTTTAATTTTATAGATGAAACAATCAAAATAAAAGTGTCCATTTCTCATCCAAATTACAATAGTGTTAGACAACATCTGTGGTCTCCTCGCTTCAGGTGATACTGATCTAATTACAATTATTTGCATGGCATCTTTACTTTTCAAGAGCATCTACACAACTACGAAATTAAAAAAAAAAAAAAAAAAAAAAGATTTAACTTGCCTGATTACTGGCAGTAAACACGGCAGAAATATGGAAAGCAAACTGCCTAAACTGGGTCTCACAGATTAATAGAAAGATACTGCTTTTATGCCGTAACAGTGGCTGGCCCATAACTGGTGTGCAAGAATGTCTGGTGAATGACAGTGTGCCAATCTAAAAAAAGTATTGCCATCATTGGCTCAAAAGAGTTCCTATGTGCAACTCAAAGCAAGAAGTCGTGAATAGAACTGCGTATATATTTCATATTCTTAAAAGTGATCAATCTAAAAACTGCAGGATTTAAGAAGATGCTGGGAACAGTCTCAGTATAATTCACCGAAGCCATTTTTGATAAGAAAACTCTTTATAATCTTCCAAATAAGCAATTCTTAAAATTGCTATAATTCTCCAAATAATTTAGAAGAAACAAATCTAAACACGAGGCTAAATTGGCAGCTCTAGTACTCACGCGGGCAATCAGGGAACCAAGACTTTAGGCTTAGTCCTAATCTTGCACACACATAGTAACTATTAACACTATCGTCAAAAAATTTGACCTCTCCACTCCTACTTTCTCCTAAGCAGGAGAAAAGCAACGGTATGCAAGAGGGGTGGTTTTCTCGAAAGGAATCTGACCCCAAAGTCACTGCAAAGCTTTGCACCCCATTCACCACCTGGAAAAGCTCAGGCAAGAAATTTTTCAAAGGCTAGAAACACCGTACAGCAATCACCTGGGGAATACCAAAGCCTTCACCGCTAGAGCCCGTAGCCCCGTTACCACCCACCCTGCAGAGCCGAGCCCGGAAATGAGCGGCCGCGGTCCGAGGTGGGGCGTGAGTGACGTGCGGAGGCCGCTGCGCGCACGGCACGGAGCGAAGGCTGAAGAGGCCCCGGCGCCCATTTTGTCCTCGGTCTCCGCACTTTCCGCCCCATTCCCTTTGGGCCGTGCAACCTACACGAACTCGGAACCAGGCTCCTCAAAGCGACCCTGCATCCCCGACATCCGCTAGACTGCGACACGCGGCCGGGTCCAGCGGCGGCCCGGGGATCAAGCATCGACCCCAGCCCTGCCCGCGTCTACTCGGCCGCGTGGATTCCGCCCCCGCCACACCCGGACCCGCGGGCCCAAAGCCTCACTCCCGGCCGGGGTTTCATGCCTCAACCCTCCTCGCCCAGGCCTCACTGTCTCGCCCTCGAGCCCGGGCCTCACCTACTCGCTTCCCAGAATCGGAACTCCCCTCGCTACCACGGGCTGGGCTGCTCCCCGCCCAGGCCGCACCCCACCGGCCCCCTATCCCCAGCATGGAGCCCCCTACTCCCTCTCGCCCGCGTCTCGGGTCCCAACACCGTCAGCCCCAGTGCGCACGCCCAGCCTGGACCGTACCCCCCGGCAAACAGATGCACCAGCGTGTCCCTCTGGCTCATTCTCTCTCCCGCATGTCCTCCGGGCGCTGAGGCGGGACGCGGATCTGGCCGCCCGCTACAGCCGGCGGCTTTGGTCCTGGACTGGAGACGCACAGCGCCCCGGGGACTGCGAGGAGAGCCGGCCGAGACGCGGCTGCCGAGAGCAACCGGCGCAGCTCTCCCCGCGGCGCTCCAGCCACGCCGCCGCCGGCCTCAGCTCGGTGCCCTAGAGCTGCGCGACGCAACGCGGCGTAGGGTGGGCGGGGTTCGAGGGGCTGGAATGACTATTTGGTGGCTCCCGACATAAACAGAGGTTACCATTGGTCTGAGCGTCGTGACGTCACGCACTCCGCAGGGCTCTTTCACGTGATCCCTTTGGGGTTTTTCAATGAAAGGGGCCGCGAGGCGTGGCCAGAGCGCGTGCCGGGGGAGTGGTAGGTCACCCCGCCCTGGCACCTGAGACCAGGGCGACCCCCTGGCCGGAGCGGACTAGCCAGTCACTACTGCGCGCTCCTGAACAGGGGACGGGGCAGAACCGCCTTGGTTCCGGGTTCACAAGCGGAGTTACTTTGAAAAAACTGGATTTATGACCCAGCAATTCCCCTGGTGTCTTATCTCAGAGTAACACTCCCACAATGCATAAAAAGGCTTGTGCTTGGATACTCCTGTACAGGCTCACCAACAGTACAGAATTATGAACAATGCTTGCAGTTGAAGAAAATTGAACAGTGGGGGAATGAAGAAATAAAACATGGAACATTCCAACTACGGAAGATAATGCAATCGTGACAAGGGATGAGGTGAATCCATATGGCAAAAAAATCTCCTGAGGTGTAATAAGTAAAAAAGGCAAGTAGAATTAAAACACTTCGATTTATTTTTTAAAGAATAAAGTAAAAGTTCATGGAAAATGGAATTAAAAGATAAAATTTAAATATGTAAACTTTGTTGTGCAACATAAGCTCCATCAAGTTAAAGACACTTCAAGCGATGATACCAGCTATTTAGTCCACCTGTAAAGAATTGAGGGTTCTGGGACTTGAACCATAAAAATGCAGGCTTTTTAACATTATTAACTGAAGAAAAGTGGGTGCCATTTACAGATTTTTCAAGTTTAGGGAACAAAAATATGTCAGAAGGAGCCAGGTCAGGAATGTAAGATGGATACCTAATAATTTCCCATCAAAACTTCTGGAAAATTGCCCTTATTTACAGAGAGGAATGAGCCGGAACATTGTCCTGGTGGAGAAGGACTCTGCAGTGAAGATTTCCTGGGTGTTTTTCTGCTAAAGCTTTGGTTAACTTTCTCCCATAATAAATAGATGCTATTGTTGTGCCCTCCAGAAAGTCAACAGGCAAAATAACTTGAGCATTCCAAAAAGCTGCTGCTATGACTTCAGCTCTTGACCAGTCACTTTTGGTTTGACTGGACCACTTGCACCTCTTGGTAGCTACTGCTTTGATTGTGCTTTGTATTCAGGATCATACTGAGAAAGCTATGTTTGATATCCTGTTAAAATTCTTCGACGAAATGCTTCAACATCTTGAGCTGCTTGTTTACAATTTCCATTGAAAGCTCTGCTCTTATCTTCAGCTGAGCTAGGTGCAACAATTTTGCACCCATCACATGGAAAGTTTGCTTAACTTCAGTTTTTTAGTGAGAATTGTGTAAGCAGAACCAGTTGAGGTGTCTGTGGTATTGCCTGGTTGTTTGTGCTGTCAGCTGTGAGTCCTCTTCAATTAAGGCACACACAGGATTAATCTTTTCCTCAAAAATCAATGTGGATGGTCTACCACTTTAGGCTTCTTCAACATTATCTTATTCCTTCTGCAAACAAGTTATTCATTCGTAAACTTCAGATTTCTTTGGGGGAATTTTCCCCATCAAAATTGTAAAGCATCCTTGATTTCACCATTCTTCCACCCAACCTGACCATAAATTTGATGTTTGTTCTTGCTTCAATTCATGCTGCTCTGATAGGGACTATTTTCAAGCTGATGTCTTATCCTTTTTTGTGTCTCAAACTAGATCTTGTTTAAATATGTTACAACAAGTAAATATGATTTTTTGGTGCAAAAAAGTTTGAAATTCATGGATAGTTTTTTTAGTTAGGGGAAAATGTTTATATAAATTTAAATTTACGCATGTTCCATGTCTTCTCTTGTTAACTGAAAAGAGTAAAATATGTTCTGAGATTTTCTTTGTTACTTACCAGTTCCTTTTATTATTATTATTATACTTTAAGTTCTGGGATACATGTGCAGAACGTGCAGGTTTGTTACATAGGTGTACATGTACCATGGTGGTTTGCTGAATCAACCAACCTGTCATCTACATTAGTTATTTCTCCTATTGCTATCCCTTCCCTTGCCCCCCACCCACTGACAACTCCTGTGTGTGTGATGTTCCCCTGCCTGTGTCCATGTGTTCTTATTGTTCAACTCCCACTTATAAGTGAGAACATGCAGTGTTTGGTCTTCTGTTCTTGTGTTAGTTTGCTGAGAATGATGGCTTCCAGCTTCATCCATGTCCCTTCCTTTGTCCTGAATGGTATTGCCTAGGTTTTCTTCTAGGGTTTTTATGATTTTAGGTCTTGTGTTTAAAGCTTTACCCCATCTTGAGTTAATTTTTGTATAAGGTGTAAGGAAGGGGTCCAGTTTCAGTTTTCTGCCTGTGGCTAGCCAGTTTCCACACCACTATTTATTAAATAAGAAATTCTTTCCCCATTTCTTGTTTTTGTCAGGTTTCTCAAAGATTAGATGGTTGTGGATGTGTAGTGTTATTTCTGAGGCCTCTGTTCTGTTCCATTGGTCTATATTTCTGTTTTGGTACCAGTACCATGCTATTTTGGTTATTGTAGCCTTGTACTATAATTTGAAGTCAGGTAGCGTGATGCCTCCAGCTTTATTCTTTTTGCTTGGGATTGTCTTGGCTATACAAGCCCTTTTTTTGGTTCCTTGTGAAATTTAAAGTAGTTATTTCTGATTATTTGAAGAAAGTCAATGGTAACTTGATAGGGGTAGCATTGAATCTATAGCTTACTTTGGGCAGATGGCCATTTTCATGATATTGATTATTCCTATCCATGAGCATGGAATGTTTTTCCATTTGTTTGTGTCCTCTCTTATTTCCTTGAGCAGTGGTTTGTAGTTCTCTTTGAAGAGGTCCTTCACATCCCTTGTGAGTTGTATTCCTAGGTATTTTATTCTCTTTGTATTAATTTTGAATAGGAGTTCACTCATGATGTGGCTCTCTGTTTGTCTGTTATTGATGTATAGGAATGCTTGTGATTTTTTGCACATTGATTTTGTATCCTGAGACTTTGTTGAAGTTGCTTATCAGCTTAAAGAGATTTTTTGACTGAGATGATGGGGTTTTCTAAATATACAATCATGTCATCTGCAAACAGAGACAATCTGACTTCTTATTTGAATACCTTTTATTTCCTTTTCTTCCCTGATTGCCCTGGCCAGAACTTCCAATACTATGTTGAATAGGAGTGGTGAGAGGTCATCCTTGTCTTGTGCCAGTTTTCAAAGGGAATGCTTCCAGCTTTTCCATTCAGTATGATATTGGCTTGAGTTTGTCATAAATAGCTCTTACTATTTTTAGCCTTTTTGCACTGGTTTTCCCTTATCTTCATGCATTTATCTATCTTTGGTCTTTGATGTTGCTGACCTTAGAATTGAGTTTTTGTGTGGATATCCTTTTTGTTGATGTTGATGCTATTCCTTTCTGTTTGTTAATTTTCCTTCTAATAGGCCCTTCTGCTGCAGGTCTGCTGGAGTTTGCTGTAGGTCCACTTCAGACCTTGTTTGCCTGGGTATCACCAGTGGAGACTGCAGAACAGCAAAGATTGCTACCTGTTCCTTCCTCTGGAAGCTTCATCCCAGAGGGGCACCAACCAGATGCCAGCTGGAGCTTTCCTGTATGAGGTATCTGTCTACCCCTGCTGGGAGATGTCTCCCAGTCAGGAGGCACCGGGATCAGGGACCCACATGAGGAGGCAGTCTGTCCCTTAGCAGAGCTTGAGCACTGTGCTGGGAGATCTTCTGTTCTCTTCAAAGCTGGCAGGCAGAAACATTTAAGTCTGCTGAAGCTGTGCCCACAGTCGCCTCTTCTCCTAGGTGCTCTGTCCTAGGAAGATTGGAGTTTTATCTATAAGCCCCTGACTGGGGCTGCTGCCTTTCTTTTGAGATGCTCTGCCCAGAGAGGAGGACTCTAGAGAGGCAATCTGGCTACAGAAGCTTTGCTGAGCTGGAGTGGGCTCTGTCCAGTTTGAACTTCCTGGTGGCTTTGTTTTCACTGTGAGGGGAAGACTGCCTAGTCAAGCCTTAGTAATAGCAGATGCCCCTCCCCCCACTAACCTCAAGCATCCCAAGTTCATTTCAGACTGCTGTGCTGGCAGCGAGAATTTCAAGCCAGTTGATCTTAGCTTGCTGGGCTCCATGGGCATGGGATCCACTGAGCTATATACCACTTGGCTCCCTGGCTCCAGCGTTTTTCTAGGCAAGTGAATGGTTCTGTCTCACTGGTGTTCCAGGCACCACTGGGATTAAAAAAAAACTCCTGTAGCTGTCTTGGTGTCTGCCCAAATGGCTGCCCAGTTATGTGCTTGGAACCCAGGGCCCTGGTGGTATAGCCACCAATCTTCTGGTCTGCAGGTTGCAGAGACTGTGGGAAAAAGCATAGTATCTGGGCAAGAATGCACCATTCCTCACAGCATAGTCCCTCATGGCTTCCCTTGGCTAGGAAAGGGATTTCCCTGACCCCTTGTATTTCCTGGGTGAGGCAACCCCCACCCTACTTTGGATCATAAGTATTTTATTTTATTTTTTACAGATGTTCTTGATTTGATTCTTAGCTTGGTCCCTGTTGGTATGTAGCAGAGCTACTGATTTGTGTACATTAATTTTGTATTCTGAATCTTTGCTGAATTCATTTATTTATAGGAGCTTTATGGAGAAGGTTTTAGCGTTTTCTAGGTATATATTTATATAATCAGCAAACAGTGACCTTTTGACTTCCTCTGTACCAATTTATATGCCCTTTCTTTCTTTCTTTTTTCTGATGGCTCTGTCTAGGACTTCCAGTACTAGCAGTACTGTCCCAACAGGCACACAACCCCATGTAAAGCTATAAGATTTTCTCATTAAACTCTCACAACTACCCTATGAGATAAGCAATATAATCCCCTTAATTTCTCATGAGTAAACTGAGTTTGGAATAAGTAAGTGACTTGCTCATGATTACTCAGTTTATTCATGAAGAGCTTGGATTTGAATCCACCAGTCTGTTTGACTTCCTAGCTTCAGCTGGTAAACTAGCTGCCATTAGAAGGGAAAAACTTGACAAAATTTGTCAAAAACAGAAAAGTAGAAATAAAAATTGGGGCACTCCTGGCCATACTTTCCAAAACATATTGCATTAACATTTGAGGGGTATTTCTCTCTTATACCAGCTTTATTGAGATACAATTCACAAACCATAAAATTCACCAATGTGAAGTGTATGATTTCGTGGATTTTATATATTTAAAGGTTATGCAACCATCACCACTATCTAATTCCAGAATATTTTTCTCACCCAAACACCAACCCTGTACCTTGAAGCAGCCACTTCATTTCCCTCTTTTATCTCCTGGCAACCACTCATCTATTTTCTAACTCTCTGCTTTTGCCTATTCTGGACATTTCATACAAATGAATCATACAATATGAGGCATTTTTTGTGTCCAGTTTCTTTCACTAAACATAGTGTTTTCAAGGTTCATTCATGTTGTAGTGTTTTTCAGTACTTCAGTCCCTTTTATGACTGAACAACATTCCACTATATGTATATATCACATTTTGTTTATCCATTCTCAGTTGATGGCCATTTAGGTTGTTTCTGCTTATTTGTTATCTGCTTAAATGAATAATGCTGCTGTGAACATTCTTGTACAAGCTTTATCATGGGCATATGTTTTCAATTTTCATGAGCATATACCTAGGAGTAGACTTGCTGGGTCACATAACCCTATATTTAATCTTTTGAAGTGCTGCCAATCTTTTCCAAAGTCGCTGCACTATTTTAGGTATATTTCATTTAAGATAATAGCTGTCATTCATATTTGTGACATAGTGAATGCCACAGTAATTATACTTAATGAAGTTTCTGAAACTGGTAAGAAAGGAGCCAGAGTTCTTGTGTGCAGTAACAGTTATTCCCGTGGGCAATACAATTCCTAATGTGACAGGTTCCTTTTGAACCTCATTCAGATGCCACCGTGGAAGTCGACTCTGCCCTCTGTACATTCTGGCTGGTATCCCTGGGGACTGCCCACTTGGGTGTGGTTGCCTTATTCTTCATTCTTGCTGGGATTCCAGGATTGAGTTGGCTGTCACACTTGCTGAAGTGCAAGTGTTATGTGCCAGCTCTTTTATAACCTTCCTTCCTCATTGCTGTTGCTCAGAGTGCCTTTTCAAGTGATTCCTTCAAGATCAGTGCAAACACGAGGTTTCTGGAGCCCCGAATAGTTGGGACTATAGGCACATGCCACCACACTCAGCTAATTTTTGTATTTTTAGTAGAAACGGGGTTTCACCATCTTGGCCAGGATGGTCTCGATCTTTTGACCTCGTGATCTACCCAACTTGGCCTTCCAAAGTACTGGGATTACAGGTGGGAGCCACTGTGCTTGGCCGGTGGATGATTTTACATATTATCTCACTTATAAGTATATGAGATAAACATTGTAGGTTGGATTTATTCACTTTTCTACTTATAAGGGAGAGGAAGGGTGGGAATAGATAAAAGAAGGTTCAAATCCCTTAGCTTGGCACTCAAGCCTTTCACTGGGAAGTCCCTGTCTATCTCTGCCTCCCACCCTCCTGCCTTGAACAAGCACGGGTTACTCTAGGCCTGCTGAGCTGCTGGTGTTTTGCATACTCACAGAGTTGTTTCATTTTTCTGGGCTTTCACATGTCCCTCCCTCTGGAAAATCTCCCTCCCTGACTTTAGGCTTCCGCAGTCCTGTGCTGACCTCTCCAGACCACGCTCTGTCCACACCTCTGGCTCGTGTACTTCCTGAGTGCCAAGATCCCTGGCATACAACAGGCACCGTGCCGTCCCAGGCTGGGAGCCTTCTCATATTTGTCTCTGTAACCTCATTGGCGCTTGGCAACATGGACATCCAAGAAATATTTTCCACATGCCTACCCTGTGCCAGGTACTGTCCTAGCAGAGCAGTAAGACAGACAAGGTGACAGCTGTCACTGAAGTTATATTCTGTTGTAAAACAGGCAATACACCGGTCAGTAAGTAAAATAATTTTACAATGTAAACAATTTTACGGAAAAAAAAATTGAGAGGAGGGTATTGTTTAGGCTGAGTGGTTAGCGATAGACTCTGAGGATATGACATTCGTGTTGAGAACAGAGAATGATGAGAAGGAGCCGGCCATGTGAAGAGGTGGGTGGTATGAGTTTGCTGTACCACATATCAGGTGGCTTCAGCAACAGAAATTTGCTTGCAGTTTTGGAGGCTAGAAGCCCAAGATGAATATTCTGGGAGGTTTGGTTTCTTCTAAGGCCTTGCTCCATAGCTTGCAGATGGATGCCTTCTTATTGGGCCCCCACCAGATGGTTGTCTCTCAGTGTGTCTGTGTTCCGATCTCTTCTTCTTATAAGGACATCAGTCATATTGGATTAGGGGCCACCCTAATAAGCTCATTTTACCTTAACTACCTCTTTAAAGGCCGTATCTTCAAATACAGTCACATCCTGGAGTACGGGGGTTAGAACATATGAGTTTGGAGAGGGTGTCATTTAGTTGATAACGGGGATGAGGGGCATTCCTAGGAATAGCAAATGCAAAGACCCTGAGGGAGTTCAGGACCAAAGGTAGGCAGAGTGAGAAGGAAAAGGCGGGCTGGAGATGGTGTTGGAAAGGCAGCCAGGGCTGGCTTATGTAGGCACCAGTGGGTCATGATCACTTTATTTTAAGTGAAGTAGAAACTCACTGGAAAGTTTCAAGCAGTGTAGTATGAGCACCCAGTTCTCAGTTTCAGAAGATCATTCTGGTACTGTATGGAAGCTAAGAGGCAGACAAGAGAGGAAACAAAACCTGTTAGGGGTGATTGCAGGTGGTGGCTTAGACAGAGTATTCATAGAGGAATACAAATTTTCTGCTAGACGATAGGAGGGCCAACCACGATGGGGAGAGTAAGTGGGTGGGGATGAGGAAGAAAGTACACGGCACCTTCTGCTGTTTTAGCCAATCAAAAACAAAAAGAAAAAATACATGGCATCTTTTATAAAAATATAATTATCAACCCAAATACATCATTGCAGTATGAGGTGTTCACCTATGAACACTTTTCACAACTACAGGAAGGCTACTCTAATGAGTCTTGAATGGCTTGATTGGAACAGTAAGTGCCATTCAAGTCCCTATGTACCAGATGCTTGTTTTATATGCAGCTTCATTTCATCCTCATGACGATCATGTGAAAGGGAATTGCCACCATCATCTTAGAGATGAAGAAACATCTTCATCTCTAGTGAAAGCAGTGATGAGTATCAGAGCTGGACATGTACCCTCCAACCTCCCAACCCCTCCCTGACATCCCTCAGTGCCCTTCTGTCCTCTGCCCTGGGCCCTCCCTCCACTGCCTACTGTGGGGCTCAGTGCCGGGCTGCTGGCTACCCTATCTCACCTGTGTCTCAGCTGAGCCTGTGTCTCAGATCTGCCTGCAGAGCAAGCTCAGCAGTGGAGACCCAAGCCTGCAGGCCTTAATAAGAGAGAGTTGCTAACAGGGAAAAGTTAATTGCAGATTTTATTAATTTATTCCTTATGAAATAGTAATCATGAATTTTTGCTAACACAGTCTGGACAGCAGTGAGTAACTTTGACATGTGGATTTCTTGAAAACACTGAAACTTCCCCAATTCAGGTTCCTGAGTAGTTATCTATAGTGAGACAAAGAAGGGGCTGTGAGGGGTTCATCAATAGCCCCTTCTTTGGGTCTCCATAGGTAACTACTCCACCTAGAGGACTCTCTGCTCAACTCCATCTTTCTGATCTCAAGGAAAGCTGCAAGCTTACTTTTATGAAAAGGAAAATAAAACATTCAAAAGGAAAGAAGCCCAGGGCAAGGAGGGCAGCAGCTGGCAATGCAGGGAAAAGCAAAGCCGCTCTGGAGGAGGTGAGGAATGGGACATGCAGAGGTCACAAAGCTGAAGACCTTTTCTTCCTGCCGAGACCACTGAGCTGGCCAAGAGGTAAGTGAACCTGAGATGCCTGGCTTTGCAGGGAAGGCCACCCTATCTCCCCAAGTGGTTTTCTGCTGGCCAGGAGGAATGTCAGCTCTGGACACCAAACAGAGGTGGTCATTACTTTTACTTGGTCCACAGCATACCTTGCTACTTTCTCTTCAGAAGGCCCCATGGCCATGAACACAGTTTTAAGAAATGGAGAGACAATCAATAAAGAGGAGAGAATGGCCAGTATTCTAGGCAGGTATCCAGTGGTTTGTGGAGATGGTACAAAGGCCACAGCCTCTGCCTTTGGCATTCTCATCTTCGTAGAAGCAAAAGGGCCCTTTCATCTAATCGGGGAAGGAACATCTTTTTGTGAGAAGGCCTTTTTATAGGTGCAGTTGGATTCCTGCCCTTGGGGAGTGGTCAGTTTAAGAGAGAAGACAAGTTAAAGGAGCTCCCAGGCTAATGGTCTCTGTTCTCATGGAGTCCCCAATAAGTCCTTGGGGAAATTCCAGCCCAATGCAGTAACACAACAATGGTTTATAATAAACGGCAGGTTATGGTGAACACATGTATGAAAATGGCTCATGTACCTTGTCAGATTTGAAGAAATGTTAGATATATATAGATGCTCTCTATTTTAAGTAATCACAAAATATAGACTTTAAAAAGCATTCTGTTTTTTAGATCTAAGTACATATGAGAATTCAGCATAAAGTGGCATTTTAAATCACTGGGGGAAAAATAAATTATTCAATAAGTCCTGTTGAGATAACTGGATTAGCACACCTATAAAAACCAAACAATACCTGGACTCATTCTTTAGATCAAAATAATTTCCAGGTGGGTCAAAGATTTTAAAAAAAGTGAAGTCAAGTCATGAGACTAACAAGACAAGTTAGGCTGGGCATGATGGCTCACGCCTATAATCCCAGAACTTTGAGAGGCCAAGGCAGGTGGATCACGAGGTCAGGAGTTCAAGACCAGCCTGGCCAAGATGGTGAAACCTCATCTCTACTAAAAATACAACAATTAGGCGGGCATGGTGGCGGGCACCTGTAATCCCAGCTACTTGGGAGGCTGATGCAGAGAATTGCTTGAACCCAGGGGGTGGAGGTTGCAGTGAGCTGAGATCAAGCCACTGCACTCCAGCCTGGACCACAGAGCAAGACTTCATCTCAGAAAACAAACAAACGAAAAACCAAGTCACAGCCTAGGGCAAAATATTTGTAAAAGACTGTTTACAAAATATCTGATAGAAGACTGTTATCTAAAATATTCAAAGAACTCTTAAAACTCAACAATAAAACAAACAACCTGAGTTTAAAAATGGGCAAAAACCTGGTCATCTCATTAAAGAGATATACAGATGTCAAATAAGCATATGAAAAGATGCTCAACATCGCATATCATTAGGGAATTGCAAACTAAATCAGCAATGATTACTACATTACACACCTATTAGGATGACCAAAATCGAAAATACTGGCAATACCAAATGCTGGCGAGGATGTGGAGCAACAGGAATTCTTGTTCACTGCTAGTGGGAATGCAAAATTGCACAGCCAACTTGGAAAGATGGTTTGACCGTTTCCTACATACTAAACTTACTTCTACCATGTCATATTTATACAAATGAACTACAAAATTATGTCCACACAAAACCTGCACATGGATGTTTATAATAGCTTTATTCATAACTGTCCAAACCTGGAAGACCAAGATGCGCTTCAGTAGGTGAATGGATAAATAAACTATGGAGGTACTTTCAGACAGTGGAATATTATTCAGCAGCAAAATATATCCACTATCAAGCCATGAAGAAACAAGGAAAGAAGCCAATCTGAAAAGACTACATACTAGGTAATTCCAACTGTATGACATTCTTGGAAAGGCAAAACTATGAAGACAGTAAAAAGATCAGCAGTTGCTAGGAGCTGGGGAGAACAAAGGGGGACGGCAGAGAACACAGGATTTCTTTTATGGATGAGATATGTTGTGTCTTAGATACTTAATTTCTTTCTTTTCTTCTTCTGTTTTTTTTTTTTTTTTTGAGATGGAGTTTTGTTCTTGCTCCCCAGCCTGGAATGCAGTGGTGCTATCTCAGCTCACTGTAACCTCTGCCTCCCGGGTTCTAGCGATTCTCCTGCTTCAGCCTTCCTAGTAGCTGGGATTACAAGTGCCCACCACCACACCCAGCTTATTTTATGTATTTTTAGTAGAGACAAGGTTTCACTATGTTGGCCAGGCTGGTTTTGAATTTCCTGACCTCAGGTGATCCACCTGCCTCAGCCTCCCAAAGTGTTAGGATTATAGGCGTGAGCCACTGTATCCTGCTAGATACTTAATTTTGTTTGAATTTTAGATTCAGGGGGTACACGTACACATTTGTTACATGAATATGTTGCATGACGCTGAGGCTTGGGCTTCTGTTAATCCTGTCATCCTAATGGTGTTCATCCTAATGGTGAACATAGGTAGTTTTCCACACTCGCTCTTCTCTCTCGCTCTCCCCTTTTGGAGTCCGCAGTGCCGATTGTTCTATCTTTGTGTCAGTGTGTCCCCAATGTTTAGCTGCCATTTATAAGTGAGAATATGTGTTATTTTGTTTTGTTTATGTATGAATTTATTTAGAATAGTAGCTTCCAGCTGCATCCATGTTGCTGCAAAAGACATGATTTTGTTCTTTTTTATGGGTGCATACTATGCCGTGATGTATATGTACCACATTTTCCTGATCTAGTCCACTCTTGATAGGCACTTGGGTTGATTCCATGTCTTTGATATTGTAAATAGCATGCAATGAACATACAAGTGCCTGTATCTTTTTGATAGAATAAATTTTTTCCTTGGGTCTATACCCAGTAGTGGGATTGCTGGGCCAAATGGTGGTTCTGTTTTAGGTTCTTTAAGAAGTCTCCAAACTGCTTTCCCCAGTGGCTCAACTAGTTTATATTCTCACCAACAGTGTATAAGGACTACCTTTTCTCTGCAACCTGGCCAACATCTGTTATTTGTTGGCTTTTTAATAGTAGCCATTCTGACTGGTGTGAGGTGTCTCTTTGTGGTTTTGATTTGCATCTCTGATGATTAGCAATGCCGAGCATTTTTTCATATGTTTGGTGGCAGCTTGTATGTCTTCTTTTCAGAAGTGTCCGTTCACATCCTTTGCTCGGTTTTTAGTGAGATTGTTTTTTTTTTGGTTTGTTTCTTTGTTAATTCAAGTTCCTTATAGATTCTGGATATTAGACCTTTGTTGGATGCATAGTTTGCAGATATTCTCTCCTGTTTTGTAGGCTGTCTATTTACTCTGTTGGTTGTTTGTTTTGCAAGAGCAGAGAGGATTTTTAAGGCAGTGAAACTGTTCTGTATGAATCTATAATGGTGGCTACATGTCATTATATATGTGTCAAAATCCACAGAATTTACAACACCAAGAGTAAACCCCAATGCAAACTATGAACTCTGAGTGACAATAACGTGTCACTAAACGTTCACAGATTTTAACAATATTCAACTGTGGTGCAGGAGGAATGTTGATAGTGGGGTAGCTATACACATGTGGGGGTGGGGCATATGTGGGAACTCTACTTTCTTATCAGTTATTCTGTGAGCCTAAAACTGACCTAAAAAATAAAGTCTACTAAAAAAGTAAGCCATCAGAAAACAAAACAAAACAAAGTGAAGCCAAGTAGATTTATTCATAATAATCCCAAACTGGGAAATATCCAACAAGTGAAGGGACAAGTAAATTGTAGTTTATCCATACAATGAAATACTACTCAACAATAACAAAGAAAGACGATACATACACTAACATAGATGAACCTCACTGACATTAGGTTTAGTGAAAGAAGCCAGATACAAAACACATATTGTACAATTCTGTAAGACATTCTAGAATAAGCAAAAGGAATCTAAAAGGAGAGAAAGCAGATCCACGGTTGCCTGGCAGTGAGGTTTGGGTGGGGATTGAGTATATAGGGATAGAGACTTGTTTTCATTTTTTTGAGATGGAGTTTTGCTTTTGTTGCCCAGGCTGGAGTGCAATGGTGCAAATCTCAGCTCACTGCAACCTCCGCCTCTAGATTCAAGCCATTCTCCAGCCTCAGCCTCCTGAGTAGCTGGGATTACAGGCATCCGCCTGTAATGGTTGCGGATGCTAATTTCTGCATTTTTAGTAGAGACGGGGTTTCTCCATGTTGGCCACACTGGTCTCCAGCTCCTGACCTCAAGTGATCTACCTGCCTCAGCCTCCCAAAGTGCTGGGATTACAGGCATGAGCCACAGTGCCCAGCAAGGAATGGAGATTTGTTAAGCAGATGGGAATGCTCTAACTTACAATGCATTACTTGGCTATATATATTTGTCAAAACTCACTGGAGTGTATACTTGAAACAGGTGCATTTTATTACCTGTAATTTATACCTTAATAAAGTTGATTTTAAAAATGAACCCATAAAAAATTTAGAAGAAAACATGAGAGACTCTAAAAATATATAATTTTAGGATGAGGAAGGGTTATTTAAACATGACACAAAACCTAGATAGCATGAAATAAAAGATTAATTAGTCTGATTATAGAAATGACAATTTCTTGTATGGCAAAGAAATACCATG
The DNA here is from genome assembly GCF_048565385.1 of Saimiri boliviensis. Classification (NCBI taxonomy): domain Eukaryota; kingdom Metazoa; phylum Chordata; class Mammalia; order Primates; family Cebidae; genus Saimiri; species Saimiri boliviensis. The sequence goes on from NC_133457.1 coordinate 49,151,980, forward strand.
TGCAAAGTGAAAAAACAAGTGACAAACAGGAAAATATTTACAGTTGAGATTCTCTTGTTCCCAAAATGCTCTAGCTAAAACAGTGTATAAATACAAACCTATTTTCTACAAATGGAGCCTGGTGAGGGATATAAATGTACATAAGTTCTGAGGTTTGCAGGTGGTGATTAGAGTTCGGCTGGGTTAATCATGATGGAGAGGGGAGGTTGACTTGCTGGAGGAAGTGATTGATAATAACAGGGCATATCCCATTTGGACAGTCTCCCTACCTTGGACTGACAGATGCAACCATGATAAACTCACCGTCAAACTTTGATTTCAGACTACTAGTGTGCTGCTGCTATGGCCACTGCTGGTGATAATGACCTGACATATCTGTTTTTTTTAGGGTATTTGTGCAGTTCCAGGTTAAAAAGGGAGGTACTAGAATCCAAGAGAATTTTGATCCTCTCCTTCCCTCTCCATGTGTCTTGATGAAGATGTGAAAAATATCCTTTTTCTCTGAGTTTGAACCAAGTTTTCCCAAATTAAATCTTAAAAAGGAAACACATGGAAAACTGTGCGCTGATCTCCTTCTCCCTTGCCTTATACCTGAGTGTCTTCTAGAAACCTAGTTTATGATTAACCAAAGCCTAGTCACAGATTAGACTAGCTGACCCTGCTGAGCGTACACCTGGCCCCGGGCTCCTTTCCCTTATGGCAGCTCTGTCTGGCTCCTAATTAAATATAGCTTGGCTTCTAGGTCAAGGTCGATTGAGTTGGCGTAACATCCTGGCTGGATGCTGCGTCCTGTCCAGAGCTAACTTCCTGATCTCATGTATGGCTATGGGCCCCAAGTCACCCTCCTCAGCCTGAACTGGGTTTCTGTCCTGAGGCAGGTGGCCTGTGTGCCTTGATCCCTGTGCTGGACCCTGGATTTTCTGAGCGGAAGTTCCTTCTCTGTATAGCCCCCAAATTCTCTTACTCTTCTAGCTAGTAGTCCTTTGCTTTGCAGTTGCTTTTCTTCTCCAAGAGCTTTCCTTGGCTCTGAGCTCCTGAAAATCCACCTGCACTTTGCTGGGCACCTACTACATGCCAGGTACCTAGCTAGATGCTGGGATTAGCCCTGCCCTCGTGTTGCTCACCGTTTTGTGGGGTGGATAGACAAGCAAACGGGACTTAACGAATCATGACTGTGATAAAACAAAGCCTGGTGTGGAGAGGAGCAGAGGGATCCTAGAAGACAGAGGAACTACGCAGCTGAGGAGAGATCAGAGGAGACTTCTACAGGACATAATGTTTGAGGCCACACCTGCAAGGCAGACAGGTAGACAGGCAGAGGAAGATGCCCCAGACAGAAGGAATAGCCTCTGTAGAATCATGAAACAGGAGCATGAGAAAGAGACTCACATAGCTCATTTTCTTCCACTGAGCTGTATTTGTCAAGAGCAGCTCCGATTGTTTAGGCCAGGCGTCCCCAAACTACGGCCCGCGGGCTGCATGCGGCCCCCTGAGGCCATTTATCCGCCCCCCTCCGCACGTCTGGAAGGGGCACCTCTTTCATTGGTGGTCAGTGAGAGGAGCACAGTATGTGACGGCCCTCCGATGGTCTGAGGGACAGTGAACTGGCCCCCCGTGTAAAAAGTTTGGGGATGCCTGGTTTAGGCCCATCCTACCCTATATTAGCATACTAAGATCAAGTAAAAAATTTAGTAGGTTAGTACAACAAACACTTAGTATCTCCTACAATTTCTGAGGTCAGAAATTCAGAAGCAGCTTAGCTGGGTTGTTCTGGCTCAGGGTCTCTCATGAGGTTGTATTTAAGGTGAAACCTGGGCCAGTTGTCTTAAGAATTAGCTCAGGTTGGAGAATCTGCTTCTAAGCTCCCATGTGTGGTTGTTGACAAGCTTCAGTTTCTTACCACGTGACCTCTTCATAGGGCTGCTTATAACATGGTAGCTGGCTGGTGTCTGCTAGTGTGGGAGATAGGAGGAAGAGAGAGAGAGAGAGAGAGGAGAGAAGAGAGAGAGAGAGAGAGAGCGAGAGAGAGGAGGAGAGAGAAAGAGAAAGAGAGGGGAGGGGAGAGAGTGAGAGCGAGAGCGAGCAAAAGCCTTAGAAGTCTTTTATAACCTAAAAGTCTGAATCCAGGAAGTGGGGGTCATTGGGGCCATCTTGGAGGCTGGATATCACATACACTATAGAGAAACTAGACTGTATGACCTGTGATCCTACCTATAATGGCATGTAGACTGGGCTTTCCAGACGTCCATCTGATGTCATTGGGGTCCCTTTTCTTTACCTGGAGTTCTTAGCATAGGTCAGGTCTCTTAGAAAGCTGAACATTTCCTTGCCTCTTCCTACTTTGGGAGTCAGGACTTTCCTTTTGACCTCCCAATTTTGTTTCTAGTTTCTAGTTTTCTTTCTATTCCCCTACTTCTCACTCCACTCCTTAGGGCAGGTGTCCCCAAACTTTTTACACAGGGGGCCAGTTCACTGTCCCTCAGACCGTTGGAGGGCCGCCACATACTGTGCTCCTCTCACTGACCACCGATGAAAGAGGTGCCCCTTCCTGAAGTGCGGCGGGGGGCCGGATAAATGGCCTCAGGGGGCTGCATGCAGCCTGCGGGCCGTAGTTTGGGGACACCTGCCTTAGGGGATTTAGGGCACACTTTGAACCAAGTGAATGAACCAATCTTCGCCAACTCAGCTAACAAACCAAGTGTACCATTTGCAAGTCTAGGTGCAGCCAGGGTCTTGCTCTTCTTGAATTTTATTTAGTTATACAATTCCAAATTATTAAAAGACAGTTTTCATCAAGAGAAGAGGAAGAGTGCTGTTGTCCACATCTTGGGGAGGTGGTGTGTGTAGCGTGCTGGAAATAACATGATGTGTTTATGTTGCGGACAAATCTAATTCCTCATTGACCAAGGTTGTTAACCTCTCTGAGCTTGTTCCCTCATCTGTGAAACGGGTTGTTCTGAAGAATAAATGAGATTATTCATGCAAAGTGGTTGCTGCCATATAGTAGGTTGTAAAAATGGGTACTTTATTTTCTGTTAATGGTACTGGTTTTACTGTTATCATTACCATCTTCTTTCAATATCTAACCTAATTTTTACCTTTACTTCAAATCTGCCCCAAGAATCAAACCGTCTCTGTTCTCTAAATTTAAATAGCCCTTTGAGTCAACACTTCACAATTTAGTGCTTAATTAGATATGAAATTACATTGCTTTCTATTTATTTCATGTTTGTCACCAATTCCCTGGAGATAAGTACTGTCTTTCCTAAAGTACCTCTAATAACCCACCCAATGCAAATCAAGGTATATAGTAGTCACTCAATAATTACTTGATGGTTATTCAGGATATCAAGCACTTTTGGGAAGCTGGCCGAGAGTAGATTCCCTGCTCTGAGCTCAGAAAACTATCAGGGAAGAAAGAAAAGTGAAGAGACATGGGCAAAGCAGAATTAAGTACAGATAATATCACAATTTTCTCTGCATATAAAGTGTTGAATGTTATTTTGCTTGCTGTGATTTTGTTGGGTTTCCAAATTAACTGTTAAAACCCTTAGTGCTGCTAGCACACAGCAGGAAAGCTGTCACACCAGATTGGATTCATTTCTTTAAAACAGTGTGGATTAATCTTACTTCTGCAGAGAAAAACAGGCTTTCACCCTTCAAAATTCTACTTAAAATAGACCAATCTAATATTAATCTGAAAACATAAACAGTTCTTCCTACAAAACAGCAGTGTTACTATTTAAAAAAAAACCCTACATTTCTTTGCCACAGTTGACAACATGTTTATCAATGTGGAGGCTGTTTTTGCAATAAGGGAAAAATGGTACCATTAAGGCATTGGTTTTATGGAATCTAGTGGCTGGCTACAAAGGCTATTTTAGAGTTTTCATGACATGTATAAACGCCTGTGTTGACAGCTCCAACTTCTTGTTACCAAATGTGAATAAAATTAATCCTTATTTGAAAAATGAACTTATTATAAGGTCAAAACTAAAGGGTTGGTTTATTTATGCACCCATTCTTTTTATAGTACCCATCATTGCAAACTTAAAGGGTTGCATTCTGTCATACACTGTGTATTGTTGGAAGCCCCTGCAGAAGAATAATATTGCAACACTGCTGTGGTAATGACCTAAGCAATTGGTCACTTTGTGGGTAATTGATGAAACCAAGGAAGGTGCTGTTCCCAGAAAACCTCATTGTCATAAATAAAAATGTACAAATGTTCCACTGATTGCTTCCAAGAGTCATTGGGTCCTAGGTTAAGCAACTTTAATCTGTGGTCAAATTAACCAAGGAGTTCGGTATTTTAGGAAGAGGCTAGGGCTGTCTGAGCACTAGGGAACTGGAGCTGGGAAGTCAGTGATGGCCTGGAGGCTTTGGATGGTGAAGCCAGCATGGAGTGCTCAGGGCATATACAGATGAATAAATGAATGGCCAAAAACATGGTTTGAGCTGATGTTTCTCTAGCATCATGACAGAATCAGATGGGCCAGTGGCTTTAGGGAAGAACACCAGTGTAAGTTACAATCTCAAACATGATCTCTTTTGTCCTTCCTCAAGTTTGTCCTTCTGCTGAGCACAGTTGGCCTTAAGATTGCAGGCGGGTAAATGCAGACAGAGCAGGGGTGGGGGGTCATGCCTGCACCTAATTTTGACTCTCTTTGAGGGTAGAGATTTAGACAAGCCAGAAGGTAAACATACCGTTCTTTTGCTGGTCCTTGTACTGTTGCAGGAATTCCTGTGCCCTAAGGGGCTCAGCCTTCATTGGGGTGCTCTTTGCAAGTCTCCTCTTTCCATGCATGGCAGGCTGCCTGTGTCTTCCTTTTCTCCTCAGCAAGAGGCTCACATCCCTGGTTCTGTAGTCTCAGGAGGTAATCTGATAAAGGAATTCATACCAGCCAGTGTATAACAACTCAACTCTGTTACTCAAAGCGATGGTTCTCCAGGGATGGTAATTTGATTACTGGGACAAGCCGAGTCGGGAGGTGTTTGTGAATGGAGTAGCTGCATGCAGGGTGGTGACAGTGCTCCTTGCCCATGAGGATAGCATGAGATCTTGGAGTACCAGATCCACCTCTGGGTCCTGGTTCCCGCCGTCACCAGCTGTGGGATCTCATCCAAGTCTTACAAATCTTTTTGAGACTTATTTCCTGTTCTCTAAAGTGGGGGAAATAACCTCCGATTTTCAAAGTGTAGTTGGAAGGAATAGGCCAGTGTGTAAATATGAAAGAAACTGTTGGGCATTTGGCAGATATTTTAATTAATATCATGCACAAAGTACTCTTGTTAGGGTTGTGGGTTGGAGGTGGGGGACTGTGGAAACAAATTTAAAATAATTCTATTGAAATTCCGGTATCTAGGGGTCAGGATGGAGAGAGATTTCAGATGTGATTGAACACCATGGTGCTCTCCTACCTCCAGGTCCTGCCTCAACTGCCCCGGATGGGCCTCAGGGCCTCCCAGCTATACATAGGAGGCCTCTAGGGAAACTCTGCAGGCATTCTTGAATGAATCCTCCAGGCCTGGATATTGCATATTAGCAGGAAGGCAAGAGTCTAGGCAGGAACAAAGGGCGAGAAGTGAGGAACACGATGCGCTCTGTTCATTTTCTTGTCAGAGAAGCAGTGAGGGAAACTTAAGCTCCATGTGTCTTGGATATTTGCAAAGGGGTTTTGTGAATAAATAACTTGATGTCAGTGCCAGGTCACATTCAGTCAGCCCCACAGCATATTCAGCAGAGAGCCTTGTCTCTGAGAAGCCCCTAACAGGAGCAGTTTGAGGGAGGCCCTTGGACTTGTTTTAAAGATGAGGATGCATCTCACACATTCCTGACAGCTCTCTTCGTGGCTTGTTATATAGAGGCATCTTCTGAGATCTGAATCACAGTGGGAGAAGCTGAGGTAGAGTCCATTATCAGACATAGTGGGATGTTTAAATGGAAATGTGCTTTAGACAGCTGGAGGATCCCATTGAGGAAGAGAGAGAGAGGTTCAGAAGCCACTAGCCAGGAGGTGGTAGGTAAAGCAGTGGTTGATGATAATCTCCTCCAGTAGGTGTACTGAGGGAGAGGAGGGACTCCTGTATATAGTGGTGCAGTCAAAGACAGTGTAGTGGGAACCACAGACTGAGTGCAGGAATTAAGAGAGCATTGCCTGTGGATAACTTTAGAAAACAATAAACCTAACCAAAAGTCAGCATGCCCTTTATTATCATCAGTGCAAGTGATTCCAAACAATGTCGATGATAAAAGTTCCCTTCCTGCTGGGGCAGATGGCTCCTGTGGCGCCATCCTTGGTAGGCCACCACCTATGTCCCTTGCATTTTTTTCACCTCTTGCTTGAATAAATTCCTGAATGGCACATCACTCTGTGGGTGTGCTCTGACCAAGTACCAGGCCCGTGCTTGCCTGAGATGCTTGAACAAAATTGCAACACAGTGACTTCAGAAATAAAGAAGAAAAGAAGATAGGGGCTTCTAAGATAGATAGATAGAGAGAGAGAGAGAGAGAGAGAGAGAGAGAGAGAGAGAGAGAGACTGAGATTTCTGCTAGGGGAAGTTGACCACCTGAATCTAATCACACCTCAGGATTTCCTCAAATGTTCATTTACAACGGATAACAAATTCCCCTTTGTGCTTAAACTGGTTTGATTTGGGTTTTTGTTATCTGCAACAGAAAGAGTTCCAGTTATATGAATACCATATCAAAAACTGCAGACATAGGATACTCCAAAAATATTTGGTTGCATACAAGGTGTCCTAATTTTCACCTAGTGGTTGGGCGAGAGGCTGTGGTTTCTAGGTTTTATTCAGGCTTTGGTGACCCCTGTTATCACTAAGCAAACAAACATACTGGCACATCACACAGACACCTTTCTGTATACAACAGGACTCAGTAGGAGGTTGCTTGAACCCCATCCAAAGTAATTATTTACAGATGTTCCCAAAGCACATAATTATAGGGTCACAGTGCAGCGACTCATATTGTGAGGGGAGCTCTTGAGTGAAACTCTAGAAGGTTATGCAAGGAAATCACTGAACTTGTTGAATCTGCATTTAGGGTGAAGAAAAATTCCACTCTGTAGGGTTAGATTGAGGCAAACTAAATTAGCAACACTTCACATGAGAAAGTTTTGAAGGTAAAATTTTAGAGAGAGGCAGAAGCAGCTGTTTTAGGGTTTTTAATTTATTTGAGGTCCAACACTAACCCGTACTTGAAACAGTGGCTAAAAAGGCTGACATTTTTTCCTAATGAGGCACTCTTTCCACGGCAGGAATATGATCCAGCAGCTTCAAGCTTATAGGATTCTTATGGCTCATAATCTCTTAAAGTAAGAGATACTTTTTATCCCCAGCATTTCCTAAAACTGGCTGTGAATAGTCCTGCTTAGATCGCATACCTGCCAGTGAACCAATCACTGCTCAAGGGAACAGGAAATAGGGATTGATGTGTTTGGGTGGTTTGTCCTCCCATGTGGAATAGGTGATACAGCCCCACATAATCCCATGGATTAGTAATGGGCGGTTCAGCCAATGACTGGATAGAAGGTAATAAATGTTTACAGTAATCCCGTGAGTTTCAAAACTTCCTTTTCCCCCCACATTGCTGCTCCTTTTTTCTTTCTGATCACTTTGTCTAAAGGCCTATGAGTTGGGTATGTCTGTCCTCAATCAGGTTGCCCGTCTATACGCCCCTAGGCTGAAAGCCTGCAAGCTACATTTCCCAGAATCCTTTCCAGCTTATTCTGTAGACTCTTCCAACAGGAGGCACTGACGGGAGACTGGCAGGTGAGAGAAAGGCAGAAGCCATTTATTCCCAGTTTCTGGTAATGCCTTTAGGAGTCACAGAATGGGAGTAGGGCCTCCAGGGGTTGGGGTGTGGAGGCAAAGGCTGTGACTCACGGGTGTAGATGCCTGGATATGGCGGCCTCAGAGGCACAATGTTTTTGGGCTCCGGGTGACAGAATTTTCCCTCTTCAGTCCCAGGGTTAGTAGTGACTTTCTGTAATTGCTAATCGTTTGGAGACTTTTTTTGTTTTTCTCCTTCCAACACGTTTATAACCAATTCATGGTATGTATTTCTCTTTGTTTAAAATATCTAGAGTGGTTTCTGTTCTCCTAATTGCACTAATATGGTTTCTATTTATTTATTTATTTATTTGAGACAGGGTCTCGCTCTGTCACCCGGGCTGGAGTGCAGTGGCGCTATCTCGGTTCACTGCAACCTCCATCTCTCGAGTTCAAGTGATTCTCCTGCCTCAGCCTCCTGAATAGCTAGGATTACAGGCATGAGCCACCATGCCTGGTTAATTTTTTGTGTTTTTGGTAGAGATGGGGTTTCCCCATGTTGACCAGGCTGGTCTTCAACTCCTGGCCTCAGGTGATCCACCTGCCTCGGCCTCCCAAAGTGCTAGGATTACAAGTGTGAGCCGCTGCACCTGACTTCCTCTTTACTGTGTGATCTTGGATATGTCGCTTCACATGACATATCTGAGCTTTAATTTCCTTATCTGGAAAAAGAAGATAAGAGTCATTTACAGGATCACTGAAGAATTAAACACTTGGCACACATAGTGCCTGGCACATAGAAAATGCTTAATGGGGCCAAGTGAGGTGGTATACGCCTGTAATCCCAGTACTTTGGGAGGCCAAGGCAGGCGGATCACAAGGTCAAGAGATCCAGACCATCTTGGCCAACATGATGAAATCCCGTCTCTACTAAAAATACAAAAATTAGCTGGGTGTAGTGGTGCGTGCCTATAGTCCCAGCTACTTGGGACGCTGAGGCAGGAGAATTGCTTGAACCTGGGAGGTGGAGGTTGCAGTGAGCTGAGATCGTGCCACTGCACTCTAGCCTGGTGACAGAGCAAGTCTCTGTCTCAAAACAAACAAACAAAAATACTTAATGGATATTGATTAGTATTAAAATATGCCTCATATTACGGATGAGAAAACTGGGTTTTAGAGAGATGAAGTTCTCATCTAAGGTAACAAAGCTATCATTGAGAGAAGATGGCCCAAAACAGTGTTCTTTGTTATTTCCTTTCACTTTGCATGCATATTTTTTTTGTATAGTTTCTGTTATGTGATAAGTCCAGACATAGTTTGAGATGTAAAAAATTTTACATTAGAGAGAAAATAATTTTCAAATTGCTGCAGAAACATGAAAATCTAACTGAATAACACATCTTTATGCTTATTGCTTCCTTTCCTTCTCTTGAATTATTGTCTCACAATAAATTCCCAGAAATGGAATTTGATAGGTAAAAGGTAAACATGATTTAGCTTGATGTAAACACAATAGGCAAACATGATTTTGATTCTGGATATAGAACATCCTATTGCTTTCCTAAAGAGTTTATTCATAGTAATTATGTTTGCCTGCTGTAATTTATTTTTTAGTATCCTGGAAATAATTGGAACATTCACAAAGAATGAATAACCTTGATAAAGGTAAGAAATTGCCAGGCTGAAGAGAAATGTGGTGTGAAAGTTTTCAGAATCAAAATGGAGTCAGTCTTGTTAAGAAAGCGCTAACAAATATAGCTGGGGAAAGCCATGAAGTGAGGGTTTTCATGCTTGTATGCCTTTAACAGAAACTCGCAAAAGACTACAAAAACCACAACCTGGCACAAGGGCCGTTCTGCGAAATCTCCTACAAAGATGTTTGCCCAGCAGCTGCCTGTCTAACCTGACTGCTTTCAACCTTGTTATTGATCTTTGTAGCCAAAGATAATCATTTCAAAGCAATTATGTAATCCTTCTCATTCTTTAAAAATCTTTGTCTTCCTTTCCCTCCCTGAATACAGGCATAGTTTATCATGGCATGCTGATTCCTATTGCAATTCTCTATTCCCAAATAAATACCTCTTCTTTTAGAGAGTCTCTTTCTTGCTTAGATTGACAGTGAGAACTTAGAGAAGTTGAATGAATAGGTTGGGAAGATGATAACCATGTTCAGAAACATGAGACAAACCCCCAGGTTACTGTATGTAGGTGTTTAGTTTTTTTATCTACTTGATGTGATGTTCATATTATACGGTTAAGGTGTGTGTATGTTATCTGCAAATGACCAGCTCAGTCTCTGGGGACGTGAGGGACCAAAAAGTACCAGAAGGGTCCTACTTGTTTATTGGGTCCTGCTGCTCGCTTGGGTTACTTATCCTCTGGAAGAAACTTCTCTCTCTCAAAGGAACCTGATTCTGAGCCACTGCCCCCTGACTGGGAATGATGCTTCGAATTCTAACTAAGGCTGTGAAGTCCTAGAGACCAACAGGGTGACATATTTCTGCCCTTGCTATGAGTTTGGAATCTACAGATAGGTCTGAGAGCCTCAGTTTCTTCATCTGTACAAAGGGAGTTATAAGGTAGATAGTTACTATGTAGGGAGCTTTCTATGGGCTTTCTGTATGTCATACAGTTCTCAAAGCAATGATATGAAGGAGGGTTTATCAGTATCTTCATTTTACAGGTGAGAAACTGATGTACAGACTGGTTAAATAATGTGCCAGGTAACACAGTCAGTAGGCAGAGGGGACAAGCTTTGAACTCAGGCACTCAGGGCTCCAGAGCTTCAGCCTTCAACATCACGCTTAATATTGAACATTATAGGTGGTTAATGATAACTTAGCTTTAAGGGTTGCTGTGAAGATTCAAAGATGAAGGCATGTGAGGGGTATGGCTTCTGGTCTTGCTATTCTGCAGAAATGGTCATTCTTGCTAAGTTTGCCAATGACTTCTGTATTGCCAAACCTAATAAACACTCAGAAGGGTTTTCTCCCACACCATTGGTTATTCCTTCTCAGTTTCTTTTTCTCTTTAACTGACCTCTAAGTGTTGGCACATCTGGGCTCTGTCCCTGGCCCTTCTGTTTTCTTTTCCTGGGAGGTCTCACAGTCTCATGGTATAAGACAGGAGCACGCAATCTTTTGGCTTCTCAGGAACACACTGGAAGAAGAATAGTCTTGGGCCGCAAGTAGGACACAGTAACACTAGTGATAATAGCTGATGAGCTAAAAACAATTGCAAAAAAAATCCCATAATGTTTTACAAAAACTTACAAATTTGTTTTGGGCTTCATTCAAAGCCGTTCTGGGTGGCATGCAGCCCTCAGACCAAGCTGGACAAGCCTGGCATAAGATGTCATCTGTATTATGTATTTATTGAGGACTCCTATATCAGACAGAGTTCAACCAGAGAAAGGGCAAGCAAGAATATATATTAAGAGAGGTATTGCAAGGCATTTCTTATGTGATTCTTACAAAGCACAGGCTGTCAGGAGGAGCAATTCTTAGGCATGGGGTGAACTGCCATTCGTAGGCAAAACTTCTCAGGGAAGCCTTAGTTCCACTTCTAAGGTCTTGCAATTGATTGAATCAGGATAATCTCCCTTACTTAAAGTCAACTGATTATGAGCTTTAGTCACGGCAATGAATTATTTTCACAGCAACACCTAGATTAATATTTGATTAACTGGGGACTCTAGCCCAGGCAACTTGACCTGTAAAATTGTCCCTCAAACTCCCGAACTGACATCTCCAACCTCTACCTCCTGGCTGAGCCTCAGGTTTGAATATGCAGCTGCCTACCGGAGATGACCTTTTAGTGCCTCAAACTTGATGTTCTCTTAACTAAACTTTTGATTCCCTCCTGCTCCCACTCCAGCCTGCTTGCCTTCTGTCTTCTCCATCTCAGTAAATGGAACTACCACAGGCTCATGGAAAAGACCTCAGAGTTCATCTTTGATTTTTCTCTCACTTCTGCTTCTCTATGCAAGTATTGTGTTCTCCACTTCCCAAGCAGATTTTCGTTATCCAGTTTTCACCATCTCCACTGTCTCCACCCTATTGTTTGTGTCTTATTTTTTAACAAAAAGGTAAAAAAAAAAAAAAAAAGCTTATAAAGATATAAAGAAAGAAAATATTTTTGTATGGTTATATAAAGTGTTTGTGTTTTAAACTAAGTGCAATTACAAAGGAGTCAAAAAGTTAAAACAATTAAAACGTTTATAAAGTAAAAAAGTTACAGTGAGCCTGGATGACTGCCAGAGCCACTTAACCAGCCTCTCTGCTTACACTCTTGTCTCATTCCCTTCCTTCCTTCACCCAGAGGGATCCTTTTGAAGCATAAACCAGATTTACCTGGTAATCTGAAACTCATCAATGAGTTCCCATCGTTCTTAGATTAAAAAGTAAACTTCTTAGCTTGATGAGGTATGTAAGTCTTATGCCACATAGTGATGTTTCAGTCAACAACGGACCGTACATACTAAGGTGGTTCCATAAGATTATAATGGAGCTGAAAATTTCCTATTGCCTAGTGACCCTGTAGCCATCCTAACATTGTAGCACAATGAACTACTCACACATTTGTGGCTGCTCTGCCAGTCCTACAACAGTGTAGCACATACAGTTATGCAGAGGACATAATACTTGATGATAAAAATGGCTGTCACTGGGTTATGTATTTACTTTGCTATAATTTTTACTGTTATTTTAGAATGTGATTTTTCTACTAATAAAAAATTTTAACTGTAAAACAGTCTCATACAAGTCCTTCAGGAGATATTATGGAAGAAGGCATTCTATTTATTTATTTATTTATTTAGACACGGATTCTCGCTCTGTCACCCAGACTGGTGTGTAGTGGTGCGATCTCAGCTCACTGCAACCTCCACCTCCCTGGTTCAAGCAATTCTCCCACCTTAGCCATCAGAGCAGCTAGGATCGCAGGCATGCACCACTGTGCCTAGCTAATTTTTTTGTGTTTTAAGTAGAGACAGGGTTTCACCATGTTGTCCAGGATGGTCTCAAATTCCTGACCTCAAGTGTTCTGCTGTCCTCAGCCTCCTAAAGTGCTGGGATTACAGGTGTGAGCCACCTGCTCAGCCAGAAGAAGGCTTTCTTATTATAGGTAACAGCTCCATGCATGTTTTTGCCCCTGAAGACCTTCCTGTGGGACAAGATGTGGAGGTAGAAGACAATGGTATTGATGATCCTGACCTTCTGTAGGCCCAGAGTAGTGAGTTTGTTTGTGTCTTATTTTTTAACAAAAAGATTAAAAAGTAAAAAAAAAAAATGCTTATAAAGATATAAAGAAAGAAAAATATTTTTGCATGGCTATACGGTGTGTTTGCGTTTTAAACTGTTATGACCAGAGTCAAAAAATTAAAAAAAATTAAAAAGTTGGCCAGGCATGGTGGCTCATGCCTGTAGTCCCAGCACTTTGGGAGGCTGAGGTGGGCAGATCACGAGGTCAGGAGATTGAGACCATCCTGGCTAACATGTTGAAACCCTGTCACTAAAAAAAAAAAGTTTATAAAGTAAAAAAGTTATAGTAAGCTAGGGTTAATTTATTATTGAAGAAAGAAAAATGTTTTTCAATAAATTTAGAATAGCCTAAGAGTACAGTCTTTATAGAGTCTACAATAATATACAGTAATGTTCTAGGCCTTCATATTCACTCACGACTCACTCACTGACTCACCCAGAGCAACTCCAGTCCTGCGAACTCCATTCATGGTACGTGCCCTATCCAGGTGTCACACTTTTAAAATCTTTTGTCCTGTATTTTTTCTTTATCTTTTCCAAGTTTAGATATATTTTTATACACAAATGCTTATCACTGTACTGTAATTGTCTGCAGTATTCAGCAGGATAACTTGCTGTGCAGGTTTGTGTCCCTGGAATAATAGGCTGTACCATATAGCCTAGGTATTTAGTAGGCTGTACCATCTAGGTTTGTGGAAGTATAGTCTATGATGTTTGCACAATGACAAAATCACCTAACAACACATTTCTCAGAAGGGATTCTTATTGCTAAGTGACACATGACTGTACATGTCTATTCTTATGCCAGTTCCTTGTGACTTGAAGAGCTTAAAGGCAGGGAATAAGTGCCCTGTAAATATTAAGTAGTGTCCTGTTGTTGACAGAACGTAGTAAAAGAGAACAATGCTTGGAAGTTCAGTTTCCATGAATTTATCTGGAGACACTCTGTCTAATATGGTAGTCACTAACGGCATGTGGCTTTAACAACTAAATTGAATTTTTAATTTTATTTAATATTAATGATAATAAATTTAAATTTACATTTAAAAACTGAAACTTCATTCAATATTAGAAAATACTTAAGTATGTTTAGAATATTTTGAGTATGTAATCTACTTTTTCTTTTTTTTTTTCTGGTGAACAGATATACATATATTTAGAATGAGCCAGCTGGGCTCCGTTTAGATAATCCCAATTTTGTTGACAACATCCACACTCTTGTAATCAGGAGCCAGTTGAACGTATGCCTTCTCTCCTTCAGGCTGAATCAGGGTGTTGACTATGGCCCTATCAGTGTCACACAGCCTGTTTGATCTGGTGCTTGCTGGCGTTAACATCCAAATGATCACAGGTGTGTTGTCTTCTGTCTTCCTCATGGGGGACTCAAGAGGAAACTTGATGATAGCATATAGTGGTCAAGCCTGTTTCTCCTGGGGGCGCTCTTCTGAGGATATTGGGCTGCCTCCGGACTGGCAGTGTCTTGGGCCGCCGGAAGGTGGGTGACGTGTGGATCTTCTTGTTTTTTGTGGTTGTGGACAACTTTCAACACTGCCTTCTTGTTTTTCAAAGTCTTCTCTTTGGCTTTGGCTTTAAGAGGGGCAGGAGTTTGCTTCTCGCTTTCTGCACCATCTTGTGAAAAGGATCCGTAATCTACTTTTTCAACCATTACTTTTAGGAAATATGAATACAGATCAAGTATGACTGGTGAAAATTTAGTGTGAGATTTTCCAAACAGATGTGCTGTAAGTATAAAGTATTTACCAGGTTTAAAAACTTAGTGTAAAAAAAAAAATATAGACTATCTCGGTCATTTTTATATTGATTACATATTGAAATGATAATATTTTGGATATATTGGAGTAAGTAAAATACTTCATTTATATTGCCAGTTTCTATTTACTGTTGAAAATGAAGCTATTAGAAAATGTAGGCATATTTAGCTGGCTCTCATTACCTTTATACTAGGCAGAGCTGCTCTAGATGTTTTAATGATGAGCCCCCAATGCCATTCAACCCCAAAGTTAATTAATAACGCAGCAAAGGCACTATGGTGATTTCCACAGTGGAGATTTAAAGTTCCAATCAAATGGAGACTATTTATGGGATTACTGTAATGGGGGAAACGAAGGCAAAGACTGGCCTGTGTGTTGATAAAGTGTGACAGGGTCCCAAGCCCATTTTTCCTTCCTCTTTCTTTCCTTACATGCCCAAGCCCTTTTCTCAGGAGGCAAAGTTCTGCAATTTGTCCAGTCCCAAATTCTGGTTTCCACCTTTCCTTGTGCTCTCCCAGGCCTTCCTTCTCAGGGGCTCACATCCTTCTTACGCTACATACCATCAAGCTTCTTTGTATGATCATAGGAAAGAAACTTAACTCTACAGTACAGGTTGGGAAACTTTCTTGTGGGTGAGAGAGTAAATATTTTAGGCTTTGTGGACCACAGATTCTCCATCACAACCGGTCAACAGCCATTGTAGCCAGAGACAATAGGTAAACCAACAGGGCTGTGTTCCAATACAATTTTCTTTATGGACAATGAAATTAGAATTTGTATAATTTTCTCATATCCAGAAATATTATACTTCTTTTGATTTTTTTTCATTAGCGCTTTCAAAATGTCTAAACCATTCTAAAGTCATGGCTGTACAAACACAGGTGGGCAGGATTTGGCCTGTGGGTCCTGGTTTGCTGACCCCTGCTCTAAAGTACAAGTGAAGACCCAAATATAATGGGCTAACCTTTTGGAAATGTTGAGGCAGAGCCCGAGTGCGGTGGCTCGTGCCTGTATTCCCAGTTTTGGGAGGCTGAGGTGGGTGGATCACCTGAGGTTAGGGATTCGAGACCAGCCTGGCTAACATAGTGAAACCTGTCTCTACTAAAAATACAAAAATTAGCCAGGCATGGTGGTGGGTGCCTGTAATCCTAGCTACTCAGGAGGCTGAGGCAGGAGACTCACTTGAACCTGGTAGGCAGAGGCTGCAGTGAGCCGAGATTATGCCAATGCACTCCAGCCTAGGTGACAGAGTGAGACTCCATCTCAAAAAAACAAAAACAAAAACAAAAAACAAACTGTTGAGGCAGAAACAATCTTTTCCTTCCTTTACTCTTAGCTCAGAAGCAGCACATTGTAGTACCTAGTGCATACTCTGTCTGAGTGATTGGAATTTCAGAAGCCTCAAGGGATGTTTATCAGAAGATCCTGATAGAGGAGAGACTTTTGCACAGTAGTCACTCTCAGGAGTAGGAGAGAAAGGACTCTACCCTGAGTCCTGTACTTTAAAAGTTCCCTGTTGGTCTTGGTGTGGTTTTGCACTCCCCATAGAATGAGGAATCCTCAGAACAATGAGGACATGCCCATTTGGAGTCTAACCCCCACCTCCATGCTTCGGGCACTCAAATAACCACCAGTCCACTTTTAGGTGAGTGTGGCCTTTTCCCTCAGCCCATTCTGCTGTACTGCTCACACCTAGGCCTAAGAAATGGCCAAGGGGCAGATGATTGCATAGGGTGTGGTTAGAGCTTGGTAGCAAGGGCTAGGGCTTGTGTGTGTGGAGTGTGGGAAGAGAAGCGGAATTAGCCTGAGATGGAGGGCCAGAGATGGCTTCTTCTGTGTAACCATGTTCAGGCATAGAATTCTAAATTTAAACCTGGCCTTCCAGGTAGTTATGAAGGTATATTTGTCAAAGTGACAGGATAAGATGTATTTTAGCGAACAGTTTGTTAGTTTGATTTATACCCTAGATAGCTAGACATAGAGTATGTGGGTCACCCTTTGTACCCATATTCGAAACCCTGCAGGTATTAGGGATGGGCCTGCTTCGACCGTAACTTTGAAATGGAGCTGGGGGCTGGGAGTCAGTGGTGTGGTGAAGCGGGCTTGTGGTGGCTGGCAAGAGCCCATTGTGTACATTCCCAACTGTGTGTTTCTTCAGTGACACCATACTGGCAGCTTAAAGTCGGCCAAGGAAGGAGTATTTGCACTATAAAAATTGGCAAATGCTACAAGTCAGAGCTGTTTCATTTGTTTGTTTTGAGAGCTGGTTGGTAAACATTTTCCAGCCACTGCACACTGTAAATTGCCTACTGCCCACTGGCAGAGGCTGGCTTATCCCTGCTCTGCTCCATAGCCTCTCCCCAAAGAATGTATGATTATCAAAGAGATTGCCTTTGACAGATGTGTTCAGCAGAAAAGTGTGACTATGAGAGAATGTATGGAATCTCTTATTTTTAAGAATTTCTGAAATAAGCTGGTGTTCCTGGTTGTCCTGAGCTAGGCCCCTAAGCAATGCCAAGCTCTGATTCTTAGAGCAGAATCTTATAGAGGTCAGCTATAGCAAAGCATGAATACTCCCACCCTCATACTTTATGTTTACAGAATACTTCTAAACTCAGAAAAACACAAAATGACTTTTATAGTTGATCCCTGGATTCCTTTCTCTGAAAGTACCAGTAGTTGCAAAATCTATGGTTTTTTTTTTATCTTTTGTTTTCCATGCCTGCCCTCTGATGGTGAATTGAGAGAAATGCAGATAGGTTCCTATCAATGTCATAGAATGTGGAAGAGGGGTTGGTTTACAAACAGCCATCTTCTGGGGCCAGGCAGAAAATGTAGAATAATGAAGATCACAGGATGTGAGAAGAACAGGGAGTTGTGGAATATGCTGAAGAGCTCGTGTCCTATCTCCAAGGAATGACCCTGTTCACTCGAGGTCTAAGACTGCCTCCAAGAGATTGTGAGTCTAGAATGGAGGTCATAGCCTGGCAGCTTACAAATGGATGGCTTTTGTTTGATTCATTTACTGTATCATTTGTATTCTTTTATTGTATTGATTCATTTACAGTTTCCAAATAGTTAAATTACTTGCATACATGTAATAATTTTTATATCCAGCTTTTCTTGTAAAGATCTGAATATCTGGCAACTCCAAGTTCACACTACCATTTAACAACAACCTGGTGATACTTTTGAAAATGGCAAGTGACGTTCAAGAACAAGTTATTGTGATTTTCCCAGTCAAAGCAAGCATTATGTCTTCAGTATACCAAACAGATGTGTCCATATGCTTTATGCTCTAGAAATTCCAGAAACAAAGCATCTTTTTTTAGTTGCTTTTTAAAATTAGGTAGTATATCATGCAAGCCAACCCCTCCCCCGCAACACTGCGAGGTATATGGAATAATAAACAGCTTTCTCCGCGCTGCCAGTGTCCTACCCCATAGGAATCCTCATCTCCACTCCCACCACTGAGGGTAAATACCATTCTGATGGTTATCTTTATTATTCCCTCGCAAAACTCTTAGTGATTCTAGAAAGAAAATTAGGCAGGCAAAAGCAGGCCAAGAGAGGCCCCCACCCCATAACCAGGAATGTCAGGCAACCATCAGGCAATGGTCAGATGGTTGTTAAACTGTCTTTCTAAAATAATAATAGGTCACAGCCAGCTCCAGGGAAAGGCAATCTCCCAATAAATAGAAAACACCTAAAACTGGTGATCAGCAGCTTCCTGATAAGGTCTCAGGAGTTGGGCAAGTGGGCTCAAGCATGTGCCTTAAGAGGTAAAATGGTGGAGTTTAACTGGTATATGACCTTCCTTTAGGAACGCTCAACTGGTAAGGGAAAAATGCCTTAAGGTGTGCAGGCTGCCTGCACTTGCCACTGTTAGCAGGGCATGGCAAGAGTGAGACCGGCCTTGCTCACTGCATCTCAGCTGAGTGAGGCCTATTGCTACTGGCTTTCCCCAACTTCCCTAGAGAGAGAGGCAGCCATAATCTTGTTTGAAACATACCCCATTGGCCCAAGAACCACCCTCCTCCCAACACCATTCTCTGTAGTGGCTGCAGCAAGCCCTGCCCAAGGAGAGTCTGAGTCAGACTTGCCTAACCCTGCCCCCACCTGATGGTCTTTCTCTACCTACCCTGGTAGCCAATCACAAAAGACATAAATTCTTGGGAACTTTATGGCCCTGCCCCTTGCATGAGAAACCTGAATACTTACACTGGCCAACTTAGGGCAAGCTTATATCCCCCTTCTACTGTTGTAGCTGGTGCAGTCTTGAAAGTGCTACCTCTTGGCTGGAGGCCAACGGACTCAGGGCATTACTGCAACTCATGACAGAATAACCCTGCTCGAAGGAAGGAGAAAATGACAGCTAATTCATTTTCTGCAACATCCTGGCTAACTAGAGGTCCAGAGTCTGTCCATGGGACAATTTCATTGATAGCATAACCAGCATTTGAGAAAGCCAGCACATTGAACATATCTACAACCAAGGACTCTTACTGAGTCTGCTTCATTTCCCTACCACCTCCACCAGAGCAGGTGCTGGTATCCATGGCTCAGAGACCTGAAGATGGATCACATCACAGGACTCTTTGGAGACATTCCCCAGCACCAGCCCAGAGCCTGGTAACCCTACTGGGTGACTAGACCCAGAAGAGCAATAACAATCAGTGCAGTATGGCACTCAAGAAGCCCCATCCCAAGGAGAAGGGGGAGAGCACCACATCCACGGATCATCCCAAAAGATCTGTTCGGACAAAAGAATCTGAACATCAGGCTGTGAATTCCAGATATTTCCACCAAAACAGTCTACCCACATGAGAAGGAACCAGAAAAGTAATTCTGGTAAAATGACAAAACAAGGTTCTATAAAACCCCCAAAAGATCACACTAGCTCACTAGAAATTGATCCAAATCAGGAAGAAATCTCTGAATTGCTAGATAAAAAAATTCAGAAGGTTGATCATTAAGCTACTCAAGGATATACCAGAGAAGGGTAAAAACCAACTTAAAGAATTAAAAAAAAAATTACAGGCTATTGATAAAGAATTTTCCAGAGAAATAGATATCATAAGAAACAATCAGAACATATGGAAATGAAAGACACACTTAGAGAAATATAAAATGCACTGCAAAGTGTCAACAACAGTCTAGAACAAGTAGAAGAAAGAACTTCAGAGCTCAGAGACAAGGCTTTCAAATTAGACAGTCAGACAAAGACAAAGAAAAAAGAATTAAAAAATGAACAAAGCCTCCAAGAAATTTGGGATTATGTTAAATGGCTGAACCTAAGAATAACTGAATGTTCCTGAGGAAGAAGAGAAATATAAAAGTTCAAAAAACATATTCAAGAAAATAATTGAGGGAAACTTCCCTGGACTCACCAGAGATCTAGACATTCAGATACAAGAAGTTCAAAGAACACCTGGGAAATTCATTGCAACAAGATCATCATGTAGACGCATAGCAATGATTATCCAAAGTCAAGACAAAGGAAAGAACTTAAGAGCTGTGAGGCAAAAGTATCAGGTAACCTATAAGGGAAATCTTATCAGATTAACAGCAGATTTCTCAGCGGAAACCCTAGAAGCTCGAAGAGATTGGGATCCTATCTTTAGCCACCTCAAACAAAATAATGGCCAGCCAAGAATTTTGTATCCAGGACAACTAAGCTTTATAAATGAAGGAGAGAGAAAGTTTTTTTCAGATAAACCAACGCTAAGAGAATTCACCACTACCAACCCAGCACTACAAGAAATGGTAAAAAGAATTCTAAATATTGAAACAAAACTTCAAAATACACCAAAACAGAAACTTCTTAACACATAAATCTCACAAGAAAAGCAAAAACAATAGACACAATGAAAAAAACCATCAGCCAACAACTAGCATGATGAATAAAATAGTACCTCACATCTCAATACTAACATTGAATTCTCCACTTAAAATATGCAGAATGGCAGAATGGATAAAAATTCACCAGCTAAGTATCTGCTATCTTCAAGAAACTCACATAATGCATAAGGACTCACATAAACTTACGGTAAAGGGATAGAAAAAGATATTCCATGCAAAACTAAAAGTGAGCTGGAGTAGCTCTTTCTACATCAGATAAAACAGACTTTAAAGTAACAACAGTTAAAAAAAGACAAAGAGGGACATTACGTAATAATAAAAAGATCAGTCAAACAGGAAAATATCGCAATCCTAAACATATATATCCCTAACACTGGAGCTCCCAAATTTATAAAACAATTATTACTAGACATAAGAAATGAGATAGCAACGCAATCATAGTGGGGGGCTTAAATACTTCCCTTACAGCACTAAACAGGTCATCAAGACAGAAAGCCAACGAAGAAACAATGGACTTAAACTATATCCTAGAACAAATGGACTTAACAGACATTTACAGAGCATTCTAACCAACTCCTGCAGAATGTACATTATTTTTATCAGCGTATGAAACATTCTCCAAGATAGGCCGTGTGATAGGCCACAAAAGAATTCTCAATAAATTTAAGAAAATCAGTATTGTATCAAGTACTCTTTCAGACCACAGTGGAATAAAACTGGAAATAAACTCTAAAAGGAACCCTCGCCGGGCGCGGTGGCTCAAGCCTGTAATCCCAGCACTTTGGGAGGCCGAGGCGGGTGGATCACGAGGTCGAGAGATCGAGACCATCCTGGTCAACATGGTGAAACCCCGTCTCTACTAAAAGTGCAAAAAATTAGCTGGGCATGGTGGCACGTGCCTGTAATCCCAGCTACTCAGGAGGCTGAGGCAGGAGAATTGCCTGAACCCAGGAGGCGGAGGTTGCGGTGAGCCGAGATCGCGCCATTGCACTCCAGCCTGGGTAACAAGAGCGAAACTCCGTCTCAAAAAAAAAAAAAAAAAAAAAAAAAAGGAACCCTCAAAACTATAAAAACACATGGAAATTAAATAATCTGCTCCTGAATGATCTTTGGGTCAACAATAAAATCAAGATAGAAATTAAAACATTCTTTGAACTGAACGATAACAGTGACACAAGTTATCAAATCTCTGAGATACAGCTAGAGCATTGCTAATAGGAAAGTTCATAACATTAAATGCCTACATCAAAAGGTCTGAAAGAGCATGAATAGACAATCTAAGGTCACTCCTCAAGGAACTAGAGAAACAAGAACAAACGAAACCCAAACCCAGCAGACGAAAGGAAAGAAACAAAGATCAGAGCAGAACTAAATGAAATTCAAATAAAAAATATAAAAGATATATAAAACAAAAAGCTGGTTCTTTGAAAAGATAAATGAAATTGACCATTAGTGAGATTAGCCAAGAAAAGAAGAGATAAGATCCAAATAAGCTCAATTAGAAACAAAACAGGACATACTACAACTGATAACACAGAAATTCAAAAGATAATTCGAGGCTACTATGAACACTTTTATATGCACAAACTAGGAATTAGTTCTATAGAATTTAGAAAGGGACATTTCAGACTGAATGGAAACCTATGGTGAAGAAACAAATATCTCATGATAAAAACTAATGGAAAGCTATTGGTGAAACTGCTTTGCAATGAGTGCACTTATCTTTGAGAGTTTAACTTATGTTTTGATTCAGCAGTTTAGAAACACTTTTTGTATAGAATCTAAAAAGAGATATTTCAAACTCCACTGTGGCCTATGGTGGAAAACTGAATATCTGGCGATCAAACCTAGAAGCAAGCTGTCTGTGAAACTGCTTTGTTATGTGTGCATTTATCTCAGAGAGTTGAACCTGTGTTTTGATTCAGCAGTTTAGAAACACACTTCGTGTAGAATCTAGAAAGGGACATTTCAGACTGAATGGAAGCCTATAGTGAAGAAACAAATATCTCACGATAAAAACTAATGGAAACCTACTGGTGAAACTGATTTGTAATGTCATCGTGGAGAATTTAACTTATGTTTTGGTTCAACAGTTTAGAAACACTTTTTGTGTAGAATCTAAAAAGAGATATTTCAAACTCCACTGCAGCCTATATTGAGAAAGTGAGTATCTGGCAGTGAAACCTAGAAGAAAGCTATCTGTGAAACTGCTTTGTGATACAAATATACAACCATCCTAAATTAAGTCGGGAAGAAATAGATACTCTGAACAGACCAAATAAAAGTAGTGAGACTGAAACAGTAATAAAAACAATTGCCAAAAAAAAAAGTTCCGGACCAGATGGATTCACAACTGAATTCTATCAGGCATTCAAGGAAGAATTGGTACCCATCCCACTGAAACTATTCTGCAAGATAGAGAAAGAGAGAATCGTCCCTAAATCATTCTATGAAACCAGTATCACCTTATACCAAAACCAGGAAAGGACATTAAAAAAAAAAAAAAAAAGAGAGAGAAAAATACAGACCAATATTCCTGATGAACATAGATGTAAAAATCCTCAACAAAATACTAGCTAACCAAATCCAACAGCATATCAAAAAGATAACATACTATGATGAGTGGGTTTTATACCAAGGATGCAAGTATGGTTTAACATACACAAATCAATAAATGTGATACATCGCATAAACACAATTAAAAACAAAAATCATGTAAGCATCCCAATAGATGCAGAAAAAACATCTGACAAAATCCAGTATCCCTTTATGATTAAAATCATCAGCGAAACTGGCTTAGAAGGAATATACCTCAAGGTCATAAAAGCCATCTATGACAAACTCACAACCAACATTATACCGAATGGGGAGAAATTGAAAACATTCCCTCTGGAAACAAAACAAGGATGCTCACTTTCACCACTGCTATTCAACAGTGTACTGAAAGTCCTAGCCAGAGCAATCATACAAAAGAAGGAAATAAAGGGCATTTAAGTTGGTAAAGGGGAAGGCAAACTGTTGTTGTTCACTGATGATAGGGTTGTATACCTAAAAAACACTAATGACCCATCCAAAAAGCTTCTAGATCTGATAAATGAATTCAGTAAAGTTTCAGTATACAAAACCAATGCACACTAATCAGTACCACTGTAATACACCACCAACAACCAAGATGAGAATCAAATCAAGAACTCAACCCCTTTTACAATAGCTGCAAAAGAAACAAAACAAATTAAAAACAAACAAACTTAGGAGTATAACTAACCAAGGAGGTAAAAGATCTCTGCAAGAAAAACTACAAAACACTGCTAAAGAAATCACAGATGACACAAACAAATGGCAACACATCCCATGCTCATGGATGAGTAGAATCAATATTGTAGAAATGGCCACACTGCTGAAAGCAATCTACAAATTCAATGCAATTCCAATCAAAACACCATCATCATTCTTCAGAGAACTGGAAAAAACAATCCTAAAATTCACACGAAGCCAAAAAAGGGCCAAAAAAGCCAAAACAAGACTAAGGAAAAAGAACAAATCTGGAGGCATCACGTTACTGAACTTTAAACTATAGTACAAGCCTATCACTGCCAAAACAGCATGACATTGGTATAAAAATAGGCACATAGACCAGTGGAACAGAATAGAGAATCGAGAAATAAAGCCAAATATTTACAATCAACTGCTCTTCAACAAAGCAAACAAAAACATAAAGTGGGGAAAGGATATCTTATTCAACAAATGTGGTCTTCATGGCTCAGATTTTCCCTGCCCTCTTGTTTATTTGTAGGTCTCCTTGCTTGCTTGTTTTGCTTGCTGCCCTCATTGCTAATCAGTACTATCATGTCCAATCCTTGAACTCCGAGTGCAATGCTTACTATGTGGTACTCCCAGCAGAAGGGATGGCAAAACAACCAACCAAACAAACAGTCTCAAATGAGCATGTGTACCACTTAAGTAAAACACGTGCATGTGGCCCCTCCCAAGTGCTGGCAGACTACTATGCCTGTGGACAGCTCATCCCAAGGGAAGAATCGGGAGAGACTACCCCTTAGAAGCATGTCAATGTGTAAAACCCCAAGTCAAAGGTCAAACAGAGCACTTGAATCTCTCAAGTTGCTTGCTGGGTCCCACTTCCAAGTGTACTTTACTGCCTTTTGTTCCTGCTCTAAAATCTTTTCATTAACTTTCACTCCTGCTCTAAAACTTGCTTCAGTCTCTTCCTCTGGCTTATGTCTCTTGGTAGAATTCTTTCTTCTGAGGAGGCAATAACTGAGGTTGCGGCAGATCTGTATGCCAGAGCTAACAATTCTAATTTTTCACAGTTACTTTGGGTTTTCTATATAGACAATGCTTTTATCTGAGAAAATGAACTCTTTCTTCCTTCCCACCCCTGTTTCTTTTTCTTGGCTTGCACTAAATCCTCTAATTCAGTGTAGCTGAGAAATAGTAATATTAAGGATAAAATATCTTTGTTTTATTCCTGATTTGAAAAAAGGAACTTCTGTTTCATTATTAACTGTAATGTTTACTGTAGATTTTGATAGCACACCTTATCAGTTTAAATAAATTCCTTTCTATTCCCAGTTTGCTGAGAATGGCAATTATGAATGAATTATGAACTAATGTTGAACATGATCAAATACATTTTTCTGCATCAATTAAGATGATTTTTATATTTATCTTTTACTTATCATTACAGAGATTTTCAAACATACACAAAACCAGAGAGAATGTTATAATGAATCCCCATGATCCATCACCCAACTTCACTAATTATCAATTTTCTGCCATTCTTGTGTCACCTCTTCCTCATACTTTTTTTGGGGGGTATTTGAAAGTAATTTCCAGGAACCTTGTTATTTAATCTCTAAATATACTATTGTGTACCTCTAACAGATAAGGACTTTTCAGAAGTGCATCCACAATACCCATTATCACACCCTTCAAATAATAATAATATTAATCTATTATAACTATGATTTCTTAATGATCTAATATTGAAATATTACTACTTGTTTGATGAGAAACTGAGTCATTTGAACTATAGAATTTTTTGCCTTTTATGTTTATTCGAGTCAATTTTTAAACTGATTTTACATCCATTCCCCTTTTTTTCTGAAGTGAGCAATTAGAACTAGATTTAATTAGATTTACATTTTACATGGATTTTTTTTTTTTTTTTTTTCGAGACAGGTATCTCTCACTATTTTTCTTAGGCCAGTCTCAAAAGCCTGGGCTGAAGTGATCCTTCCTCCTTAACCTCTCAAGTAAGTGGGACTCCAGGAACATGCCACTGCACCCAGCTGTAAAATTTTTAAATATTTATTTATTTGGCAAAATTACTCTATGGGTGGTGTTGTGTATTTCCAATTGAATCACATTAGGAAGCATGTGAAATTTGTTTTTTTGTTTGTGTGCTTGTTTTTACTTTCAGTGATTTTAATACTGATCAGCTGGTTCAGGTGGTTTTAGCCTGATCCCTCCATTATAAAGTCTTCCATCCACCTTTCACCCACTGCTTTGGAAGCCATTGACGATTATGATCTATATCTATGATTTCATTAGATATTGCAAAATAGTGATTTTTCTAAATCCTTAACTCTTCTTATACTTATTAGCTGTGATTCTTCTACAAAGAACTTTCATCAGTTATTTGATTACCCCAAAATATAGCCTGAATAGGAAAGGCAGGATAAATGCTTGATTTTTTTGTGTCTCATTTCCGAATAAGTTGGTACCCTTTGGAGGTTGCTAATAAGCAACCTCCAAAGATATCTATTGATGGCTTTATAAAACTATCATTATGAATCAATAAATTTTTACATATTGTACGTGTTAAAAATACATTTGTACATATTTGGTATGTTTCAATCTGTCACAATCATCATTATTTTTGATGCTCACTTGATCCCATCTTTGGCCAGTGGGTGCTTCTTCAAGTTGGCACCAATGTGCTATTGATGGGCCCCAGTAGTCTTTGATAAATTCTTCGATTTCTATTATGACAAGACGTACTAGGTTCCTGTATGTTTCCTTCCTCTTATGTGGGGCTAATCATTTGTCCAAAGAGCTTTGGTTTTCTTTAAAGAATAATGGTTTTAGAAAGCATAATCTTGGGGCTAGAGATGTGTCTGTTGCTTCTACAACTTTTCATTCGAAAGAACAACACCAATATTGCAACTGGCCACATGACCACTGAATATAGTTTTGATTCCTTTTGGTTTGTTTCGACCTTATGATCCCTTCTATGGATGTACAATCAAAATACTGTCTTTAAAGTTACTTGAAATAATTTTCTGTGTGGTTATGGTACTAACTTGATATAGTGTTAGGTCCCTTTGTTTCAGTTTTTAATTTTTAGGGATTGCTTTTTATCTTAATTCCATTTTGTGTTTTGATTATGTAAAAACAATTGCATGATTTCAAAGTCAAGCCCTAAAACAAGATATTTTCAGGGAGGTGTAAGTTCCACCCTGTTCCAGACCATCCGTTCTCTTCCTCCTCTTTTATATGATCATTTATTATTAGTTTTTGGTTTGATTGTTCATTGCTTCAGTAATTTCTGACACTACCTGCCTAGAGTTAGACCAAATTTTATCAGTCAAAAGTACAGTACTCCACCAGGCTTTCTTCACTTCAGACACTAGCCACAGGCTATGGGGTTTCCAGGGCCACCCTAATTTCTGATCAACTGGCTACAAATTTAGGAGTGCTCACTAACTTCTCAGGTTTGGTAATTTGCTACAGTGACTCACAGAACTCAGAAAAGTGTTATACTTACAATTACACTTTTATTATAGCAAAACAGATACAAATCACAAATAGCCAAAAGAAGAATCATGCAGGGCAAAGTCTGGAAGGGTCCCAAATACCAAGCTTTTGGTATCCTTCCCCTGTGGAGTCAAAATGTCAGCTTCCCAGCATGTTGATATATAACAATATGCACAAAAGATTGCCAGTCAGGGAAGCACAACTGAGTTCAGTGTACAGAGCTTTTTTCTGGGGGGTTTCATTATGTAGGCATGATTGATTGAATCCTTAGCCAGGCAATTGAACTTAATCTCTATTTCCCCCTCTCTTCCCTGGAGGTTAGGCTGATACCATCCGGTTCAACATGCTAATCTTTTAATCACCTGATTGGTCTTTTGGCATAGCTAGCCCCCATGTT
Source organism: Saimiri boliviensis (assembly GCF_048565385.1). Classification (NCBI taxonomy): domain Eukaryota; kingdom Metazoa; phylum Chordata; class Mammalia; order Primates; family Cebidae; genus Saimiri; species Saimiri boliviensis. Next base: position 49,179,840 of record NC_133457.1, read on the forward strand.
GAGCCAACTTAGTATAAACTAGTGGCTCACCATGATCTTAGGGGGCACACTATGAATAACAAAGATAGTCTTATTACTCTGGAAATTTTAAAGGTTTAGAAGCTACCTCTCAGGAACCAGGGACAAAGCCCAGCTGAATTATTTTTTTCTCTTTTTTTCTTATGACAGAGCCTTGCTCTGTTGCCCAGCCTCGAAAGCAGTGGCTAGATCTTGGCTCACTGCAACCTCCATGGTTCAAGTGATCCTCCTGCCTCAGCCTCCTGAGTAGCTGTTACTACAGGTGCATGCCACCACATCCAGCTAATTATTCTATTTTTGTAGAGTTGGGCTATTGCCATGTTGCTCAGGCTGTTCTTGAACTCCTGAGGTCAACTGATCCACCCACCGTGGTCTCCCAAAGTGCTGGAATTATAGGTGTGAGCTTGTATTAGTCTATTCTTATGCTGCTGATAAAGACATACCTGAGACTGGGCCATTTACATAGGAAAGCGGTTTATTGGACTTACAGTTTGATGTGGCTGGGAAGGCCTCACAATCATGGTGGAAGGTGAAAGGCACGTCTCACATGGTGGCAGACAAAAGAAGAGAGGTTGTGCAGGGAAACTCCCCTTTTTAAGACCATCAAATTTCATGAGACTTATTTACTATCCTGAGACCATCATGGGAAAGACCTGCCCCCATGATTCAATTACCTCTCACTGAGTCCCTCCCACAACACATGGGAAGTCAAGGTGACATTTGGATGGAGACACAGCCAAACCATATCATTTTGCCCCTGGCCCCTCCCAAATCTCATGTCCTCACATTTCAAAACCTGTCATGCCTTCCAACAGTCCTGCGAAGTCTTTTTTTTTTTTTTTTTTTTTGAGACGGAGTTTCGCTCTTGTTACCCAGGCTGGAGTGCAATGGCGCGATCTCGGCTCACCGCAACCTCCGCCTCCTGGGTTCAGGCAATTCTCCTGCCTCAGCCTCCTGAGTAGCTGGGATTACAGGCACGCGCCACCATGCCCAGCTAATTTTTTGTATTTTTAGTAGAGACGGGGTTTCACCGTGTTGACCAGGATGGTCTCGATCTCTCGACCTCGTGATCCACCCGCCTCGGCCTCCCCTGCGAAGTCTTAACTCATTTCAGCATTAATTCAAAAGTCCACAGTCCAAAGTCTTATCCGAGACAAGGCAAGTCCCTTCCACCTATGAGCCTGTAAAATCAAAAGCAAGTGAGTTACTTCCTAGATGCAATGGGGATACAGGCATTGGGTAAATACAGCTATTCCAAATGGGATAAATTGGCCAAAACAAAGGGTCTACAGGCCCCATGCAATTCCAAAATCCAGCAGGGCAATCAAATCTTAAAGTTCCAAAATGATCTCCTTTGACTCCATGTCTCACATCCAGGTCACACTGATGCAAGAGGTGGGTTCCCATGGTCTTGGGCTGCTCTGCCCCATGGCTTTGCAGGGTACAGCCTCACTCCTAGCTGCTTTTACAGATTGGCATTGAGTGGCTTCAGCTTTTCCAGGTTCATGGTGCAAGCTCTTAGTGGATCTACCATTCTGGGGTCTGGAGGACGGTGGCCCTCTTCTCACAGCTCTACTAGGCAGTGCCCCAGTGGAGACTCTGTGTTGGGACTCTGACCTCACATTTCCGTTCTGCACTGCCCTAGCAGGGGTTCTCCATGAGTGCCGCAGCCCTGCGGCAAACTTCTGCCTGAACATCTAGGCATTTCCATATATCCTTTGAAATCTAGATGGAGATTCCCAAATCCTAATTTTTGACTTCTGTGCACTGGCAGGCTCAACACCTCATGGAAGCTGCCAAGGCTTGAGGCTTGCACCCTCTAAAAGCATGACCTAAGTAAGCTCTATGTTGGCCCCTTTCAGCCATGGCTGGAGCAGCTGGGACACAGGGCACCAAGTCCCTAGACTGTAGCAAGAGTACCCTGGGTCCATCCCAGAAAACCACTTTTTCCTCCTAGGCTTCCAGGTCCTTGATGTTCCCTGGAGACATTTTCCCCATTGTCCTGGGGATTAACATTGGGCTCCTTGTTACTTATGTAAATTTCTGCAACTGGCTTCAATTTCTCTTCAGAAAATAAGATTTTCTTTTCTATTGCAAACCCTAAATCATCTCTCTCAAGTTCAAAGTTCCACAGATCTCTAGAGCAGGAGTGAAATGCTGCCAGTCTCTTTGCTGAAAGGGTATAGTTAAATGACAAAATATCACATTTGCTACAGTTCCCAACAAATTCCACATCTTTGTCTAAGACCACCTCAGCCTGGATTCTATTGTCCATACTGCTATCAGCATTTTGGACAAAGCCATTCAGCAAGTCTCTAGGAAGTTCCAAACTTTCCCACATTTTCTTGTCTTATTCTGAGCTCTCCAAACTGTTACAACCTCTGTCTGTTACCCAGTTCCAAAGTTCCTTCCACATTTTTGAGTATCTTTTCAGCAGTGCTCCACTCTACTGGTACCAATTTACTATGCTAGTCTGTTCTCATGCTACCGATAAAGACATACCTGAGACTGGACAATTTACAAAAGAAAGAAGTTTATTGGACTTACAGTTCCACGTGGCTGGGGAGGCCTCACAATTATGGTGGAAGGTGAAAGGCATTTCTCACACAGTGGCAGATAAGAGATGAGAGCTTGTACAGGGAAACTCCCCTTTTTAAAACCATCAGATCTGGCTGGGCACGGTGGCTGACACCTATAGTCCCAGCAGTTTGGGAGGCAGAGGTGGGTGGATCACCTGAGGTCAGGAGTTTGAGACAAGCCTGGCCAACACGGTGAAGTCCCATCTCTACTAAAATACAAAAATTAGCTGGGAGTGATGGCGTGTGCCTGTAATCCCAGCTACTTGGGAGGCTAAGGCAGGAGGAGTCACTTGAACCCGGGAGGCAGAGGTTGGAGTGAGCCAATATTGTGCCACTGCACTCCAGCCTGGCCAACAGAGAGAGATTCCATCTGAAAAAAATAAATAAATAAATAAATAAATAAATAAATAAAATAAAACCATCAGATCTCATGAGACTTATTGACTATCATGAGAACAGCACAGGAAACATCTGCCTCATGAGTCAGTGACCTACCACCAGGTCCCTCCTATAACATGTGGGAATTCAAGATGAGATTTGGGTGGGGACACAGCCAAACTGTATCAGAGCCACTGCACTTGGCTGGGATGCTTTATTATATAAAAATTGTTCTTTTATTTTTAAAAATGTAGGAAAATATGTATTATATTTTTTCTATAATATGTTAATTAAGTTAATTATATTAATGGATTAACAGTAAACATACTTTGAATTTCCAGGATAAACTCAACTTGATAATTAATACGTTATATTTTTCACAGATTGTTGCATTGTTTGCTAATATTTTATGATTTTTGTATCTATGTTAATGAGGGAGATGGGCCTGTAATTTTTTTTATTTTATCCTTTTATGCCTTGGTATCAAGATTATGATTGCTTGTAAGAATAAAGCTGGGAGTTTGAAGTATCTGTTTCTTAGAAGTTTGGTAGAATTCACCTGCATGTCTGTCTGCTTTAGCCTGATGTTTAATTTTTTGAAAGGTTTTAAAATGTTTTAAATGATTTAATTTTACACAATGTCTTTAATGATTATAAATCTATTTAAGTTTTCTTGCTGAGCAATTTTGAAACTACCTTTGCAAAAATTATGACAGGGAGAAATCTGATATGGCTAACTCTGTCTTGCTTTTAATCTCACAAGCTAACTGCCTTTGTTAACTTTGAAACAAAGATGATAACAGTCTCTTCATGAAACTAATACCCTCCTTGCTTATGGACCAAAACCACCTTTGTAAGAATAGTGAAAAGCCACAGCTTTGGATTATGGGAGGGGTCTGAATTCTGCTAATATGTGGGTGTAGTTAAATGATAACAAAGTCATTTATTCCCTAGCCTGCATTTCTATAATCATTTACTGCTCTGGAGTTCACAAGATTTCTCACTTCCCCAGTTGCTCCTATAGATAACATCACTATTGTTAAAACTTAAGATTGGTGTTTTTTAGACCGTGCAGTCTGATGAGCCTGTTGAAGCCCACTTAGCCCCAGAGACAAAGGAGATGACCATTGCACTTGAATTGGCACCCAGGGTTATTTTGGGTGTGTCTTGAGTGTAGCAGCAGTCCATCTTTTTAATCTCACATCAACATATTATGCTAACCTAATCATTATAAAGCCCTTTTCCTGCTCCTTTTCTATTCTGTCCACCATCTGTGGAGAAATCCCCAGGGGCCATAGGTATGCGCTAATAGTGAGACATCAGTGCTAGAGAGGCAGAGTACCTAGGGTCTGGGCCACCTGTTCATACAATTTAACTTTTCTATGACTTGCTTGAGGCTGATCCCAAATTTACCATTTTTATTGCAAAACACATTGCAACTATGCCTTCCTGAGCTTATGATTTGGGGGCTTTGAGAATTGTACCAGCTTATGATGTTCAATGGTCAGGCTCAGTTTCTTCCAGGGTCCAGCAGTGTGCCATAGCTGCTTTTTAAGTGGCAAATAGTCCTCTGCTGTAGGCTGCACGGTCTCACTTCACAACCTTAGGGGTCTGGGCTTCAAGTCTCTGATAAGGGCTCACCAGAGACACAATTGACTGTCCATAATGACCACATTTACCTCTAATATCATTGGATCTGCCAAACCATATGGCCCAAACAGTAGAGTCTCATACTGCAGCCCGAATGTGTTGCAAAGCTCTCTCTTGGACTTCCAAGTTATCTGGAAGTGGGCCAGAGAATTATTCCCCAGTGAAATACATGCCATCTCCCAAACCTGAAGCAAGCATTATATTTCTTGTCAGTGGTAGGTGGCACAAAGTACAATAACTTGTTTTTTACACTAGAGAAAATATCTTGGCATACCCCAGACCATGGAATCCTAAAAACTTGGATGATAGTTGCTAAAAATCAACATGGCAATTCTCTGAAGCTTTGTTAGGGCTTATTTCCCACTCTCTGGTATGAATACATCTTTCCAGCAGGTCCAAAGTGCTTGCCATTTTCTAGTCTACAAGTCCAATTCATGTGATGTCATCAATGTCATGCACTAACCTTGGAATGTCAGGATTCCTGACATTCAGAAGGTCAAGATTCTTTCCGAGTATATTGTAACACAGAAGGAGCATTTCGTTAGCCCAAGGGCAAGATTGTGAATATGCACTGCTATCCACTCCAGGTGAATGGAAAGTTATTTAATTATTTTTCTCAATGGGGATAGATCAACTGTTGCATTTGAAGTACCAGAGGCTATGTTCATCTGTTCTAATAAAGGTATCATCTTTTGCACAGCAGCTACGAACGTGGTTGCCCTGTAGTTAAGTTTACAGTAGTCTGTCATCCACTATGACCCAATCTGGTTTTGCAGGGATTACAGCAATGAATTAAAAGGGACATATGTATCCTTTAAGTCTTTAGAGTAGCACTTACTTGGTATCATTGTCACCTCACAACTTGTATGCAATAGCACTCAAAAGATCTGCGTATTCCCTTACCCCAGTGCACAGCTACTCTGGAAAGTGGCTGGTGGTCACTTAGGGATAAGAATGGAAAGAAATGCTACTTTGATGCAAGGTTCTTCATCAGTGGAACCTGGTTTCTGCTTTTGTAGATGAGCTCTGATTCGAGAAGTATCTCATTTTGGGAATGAAGCAGGGGCTGTGATTTTCCATTGCTTCAGCAGACTCCACCATTCTGTTCACTGGCTCATGATCATTTGTGGTTATGTAAGTGAGGAACAGATCCTTCTTGTTATTTGTGTGTGTGTGTGTGTGTGTGTGTGTGTGTTTGTGTGTGTGTGTGTGTTTAAGGTGGAGCCTCGCTCTATCCCCAGGCTGGAGTGCAATTGTACAATCCTAGCCCACTGCAACCTCCGCCTCCCGGGTTCAAGCGATTCTCCTGCCTCAGCCTCCTGAGTAGCTGGGACTACAGGCATGCGCCACCACACCCAGCTAATTTTTGTATTTTTAGTAGAGATGGGGTTTCACCATGTTGGCCAGGATGGTCTTAATCTCTTAACCTTGTGATTCACCCATCTCGGCCTCCCAAAATGCTGGGATTACAGGCATGTATCACCATGCCCAGCTGTTATTAGTGTTTTTTAAACCTTGTTATTAATAGAACAAGCCTGAAGTTAAACAGTGTCTTATTTTCTCCTAAATCTTAGCTCACTTCAACATTGATTATCTTCATTCAGCTTATATTTCATTCATCTATTTTGTTCAGTATTTTACATCTTTTCATTATTGTTATGTTAACCACACGAATTTGAAGTTATTATTATTCTTTTACACAACTGATGCTTGTTTAGATGTACCCATGTATTTCCTGATTTCTTTGCTTATCATTCCTTTTAACCATACCATGCTTTCCTTTCGGGATTACTTCCCTTCTTCCTAAAGTGCATCCTTTGAAAATTCCTTTTGCAAGATTTTTTTTGGGCAATGACTCATCACTGTTTTTATTTATCTGACAATATTATCACCATTATTTTTTTCATGAACTGTTAAATATTGAGTTACCACATATATGCAGTAAAGTGCACAATGTTTTGTGTACAGCTCAATGAACTGTCTCAATGTGAACACCTCCATTCAGCTCCTTGGCAGCCCCTTGGTACTCGCTTCTGCCATTATCCATACCACTTCTGCCAGAGGGGACCACTCTTCTGATTTTTATTACCAGAGCAGCTTTATCTGTTCTCACATTTTATATAAATCTCATCACATGTTATATAATGTTTTCTTTCTGGCCTTCCTCATTCAACATTATGTCTGAGATTCATCCATGTTGTGTGTAGCAGTGGGATGTTCTCTCTCTCTCTCTTTTTAAAAAATTTTCTGTCCCCTGGACATTTGTCTGTTTCTCATGGGTCACTATTTTAGTCATGCTTGTTAGTGCTTATCTTAACATGTGGTTCCAGTTTCTACACGTGGCCTTGCTAGTCCAGAGAAGAGTTAGGGATCTTTGTTAAATACTGGACTCAGCAACTGCTTCCACATAGAATCTGTCTTCATGACACTGTTCTTCACAATGAATTTATGAACAGTGAACCCCTTTCCAGTTACACACACACACACACACACACACACACACACACACACATATCCATAAAAGCTACTGCCTACCTTATTTTATTCTCGAAGACCTAAGTATAGGTCTTTATATTTACCCCTGCTAAAATTCATCATTTGCTTTCTTTTGGGATCACCTCTTCTTCACAGGGAGAACCTTTGAACCTTGCTTTGAGTTTCAGCCTGGGAAGTCAGAGGAACCAAGAAGTGGAGAGTCAGGCAGTCTGGATTCCAGTTTCAGCAATGTGACAGAGAGTGAATTACTTGACTGCACTCAGCCTCATCCCTTTTATTTGTAAAATGTAAACTCTGAGGGATCTGTCTTGTTAATCCCAATATCATCAGTATTGGACATAGTGTCTGATACATAGTAGGTGCTCAATACATGTTTGTTGACAATATGAATGAATGAAGGTGATAATTCAGGGATTGCAGGGACATTGTGAGGTTTAGATAAAATATAGGTCAATTGCAGTCGGAGTCTAGGGCATGGGAAATGCTCAACCAAAGGCAGATATGCTTATCCAAAAAGGACTGCCAAGCCAGGTTGTCCTGTAGCTTTCTATACTTTCCAAGTTGAGAAAGAGTATAAACCAACATTTTTGGGTCCTGATGGTTTACCAGGCTATGCAATCTCACTCTGCCCAGGGTACATCTTGAATGTCTAGCACCACAGTATCCAATATGGCAGCCACTTTCTACATGTGTCTATTTTAAATTTCAATTAGTTACAAGAAATGCAATTAAAAATTCAGTTACTCAGTCACAATAGCCATACTTCAAGTGCTTAGTAGCCTCTTGTGGCTAGTGGCTAGCATGTTGGAAAGACAAATTTCGAACATTTCTATAACTGCAGAAAGTTCTGTTGGATAGTACTGACCTGGGGTCGGCAGTGGCAGTGGCAGAAAGCAGTATGGTGGTGTGGTGTGGATTTATGGGGTGGGATTATCAATCAGGAGGCTGAAATACAACTGTGACATGACAAGCTCAGAACATCAGAAGATGGAGAGGAAAGACAACTTCTCGGGGCATTTTGAAGAAAGAATAAATGGAATTTTGTAGCAAAGTGATGCGGTAGATAGTACACAGGCTCTGGAGGTAGGTGGGGTTGAAATTCTGGCTCCATAGCTTACCAGGCAGGGTGACCAGCAACTTCACCCCTCCAAACCCTGTTTCTCATCTGTAAAATGGGAGTAATAGTTACTACTCAGAGGGTGGTTGAGATCATTAAGTTAGAATGGTTGATTAAGCAGAGTGTGTTTAGCACAGGGATAGACATGAGGAAGGCAGATGGCAGTTGTATCATTACTGAGGCTCTGGCTGATGTGTTTTGGTGAAATGATATTGACTGATAAGAGCACCTTCCATTCTACATTTCCTTTCAGGATTCCCTTCCCTTCCTCTGGGAACTCTAGTTCCCTCCTTCTCCAGAGGACCCAGTGTCATAGATCTCTATATGGGCCTTCCTAGCAAGGCCTCCCACATTTGACTCTTTTCTTGTCAATATAAGGCCTTCACTGCACATTCTGAACATGAACCCCAGAATTTAAAGTATGATTAAAAAAAATAAAACCTTACCTGTCTTGAGCTCCACTCTCAAATCTGCAAGATGACTTATGATAATGGAACCGAACCTTAGGCTGGAAGAGACCAAAATGGTATATAATGCCCCCTTCCTTAATCCAGTGCTTGAAGTTGTTTCGCAATAAGGTAGATTATCTATCGTAATTCATATAACAACTTCTGTATTTGAAGGCCTTTTGCATGCTAGGACTGTGAAGCCAACTTCACATGACTTGTCATATGAGCTGTATGTTGTCCCCTTTTCACAGAGGGGCAAATTGGGGTCCAGTGAAGTGAAGATGGTCTCTTATTAACACCTCTATAAAATATTAAAGACTCATTCAATCACAAGCAAGATGGCTGAGTAAAAGCCTCCACCCTTTGTCCTCCCTGCAAAAATACCAAATGAACAATTATTCACACAAAAAGTACTTTTGTAAGAACCAAAAATCAGATAAGTGATCACAGTACCTGGTTTTGACATCATTTTAAGGAAAAAGGTACTGAAGAGGGTAGAAAATGTAGTCTTAAATCACCTGTACCATCCTTCCCTCTTCCCCCAGCAGTGGCTGTGTGGCATGGAGAGATAATCTATGTGGTTGGGGGAGGGAGAGTGCAGTGATTGTGGGACTTTGCATTGGAACTCAGTGCTGTCCTGTTGCAGAAAGCAACACTGAGCAGAACTCAGCCAGTGCCCATGGAGGGAATATTTAGATAAACCTTAGAGAGAGGGGAATTACCCATCCCAGTGGTTGGAATCTGAGTTCTGTCAAGCCTAGCCACCACGGGCTAAAATGCACTGTAGTCCTAAATGAACTTGAAGGGCAGTGTAGGTCATGGGGACTACCATTCCCAGGCAAGTCCTGGCACTGTGCTAGTGTTGGAACCACTGGACTTGGAGGGCACGTAACCTACTGAGACACCAGCTGAGTATCTCAAGCTGACACAAGGGAGGGCTTGTGTCACCCCACCTTCCAAACCCAGGCAGTGCAGCTTGTAGCTCCAGGAAGAACTCCTTCCTTCTGCTTTGGGAGAGGAGAGGAAAGAGTAGAGGACTTTGTCTTGTAACTTGGATACCAGCTCAGCCACAGTTGTATGGGCACTAGGCAGTTTTGAGGCCCCCATTCCATGTTCTAGCTCCTAGAAGACATTTCTAGACACACTCTGGGCCAGAACGAAGTCCACTGTCTTGAAGGGAAGGACTCAGTCCTGGCAGGATTTATCACCTACTGACTAAAGAGCTCTTGGTCCCTGAATAATCAGCAGTGGTAGTCAGGCAGTACTTGCCATGGGCCTTGGGTGACACTCAGAGATATGCTGGCTTCAGGTGTGACCTAGTACATTCCTAGCTGAGTGGATACAGGGAGACTTTTTCTGCTTCAGAAAAGAAAAGGGAAGAGTAAAGGGGATTTTGTCTTGCAGCTTAGATACTAGCTCTGCCATAGTAGGGGTAGGGCAACAAGCAGGCTTTGGCTGATTCCAGACCGTGGCTCTTGCATGGCATTTCTGGACCTGTCCTGGACCAGAGGGAAGCCCATTGCCCTGAAGAGAGAGTCCCAAGCCTGACAGCATTTACCACAGCTGAGTGAAGAGACTTTGGGTCTTGAGTGAACATTGGCATAGCCAGGCAGTACTCTTCATGTGCCTGGGGCAGTGGTAGCCACAGGGAGAGAATCCTCTGCTTATGGAAAGGGGAGACAAGAGTAGGAAGGACTTTGTAATGGTATTGCCTAGGTTTTCTTCTAGGGTTTTTATGGTGTCAGGTCTTATGTTTAAATCTTTAATTCATCTGGAGTTAATTTTTGTATAAAGTGTCAGGAAGGGACCCAGTTTCAACTTTCTGGATATGGCTATCTAGTTTTCCCAACACTATTTATTAAATAGGGAATCCTTTCCCCATTGCTTGTTTTTGTCAGGTTTGTCAAAGATTAGATTGTTGTAGATGTGTGGCATTACTTCTGAGGCCTCTGTTCTGTTCCATTGGTCTATATCTCTATTTTTGTACCAGTACCATGCTGTTTTGATTACTGTAGACTTGTAGTGTAGTTTGAAGTCAGGAAGTGTGATGCCTCCAGCTTAGTTTCTTTTTTTTTTTTTTTTTTTTTTTTTTTTTTTTTTTTTTTTTGTTTTGTTTTGTTTTGTTTTTGCTTAGAATTGTCTTGGCTATGCTGGTTCTCTTTTGGTTTCATACGAAGTTCAAGATGTTTCTTTCCAATTCTGTGAAGAAAGCCAATGCTAACTTGATGGGGATAGCATTGAGTCTATAAATTACTTTGGGCAGTATGGCCATTTGCACAATATTGATTCTTCCTAACCATGAGCATGGAATGTTTTTCCATGTGTTTGTGTCCTCCCTTATTTCCTTGAGCAGTGGTTTTTATTTCTCCTTGAAGAGAACTTGTTAGTTGTATTCCTAGGTATTTTATTCTCTTTGTAGCAATTGTGAATGGGAGTTCACTCATGATTTGACTCTCTGTTTGTCTGTTATTGGTGTATAGCAATGCTTGTGATTTTTGCATGTTGATTTTGTATCCCAAGACTTTTCTGAAGTTGCTTATCAGCTTAAGGAGATTTTGGGCTGAGACTGAGGGGTTTTCTAAATACACAACCACGTCATCTGCAAATAGAGACAATTTGACTTCCTCCTTTCCTAAATGAATACCATTTATTTCTTTTTCTTGCCTGATTGCCCTGGCCAGAACTTCCAATACTATGTTGAATAGGAGTGCTGAGAAAGGGCATCCTGCTCTTGTGCCTGTTTTCAAAGGGAATGCTTCCAGGTTTTGCCCATTCAGTATGTTACTGGCTGTGGGTTTGTTATAAATAGCTTCTATTACTTTGAGATATGTTCCATCAGTACCTAGTTTATTGAGAGTTTTTAGTGTAAAGGGCTGTTGAATTTTGTCAAAGGCCTTCTCTGTACCTATTGAGATGATCATGTGGATTTTGTCTTTGATTCTGTTTATGTTATGGATTGCATTTATAGATTTGCATATGGTGAACCAGCCTTGCATCCCCGGGATGAAGCCTACTTGATCGTGATAGATAAGATTTCCGATGTGCTGTTGGATTTGGTTTGCCAGTATTGTATTGAAGATTTTTTTTTTTTTTTTTTTTTGAGGTGGAGTTTCACTCTTGTTACCCAGACTGGAGTGCAATGGCGCGATCTTGGCTCACCGCAACCTCTGCCTCCTGGGTTCTGGCAATTCTCCTGCCTCAGCCTCCTGAGTAGCTGGGATTACAGGCACGTGCCACCATGCCCAGCTAATTTTTTGTATTTTTAGTAGAGGCGGGGTTTCACCATGTTGGCCAGGATGGTCTCGATCTCCTGACCTTGTGATCCACCCGCCTCAGCCTCCCAAAGTGCTGGGATTACAGGCTTGAGCCACCGCGCCCAGCTTGTATTGAAGATTTTTGCATCAATGTTCATCATGGATATTGGCCTGAAATTTTCATTTTTAGTTGTGTCTCTGCCATGTTCTGGTATCAGGATGATGTTGGTCTCATAGAATGAGTTAGGGTGGATTTCCTGTTTTTGTATTGTTCGGAATAGTTTCAGAAGGAATGGTGCCAGCTCCTCATTGTATGTCTGGTAGAATTTGGCTGTGAACCTGTCTGGTCCTGGACTTTTTTTTGGTTGGTAGGCTATTAATTTCTGCCTCAACTTTAGACCTTGTTATTGGTCTATTCAGGGATTCCACTTCTTCGTGGTTTAGTCTTGGGAGGGTGTAAGTGTCTAGGAATTTATCCGTTTCTTCTTGATTTACTTGTTTATGTGCATAGAGGTGTTTGTAGTAATCTCTGATGCTAGTTTGTATTTCTGTGGAATCAGTGGTGATATTCTCTTTATCATTTTATTGTATTTATTTGATTCTTCTCTCTCTTCTTTTTTATTAGTATGGGTAGCAGTCTATTTTGTTGATCTTTTTTTAAAAAAACCAGCTCCTGGATTTACTGATTTTTTGAAGGGTTTTTTTTTTTTTGTCTCAATCTCCTTTAGTTCTGCTCTGATCTTAGTTATTTCCTGTCTTCTGCCAGCTTTTGAGTTTGTTTGATCTTGCTCCTGTAGTTCTTTTAATTGTGATGTTAGGGGTTGATTTTTAGATCTTTCCTATTTTCTTACGTGGGCATTTAGTGCTATAAATTTCCCTTTACACACTGCTTTAAATATGTCACAGAGATCCTGGTACACTGTGTCTTTGTTCTCATTGGTTTCGAAGAACATCTTTATTTCTCTTTTCATTATTTATTCAGTGATCATCAGGAGCAGGTTGTTCAGTTTCCATGTAGTTGTGCGGTTTTGAGTTAGTTTCTTAATCCTGAGTTCTAATTTTATTGCACTGTGGTTTGAGAGACTGTTTGTTATGATTTCCATTCTTTTGCATTTGCTGAGGAGTGATTTACTTCCAATTATGTGGTCAATTTTATAGTAAGTGCAATGTCGTGCTGAGAAGAATGTCTATTCTGTGGATTTGGTGTGGAGAGTTCTGTAGATATCTATTAGGTCCTCTTGGTCTAGACCTGAGTTTGAGTTTTGTATTTTCTTGTTAATTTTCTGTCTCATTGATCTACCTAATATTGGCAGTGAGTGTTAAAGCCTCCCACTATTATTGTGTAGGAGTCTAAGTCTCTTTGCAGGTCATGAAGAACTTGCTTTATGTATCTGGGTGCTCCTGTTTTGGGTGCATATGTATTTAGGATTGTTAGCTCTTCTTGTTGCCTTGATCCTTTTACCATTATGTAATGCCCTTCTTTGTCTCTTTTGATCCTTGTTGGTTTAAAGTCTATTTTGTCAGAGACTAGGATTGTAACTTCTCCTTTTTTTTTTTTTCTCTCCATTTGCTTGGTAAATCTTCCTCCATCCCTTTATTTTGAGCCTATGTGTATCCTTGCATGTGAGATGGGTTTCCTGATACAGCACACCGATGGGTTTTGAGTTTTTATCCAATTTGCCAGTTTGTGTCTTTTGATTGGGTCATTTAGCGCATTTACATTTAAGGTTAATATTGTTATGTGTGAATTTAATACTGCCATTTTGATGCTAGCTGGTTGTTTTGCCCATTGGTTAATGCAGTTTCTTCATTGTGTCGATGCTTTTTGCCATTTGGTACATTTTTGGAGTGGCTGGTACTGGTTGTTCCTTTTTGTGTTTAGTATTTCTTTCAGGAACTCTTGTAAGACAGGCCTGTTGGTGATGAAATCTCTGAGCAATTGCTTGTTCATAAAGGATTTTATTTCTCCTTCACTTATGAAGCTTAGTTTGGCTGGATATGAAATTCTACATTGAAAGTTCTTTTCTTTAAGGATGTTGAATATTGGACCTCACTCTCTTCTGGCTTGTAGGGTTTCTGCTGAGAGATCCTCTGTGAGTCTGATGGGCTTCCCTTTGTGGGTAACCCGACCTTTCTCTCTGGCTGCCTTGAGCGTGTTTTCTTTAATTTCAGCCCTGGTGAATCTGATGATTATGTGCCTTGGGGTTGCTCTTCTTGAGGAATATCTTTGTGGTGTTCTCTGTATTTCCTGAGTTTGAATGTTGGCCTGCCTTGCTAGGTTAGGGAAGTTCTGGAAAATATCCTGAAGAGTGTTTTCGAACTTGCTTTCATTCTCCCTGTCACATTCAGGTACACCAATTAAATGTAGATTTGGTCTTTTCACATAATCCCATATTTCTTGGGGGGTTTGTTCATTTCTTTTCACTCTTTTTTCTCTTAATCTTGCCTGTTTGCTTAATTTCATTGAGTTGACCTTCATTTTTTGATATTCTTTCTTCTGCTTGATCAATTCAGCTATTGAAACTTGTGTCTGCTTCATGAAGTTCTTGTGCTGTGTTTTTCAGCTCCATCAAGCCATTTATATTCTTCTCTAGGCTGGTTTTTCTGGTTAACATTTTGTCTAACGTTTTTTTCAAGGTTCTTAGTTTCCTTGCATTGGGTTAGAACATGCTCCTTTAGTTCGGAGAAGTTTGTTATTACCCACCTTCTGAAGCCTGCTTCTGTCAATTTGTCAAACTCATTCTCTATCCAGTTTTGTTCCCTTGCTGGTGAGGAGTTGTGATCCCTTGGACGAGAAGGGGCGTTCTGGTTTTTGGTGATTTCAGCCTTTTTGAGCTGGTTTCTTCCCATCTTCATGGATTTCACTAACTTTGGTCTTTGAAGTTGGTGATTTTTGGATGGGTTCTCTGAGTCAACATTCTTTCTGTTGATGTTGAAGCTGTTTCTTTCTGTTTTTTAGTTTTCCTTCTAACAATCAGGCCCCTCTGCTGCAGGTCTGCTGGAGGTCGACTCCAGACCTTGCATACCTGGGAATTACCTGTGGAGACTGAAGAACAGCAAAGACTGCTGTTCTTTCTCTTTTCCTTTCTCTGGTAGCCTTGTCCCAGAAGGGTACTGCCAGATGTCATCAAGAGCTCTCTTCTGTGAGGTGTCTATTAGGATAAACAGGGGTCAGGGAGCCACTTGAGCAGTCTGTCTGTCCGTTATCAGAGCTCAGGTGCTGCTGTGATGGGAGCTCCGTTGGTCCTTTCAGAGGTGCTGGGCAGGGATGTTTAAGTCTGCTGAAGCAAGACCTACACTGCCCCTTTTCCCCTGGTGGTCTGTCCCAGGAAGGTGGGGCCTTTATTTATAAGTCCCTCAGAGGCTGCTGCCTTTTTTCAGAGATGCTCTGCCCAGCAAGAAGGGAGTTTAGTCACAGTCTGCCTATAGAGGCTTCACTGAACTGCTGTGGGCTCCACCTGGTTGCTATGTAAACTTCCCAGTGACTTTGTTTACACAGGCAAGTGTCAGGGGAATGAACAATTTTGTCTTGCTAGCATTTCAGGTGCCACTGGGGCATGGAAAGAAATTTGCTGTGGCTGCCACAGCCACCCAGTTTTGTGCTGGAAACCCGGGTGTTGATGTTGTAGGCACCAGAGGGAATCTGTGAAGACTGTGGGAAAAGTGCAGTATCTGAGCCAGAGTACTGGAGTGTTTGGAAAAGTCCCTAATGGCTTCCCTTGGCTCAGAGGGGGAGTTCTCCAGCCGCTTGCCCTTCCTGGGTGAGGCAATGCCCTACCCTGCTTAGGTTTGCCCTCCTTGGGTTACTCCCACCATCTAACCAGTCCTAATGAGATGAACCTGTTATCTTGGTTGGAAATGGGAAGATCACTTTCCTTCTGGATTGCTCTTGCTGGGAACTGTGGACTGGAGCTCTTTCTATTTGGTCATCTTGGTGGAAGACTCAAAAATGAGTAGCATTTCTATATGTCAACACCAAACAAGGTGAAAAAGAAATTAAGAAAGTAATCCCATTCACAATACCTACAAATACTTTAAAATTAGGAATTTTAATCAAAGAAGTGAAAGATCTCTGCAATAAAAACTATAAAATGTTGATTGAAGAAATTGAGGAGGACACAAAAAATGGAAATATTCCATGTTCATGGATTGGGAGAGTCAACATTGTTAAAATATCCACACTATCCAAAGCAATCTGCAGATTCAATGCAATCCTTATCAAACTACCAATAACAATGTCCACAGAAATAGAAAAAATCATCTTAAAATTTATATAGAATCCCAAAAAACCCAGAATAGCCAAAACTAGTTTGAGCAAAAAGAAAAAAACTGTAGAAATCATATTACCTGACTTCAAATTATACTACAGAGCTGTAGTAACCAAAACAGCATGGTATTGGCAGAAAGATAGACACATAGACGAATGGAACAGAATAGATAGCCCAGAAACAAATCCATACATCTCCAATTGACTCATTTTCAACAAAGTTGCTGAGAACATACACTGGGGAAAGGACAGTGTCTTCAGCAAACAGTGCTGGGAAAACCAGATAGCCATATACAAAAGACCAAAACTAGACCTCTAGTACCATATACAAAAATCAAATAAAAATATACAAAAGACTTGAATATAAGACCTGAAACTATGACATCCTAGAGGGAAAACACTAGGGAAACTCCAGCATATTGAACTGGGCAAAGATTGCTTGTATAATATACCACAGTCATAAGCAACCAAAGCAAAAATGGACAAATGAGATGACTTCAAGTTAAAAAGCTTCTGCACAGCAAAGGAAACAAGTGAAGAGGCCACTCACAGAATTGAAGAAAATATTTGTGAACTACCCATCTAACAATGGATTGATAACCAAAATATATAAGGAGCTTGACCAGCACTATAGGACAAAATATAATAATTCAATTAAAAATAGGTAAAACATCCATATAGACATTTCTCAAGGCATAAAAATGGCAAACAGGTATATGTAAAGGTGCTCAACATCACTGATCATCAGAGAAATGCAAGTCAAAACTACAATGAGATATCACCTTACCTCAGTTAAAATGGCCTTTATCCAAAAGATAGGCAGTAACAATTGTGGTGAAAAGGAACCCTCATAAACTGATGGTGGGAATGTAAATTAGTACAACCATTATGGAGACAGTCTGGAGATTCCTTAAAAAAATAAAAATAGAGCTATCATATGATCCAGTAATTCCACTGCTAGGTATATGCCCAAAAGAA
This sequence comes from Saimiri boliviensis, assembly GCF_048565385.1. Classification (NCBI taxonomy): domain Eukaryota; kingdom Metazoa; phylum Chordata; class Mammalia; order Primates; family Cebidae; genus Saimiri; species Saimiri boliviensis. The sequence continues at coordinate 49,197,026 of NC_133457.1, forward strand.
GAGAAATCAGTGTATCAAACAGATAGCTGCATTCCCATTTTGTTGCAGCACTGTTTACAATAGCCAAGATTTAGAGGCAACCTAAGCGTCCATCAGCAGATTAATGAGTGAAGAAAATGAGGTACATGTACACAATGGAGTACTATTCAGCCTTAAAGAAGAATGAGATCCTGTCATTTGTAACAACATGGATGGAACTAAGGTCATTATGTTAAGTGATACAAACCAGGCAAAGAAAGACAAACTTTGCATGTTCTCACTCATTTGTGGGTGTTAAAAATTAAAACAATTGGACGCGTGGAAATAGAGAGTCAAAGGATGGTTACAAGAGGTTGAGAAGGCTAGTGGGAAAGGTAATGGGGATGGTTAATGAGTGCAAAAATATAGCTAGAATGAGTAAGATCTAGTATTTAATAGCACAACAGGGTGACTACAGTCAACAATCATTTATTGGACATGTAAAAATAACTAAAAAAGTTAGATTGTAACCCAAAGGACAAATGCCTGAGGTGACAAATACCCTGTTTACTCTGATGTGATTATTACATACTGTATGTCTACATCAAAATATCTCATGTAACCCATGAGATACACATATACACATATACCTGTAGTATGTACCCACAAAACAACAATGACAAAAAGATTTCTTCAACTTGATTATTCATTCTCTCATCTGTCTTTTCTGCTGCTCTCTGTCTGTTTCCCTAGGATTATCAACTAGTCATGCATCAGCATGCTTCACAGGAAGTTTGGGAAGGGGCATGTTGGAAAAATTCTTTGCTCATAAGGCAGCCAGGCCAAGGGTGCAGGCCGTGAAACACAGAAAGGGGCACCTCAGTTCCTGGGGTCTGTAAGAAGGTGGAAAAGAGAGCACGGAGTTGTCCTGGTCTGGGGGTCATCTGTGGAACTGTGTCATCCCCTGAGGTCTCAGACCTAAAGGAGTAAGTGAAGCTCCCAGTATAGGAAGTGGAGTTGTTGCAGGAGCTGGCCATAGGTCATGTGCAAAGCTGGTTTTCTACCACCTTAACCCCAAATCCTGTTGGACTTCCACCACGTGCCAGGCTCTTTACACTCTTGATGTCTTTGATTCCCCTCAACAACTGTGAGTTGAGAAAATGTTCTCCAACTTTATAGACATTAAAACCCAAGGTAAGATAAGTGAAATGATTTTCAGATAAGTAGTAGAGCTTTGTTTTGAACCCAGGAGTCCCAGGTGAGGCTCTCCTCTCCTGTTATTGAGTGAAACTCTAATAATATTCTTTTTAATAGTCAGTGTTACTCTAATTTGCTCTTTTGTAACTTTCAGGAAGTTACCTGCAATTATTCTGTTTTTTAGTTTCTTTGAATATTTGATTGAACCAAATTTAAAATTTGCCAGCAGGTGGCGACAGAAAACCACTAACTCAGGATACCAATATTCGTGCTTTCCAGAGGAGGAATGGGGCTTGTCACTGTGTCCTTCGCAGGTTGAATGTCTGGCTTCATTTTGTCACAATGAAAAAATGCAGGCTACTAGGCTACTAGGCCCTCCACCTCAGGACAAAGCCCCTACACCCTAGCCCCGTCAAACTTCCTGCCACTAATCTTCTCAGGTGGCTTAATGCCCCTCTCCTCTCCACACTCTCCCACACATCCATTCCTTTGTCCCTTCTGGCCCCTGTGCCTGGACAACCCCTTATCCCCTCCCCCATCTGGCTATTCTTTCTCATCCTTGGACTCAGCTAAAAGGTCACCTATGAGGAGCCCACCCTGCTACTGCCCCCTTGCCAGGCTCAGTGGGGCCCTTTCTCTGTGTGTGTCCCTGTTAGAACACTGGTGACCCTGGGGCCCTACTCTTTTTTGCTTGACTGGCTTCTTAGTAGACAGTCAGTCCCCTTCAGGGCAGGGACTGTGTCCTATATGTGTGTATGGCTAGCCATTTATCCCAGCCCTATTGATTGAATAGGGAATCCTTTTTCCATTGCTTTTGTTAGGTTGGTGGATGATCAGATGACTGTAGGTAAACAGGTTTATTTCTGGGTTCTCTATTCTGTTCCACTGGTCTATGTGTTTGTTCTTGTACCAGTAACATGTTGTTTTGGTTACTGTAGCCCTTTAGTAACAAAGCCCTCCAGCTTTGTTCTTTTTGCTTAGGATTGGCTTGGCTATTCCGGCTCCTTTTTGGTTCTATCTGAATTTTAAAATAGTTTTCTCTAGTTCTGTGAATAATGTCAATGGTAGCTTAATGAGAATAGCATTGCATCTATAAATTGCTTTGGGCAGCATGGCCATTGTAATGATATTAATTCTTCCTATTCATGAGCGTGAAATGTTTTTTCATTTGTGTCACCTCTGATTTCTTCGAGCAGTGGTTTGTAGTTCTTCTTGTATAGCTCTTTCACCTCCCTTGTTAGCTGTATTTCTAGGTACTTCATTCTTTTTGTGGCAGTTGTGAATGGGAGTTCGTTCATGACTTGATTCTTGGCTTGACGTCTGTTGGTGTATAGGAATTCTAGTGATTTTTACACACTGATTTTGTATCCTGCGACTTTGCTGAAGTTGCTTATCAGCTTAAGAAGCTTTTGGGTGAGATGATGGGGTTTCCTAGATATAGGATCATGTCATCTGCAAACAGGGATAGCTTGACTTTATGTCTTCCTATTTGAATGTACATTTCTTTCTTTCTCTTGCCTGATTGCTGTGCCCAGAACTTCCAATATTGTGTTACATAGGAATGGTGAAAGTGGGCATCCTTGTCTTGTGCTAGTTTTCAAGTGGAGTGCTTCCAGCATTAGCCCATTCAGTATGATGTTGGCTGTAGGTTTGTCATAGAAAGGTATTATTATTTTGAGGTATACTCCTTCAATACTAATTTATTGAGAGTTTTTAACAGGAAGAGATGTTGAGTTTTATCGAAGAGGCTTGGTAATTTATAAAGAAAAGCAGTCTAATTGGCTCACAGTTCTGCGGGCCGTACAGAAAGCATGGCACTGACATCTGCTTCTGAGAAGGCCTCAGGAAGCTTGCAATCATGGTGGAAGGCAAAAGGGGAGCAGGAGCAAGAGAGCAGGAGGTGCCACAAACTTTTAAACAACCAGATCTTGCATGAACCCACTCATCACCAAGGGAATGGTGCCAAGCCATTCATGAGTGATGTGCCCTCATGATCCAGACACCTCCACTAGACCTCACCTCCAGCACTGGGGATTATATTTCAACATGAGATTTGGAGAGGCACAGATATTCAAACAATACCACTATCCATCTCGGTGTTCCTAGTGCCAGGCACAGAAGAAAATTTTGAGAGAATGAACAAACAAAGGAGTGTTTACTGAGAAGGCTAGTGACCTGGTCCTGGGAAATCTCATCCAAGGGTCTCTGTGGAGCCCCAAAGTCCAGAGTCTTTTGTAGACATGGTGGTCATTATTGCGGGGACGGTGGCTCTCCTTCACTTGCGGGGTAGGGTATTTGTGTTTTCTGTTTGGGGTGTTTCTTGCTTTATCTTAACAATCTTTTTGAATCTTTTTACTTCCAGGGAAGGACGCACTTTCTTAAGATGTAAAAAAGAGTAATTTAAATAAGTGGAAGGAAAATGCATTTTAATTACATTATTATACTAATTTATGTCTTCTTCCCCCCTTGAAAAAGTACTTTTTCACAGTGTGGAAGCACATTAGGGCTGAGAACCTAGACTAATTGTTTTAGAGGCTGCTGAGAGACAATGTGCTTTGTTTTTACGGCTCTCAAAGCAGGTGGGTAAACAGGCCTATTTTATCAAGGCCAGGTTGAGTTTCATGACTCAGAAACCACAGCTGCAGTGTCTGTTCACATAGCCTTGTGCTTGGCCCATGGTAGATGCTCAGAAAGAATTTTGTCGGTAGATACATGAATGAATAATATGGAGAGGTAGGGCTAGCTACAAGGTCGAGAATGATTCAAGACGTCTGGGTCTCTTCCACAACAAAGTCCTTCTAGGTCTGGTTGTAGGGGGAAGAGAAAATGTCCAGCTATTTGTTGGACTCTTCTGTGTTGCCAGGTACAGGGCAGCTACGGGACACATGATTTCTCACTTAAGTTTCACCCTGTGAGGTAAGCCCAGTTTACAGATCAGCAAGTCAAGGTGCAGGGGGATTAAATAACCTGCCCAAGATCTCAGTGTCACAGAGGGGCAGAGTCAGTGTGAGGACTGGTCGTGTCAGATTCCAGCATTCAGACTCCTTCTTCCTCCTGAGTCGGGCTCTTTTAAACAATAACTGCCACATATTGAAGATTTATTGTCTTAGTCCATTTGAGCTGCTATAACAAAATTCTATAGACTAGCAAGCTTATAAATAACAAAAGTTTAGGCCAGGCATGGTGCCTTATTCCTGTAATCTCAGCACTTTGTGAGGCTGAGATGGGAGGATAACTTGAAGCCAGGTGTACAAGACCAGCTTGGGCAACAAAGCAAGACCCTATCTCTACAAAAACTAAAAATAAAAAATAAAAATCACTGAAATGTATTTCTTGCAGATTTGGAGGCTGAGAAGCCCAAGGTCAAGGCACTGGCAAACTTGATATTCGGCGAGGGCCTGTTTCTTGGTTTATAGATGGTGCCTTTTTGCTGTGAGTTCTCATAGTGGATAGGTATGGGCAGCTCTTTGGGGCCTCTTTTATAGGGACACTAATCCCATTCATAAGGCTTCACTCTTATGACTTAATCACTTCCAAAGGCCCCATCTCCATCACCTTGGGGTTTAGGTTTAACAGGTGAATTTTGGGGAACACAAAAAGTCAGACACAGCACTTACTATGTGCAGTCACTAAGCTAGGCCTCTGCTCTAGATTGTCCTAGTATCTAGCACATAGTATCAGGTAAATGGCAGTAATTACTGTGAAGAATCCTCACGAAGTTCTTTTGAAAAAAGTATTGTTATTTCCACTGTGTAAGTCAGTGCTTGCTACACTTCAACAAAACACAGATTCTGATTCTGTAGTTCCGGGGTGTGGCCCAAGATTCTGCATATCTAGCAGCTTGATCTTGTTGGTCAGGGGCATGCTTTGAGTGACGAGACTGTAGACAGTAGAGCTGGAGGCCAGATGAAGAAACTGACTTGCCATGCACACCAGCTTTCAGGCCTGTGTGCGTCTGTGCTAAAGCTCAGCTTCCTTCCCTCACATTCTCCTGCCTCCTAGTCTCTGAGTCTGGTTTCGCGATCCTGAAAGCAGACTTCCTGCAAGGCTGTGCTCGCCACATGTGGTCAAGACACGGTACTGGGACCTCCCAGGGGCCACCTCATGGTGCTCAGGAGCAAGTACACCCCGAATGAGAACCACTGCTCCAGGCCAGATCAATCCATCCACTGAACTCATTTTTGTTTTTGCCTGGATGTTGTCTTCCATTATGTCACCTTTTTTTTTTTTTTTTTTTAAATTAGTGGCTTCATTGAAATATACAATTCACCCATTTAAAGTGTACAAGTCAGTGGTTTTTAGCATGTTCACGGAAGTATGCAACCATCATCGCAATAAATTTTGCAACAGTCTAATCATTTCCCAAAGAAACACTGTACTCTGTAGCTATGTCGTTTTCCAATCTCTCTAGCCCTAGGCAAGCACTATTCTGCTTTCTATTTTTATAGATTTACCTATTCTGAACATTTCATATAAGTGAAATCATAAGTGGTCTTTTGTGACTGGCTTCTTTTACTTTGCATAATGTTTTGAAGATTCACTTATGTTGTAGCATGAGTATTTCATTGTTTTTTATGAGCAAATACATTTCCATCCGATGAATATACCACCTTTATCCACTCATCACCTGATGGACATTTGGATTGTTCCCACTTTTTAGCTATTATGAATAATGTCCTGAACATATGCATTCAAGCTTTTTTGTGGACATGTATGTTTTTATTTCTTTTGGATATAATATACCTAGAAGGGGAATTTTTGAATCAACTAACCCTATTTTTAACTTTTGACACACTGCCACACCGTTTTCCAGAGTGGCTGTTTTTATGTTCGTAGTAGCAATAAATGAGGAATCTGATTTTCCACATTGTTTCCAACATTTGTTATTATCTGACATTTTTATTACAATTATCCTAGTGGATGTGAAGTGGATAATATCAGTTGCTGTGAGTTGAATGCATGTGTCTCTCCAAAATTTATATATTGGAACATAAACCCCAAGATGATGGTATTAGGAGGTGGGGCACTTGGGGGAAGTGATTAAGTCATGAGGGCTCTGTCCTCATGAATGGAATTAATGCCCTTATAAAGACTTAAGGGGGCCAGGCGAGGTGGCTCACGCCTGTAATCCCAGCACTTTGGGAGGCTGAGGTGGGTGGATCAATGAGGTCGGGAGTTCGAGATCAGCCTGACCAACATGGAGAAACCCCATCCCTACTAAAAAAAAATCCCCAAAGCCCCCCAAAAACCACAAAATTATTTGGGTGTGGTGGCGCATGTCTATAATCCCAGCTACTCAGGAGGCTGAAACAAGAGAATCGCTTGAACCTGGGAGGTGGATGTTGTGGTAAGCCGAGTTCGTACCACTGCACTCCAGCCTGGGCAAAAAGAGCGAAACTTTGTCTCAGAGGAAAAAAAACCGACTTCAGGGAATGGCCTAGGCCTTTCATTCCTTCTGCCATCTGAGAACACAGTGTCCACCTGTCTGCCATGAGGCAGTACAGTGACAAGGTGTCATCTTTGGAGCAAAGAGCAAGCCCTTACCAGACACAGAATCTGCTATACCCTGAATTTTGGATATCTCAGTCTTCAGAATTGTGAGAGATAAATTTCTGTTCTTTATAAATTATTCAGTCTCAGGCATTCTGTGATAGCAGCACGAAATGAACTAAGACACCCCACCCCCTAATACAATCACTTTGGTGGTTAGCATTTCAAAATAGGTATTTTGTAGAACACAAATATCAGACTGTAACATACACTAATATCATCACTTTCTGCTCTGTAGGGCAAGGAAGGGGGCCTTGCAGGGCATCTGAGTAGGATGAGGAAGAGCTGTTTCTGAGTAAACTCAAGCTAGGCAGACAAAGCAATTGTAAATTGCTAGGTGACCTCAATAATCGTAAATTTGAATGATATGATATGATCACACGTAATGAATGGGCATGAAAAGCATTTCCCAGGGTTGGGGGTCACCAGTATGGAAGCAGACACAGAATGTAGAAACGGGCAATTGGGAAAGCCCTATGAATCAGCCCCAGCAAGCTTAACTTGCACCTTTCCAGCACAGGCACTCCCAGCCTGGACTGGACCGGTTTGCATTTACTATTTGGGTAGGGCATGGTTTCAAACCGTGAATCAAGATCCTCGCGCAGTGGCTAAGAGCATTAAAACTGGATTCATGTTGCTTGGCTTCAAATCCCTACTCTACCAGCCATAGCACTTAGAGGGAGTCACTTAGCATTTCTAAGTTCTGGGGCAGGCATCCCCAGACTTTTTATACAGGGGGCCAGTTCACTGTCCCTCAGACCGTTGGAGGGCCACCACATACTGTGCTCCTCTCACTGACCACCAATGAAAGAGGTGCCCCTTCCTGAAGTGTGGCGGGGGGCCGGATAAATGGCCTCAGGGGGCCGCATGTGGCCCGCGGGCCGTAGTTTGGGGACGCCTGTTCTAGGGTCTTTGTAAAATAGGAACATCAACACTGCTACCTTATAGGCTTGTGAGACTGAAAGAAGACAATTAATGCACGTACCTTATTTGGAGACTGTACAAATTGAGTATTCAATTCTTCCTCCCACACCTCCATCACAATTTGCTCTCTATGAATAATTTAACACATGAATTTAAGTAACCTGCCTTCTCTAATTGCAGAAGGAAAGACTTAGGTCCCCGTGTGGAGGAAGCCATCAACAGTGGGAGAGAGAGGATATGTGGAGAGGTTTGAAGGGTATCTGCAGAAACTTCTTACCCTGGCAACTTGTCTACTTTTTCCACCTTCACACAAAGTTGATCCAGATGCTTAGAGGACTCCTTTCTACTGGTGACCTTTGCCCAATCACACAAGACGGAGTAGAGATACAAGAAATGATCTCATGCTTGACGTGGCTTGATCTAGAGCTATGCCAACACATTCAAATCTAGCCTGATTAAGACAATATAATAGTAAAAAGAAAGAAATCGTATGAGTTTGTTCTCATGCTGCTAATAAAGACATACCTGAAACTGGGCAATTTATAAAGGAAAGAAGTTCAATTGACTCGGAGTTCCACATGGCTGGGGAGGTCTCACAGTCATGGCAGGAGATAAGGAGAATCAAAGCCATGTCTTACATGGCAGCAGGCAAAAAGAGAGCTTGTGTAAGGGAGCTCTCCTTTATAAAACAATCAGATTTAATTACTCCCACTGGGTCCCTCCCACAACAAGTGGGAATTATGGGAGCTGAAATTCAAGGTGAGATTTGGGGGGGGACAAAGCCAAACCATATCAGAAATATTTTTAGAAGCTCCACGTTGTGTTCAGATCTAGAAAACAATAAAAGCACTTTTAATTTTATTGAAATTTATAAGGAAATCACCAACTATAGCTGCTCATTTCAAAAACCGGGACTATAGGGATTTTATGTTTTGGAAAACACAGAGAGTCAGGTAAATAATTTTAAAAAGTTCATTTTGAGTTAATATCTCAACAGCTCAATTTATGATGACTCATAAATGTAATCAACAAACTATGAGTATCTCATATTCTTATCAAGTTGTATGACATTCCACAATTTAAAAATTTTTCACACTTAAACATCTCTATAAAGGGCTATCATTTAGATGTGTAAGGACAGAATCTGTAACACTTGAAAATAATAAATACAAAGAATTTTGCACCAAAATACACAGCAGAGGATGGTTATGTCTAGCCTTACTTAATACCTTTGAAACTCCTTTTGCAAAAATTGTAACAGTGAGAAAATTATGACAGTGACTGACTCCATCTTGCTTCCAACCACCTAGCTGCCCTTGTTCATTCCTGCGTGTAGGCCGACTAACTTTGGGAGGAATTTAGCTTATAGTTTAACTTTGAAACAAAGATAATAACAGCCGTTTCCTGAAAGAAAGCCATTTCTTGCCTGGGGACCCGACTGTCTTTTTAAGACTAACAAATTGGCCACTAAATTAGAAATTATGGGTTAGGAATCATGCATCCAGTGGTCACAAGATTCCGAATCTCCTCAGTTGCTCCTAGGGACAGCATTACTATTGTAAAATCTATGATAGGTGCTGGAGATATTTTTCAGACCCTGCATTCTGGTGCGCCAGCTGACACCACCCGGACAGACCATCTGGCTCAGCCAGTTCTGTGATCTCACCAAGGAACAGAAGACAGAAGAACAAGAACCACTTGGACCACCTGTGATTTCATCTCAGGCCCAACCAATCAGTACTTTCCACTCCCTGGCCCCTTACCTGCCAAATTATCCTTAAGAAATCCCAGTCTCTGCGTTTTCAGGGAGATTGATTTTAGTGACAAAACTCCAGTTTCCCATTTAGCCAGGTCTGTTAGAATTAAACTCTTTCTTTATAGCAATTCGCCTGTCTTGATAAATCGGCTCTACCTGGACAGTGGGCAACACGAACCATTAGATGCTTTTACCTTCACCTCTGTTAACCAATCAGCCAACCAAAACCTTTCCGTATAAACAACTTGAACATTCTGTTTCCTTTTTATTTTATAGATAACATCTTAAGTTTTAAAGTACTTCTGGATCCTAGGAGATGGTTCCATAGTTTTCTCTTAGTTAGATATGATTTTATTATTAAGGGAGATGTAAGTTCTGGTCTTTTGAATCTACCTTGTCCTAGTTTCATCCCAGCACACCAGTGCAAGCTCTTAACTTCCGGTATGCTGCCTTACCTGTTTTGGGATTTGGGAAGGGATACCAGGTCAGCATATCAAGGATTTGGCTGATTTTCAGCCAACGGTTAGAGTCTCAGATGCCTCAGTAACAACAGAACCGATTTCGATGCCTCAGTAAGAATATCCAATCAACTTCATACCCGATTTCTGTCCCTGACACCTGTCTGTTATCTTTTGAGTGTAGTAGGTTTCTGTGTTACCTTCATCCTGTGAGGGGAGAATTATGAATTATGCCTCAGTTTACCTGGGTCCTGTCCCGTTCACCCTATACCCCAGCTCCTTCTTAGGGGTACTTGGCTCTTCCCTATTCTTACCTGTTTTTGTTTCTCCACATCGTGAAATTACTCACCTTGATACTGATTCTTCCCTGCTACACCCAAGTATCTGCTTATTGTCTCCAAATCCACACCTCTTTGCCAGTATGTGTTTTATCATCAGCGCTTGGTCCAGAAGGGGACAGGTTTCCCAAATGGATAATATTAATCATGGTACATTTCATGTATAGAACACTCTTAGACACTCTTACACTCTGGTTCTCTTCCTGTACACACACACACACACACACACACACACACACAAACTTCACCTTAAATATAAAATATCATAAATATATGGAAAAAATATAATAAGCATAATTACTTTTAGTGTCTTCTTTCTTTGCTTCATCTTTAGTAGTTTTCCAAAATTTTCTCAAGTTGGGTCTGAAGTAGTAAACTCAGTTCTTATTTGCTTGAGATAACCTCACTGTGAAATACAAGGTTAGTTGACTATAATGTTGTAAGTTGACAATCGTATTCTTACAGCATTCTGAAGGTATTTTCCCATAGTCTTCTGATTATCATTGATGTTGCCAAGAAGTGTATACCAGTCTTATTGCTGTTTTGTGAAAAACTCTGTTATTGTGCAGTTTGTATCAGCTTAGTTGTTATTATTTTGTTGGAAATTTGTCCTTTATCTTAGTTGCTTGTAAGATCTTCTCTATGTCTTGGGTGCTCTGCAGTTTTTCTCTATGATGTGTCTAGGTTTAGATTTATTTAGATTTATTTTCTTTGTATTCATTGGAATACAATGAATTCTTTAAAATTTTTCTTTTTAAACCTGAGAAGCCATGTTCTCATCAGTTCTGGAAAATTATCAGCCATTATTTCTTCAAATACTGCCTCCTTCATTTGTGTTGTCTCCGGAAATTCTACTACATATAAGTGGACATTAGCATTTAATCCTCAGCTCCCATAAACACTCTTTCATATTTTCATATCTCATTATTTCTTTGTGTTGAATCTGTGGAATTTTCTCAAGTCCATCTTCCAGTTAAGCATTTTTCTTTTCTCTTTGTCTAGTACTATTTTGCTAAGCCTTTTTTTTTTGAGACAGAGTCTCACTCTGTTGCCCAGGCTGGAGTGCAGTGGAGCAATCTCAGCTCATCCCTCTGTACCCCTGGTTGAAGCGATTCTCCTGCCTCAGCCTCCGGAGCAGCTGGGATTACAGGCGCATGCCACTACGCCTGGCTAATTTTTGTACTGTTAGTAGAGAAGGGGTTTCACCATGTTGTTCAGGCTTGATGTCTCAAACTCCCGATCTCATGATCTGCCCACCTCGGCCTCCCAAAGTGCTGGGATTACAGGTGTGAGCCACCGCACCCAGCCTTGCTAAAGCTTTTAAGTTTTGAAATATGATTTAAATGTCTGAATGTTTCAAATACACTTTATTGAGATGTAATTACATACCATAATCTACTTAAAGTGTGCAGTTTAATGGTGTTTAGTGTAAATGGCTAAATTTTAAATTAAAAAAAAAATTTCCTGCTTCCCCCACATAGTGACTTGTCCTTCTCTTAAAGTCTCAATTCCTTTAGTTTGAGTTACTATTTTAAATACATTTATTCTAAATTCCTATTATGTTATCCTATTATCTGAAACTTTTGTGAGTGTAAGCATCCTTTTTTTTCTGTTTAAATTCTACATGTTTGCTGCTTCTCACTCAAGGTGGATTGGTTCCTCATTTGCTTGCGTGGATATTTTTCTGTTGGGCTCATACACAATGGCAGATGAAACTGTGTCCCTCTGCAATGGTTTTTTTTTTTTATTTGTTTCTGTCAGGGGCCTCAGGTTGTCATTTGGCTTCTAGCAAGTTTCTGTGTTAATTCATCTACTTTGAGTTTTCTGGACCCAAAACCCCCGAAGCTGATTGTGTAAATTTTAACTCCAGAGCTGTGAGGTATGAGGCTATGATTATAGATTTCAAAGGGAGAAATTTTTTCCCACTCAGATCTCAGACAGGGATGGATAGATGTCTTCTTTTTCTCCCTGTACTTAGGGATTTCTTTCCTAGTCTACACTATTACCAAGAGTACAGTTCTTTGATGGTCTGGGTTCATGTGGGAGTTTTAAGCTTCATTTCTCTACTTTGCTTAGGCTGGTCTCATCCCAGTGTCCTTGGATAAGCATGAAAACCCATGCCTTGCATATATCCACCAGAAAACATATACAAAATGTTCATAGCTGCTTTACTCATAATAGTTCCAACCTGGAAACAACCTAAATGCCCATCAGTAGTAGAGTTGACAAATAGTGATATATAATTTATAATGGAATACTGCATAGTGACAAAAAAGAACAAATTGTTGACACATGTAAAAACAAGAATGAATGTCACAGATAATACTGAGTAAAATAATACAGAAAAAAAGAATATCCACTGTGTGATCACATTTCTATGGAGTTCTAGAACAGGCAAAACTAATCTTTGATGTTGAGTCAGGAAAGTTGTTACTCTTGAGGGAAGTTATTGACTGAAGGGTGGCATGAGGGAGCCTTCTGCAGTTCTGGAAATATTCTATATTCTGAACTGGGTGATGATTACATGGTTGTAGGTATATGTAAGACTTCATTAACTATTGTGTATTTTACTATATGCTAATTATACCCCAATAAAAAAATAAATGAATGAACAAACAAAAACCAGAGCAGCCATAAGATGGTTAACATATTTGCCTCTCTAGTTTTCAGTTCCTCTGTATTTCTGGATCCTGGAGATTTCCCATTCTTTTTTGTGAGTTCAGCTGGGAATGTAAAAGAATATTTGTGATTTGATTGCCCACATTCCTTGCCCATTCCTTGAAGATGGCTCACAAAAGTCCACCATACTGCAGACCTGGAAGTCTTTGGTTTCCTTCCATCTTCTTCTTCTTATTACTGAGATGGAATTTTGCTCTGTAGCCCAGGCTGGAGTATAGTGGTATGATCTTGGCTCACTGCAACCTCCACTTCCCAGGCTCAAGCAATTCTACCTCAGCCTTCTAAGTAGCTGGGATTATAGGCACCTGCCACCATGCCCGACTAATTTTTGTATTTTTAGTAGAGAGAGGTTTTCACCATCTTGGCAAGGCTGGTCTTGAACTCCTGACCTCGTGATCCATCTGCCTCGGCCTCCCAAAGTGCTGGGATTACAGGCATGAGCCACCGCGTCCAGCCAGTTTCCTTCCATCTTAAATCACTTTTGTAAGCATAAGGTAGGTGCCTCATCTTATGGAATACACATATTTTTAGAATAGTTGTTTCTCCATCTAGGTGTTCACAACAAATTACATTGGGGCACATTTATGTTCAGGGAGAGCTGTTGGAGTGGGCCCTTTTGGTTAAGTGTAATTTCCCCAGTGGTGAAAGAGCATAATAGGGCCTTGTGTGGCCTGATGGAGACAAGTCCTAGCAATGGTTTTTGTTATCTGAGATGGTTTGGGAGAAAAGGCATACAAATTTTCACAGGGGCCAGGGAGTCTTCTGTGGGAAAGGCACTGAGAGTCTGAATGCCATCATCTAAAGGTTCAGCTGTACTAAGCCTTCTCTAATGGATTGGAATGACCTAGTCTGAACTCTTCCAGTGAGAAAAGAGGGAAGTCTGAACTGATAACCCAGTCTCAAAATTAGGGGATAAGGGATCGTGGAGAAGCAATCTCTGACATAAGATGAGAATGAGGTGAGAAGCCCTTTATGACGTGGCCACCTTTCCACTAAAGTTATGGTTGAGGAATAATGGCTGTGCATCACAGTGTAACTTAAATGACTGCAACATGAACCAACCATGAGAGTCTTGAGGCCTGTATAGGGACAGGGGAAACAATAAGATCACCAGCGCTGCTGGGGACAAGGAGTCAGCTGATTGTTTGGGACTAGTTGTTAATAGCAATCCTGGAAGGCAGCAACACATTCAATGACAGATGAAAACTGGGTGTTTCTGTGGAGAGGACAGACTTTCCAATTCACACGCCACCTGGCCTTCAGGTGGAACTGAACCCCTCAGGTTAAATAAGCTCCAGTGGTGTGGTAGACTAAGGGCTGGGTTAACCAAAAGTTATTCACAGGTTCTTCCTTCCTGGGCTTCTCTATGATAGAGGGTAGAAAATGAACTTACTCAACTTCCCAGCTTTCCTTGCAACTGGAGGTGGTCACGTGATCTGGTTCTGGCCAATAGGATGTAGGCAGAATTCACATTCCAAATTAAAAGACAAATCTCTTTGCCCTTTGCTCTTCCCTCTTCTTACTGCCTAGAGGTGCAGTAGCCTTCCTGTGACCACAAGAATGAATCATATACTAAGGATGGTGAGACAGGAGCCTGGATTTTTGAGAACATCCTCATGCAGCATTCCAGCCCTAGACTGTATAATTCTGGATTTCCTGTATGGAGGGGAAATACACGCCCATTTGTGTAAGCTATTATGAGTCGGGTTTTCTGTTGTTTACAGGGGAACCCGTTCTATAGTGCTATAAAGGTGAGGCCTCAAGGTGGTAGATACTCAACTGCTTAATAACAAGAGCTTACAGCTGCTCAAGTGACTAATAGGAAAAATGAAAGAAACATGCTCATATTGGTAACCTCAGCTGGTGATATGGATCGCACAGTTTTTGGCTTTATCTCCTTTACTCCCCAAATAGCACTATGACAGAAGCAAAGCAGGTGCAATCCACACTTAATACCCTAGGAGACTGCAGCCTAGAGAAACTCAGTGAGGATTTTTCTAATTACAAAAGTAATACATGTTCATTGCATGAACAGTGTAAATAGAGGAGAGTATAAAGAAAAAAATGACATGAAAATTTCCCCTATAGAACATTTTGAGGTATTTCATCCTGTTTTTTTTCTTTGTGCAAGCAGCCGTTTATACACACATATTTTATGAGATTTGGATCATATTCCATAGAGTGATACGACTTTTTGTGTTTTTTTCAAGTGACTTTCCAAAGGTCACACAGATTGTTCCTGTGACAATCAGGGGGACAGAAGCTGGGATTAACGTGTGCAGGACTAAGAACAACCCTTTTGCTTTGATAGGTAGAAGACTGTGATGTACCTTCTTAGCCTCTCCTTTTCAAAGAATGAGAAGAGAGGGAATCCAGAGAAGGTTAGGAAAGGCCATTCAAGGACTGTGGTGAGCAACGTGTAGTCTTCTCTTCAGCCTCCTTTGTTTTTTCGCTTGGAATTCTCTCTGCTGTGCCTGTCCTTAGTGGATGACAGTGTCCTCTGCACAAATTTGTCTTGTTTTCTGGGGCCAGGGCTCAAGGTCTCTTGACTGGCCTCAGGGAGACGGTCAGTAGTCGGAGTGGAGCCACTTGGGTTTCTCCATGCCAGTTGGAGTCTTGGGGCTCAGAAGGGTTAGAGGAGAAGGAATGAAGAGGGAGGAAGGGATTGTGGGAGAAGAATAAAGGAGGAAGGAGAGAGGAAATAACTACGGAAAAGGCAAAGCTCTATAGACCCCCGGTAGATGGGTTTCTCCTATTCGCATCCCGCGGCCCTGCTTTCTTGGGTCTTCACTTCTGTCCCACCATCATGTTAATGAAACACAAGCATACCCAGTTTCAAATTCTGCCTCCTCTTACTCACTCTGACTTCGGCAAGTTCTTTAAATTCCTTGATACTCCATTCCCCTTTGTGCATTGTGAGCTGACAGACAAGGGTTCCTGAGCAGTGTCCACCCCACCAGCTAAGCCAGCAGTGTGAGCCGTACTCTATCTGGGCATGAGGGTGGTGGGGAGAACCCTGACATCTGACTCTTGCTGGGGCTCGGTAGGATGCCTGGTAGAAAGCATTATAGGGTGTCCTTGCTTCTGTCAGAACCGGCAGGGGTTGACTGTGTTAGCTGAGTTCTTCACTCAGAGTAAACTGATTCTATCTTTTAACACGATTGACATAATTCGTATGGTGGAGGGGAGATAATTCTCTATTGCTTTCATTTATATACAAAGAGTGGTGGAGGAGAAAAGGAAGATCGCATTTCAAATCTTCCAGCGTTCCTGTTGCTAGAAGGTGACAGCCAAAGACATGGAGCTAAAGAACAGGGATGTGTCTGGGCTCTGGGAACTCCAAAATGAGTGTGGTGGGTACTGTCATGACTATCTTTTTTCATCTCTTGTTTTTTTCTCCTCTTGGCTACTTTTTGTAAATATGCTTCATTCTCTTTCTGAAAACTGCTTTCTTTTCCTGCTGAAACATGGCATTCAGCACCTCTAGAGATTGATACATTTCAGCTGATGCTTAAGCAGCAGCTTAAGTTGGCTTAAGCAGCACCTGTTATTCAGCTGAAATGTATCAATCACTAGAGGTGCTGAATGCCGTCAGAAAGGGGCTGATCCAGTTGCTTCTCCGGTTCTGATTCCAAAATGCCCAGGGTGGGACCTCACTGGCTGAACATGGCTTAGATGGCCACACCTTGACCAGTCACCTGGGATCATGTAAGAACCCTGTAAACCCCCAGAATTCTTATGGATGCGGAAAGGACAGGATTTAAAATAAGTCCTTCTAGATAGGCAATTCCTAAGTGTTCGCAAGGGGGATTCACCTGTGAGGAGTGTCTTCAGGAGAAAGCTGGCGTGTCTGCAGCAAAATTCACAGTGAGAAACTCCCAGAGGCTGCTGAACAAAGGATATGTGGGCAAGGTTGTCTGCTAGTCAATCTGACGCTGTTTACTTTGCTGGTATGTAAAGCTATTCTGTCTCCCAAAACATAATGCAAAGCCTTCCGTATGCTTTTTAATGCCTCGTGCGAGTGGCTTTTTAATGCCTCGTGCGAGTGGTCTCGTGCGCAATCAAAGGCTCTGCGTCTTAGGTCTGCGCTCGTGCCCAGCAGAAGGGGGAGATCGGCTGTGAGCACGGCGTGTGGTGAGGTGAGCGTGTTTGGAACTAGAATTTACCTCAAGAACATAAACTCCCTGGGAATTTCCCCAAATCTTGAAAATAGTATTGGTTTTTCCACAAAATAACAGGTGCTGCTGAAGCCAACTTTAGTTAATATCAGTGAATTGGAGACCTCAGTTGAAATTTGTGTTAGTGTACAAAATGGGTATAGGCCTTATGTCACGAATAAGAAGTAAATGATATGTAGAGAGAGTTTAGTGTCCTCTAAGCATGCAGCAAATGATAGTTTCTGCTTCCCTCACCTACTCAATGCTAGTATTCGGGGACAATGGCTTTAAATGCTTCCTAAGATTTAATTTTGTGTGAAAGAAAATATTTTAGAAAGAGTAAGAGTTTTGGAAACAAATAACTTTTCATCCATTTTTGTCTCCTACTAGCTGGGTGATTTAAACTGTCAGACAGTGGTCTCTGCATCTACATGTTGAAGGTGTTGCTGCCCACCTCAGGTGTGGGTATAATGTTGGGGTGACAGAAGGCAAATAGAGCATTCCACTGCCTGATGCTTACTAGGTACTCACGAAACAGTGGTTGTGTTCCTCTCATGTTTTGTTTTTTTTTTTTTTTTTCTCGTTAATTTCACTACAAACTCTAGGGCAGAACCATGTTTATTAATAACATTTTATCTTTCTAAGGTACTATGGTATTTGCAAAATCTTTGTTATACCCCCTGCTCATTGCAAAGTTTTCTTTAAAGCCTATATTTCCCATCTGATTCTCATAATGGTCTTGTGAAGCAGGTAGAAGCAATTCCTATTTTTTCTGCTTTAAGGAGGCGCTGACTGAGGTGTGCTTAGCATAGAGCCTGGCATTTGTTGAGTGCTCAATGTTAAGTGGATTTCAGTGAACTCCCCAAGTGTAGGTACTCTATGCCTACTGATTGACTCTGTCCATTTGTTAATTAATTAAACAAATATTTATTGACCACCTGCTATGTGCCCATCTACAGACAACAAAAATCCTGCCCTTGTGGCACTCACCTTCTAGGGAAATGAATGAATAAATTAGTGATCAAATGAATTGAGAAGACAAGGAGGAGGAGCTGCTTGAATATCAGTCCTGGATATTTTCTTTCTGACTTTTGGAAAAAGAGTACTTGTAGAATTTTAGAAGGACAGATACGGAAGGAACCTTGGGAAACATCTAGTCCCACAGAATGAACATTTTAAATCCTAGGAACACCGTTCAACTGAGAGCTTACTACAGTCATCCAATTTATATAGCCGACATAGTAATGGCTTCTTTATAACTATCTCCAGTTCTCTACAAAGTTTTGTCAATCCCCAATATTTTTCCAGCTACCATTTCACTTCTTCTCTCACAAAACTGGAAAGGGTGTGTCACACGCTGTCTTTATTCTCTGCACTCCTCTCTCCTTCTCCAACCCACTTCTGTCTGGTGTCATTCCTATCCTCTATTGTAGGTGTCCCCAAACTTTTTACACAGGGGGCCAGTTCACTGTCCCTCAGACTGTTGGAGGGCCGCCACATACTGTGCTCCTCTCACTGACCACCAATGAAAGAGGTGCCCCTTCCTGAAGTGCGGCGGTTGGGTGGGGGGGAGCGTGGATAAATGGCCTCAGGGGGCCGCATGCGGCCCTCGGGCCATAGTTTGGGGACGCCTGCTCTATTGAAACTGCTCTTGGTGAAGTTCTCAAGGACCTCTGTATTGACGAGTTCAATGGCGCTCTGCTGTTCTCATCCTTCTTGACCTCTCAGAAGTTTGACACAGCTGTTTCCTCTTCCATGAAACACACTCCTCTTTGATCTCCATGGAATCATTCTCTCTCCCTTTCCCTTCTCTCTCACTCTGATTATCTTCAGTCTCCTCTGTTGGTTCTCCTCTTTTACCTTTGTGTTTTGCAGTTTGTTATAATTCAGCCTTAGGTCTTACTCTTATTTCCCTCCATAGTTACCCCATAAGTAATCTCATTGATGCCTTCAGCTTTGATTATCATTTATATTTTGATATCTTCTAAATTTCTGTCTTCAGCTCAAATTTTGGATGAACTCCAAATTTTAATATGCAAATATATACTTACGACTTTCATATCTCACAGTCAGTTCAAAATTAGTTATCCCAGGCTGAGATCTCTATCTCTTCCCTATTCAGACTGTTTAACTTTAATGTTCTCTCTGTCAGGAAATGACCTCACCATTCAGCCACCTGCTTAGTACAGACAGTCCTCTCTTATTCTTTTCTCTCCCTCAACCCAAGCTCTGATTCTACAAGCCCTGTCTCCTTCCTCTTGCTGAATGTACTTCTCATCTTCCCAGTCTTTCCACTTCTGCAGCACTACTGTAGTCTTAGCCACATCAACTCTTGCTGAATTACAGCAATCACAGCCTCTTACCCAGTCTCTCTCTTTCCACTCTTGTTCCCCTCCAAATTATTCTTCACATATAAACGTTAAAAAATACAAATAATTTCACAGTACTCTGAGTCTTAAAGATCTGCAGGTGGCTTTGCATTGCCTTAGAGTAAAATGTCAGCTCCTTTCCAGGGCATGCCATGCATGGTGTGATTGGACCTTGGCTACTCCTCACATGCCGATCTTCCCATTCCCTTCTCACTGCTATGTTGCATCCTATTTTTCTATTCGTTTACCCACGTGGGGCCAGGGTCTTTCCTATTTCAAGGCTTCTGCACACAGAGCTCCGTCACTGAGCCCGGAACGGTTTTCCCCTCACCCTCTTTGGCTGGCTTCTTTTCAGTCTTAGATCACAACTTAAATGCCTCCTCTTCTGAGCTTGTTTAAACATCCGATTTGAATAGCTGCTTAATTTTATCACTTCACCCTCTTGCCTTCCTTCATGGCACTTGTTACTATTAGCAGTTATTGTTCTGTCTCTTTACCGGTTTATCTTCTGCCTCTCATTATATATTGTGATATGAGGGCAGGAACCACATCTGTTTTGGTCCTTGCTAGGTACCTACTGCAGTATACATGCACTCGTTGAGACAGTAATAATGGATGAGGTGCAAGTTGGAAGGTCTGCCTCCTGGTCTGTTTGTTGTGGCCTTCCTAACAGTGACTATAGAGGCTACTGTTTTTGGTTGCCTGGTCCCCTTTCCTCTTATTTAGTCTGGAGACATACTCATGTGGGAGATGAAGCTTATTGACCCAGGCAGGGCCAGTGATGGTTTCCCATGCCTATAGCCACAGTAGTAGCCCAGTCTGGCCAACTAGTGTTCTCCAAGGTTTTGCTACCTGGAGCTGGCAGAAAAGACTTTCTTTTCCTGTTATTTGAGAGGCTATAAGGGTGATATGGTTTGATTCTGTGTCTTTATCCAAATCTTATCTCAAATTGTAATCCCCACATGCCAAGGGAAGGAAGTGATTGGATTATAGGGGCAGGTTCCCCCGTGATGTTCTCATGATAGTGAGTTCTCACTAGATCTGATGGTTTTATAAATGGCAGTTTCCCTGGGCTTCTCTCCTCGCCTGCCCTATGTAAGAGGTGCCTGCTTCCCCTTCCGCCACAGTTGTTAGTTTCCTGAGGCCTCCTAGCCATGCAGAATTATAAACTCTTTTCTTTATAAATTACCCAGTATAGGGTAGTTCTTTACAGCTATGGGAAAACACACTAATGCAAAGGCTTTTAGCTTGGAGCTTCTGAGGCAGCTGGCCTGAGATACCAAAGCCAGAAAAGCAGAAACAAGAGGCAGAGAATGAGGAAGTCCTGATGGTATTAGAATCCCTAAGTTCAGTTGCTCTTAAGCCCAGGCTTCCCTGCTTTTCCTGATTGTGCCTGTTAATTTATTTCTTCTTTTTGGGGGCTTGGTTCACTTCACTTGCAGCAGAACAAGTATGTTGCCTTTGAGCAAGTTATTTAACCCCTCTGAGCCTTCATTTTCTCACCTGTCCAGTCCAGTTAGTGATGTTTAATCGGTTTGATTTAAGGTGTTCTTATGAGACTCAAAGGAGAGAATGTCCACAGAACTTCTTTGAGGTCCATCTTTGTGGTCATGAGAACGTGCACTTGTTATCTCTTAGTTATAGCAATATGCAGTTTACTTCTGCTTTTCTCCAAGGAGGATTTCTGGAGTTAGCGTGAGCAGCTGGGCTGCATAGTTTAGGAAATTGTTAGTTTGGGTTGGAAGGCCATGGTGCCTGTCGTCGGTGATTCCCTGAGCAAGCTCGAATCTTGGAATGGCCATGCTCCTTTCACTCATTATCCTGACCTTTCCTGTACTCGACCCTTTTTCTCTTAGATGTTGCAAATACTGAAGAGTAAGGCTTTTTTGGATGAGTGTCAAAGCCTTTTATTTTCATTATTTTTATTTTCTTGAGCTCCTGGGAGGCTTTCTTCTTCATTAATAGTGTCACACAGAGAGCTTGTATGCCGCAGGCTTTGATCTAAAACTGTTTAAAGTGAAAGCAGCTGCTTTTACTGAGCAGTCTCACCCCCAGATCCCCCGAGAATGCAACTGGGTAATGAAGTGCAGACTGTTTGAGCAGGGCTCTGCTGGTCGAGGATGCTGTGCCTGCTTCAGCAAATATGGGGCCATTTAAAGCCTGGCTCCTCACAGCTTCTCCAAATGGTCTTCCCCATCTTCAGCTGCCCCCTCCCAGCCAGTCCAACTGTCTGAGTCCTGGAGTGTTCATGTGAATTTGCATTTTTTCTCTAGCTGTGACATGCATTTAAACCTTCGCTTTCAATCTCATTACTTCACTATGTCTGCTTCGTTCTCTGTGACTCAGAGCACGCCTGGTGTCTCCCAGCTACTTGGAGATTGCTGAGTGACTTACATCTTCTGAGCTCCAGTTCTGCATTCTCCCTAAACCAGTCATTTAGTCTCAGTGGCCTCCTGTCATGAGGAGGTCTGAATTAGCACTACAGGTCTAAATTGAAAGTCATCCTGCCCTCTACTCTCAGTTCCTCATCCAGCCTGTTTATTTCCCTTCCTTCCACCTTGTCTTTCTTCCCCTATCCCGGGCTCCGACCTTCAGACTCCTCTTGACCCTCTACTTTAACTTGTCTTACAGATTCAGGCAGTGTCTGCTGATTTGTTGATTGATTGTTTCATCCAATCATATTACCAAGTACTCTCTGTCAGGCCTTGTATAGGTGCCAGGGAGACAGAAAATAGAGCTGCTGTCTGTCGGTCTAGTGACTGGACCACTGAGGCAGAACAACTCTGCCCCTAGCCCAAGGCCAGATGAATGCTTCTTAAACTGCCTTGTACATTTCACTCCTCTGGGAAAAAAATCCATCATGGCTCCCCATTGTTCACAGAATGAAGTCCAACTTGAGTATAAAGCTGTCTGATATGACAGCCTCTAGCCAGTCTGAATTGAGATGTTTGGTAAGTGTACAATAAATACAGGATTTCTAAGAGCTAGCACAAAAGAGAAAAAAAAATCTCAATTTTACTTAATTCCATGTCAAAATCATAATTTATATATTGGGCTAAGGAAAATATTATTAAAATTAATACTATTTTTACTTAAAAATTTAACATGGTGTATAAAGGTTTTCCAGAGAAACAGAATCAATAGGATCGATGGATAGATACAGATTTATTGGGGGATTTATTTTGGTGGCATTTTCTCACATGCTTATGGGGGTGGAGAAGTCTCATCATACACCATCTGTAAGCTGAAGCACCAGGGAAGCTGGTGGAGTAATTCAGTACAAATCTGAAAGCCTGGGAAGCAGGAGAGTCAATGGTGTAACTCTCAATCCAAGGTCAAAGGCCTAAGAAACTGGGGGCTGCTGGTGTAAGTCCCAGCATCTGAAGGCCTCTTAGCCTGTAGTTCTGATGTCTGGCAGAAGAAGATGGATGTCCCAGCTCCAGAAGAGAGAATGAATTCTTCCTTTGCCTCTTTTGTTTTCTCTTGGCCTTCTGTGAATTGGGTGATGCTGCCCACATTGGTGAGGAGATAATCGTTTTTACTTGGTCTGCTGATTCAACTGCTAGTTTCTGCTGGAAACACTCTCATAGACATTCCCAGAAATCATGTTTCAGCAGCTATCTGAGTATGCCTTAACTTAGCCAAGCTGATAAATAAAATTAACCATTACACATGATTATCAGAAATTCTAGAACTGCATATATGGCTTGCATTACGTTTCCACGGTCAGCACACATCTAGAACATGAGGTTTTCCATAATCTGACTCCGAATGACTTAACATATATTATCTCATGTCATCCTCACAATGGGCAGATGCAGTGTGGTATCATTTATCAGTTAGCACCAAGGAAGTGGAGGTTCAGAGAGGTGTGAGGGAGTAGGTCAACGGATGTAAGAGCACCAGGAATGTACTCCTGAAGTCCTGCAGGCCTCAGGAGTCCTGCGTAATGCCATATCCATGGTGTCTATGTCTCTTTGTCCTATTGTTTCCCTTCTGCCATTCCCCAGTGGATACGACATAGGAAGAGGACAGCAAAATCATGAAAGCCCTGGTTGGGTAGACTTGGCACTGGAAAAGGACTGACTGTGGAATCCCATGACATGTGAACTTGAGGAGAGTATCTAGTTGAGATCCATTTGTTGTGGGTTGCACTTTGTCCATGTGGATAATGGAGAAATTAGCCAGAATGAATTTAACTAAGAAAAGAAGCAGTCAGTCATGAGTTGGACCCTTGGTTTCCCTGCTTGCGCTGTGCTAGCTGGTGGGTAGCCAGCACGTGTCTGGTGGATGCCTGCAGGGCAGCAGTGACATGTGCCTGTGTTCAGCTACCTGATGTTGGAGAACATGTAGAATACAGCCCCTGAGAGCACCAGACCCACTCAAGGGTAACTTCACTGGGGTTTGGAGTTCCTGTGTGAGTAGGCTAGGGGGAGACAGAAGCCAGTGAACTTTGAAGCATTCCTGCTTATGTGGCCCCATCTGTCTCCATGGGCCCAGAGGATTTGGGGTTCTGGTGCTTGGGACATCTTTAATTGTCTGTGGAGATCCTGGGCAGAGATAGGAGGAGATGTGTGGAATGACTCAGTGTCCCTTGGCCAATTGCTTGTAAAAATGATGGAGGAATTCCTGATTGTGGTGGACCATGGTATCTCCAGGAGTTACTCAAGTAGGTTTGCAGGGCCTTTTCCCTTTTTCTGACTGCCGGGCAGACTCTCAATTTTGACAGGGGATATGTATTCAAAGAACCCTCGATTAGAATTAATCCTTGAATTTACCTTACCACCAAGGTCCTGGCCTGCTGTGTTGGCATGAGCTCCTCTGCAGCATACCTCCCAGGAATGGATAGTTGTGCAGTCAGGGGCAAGCAGTTTTACAGTTAACTGTATGCAACTTTTCCCCCCTTATTCTTTTGTATTTGTGACAAAAATGACATGGCGTCAGGCAGTGCCAACCAGTGACACATTTCTGTCTTCTCTTTGCTAAGCAGGTTCCCCCTAGTGTCTTACCCAGCCAACCACTTGCACCAAGCATTTTGAATTATCTACAGGGGCTAATGAGAGGTGGTCCTGTTGATTATAATTGCTTTTTTCTAGTCAGTCTCTGTATTAGAAACAATTAGAACAGACAGAAATCTCTGAGATCCTCTGGTTCTATACACACATTATACAGATGGAGAAACTGAGGTTTAGGGAGGGGATGTGACTTGCATAAGGGAGAGTTCCTCAAAAAGGGCTGGAGCCGGGGCTCAGGCAGGTGCTCACTGGCTCCCTGTAGAAGTTGTTGGCTCATGGAAGGATCTCTTGGCCCCCTCTGACCTGTTGCACAGTGTCCCGTTTGTACATTTCATTTGATCTTTGTCACCTGGGCAAATGGCACAGTGACATGGGAAAAGCTTTACACTGGACATTAGGAGAGCTGGGCTCCAGGCCTTTCTCCATTTCATCAACAGGCTGGATGGCCCACAGTGCACCGCCTGATAGCAGCCCTGCACTGTGGCTACCATACTTCCCTGAGATCCAGTAAATTACTCTCGAGCATGAAGCACAAAAAACCTCCAGTGATCTAAAACTTGCACACATTAACTAACACATGCATGTATAAGGCAATTGTTAAGACCTGTGTTCTTAGTACTAGGAATATAGAGATGAAAGATGTGTTCCTCTTCCTCAGGGAACAAGTAACAGACATGCAAACAGCATTGGCCAAACATTTTGTGAATTTGCTGAGCCCAGCCCAGGGAGAAGGAAGAGGGCATGGGGCCTCTGAGTGATTATCTGTGGTCATGAGACACAGGCTTAAGAACCGTCTTCTCCCAACTGCTGGCCAAGGGGTTGGAAATGTATATTGGGAATTCATTACTCTGGCTCTCCAAAACTTTGGTGTCTTTCAGAGACATCTAGAAAAATGCAAATGCTGTAGAAAAGGACATTTTACTTTTTTTTTTCCCCAGCCACCAACCAGTAGGTGAGTATTCAGAAGCAGCAGGGGGATGGGAGCAGTGAAGAGGGGCTGGGGCTGGGGTAGGGCACAGTGGGGAGGTCAGAGACAGGAAAACACACCATGTTGCCCATCTTGCTGGAACCCGTACATATCTGGGTGAGATGATTTTCTCTCCACTCCTCCCTCTCTCTTTTTCCTCTTTCTCCGAAGCTTGATTAACAAAACTTTTCCACCAAAGGAGGTCATTTCTTGAAAACAGTACATGATGTGGGTTCACCCAGGCCTCCTGACTGGTGACTAAATTCTACCATCTTTGTCCTCCAATGATTTTAACTTGATTGTTGAATGAATTTTCAATCACATTCTCTGAGGATTATCTCCAGACAGTGTCATATCTAAGCTCAGTTATTGGGCCAGTTGCTGTGACAGGGCACCAAAATTATTTTAATATTAGAGTCAAGTAATGGAGAATGTAAGATAACTATCATGACAGTTGCACAATTCTGTGAATATACTAAAAACCCTGAGTTGTATACTTCGAATGAGTGAGTTATTTGGTATATGAATTATGTCTGAATGAGGCTGTCACTAAAAATAACAACAGTGTGGAGCTTGGAAGTGGGGATACTTCCAAAGTTTTGGAAAGCAATGTAAGATGTAGAATAATACCCCATGTTCATCATCAGGCTAAAAATAGTTGTTCCCATTCCCCTGACTTTCACATTCTTTTATTAAATCGCTATCTGGTTGATAGAATGTTAGCCAATGTTAGTGATTCCACTATTTTTGTAATGTTTTGATGACTTGAAACAATTTACAGAGCATCTAAAAGAAGTCTCATTGAAGGCTGGGCGTGGTGGCTTATTCCTATAATCCCAGCATGTTGGGAGTCTGAGGTGGGAGGATTGCCTGAGCTCAGGAGTTCGAGACCAGCCTGGGCAACATAGTGAGACACCATCTCTACTACAATACAAAAAAATTAGCCAGCTGTGGTGGCACATGCCTATAGTCTCAGCTACTCAAGAGGCTGAGACATGAGAATTGCTGGATCCAGGAGGTGGAGGATGCAGTGAGCTGAGATAGTGCTGCAGCACTCCAGCCTGGGTGATAAGTGAGACTCTGTCTCAAAGAAAAGAAAAAAAGTAGTAGTCTTATTGGGCTGGAAAATACTGCCACAATATTCTACTTCCAAGCTCCATACCATTGTTATTTTTAGTGACAGCTTCACTGAGATATAATTCATGTACCAAATCATTCATTCATTCAAAGTATGCAATTCAGGGTTTTTAGTATATTCACCGAGTTGTGCAACTGTCATGATAATCCGTTTTAGAACATATTTCTCACTATACACATAAAAACAAACCCATTACCATTAGCAGTGACTATCCATTTCCCCCCCAAGTCCCTCATCCCCAGGCAACCACAAATCTGCTTTCTGTCTCTATGGATTTGTCTATTCTGGACATTTTATATGAATGGAATCACATATGTGATCTTTTATGACTAGCTTTTTCACTTGAATGTTTTCAAGGTTCCTCCATGTATCAGTATATATCAGTACTGGAATTAGTTTCTTTTTATTATCCAATACTATTGCATTATATGACTATACCACATTCTGTTAATCCATTTGTCAGTTGATAAATGATTGTTGTTTGGTTGTTTCCACTTTTTGGCTAGTTTGAATAAAGCTGCAATGAATATTTGTGTACAAGCTGGTATATGAACATATGTTTTTTATTCTTTTGTATACATATACCTAGGAATGGAATTGCTGATCATGTGGTGACTTTACCCTTTTGACTTTAACTGACTAAACCTTTAACTTTTTTTTTCTTTACTTAAAACTTTTTTTAAATTATACTTTAAGTTCTGGGGTACATTGTGGTTTACTGCATCCATCACCCCGTCATCTGCATTAGGTATTTCTCCTAATGCTATCCCTCCCCAATCCCCCCACACTCTGCTATCCCTCCCTTAGCCCCCAACCCCCTAATAGGCCCTGATGTGTGATGTTCCCCTCCCTGTGTACATGCATTCTCATTGTTCAAAACCCACTTATGAGTGAGAACATGTGATGTTTGGTTTTCTGTTCTTGCGTCAGTTTGCTGAGAGTGATGGTTTTTAGCTTTGCCCATGTCCCTGCAAAGGACATGAACTCATTGTTTTTTTATGGCTGTGTAGTATTCCGTGGTGTATATGTACCACATTTTCTTTATCCACTCTATCATTGGTGGGCATTTGGGTTAGTTCCAAGTCTTTGTAAACAGTGCCACAGTAAGCATATGTGTGCATGTGTCTTTATAATAGGATGATTTATAATCCTTTGGGTATATACCCAGTAATGGGATTGCTGGGTCAAATGGTATTTCTAGTTCTAGATCCACGAGGAATTGCCACACTGTCTTCCACAATGGTTGAACTAATTTCTAATTCCACCAACAGTGTAAAAGCACTCCTGTTTCTCCAAATCCTCTCCAGCATCTGTTGTCTCCAGATTTTTTAATGATCGCCATTCTAACTGGCATGAGATGGTATCTCAATGTGGTTTTGATTTGCATTTCTCTAGTGACCAGTGATGATGAGCTTTTTTTCATATGTTTGTTGGCTACATAAATGTCTTCTTTTGAGAAGTATCTGTTCATATTGTTCACCCAGTTTTTGATTTTTTTTTCTTGTAAATTTACTTAAGTTCTTTGTAGATTCTGGATATTAGCCCTTTGTCAGATGGATAGATTGTAAAAATTTTTTCCATTCTGTTGGTTGCCGGTTCACTCTAATGATAGTGCAGAAGCTCTTTAGTTTAATTAGATCCTATTTGACTATTTTGGCTTTTGTTGCTGCTGCTTTTGGTGTTTGAGTCATGAAGTCCTTGACAATACCTATGTCCTGAATGGTATTGCCTAGGTTTTCTTACAGGATTTTTATAGTGTTAGGTCTTAGGTTTAAACCTTTAATCTATCTGGAGTTAATTTTTGTATAAGGTGTAGGAAGGGATCCAGTTTCAGCTTTCTGCATATGACTAGCCAGTTTTGCCAACATCATTTACTAAATAGGGAATCCTTTCCCCATTGCTTGTTTTTGTCACATTTGTCAAAGATCAGATGGTTGTAGATGTGTGACGTTATTTCTGAGGCCTCTGTTCTGTTCCATTGGTCTATATCTCTGTTTTGGTACCATTAACATGCAGCTTTGATTACTGTGGCCTTGTAGTATAATTTGAAGTCAGCTAGTGTGATGTCTCCAGTTCCTTTTTTTTTTTTTTTTGGTTTGGATTGTCTTGACTATATGTGTTCTTTTTTGGTTTCATATGAAGTTTAAGATGTTTTTTCCCATTTCAGTGAAGATAAACCTTTAAACTTTAACCTTTAACTGTTTTTCAAAGTAGTTGCATCATTTCACATTTGTGTTTATGGGGGTTCTAATTTCTCCATATCTTTGTCATCACTTTGTAATTATTTGTCTTTTAATTTTTGCCATTTAGTGAGTGCGAAGTGATTATCTCATTGTGATTTACATTTGACTTTTTTTGATGGCTAATAATGTTGAGTGTATTTTCTTGTGCTTATTGACCATTGGTATATCTTCTTTAGATTACTGTCTGTTCATATCCTTTGCCCATTTTAAAATTGGGTTATTTGTCTTTTTGTTGTTGAGTTTTAAGTATATATATATATGTATACTTAAATGTGAATATACTTATGTGAATATATATGTGTATGTATGTGTATATGTAAACATATACTTATGTATATACATATACTTATGAGTATATATATACTTAACATATATATATATACATAAACATATATATATTCATGTAAGTATATCACATTTAAGTATATACACACATATATATTCACATATGTATTCACATATATATTCACATATATTCATTATATATAGAGTATATTCAATATTATATATATTCAATATATATTCACATACATATTCAATATACATGTGAATATATATGTTCTATATACAAATCTCTTAGCAGATATATGATTTACAAAGCTTTTCTCCCATTCTGTGAGCTATCATTTCACTTTCTTGATAGTGTTTTTTTTAAATTTATTGTGCACTTCATTATATTACATTGTAACATATAATGAAATAATAATACAATTCATCATAATGTAGAATCAGTGGGCGCCCTGAGCTTGTTTTCCTGCAATTAGACAGTCCTATCTCAGGGTGATGGAAGACAGTGACCGATCATCAGGTATTAGATTCTCATAAGGAGCACACAACCTAGATCCATTGAATGTGCAGTTCACAATAGGGTTTGTGCTTCTATGAGAATCTAATGCCGCTGTTGATGTGACAGGAGGTAGAACCAGTGGGAACTCAGGCAATAATGTTTGCTCGTTGACTGCTTACCTCCTGTTTCGTGCCCCAGTTCCTAACAGGCCAAGGACCAGTACCAGTCTGTGGCCCGGGAATTGGAGAACACTGTTTTTGTTTTTGTTGTTTTAAAGTTTTTCTTTAAGTTCTGGGGTACATGTTCAGATCTTGCAGGATTGTTGCGTAGGTACACACATGCCATATTGCTTTGCTGCCTCCATCCCCGCCTCCGCCGTCACCTACATCAGGCATTTCTCCCAATGTTATCCCTTCCCAATCTCCCCACCTCCCGCTGTCCCTCCCCTAGCCCCCCACTCCCCAGCAGACCCCAGTGTGTGATGTTCCCTTCCCTGTTCTTGTGTGTTCTCATTGTTCAATACCTGCCTATGAGTGAGAACATGTGGTGTTTTGTTTTCTGTTCTGTGTCAGTTTGCTGAGAATGATGATTTCCAGATTCATCCATGTCCCTCCAAAGACATGAACTCATGCTTTTTTATGGCTGCATAGTGTTCCATGGTGTATATGTGCCACATTTTCTTTTCTTTCTTTCTTTTTTTTTTTTTTTGAGATGGAGTCTTGCTCTGTTGCCCAGGTACCTCCTGGGTTCAAGTGATTCTCCTGCCTTGGCCTCCCTCCCGAGTAGCTGGGACTACAGACACCCACCACCACGCCCAGCTAATTTTTACATTTTTAGTAAAGATGGGGTTTCACCTTGTTGACCAGGCTGGTCTTGATCTCTTGACCTTGTGATCTGCCTGCCTCGGCCTCCCAAAATGCTGGGATTAGAGGTGTGAGCCACTATGCCTGGCCATATGTGCCACATTTTCTTTGCCCAGTCTATCATTGATGGGCATTTGGGTTGGTTCTAGTTCTTTGCTATTGTAAACAGTGCCACAATGAACATACATGAGCATGTGTCATTATAATAGAACAATTTATAATCCTTTGGGTATATACCCAGTAATGGGATTTCTGGGTCAAATGGAATTTCTGTTTCTAGATCTTTGAGAAATCACCACACCATATTCCACAGTGGTTGAACTAATTTACATTCCCATGGATAGTTCTTTAAAGTACAAAACTTTTAAATTTTGGTGGCATCCAATTTATCTGTCTTTTCTTTGTTGCTTGTGCTTTTGGTATCATAATGAAGAAATCATTGCTGAATTCAAGATTATGAAGATTTATTCCTTTGTTTTCTTCAAATTCTTTAGTAGTTTTAGCTCTTGCATGTAAGTCTTTAATGTTAATTTTTATATATAATGTGAGTAGTGTCAAAATATATAGCTTTTGAATTTATTTCTTGGATCCGGTTTTTTGTTTTCATTTTTAAAACAAAATTTTTTTATAAAAATGGAGTCTTACTATATTCTAGACTCAAGCAATCCTCCTTCCTTGGCCTTCCAAAGTGCTGGAATTACATGCTTCAGCCACTGTGCCTGACCTTCTTTATAAATTTAATTTTTAGCTTATTTCTATTAATCTCACCTTTTTACTTTTTAATATTTATTTTATTTTTCATTTTCAAAGTAAGTGAGATTCTTAATTTATATATTTTGACTTTTAAATATTTTATTTGCATACAAATTTAAATATTTGAATATACTTCTGAGTACTGTTTTAGTTGTATCCCACAGGTGCTGATACGTAAAGTTTTTGTTTGTTTGTTTGTGGTTTTTGGGTTGGAGTCTTGGTTTGGCAATAGGCTGAAGTAAAGTGGTGCTATCTCGGGTCACCGCAACCTCTGCCTCCCAGGTTCAAGCGATTCCCCTGCTTCAGCCTCCTGAGTAACTGGGACTACAGGTGCATGCCACCATGCCCAGCTAATTTTTGTATTTTTAGTAGAGATGGGGTCTCACCAGATTGGCCAGGCTGGTCTTGAACTTCTAACTTCAGGTGATCCACCCTCCATGGCCTACCAAAGTGCTGGGATTACAGGTATGAGCCACTGCACCCAGCCATAAAGATTTTTTATGTTTTGTTTTTTAGAAATTAAGAATATTTAGAGCATTAATTTCTTCTTTGAACTAGGGATTAAGAGTTAATTAAAAAAATCTCAATCTCTTGTTTTCTGATTTTGTTATTTCTAGTTCTATCATATTGTTCATTTCTATGTGTTAAAATCTGGTGCAGTTTCCTTTGTGACTTAAATTATTGTTTTTATGTGTATTCCAAGAGCATTTCAGGGCAGAGTGCTTAACAGATATCAATAAGATCTACTGCATATCTATTGTATTTAGATAATCTATGCCCTGACATAATAATTTTATCTACTTTATCTGTCATAGATCGGGAGAGAGGAATTAAAATCTCCCTACTGCCAATCTGTTTTTTTAAAAAGCTATTTCTCTTTATAAGTGTTAGAATTACTGTTTTTTGACTGTTGCTTCTATGTCTTGTTGCATAGGCATTTAGGATTGTTTATATTCATTGAGAGTTGCACCCTTTGCCTTATAAAAATTGCCCTTTGTATTGTTTAATGCTGTATGCTCTGAATTTAACCTTGTCTGATATTTCGATCATGCCCTCTGCTTTTTTTTCCTGCTATTTGTTTGCATTTTCCTGTTACCTTTGCACATTATTTTATTTACAACTTTTCTGAATTACTTCGTGTTTTGCATTTCTCTTGTATATAACTGAGAGTTTAGTTTTGGATTGTGATTTAACCCGAAATATATTTATAATAGGTACATAAAACCCATTTACATTTGTTAATATAACAGATAGATTTGATCGCAGTATGGCATAATATTTTATGTTTTCTCTTTTACTGTGTTTTAGCAAGCCTTTATTTACATACTGAGTTTTCTTTGCCTTTTAAAACAAGTACAGTTCTGATATTTAGAAAGTTTTATATTTTTGTTCTCATGACAATATTTATAACTTTGTATAATATTGCTAGTGCTCTTTTTCTAGACAGTGCTGACTAATTCTTTTGTATGAATAATTGTACAATGAATATGCTTCATTTTGCTGACCTTACCTCTCTCACCACCCGATTTTGGTTACCTTAGTGTTTACCATTGTCTTTTTAAAAGATGTTTACATATACTTCTTACTTGGTGTGACAGCTTTGACTCAGATCTTATCTCTTGCTTCTCCTATAATAATCTGCAAACCTACTCATCTCTACCCTTTCTCCCTTCCATTTTTCATTAGTTATGTCATTTATACATTGTCAGAGCATATAACATTTATGTTTTGTCATCCCAATCTCCACCTTTGTTTAATCTTAATTTTGCAGTTATGGTGTACAGTACTCACCACCTCTTATTTTGCTATAGTTTGTTTCTACTATTATCTCCTGGTTGGCTATTGTTTGACCTCTTACAGATTCTCCAGGAAAGGATCATGAGACCATATTTCTTAAGCTTAGACATTTCACAGTTGTTAGCTTGTTTTTGAAATGAATTTTTTTTTTCTTTGCTGGCTACAAAATCCTTGTCTCACAGGTCTCTTTTTTGGGGGCTATCTTTTAGATGTAAATTACATAATCTTATTTTGAATGCTGCTTTGGAAAAATATAAGACATGTTTGAATCTTTTCCTTATTTAATGGCTTATCTCTTTGGATGCTCTGAGAAAATCAGTCTTTCCCTCCCTCCCTCCCTCCCTCCCTCCCTCCCTCCTTTCCTCCCTCCCTCCCTTCCTTCTTCTGTCTCTCTCTCTCTCTTTTTTTTTTTTTTTTCATGAGACAGGGTCTTGCTTCATTGCCAAGGCTGGAGTATAGTGGCACCGTTAAAGTTCGCTGCAGCTTCAAACTCCTGGGCTCAGGCTATCTTCCCATCTCATCCATTTAGTTATCTGGGATTACAGGCATGTGCCACCACTGCACTGGCTTCAATTCCCAGACAGAATTCTTTCTCTCGCTCCCTTCTTTCATCCCTCCCACCCTCACTCTCTCCCTTCCTTGTGCGTGCGCTCTCTTTGTTTTTCTGTTTGTCTCCAACTTCACATGATATATCTCATTGTTGACTATTCTGATTCAATTTTCTCTGGTCCATGTTATGTCTTTTTAGTATGTTGAGTCTACTGGGCATGTTGGCTCATGCCTATAATCCCAGCACTTTGGGAAGTCAAGGAGGGCAGATCAGTTGAGCTCAGGAGTTTGAGGCCAGCCTGGTCAACATGGCAAAACCCTGTCTCTATAAAAAAAAAAACACAAAAATTAGTGGGGCATGGTGGGGCATGTCTATAGCCCCAGCTACTTAGCTGAGGTGGGAGGATTGCTTGAGCCAGGGAGATGGAGGTTGCAGTGAGCTGAGCTCATACTACTGCACTCCAGCCTGGGTGACGGAGACCCTGTCTCAAAACAAAGCAAAACAAACAAAACAAAAAAAAATGTAGAGTCAACTCTGTTTCATGATTTCTGTTTTCTTTAATTATGTTGGATCTCCTTTGCTTATTGTAGCTGTCATTTCCTCTCTAATTCTCTTTACTTCTATCTTTATTTCATTTTCTTTTGAATGTATTTCTTTATCTGTTCTTAATATCTGTTACTGTTTTTCTACAATGTATAGTCTACCTTATATACTTTCCAATTTTGTCTTTATTTCTTTGATGGTTTTCTACTTTTTGCTAGAATTTTGTTGGCTCACAGTTAATTTCCTTCTATTTTCTTGCTACAGATTTCTTGAATCCTGGCATTTTTATTTTGTGCTATTCTTTTAAAGAGATGGCAATGTTATTATTTAAAAAAATTCGTGGCAAAATGTTAGTGTGTGTGTGTGTGTGTGTGTGTGTGTGTGTGTATTTGCTTTTAGCAGCATTTTTTGGAATAAATGTTGTACGTATTTTGGTAAATTTTGTAACTTTTTTTGAATTTTCAGCTAACAGTTACTTTGTATATATACTATGTTAGTTCATTTAAAAAACCACTTATCGTTAACTTAAAGTTTTAGTTCCAGCTATTTAAATATGGTTTCTGATGGAGTGTATCTCAGCTCAAAGCATTCTTTCTTGCTGTTCATGAAAAAGACTGGTTGCTGGAAATATGGTTTATCTGTATCCCTTCCTCC
Organism: Saimiri boliviensis; assembly: GCF_048565385.1. Taxonomy (NCBI): domain Eukaryota; kingdom Metazoa; phylum Chordata; class Mammalia; order Primates; family Cebidae; genus Saimiri; species Saimiri boliviensis. The sequence continues at coordinate 49,231,722 of NC_133457.1, forward strand.
TCTGCTTTTCTGAACTCAGGGGGCTCCACCTGTGGGTTCTGCTTCCTTCAGCTCCTGTACCTTACTGCAAATGCCAATGTGATTTACACATGTCAGGGTGAGCCACTTGCCTTTTAGAGTTCCCACCCAACCCAGCTTTTCAGCTCTGCCATCACTAAGTTTTCTTGCAACTCAGTCTTCCTTTCTTTTTCTTTCCATGTGGTTTCTGTTTGATTTCAGTTGCTTTAAAAAAAAAAATTCTTAAGCATATTTTGGAGGTTGTAGACTATATTTTTCTTCTTATTTCACTGAAAATACAGTTTCTGGATTTTTTTTTTTTCATTTCTGCTTGCTCCTTTCATGCGTTTTTATAGAGAAAGTGGGTAAATAAGCTGATATGTACAGCCATAGCCATGTGCATACCAGAAGCCCCTAGGACGATATTAAGGTTATCTGTCATATTGGGTTTTTACTGTTGTGAAATATGGAATAATTGGGGTTTGAGAGTTCTTAGAAGAGTTCTTCCCCCACTTAATAATAAAATAGATTAGCAATTACAAAAATAAACAACCCCTACATGACTTTAGGGCTATGCAGAAAGTTAAATTATTTTGGCTAGCTCTGAGTTAAAACTTTAAGTACCAGACTTTTCCACTTGAACCATTTAAGAGGAAATTCTTAAACGTTAACGTATTTCTTGCTTTCTTGGTGCTTAAGGAACAGACCGTGTGTGGAAGGTAGGAGAATGGGGTTATTATGACTATATCGTACTTAAATATGGTTATTCCACTGATGGAGTGGAGGGTTTTGACTTTCCTATGAAGAGGCTGTAAAGCATCATTTTTTTTTTTTTTTGTCATACACAGTTTTTTTTCCTCTCTTTTTTCTTGTGAGTAGGTTTTCTCTAGTCACCCTGTATTATAGCTATTACTGTGCTTGCCTGTTGTAGTCCCTGTTTGAATTTAGTGAAGGCTCAGAATTTAGACAACAAAGATTGCTGGAATTATATGTAAAGTAAAAGCAAATATGCTCTGAGGGACTCGCCTACAAATGGATAATAATCAGTGCTCAGACCTTGTAATACCTGTTTTAGTTGCTTGGGGATCTGCTGCTTCTTGGATCTCAGCAGCACTCTGATTAGGAAAGGAAGCTGAATACTTACATTTCTGACACATCAAGTGTTTATTTAGTTTTGATTTTATATATGTTTAATGATATTATTGGACTTGTAACATTGTGACTGTAATTTAAAATATCCCTACTGTATAATTTCTTTTCTCATAAATATTATAGAAAGTCTGAAGAAAACATTTGGCATAGCATCCTATTGCAGAGAAGGGTGTTTTTGTGTTCTCAGTGCCCAGTTGTCCTAGTGTGTGGGGGAGGCACAGACATTTGCTATGCAGGCTGAGTACATAGGGAAGGTTCGAAAGTTGTTAAGTGCAAGCTGCAAGATTCTAAGATTAATTGTGCTTCGCTCTCCAGTGAGATTAGTATATTATAAATCATAGAGGCATATCCCATCAATCTGGTGCCTCAATGCAGGGATCATGATAACCCCTAACTCAGCAGAAACATACCTTCCATCCATTACAGCATCTCTCCTGGAATAAACCGTGTGCTCCTCAGATAGGGCCAGGGCAATGGACAGCATTTTAAAGACGTTTTTGAGATAGCTCTTATAACAGGGAAACCAATTCTGTGGCTCCGTGGTTTCATTCTACAACAATAACTTTTGTAGACAATAAACATTTAGAGAATTTTTTTCTGGACACTTAGTATCTGCACAGCCCTGGGGTAAGTTCTCTAGGGTGTATGAAAGGCAGAAAACTTAGGGTCCCTACTCTTGATGAGCCTACTGTTTGTCAGAATACTAATTCTAACAGCATGATTTTGATGCTAATAGCTATTGTTTATCTAGCATTTACTATATGCATACCAACAGAATATACTAAGAAATTATTCATAGAATGTATTTCAAAATAAATGCCCACAAGGTGAGAGAAAGACAAGATATGTGCTGGCTGGAGTAAAGTCCCTATAGAAGGTGGGCCTGTGTTGAATCTTATTGGTGGGAAGGCTTTAATGAGGTGGGGCAGGGTACATTTCCCAATGCAGGGTATAGATTGTATGAGGAAAAAAGAGATTAGATAAGCAGTGAATGAACATAAGAAAATAGGCTTGGAAGTCGCCAACAGAACCGCAGAACAGGCAAGAGTCCCTTACTGTACACTTATTCACTCTTCCAGGCTCCATCTGATATCGGAGTCAATTCCATTCCTCTCTGGGGGTACCTTTCCTGGAGGAAGAGAATTCCCATGGGAACTCATTACAATGGAGGGTGAAAAGTGAATAATGCAATAGAGCTGGACAGGCAGGTCTTACACGTTATGCCAGTAGAGTCATTTGACTAGATTGTGCCAGCTAGGTTGCATGTGTGTAGACACAGCTAGGACCGAAGTTAGTTAGCCAACATTTCTCAGGGAAATAAAACCAAGCTTTCTCCTCCCTTTCCTCTTCCTTCTTTCTTATTATGAAATAATATTATAAATGTATTACCCCAATGCTTCTCCTTTTAATTCATCCTCTTCCTTGACGCCAAGCTCAGCACCGCCCTAGTTACAGCTTAATGACCATACACTGCTCACTCAACTTCATTCATTTATTCATTCAACAGAAACTATTGAGAATTCCATGTGTATCCTCAGAAAATGTACAGACCTATAAGGAGGGCACTTAAGAAGAAATTGCAATAAATGTGAGCACAGAATCCTCTCTTTCTCACAGAGAAGTTTCTTAATCTTATTGAGGGGAGGAGGGTGTCAGAAAAGAAATGACATACAAGCTGAGACCAGAAGTATCAGTGGAGATGTTCTGAATCCTTCCCAAGCCTGTTGAGGGTACCTCTGTTTGCTCTGAGAAGCTGTCAGGCACTTTAAGGTTCTTGGCTGACTTTGGCTGCCACTGCCAACTATACAAGCAATTAATATATTTGTTTAATCAATAAATATTTCTTGAGAAGTTCTGTTATCCAAACAGTGTTCTGGGCTGTGGTGATTCAACTGTGAGCCAAATAGGCAAAGCACTTTCTGTCATGGAGCTTACATTCTAGTAAGGATGCACAGAGAATAAAGAAATAAACAAAAGTAGATAATATGTTGGGTGCTTTGGGAAAAAAATAGCAGAGTAAGGTGATAGAATATATGTTCTTGTATGTATGTGTGATGTGAATATGCACTGTTTTAAATAGGGTGGTCTGGGTTTCTCTGCTGAGGTGCTATTAGAGCAAGAACTTACGAATTGAAAGAGTGAGATGTGGCTTTCTGGGGAGGGGAGCAGCATCCTAGGCAAAGGGCACAACTAGAGCAAAGGTTCCTTGGAAGAAGTGTGCTGGGTGTGTTCAAGGAACTGCAGAAAGGCCAGGTGGTGAGAGCTCAAGGAGGAGAGCAGAAGTGGGTAAGACTGTGGAGTTTCGGTCCTCACGGCAAGGTTTACATTTAAGAGGGTCCTTTGGCTGATGTGTTGAGATATGACAGTAGAACGGCAAGATCAATAATGAAGGAGGTCAATAAGGAGGCTATTGCGATGGTCCAGGCAAGAGATGGTGGTAGCTTGCTAGGCTGGAAGCATCGGATTCCTATGAGAAGCTGGATTCTGGATATGCTTAAAAGATGGAATGGATAGGGTTGCTGATGATTTGGATGTGGGTATAAGAGAAGAAAGGGGTTAATGATGTCAAGTCAAAGGATATGTTCTAAGTCGCTCGTAAAACAGATTTGTCATTAACTGAGATGGGAAAAACTTCAAAAAGAACAGGTTTCGAGGAGCAAAAATATGTTAAGTTTGTTATGCCTGGCTATCATTCAAGTAGAGATTTCATGTAGGCAGATCATCATACAAGCCTGGATTTCAAGGGAGAGTTTGGGAGTTGTCAGTTAAAGCCATGAGACAGATTGATCACCAAGTCGAGGAGTCTAGAGACAGAATAGATGAGGGCTGAGGGCTGAGGCTGAGGGGCCTCCTTGCTTAGAAGTTGGGGAGATGAAAGGATCCTGCAAAGAAGGCTGACAGGGTGCAGCCAGAGAAGTAGAAAAAATAGGCAGTGTGTGCTGCCCTGAAAGCCAAGCAAGCATTTCACTTCTGTCAAATGCTGCTGACAGGTCAAAGATGCAAAGACCAGAGGTCACTCATAACCCCGCCACAGCAGGTTTGATGGAGTGACGGGTCCAAAGGCTGATAGAATGGGCCCAGAGAGGAAGAGAGGAGGGAAGTGGAGAATGGCTATGGAGTCACGTCTTCCAAGGAGTTTTGGCATAAAGAGGGGCAGAGAAATGAGCCTGTAGTTGGTAGGGAATGAAGGGTCAAGGGAGGACATTTCCTAGATGAGAGAAAAACAACATGTTTATGGGTATGATTTAGTATAGAGGGAAAGCAATGATGCCATAAAGGATGACAACTGCAGGATTGATGGCCTTAGCAGGTGAGAGGGGTGAAAACCCACAGCCAAGTGGACAGGAGTAGGGATAGCTCATTCCTACAACAGGAGGGCAGGTGGGTGGGTGGCTTTGGGGTGTGCAGTGAAGGAATTCTCCTCTGATAGCTTCACGTTTCTCAGTGAAGTGAGCAGCTGGGTCCTCAGCTGAGCATGGGGATGATGAGGAGGTAATGAAGTTATGGATAGAGAGAAGGGATGAAGTAGTCTGGGAGAGTGAGAGACCAGCTTGGATTGGAGGCATGACTGTGGGGTAGCAAGAAGGGCCTCTTGAGTAAAGTGGGCATGAATTTAAAAATAGCTCAGTTAGAATGCTTCAGGATAGCATTTACCAGGACAAATCAGATCTTGGGCTTTTTAAATCCACATGGGAGGAGACATTTTTGAAGAAGAATTCCCAGGATGGTAGTGAAGCCCATTGCTCTGTTTCATGTCTGGAGAATAGGGTTATCCCCCAAGTAGATGACTTCTGACTACAGCTCTACAAGGCACACATGGGATCAGGGGACTTCACATGGGTGGGCAGGACCCCAAAGGATGGCCAAATGTATTGATCACAAATTCATCTTCAACTTCCTTTAACTACCAGTGGAGACATGCTGGAAGGTTATAGGAAAGACACACAAGCATTTAAAGGTTTGTTAAGATCAACACGTAAGGATTTGGTGTAGAGGTGAATCACCTGAAATACCAGAACTCTAGTTCACTGGGAGGTAGCCAGGCAGAGAGGAGGGGGAGGAGTTCCAGGCAGAAGGATCTGAATGCATAAAGGCTCAATAGTCGTGAGAGCATGGAGGGGTATGACCATTGAGGAAATGGAAAATGTTGGGAAATACTGGATTATATGCATCTGGGCAGCTGTCCTTCTCATTGTCTTTTACCCTACCACCTCACTTCAGCCTCTAGGCCTTTAGTGATGCTGGCTCTCCTGCTAGGACTGTCCTCCATCTGCTAGGCCATTGGGTTGCATGATTCCAGGGAGTGCATTAGCATGTATTTCACATTCCCTTCTTGAGTTGGTTCAATTTCTCTGCCTTCTGTGACAGCCTTTTTTTTTTTTCTGTTCCAAGCCACATGTTCTCTCCCTTCTCTGAATTCCTCTTATATCTAGAAGATAGGGTTGCCAGATTTAGCTAATAAAAATACAGGATTCCCAGTTAAATATTACACAGAACACATAATTAAACATTATTCATTGTTTATCTGAAATTCTAGTTTAATTAGGAAGTCTGAATTTTATTTGGTAAGCCAAATAGAGAAAGAAATAGTTAAGCATCCATCCAACAAATCTTTATAGAGAAGGAATATGTGAGAGCCTTTCCTGGGCACTGCAAAGTAAACACCTGTCCTCAGGGATGAGAGGCACCTTAGAACAAAACAAATATTTAGGTCCTTAGCCAAATAGTAGTGTGGAAAATGTGGCAAAAGATTCAGCTTGGAGAAACTCCTCCAGAATTTTGCAATCATAACATCTGGAGAAAAGCGATTTTAATTTCAGTATACATGAAATTTTTGTGATTTATTTTCATTAAGTACTGTCATTTTTAATTTTAATGATGGCTAGAGATGGAGACATCATTATCTTCAATGCTGAGAACATCTAAAAGTCTCCATAAAGACTTGTTGCCTATGAGGACTTTGTTATGTGTTATTAATATCATCATCATTGTCATCAACATTGATCAGAAGTGGCAGCTGTGTAGGCAAAGGCAGGATGGTGCAGTGGTGAGCACCTGCATCCTGACAGCATCATTTGCTAACTGTGCAGTCTCAGGAAGCTACTTAATCTCTCTGTGCTGCAGTTCCCCCATCTATAAAATAAAGTATGTTAATAATATAATATTAATTGGTGAAAAGGTTAAAGAGTTAAGACATTTGAAGGTTTTAAAATAGTGCTTGGCACCTGCTAAGTGCTAAGATAAGTGTAGGCTAATACAGTTTCTTTTTCTTTTCTTTTCTTTTTTTTTGAGATGGAGTTTTGCTCTTGTTGCCCAGGCTGGAGTGCAATGAATGGCATGATATTGGCTCACTGCAACCTTTGTCTTCTAGGTTCAAGCAATTCTCCTGCCTCAGCCTCCGAAATAGCTGGGACCACACCCGGATAATTTTTGTGTTTTTAGTAGAGACCGGGGATTTCACCAGGTTGGTCAGGCTGGTCTCAAACTCCTGACCCCGGGTGATCTGCCTGTCTCGGCCTCCCAAAGTGCTGGAATTGCAGGCGTGAGCCACCTCACCAGGCTGGCTAATTCATTTTTAACATTAATTTGAAACATATGCCGTAATTGATGTATATATTAGCACTGTGGGAGCTCAGAGGAGGAAGTGGCTGGGTGAGTGGCTGGGTCAGTATGTCTGGGATGTGAAATGACTCTATTGGTGTTGGTCTTCTATTTTCCCTTAAACATCCTTGAAGGTGAGAATCCCATTGCCTGAATCTTTGTATCCATCCTTCACCTCCGCTCAACTCCTTCTGTCCTGGTGAAGTATGGGCTTTGACAACACTTGTGGATGAGTACATTAACACTACTGCCAGCATTAAAAATGTTAGTGACATTCATGAATGTTTCACCAAGGTCACTGAGTTCCAAAATACTTTAAATGTCTTAATTAAAGACTAATTTTTAAAGACTAAGGCAAACATTTAATTCAGGATAAACACATCAGGATAGCTTAGGTGAACTTCCTAAATACTCTGGGAGTAAAAGCAAAATAACAACTCAATTACCATTCACATCTTAGTATACATTAGTTTTTGGAGTAAAAATAATATTGTTTTTACATATGATGGAGTATTTAGTAAGTGACCAACATCATTTTTACCACTTACCCATTATCAAACTGAATTTCCCAAGCCTCTCTGAGAGGTGTTATTCATCCCACATTACATATAAGAAAGCGGTGATGTAGAGTGGTTAAGAAACTGCCTAAAGTCACTTAAATAGTAATGATTTGGTCCTAGGTTCAAGTTCAGGACTGTAGGATATCAAAGCCCTTGCTCAAAATGAGTAAGCATGTTTCTCAACCTGAAAAGTTAGTAGAAAAGAGAGCAGAGAAGAGGCATGAGACTGTTTATTTACCTAGTCATCCATTCATTTACTCAAGTTATGGGGCCTGCAGAGGTACAAAGGACAAGACCCTGTCCTCAGGGAGGTCATAGTCATGAAGATCTGGATATAGGAGGATGTGGTAAGTGCTGTAGCAGAGGTGCTCATCAAGCTCCCAGGTATCACTGAGGATGTGAAAATAATGGTGCTTAAGAATGGGGCAGTGGCTGGGGTAGACATGGCAGAGGAGGTGACACTTGCTGAATTGTGCAGACTAAGAGAAACAAGTGCTTGTTTTGGTCCTAGTCAGCATTTAATAAACACTATGAAAGATTTGCAATTAATGTCACTTTACCATCATTATATAGATAACAAAAAAACAAATATTTTTTGAAAGTCTACTCAGTGCAAAGTCCCATGCTAGATATGTTTATAGACAGAGGTTAGCTTCCTGGCAACCATCTGAAGTAGAAACTCTGATCCCTTTCCAGTTAAGGAAAAACAGAGGTTGAGAGTAGGTGAGACTTGCTGAATGTAGAAAGTTACTTATTCAACAAATTCACTTGTCTGTTTATTCACTCAAGAATTGGTTAAGCACCTGCCCTGTGTCAGGCAATGTGCTTGGTGCTGAATAACAATAGTGTACCAAAGAAAAATAGTCTTGCTCTTTTAGAGTTTGCCATCTAGTTGGGGAGGTGAACATTAACCAAATACATATGTATACATGTCTGTGTGGGCATACATACACAGTTGACCCTTGAACTATGTGGGGATTAGGGGTACCAATGCCCTGCACAGTTGAAAATCTGTTTGGCTCCCTCAAAGCTCAACTACTAATTGCCTACTGTTGACCAGAAGCCTTACTGATAACATCAACAGTCAATTAACAGCTGGGCATGGTGGCTCACACTTGTAATCCCACCACTTTGGGAGGCTGAGGTGGGCAGATCACTTGAGCTCAGGAGTTCCAGACCAGCCTGGCCAACATGGCAAAACCCTGTCTCTACTAAAAATACAAAAACTAGTTGGGAGTGGTGGTGCGCACCTATAGTCCTAGCTACTTGGGAATTTGAAGCAGGAGAATCTTTTTTTTTTTTTTTTTTTTTTTTTTTTGAGACGGAGTTTCGCTCTTGTTACCCAGGCTGGAGTGCAATAGCGCGATCTCGGCTCACTGCAACCTCCGCCTCCTGGGTTCAGGCAATTCCCCTGCCTCAGCCTCCTGAGTAGCTGGGATTATAGGCACGCGCCACCATGCCCAGCTAATTTTTTGTATTTTTAGTAGAGACGGGGTTTCACCATGTTGACCAGGTTGGTCTCGATCTCGCGACCTTGTGATCCACCCGCCTCGGCCTCCCAAAGTGCTGGGATTACAGGCTTGAGCCACCGCGCCTGGCTTCAGGAGAATCTCTTGAACCTGGGAGGTGGAGATTGCAGTGAGGCAGGATGGCGCCACTGCACTCCAGTCTAGGTGACAGAGTGAGACTCTGTCTCACAAAAACAAAAACCACAAAGAACAGTCAACACATATTTTGTATGTTATGTATTATATGATGTATTACATGTGTTCTTAAAGTAATATCGAGAATAAAATGTTATTAAGAAAATTATAAGGAAGAGAAAATTTATTTACTATTCTTTAAGTGGAAGTGGCTCATCATAAAGGCTATCATCCTTGTTATCTTCTTGTTGAGTAGATGGAGGAGGAAGGATATCGGGAGAGGTTAGTCTTGCTGTCTCAGTGGTGGTAGAGGGGAAGAGGTGAGGAAGCGGAATGGGAGGCAGGATAGGCAGGTGCACAAGTGTAACTTTTGTTAAAAAATATTCAAGTATAGGTGGACCCATGCAGTTTGAACCCATGTTGTTCAAGGGCCAACTGTGTATGTATATAATGTATATGTACATGGACACACACACACACACACACACACACACACACACACACGGGAAGCAGTGCATCTTTTGAGAAGAAATTTCTGGTTGAAGTGATTGAGGAATACCCCAGGATCTGCAATCTTGATTGTCCTTTGACTTCTTCCTGGCAGGTCTGTGCCTGGGTTACAGTGTCAGTCAAAATTTCCAATGCAGTTCCACTGAATGCGGGGGACTGCTGTGCTCTGTGTTTGCAGGGAGCACTGTGGGAACAACAGAAAGGAACAACGTGACTGACTCTGGTGGACTGAGAAGACTATTCATCCACATGTGTGAGACACACTTGGTGGGTGCTGTGAAGGGAGGCTGAAGTGCCTGCTGTTTTTTATGCGTGCAAAACCTGAGCTGAGAAATACAGTTTAGTGCTCTTATTGTGTTCCTAATTTTGCTCTTTGGTTTTTACAAGGGTGAGTGTTAGGGGAGCTAGGATTCACCAGGAGGGTGAAGCAGGGCTGCTATGTTGATTCAGACCATGATACTACAGAGTTGTGCAGAATACACCCTTGTGACCATCTGGTGGCTCTGTGGGGGTTTGGTGCAGGGCAGCCTCTGCTGGGAGGAACAGGGTGAAAGCACCGGGTCAAGGGAAGGCTCCCAGGCAAGTTCAGCATTCCCTAAGACCAACATTTTCCCCATTACCAATTTGAGAAAGGCTGATCCTGGAAGCATGTTATTTCTATTGTTTTTCTGTTTAAGATTTTTGATCGCAAGCCTTCACCTTCCCCATTTCTATTCCCTGTCCCCAAATCCCTAATAAAAAAATGCACTTAGGGTAGGGGGTATATCTCAGGACAAGACTACAAAGTCCCTCCTTAATCTAAAAGGGAGCTCTAGCCTGCACTGGAGAAAAAGAATTGTTCCAAACAGTAATAAACAGGAACAAGCTTTGACTTCCTGAATGAGTAGAACCTGAAAGTGTTAGAAAGTTGTGAACTTTCTAACTATAGGACAAAGATTATGTTTATAGAACCACAAAGGAGAACACGGGATCCCACAAAGCAGATTTTCTTGCTACTGCTAGTGTGGCCTGCAAACCAGCAGCCTTGGCTTGTCAGAAAAGCAGAATCTGTGCCCTCAGCCCAGACCTGCTGAGTTAGCATCTGCATTTGAACAGAATCCCCTGGTGATTCATAAGTACATTAAAGTTTGAGAATCACAGGTATAGTTGGATAAAATAAAACATTTGATGTATATGTTCCTGGCTTCTGGGCAGAGCAGCTAACTGAGGGAGACATTTTTTGACATGCTGGTGTATTTTGGGCTGTCAGCTGCTCTTCCTTTGACAGGATCTGGTATCATGCTTGTCATCTTGGTCCCTCAACAGGAAACCCTCAACTATTCATTTGGAGAGACCACAGCCCATGACGTTAAAAAGCAGACAGATCTTTGTATTTGTGAAGCCTCACAATTAATATTTCATGGAGAAAGGATTAATAAAACATGATGCAATTAGCTGCTTCCCTTTAGCAATCACACCTCATTAAGGGAGGTAGGAGCCAGCCTACAGGACCCCCAGCAGCTGGCCTAGGCTCTGACTGAGAACAGGCCTGATGGTTTCGGGGAGCAACAGCCTGATACTGCCTTGTCTGGAGTAGAATTTTCTCCTGTAAGTGGTGTACTAAGTGAGTTTGGCTCTGAGCAGGATGACTTATGGCTACCATGCCTATATCTATATTTCCAACACTTTCTATTAATTTGTTCATTTATACTGTATTCTGGGTACTAGGTACTGTGCTAAGTGATGGAAAAATAACAGTGGTAGATATCTCCGCTTTCAAAGATTCTGGGTGCCATCAGACTCCTGCCTTTCTTTCAAGGCTTCTTTCCACCTGGCACCCCCTCTTGACTCCCTGCGTTTCTTCTGCTAGCCAGCCTATCTGCTCGGCTCTGCTGTTTTCCACCCTATGAATAATATCACAAGGTGCATTTTGCCGTCTATGGCCCCCTTCTAAACTTCCTTCACTGTACCCTGAAGCTCCCCAAAGAGGCCCCTTTCTCTTCCACCCTTCCTGAAGAACAATATGGAAAGGGCAGGGAAGGGGGCATCCAAACCATTTCAATGTTTTCTCACCTGAGCTAAGGAGAATCACATAAACCTAGTTTTTCTCATCTAGGTCTTCCTGTATCTTCTGTCATGTTTTCTTTTCTCTGGAGTTCAGTGTTTAGGAGGGAAAAATGGGTCTGAATTTGAATCTTAGGTCCTGTGGAGTCTGGCAGGGGGCTTCATCTCTCCATCTCCTATGGATGCTGCTTTGGGCAGGAGACTTCATCTCTCCAAGTCTCAGGTTTGTGTCCTGTGAATGGAGATGACAATATTGTTGGTGTGGTGTGGCATAAGAATTGATGAAATACACTTTATGAAAGGGAAGCTGTGATTGTTACAGTTTGGGCAGTGGGCATCTGATACCAGGGGTGCTGGGCCAAGTGGCCCACTCTGTCACTCCCTGGGGATAGGTCTTTCCTCCTGACGCAGAGCACAGACACTTCTATGTGTACATGCTGTCGTCTTTATGGTAGCTCTGCTTGGTTGACACTGTCTCTGTTTCTAGTCTGACATCCCCATTTGAGGCTGTGGCTTTGTCTGAGATTAGCATGTTGACATGGTCCTGAGACCCTCAGAGACAGAGCTGACAGCACCTTCTAATTTCCATAGACTGCATTAACTCTCACTCTCCTAAGAAGACTGTGATCATGAAGAAGCCCAATTAAACATGTGGGATAAAAGAGCATTGGGTTGGATGTCACGCTTGGCAGCCTGACAGTCTACCCACGTGCCGGGTCACCTTCTCCAAGCTCCTCAGAGCTGGAGGCAAGAAAACAGGGCCTCAGTGACAGCATCTTGAGAGCCACAGTGACAGAGGAGGGGATGCTCTTGTCAGCTTTGTTTGATCAACCCACAACAGGCAATCTGGAGCATGCCACCTCTAACACTCTAAAATAAATGAATTAGGAAAGGGAATTATCTGGATGATTGCTTCTACTCAATAGCCTGCTTCATCCCTGTGGATGAGAAAGAAAGGAAGAGTAAGTGGGAGGGGCAGAGAGACATTAGGAAAGTTGATTTGACTTGGATCTCATCGTCTGGTGGTCTTACATTAAGATGGAGAGAATTTGGTCTATGCACCTCCTACCCCAGCTCAGTGCAGTTAGAATCATCTGACAGTTTTTATCAAAGATGTGATACAGTCAGATATGTTTGTTGGGAAGGTCATTGTAGTGGATGTTGTTGGTGTCCTTCCCAAATCCCTTTTTTATGTTGGTGTCTTCACCTCCCAGCTGCTGTGTGTTTTTGCTGCAAATGGCTCAGAGTTGTCCCTTTTTTAAAAAAAATTGTTATTGGACAGATTGAGCTACCCTGCCTGATAAATGCCATGTCTCACCCCCAACCGACCACCCAGTCAATGATGGCTGATAGTCACAGGAAGGTAATTTATCTGATCTCAAAGCGGGACCAGTTTTGGTACAGTTAGTGCCCCTGAACTTACCTGATGGATCAAATTCAGACCACAGTTTGGCTTAGATTTTTTCCTCTTCCCCACAGTCCCTTCTTTTCTTATCTCCCTTCTTTAAAGGCATTCCCCAGTAAGTCACTTGAGCAAGAATCACTACCTTAGGTTCTGCTCCTAGGAAGCCCAACCTAAAACAGTCGTTATGCACAGAAACGTGAGGACCTAGTGCTAAGGAGACAGGGTAGGAGACTCTGCCATGGTTCAGGCACACAACAAGGCTATGATCTGGGGAAGTGGCAGTGAGAAGAGGAAGAATGAGAGAGGTGCCAGAGACGTCAGAATGGGGGGATCTTCCAGGACTCCGTGTCTGACTGGGTATGGGCTGAAGGAGGAAGCACATATGACTGGTAGAGGTGAGGATAGCACATGTGATGATCTTCATATTAATGGGAAGGAGGAATCTTCACTTTTTCCTTTTCTGTCTGCAAATGGCAACCACCTCTATCTCCCTTCTCCTGTCCTCCCTGGGCCTGCCTCTGGGCTCCTGCTCCTGCTTCTCTCTCCTCCCTGGCTTGTTTTGGACTCATAGTTGTTCCCTGCCTGGCACAGTCTCCATTCCTCACATGTGCTGCATCTCTCCAACCAGATGGTTTACATGTCTCCAAGGACTGTGCCATATTCTTTACTGTATAGAGCTCCACGTGTGTTTTTTGTATGTAAAGAGAATTTGTCACAGATAAATAGGAATGCTTTTACACTGTTGGTGGAAGTGTAAATTCAACCATCGTCAAAGACAGTGTAGAGATTCCTCTAACATCTACAACCAGAAATATTATTTGGCCCAGCAATCCTGCTACTGGGTACATGCCCAAAGGAATATAAATTATTTTATTACAAAGATAGGTGCACATGTATGTTCACTGCAACACCATTCACAATAGCAAAGGTGTGGAACCAACTCAAATGCCCATCAATAAAAGACTGGATAAAGAAAATGCGGTACATATACACCATGGAATACTATGTAGCCATAAAAAGGAATGAGCTCATGTCCTTTTCAGGGACATGGATGAAGCTGGAAGCTATTATCCTCAGCAAACTAATTCGGGAACAGAAAACCAAACACTGCATGTTCTCACTCATAAGTGGGAGCTGAACAGTCAGAACACATGGGCAGAGGGAGGGGAACAACACATACAGGGGCCTACTGGGGGTGTGGGTTTTGGGGAGGGAGAGCCTTGGGAAAAATAATTAATGCATGCTGAACTTCATACCTAGGTGATGGGTTGATAGGTGCAGCAAACCACCTATCAACACTTAAACCGCACGTCTAACTATGTAACAAACCTAAACGTCCTCCTTGTGTGTCCCAGAACTAAAAATTAAAATTAAAATAAAAAAATAAAAAAGTTTGTTGATTAATTACTTTATTGGCTCTTAAAACTTCCTCAGAATACCAGTGAACCATAACAAGTCCTCCCTGACTGGGCTGAGGGCTTTACAGTTATATATAATATCATTACCTGCAGACCTTAGTTTCTGGACCATGAAGTTATTTCTTTTGCTTATCAACTTTATTGAGAAATAGTTTCTGTGACGTAAACCACAGCTATTTAAAGCATATAAGACCACTTGGATCATTTTTTTGCCTCTTTGCATTCCATTCCACCTTACCCCCCGGGCCCACACAACCACTGTCGTCGTCTTTTTTTTTTTTTTTTTTTTTGTCGTTGTAGATGGTTTGTATTTGCCAAAACTTAACTCAAATAAGTTGCATTTTATGAAAATGGAATCACCTGTTATGTATTGTTTCGTGCTTGGCTTCTTTCACTCAGCATGATGATTTAGAGATTCACTGACATTAAGAGTATTAATAGCATTAGTAGTCCATTCCTTTTATTAAGTTAAAATTTTCATTTTGACATAATTTTAGATTCAAATACTGTTGTAAGAAATAATACGAAGAGCCCTTGTGTACATTTTACTCAGTTTTCTCCAATGAGTACATCCTGTAAAAATACAGTACACTTTTACAACCAGGATATGGACAATGGTACAGTCAATCACTGCAAGGAAAGAAATCCCTCAGTTGCTCTTTTCTAGCCACATCCACTTTCATCACACTCACTGCCTCTTTTAAAAAAAATAGACGTTATTTTTTAGAGAAGTTTTAGGTTCACAGCAAAATTGAGCAGATGGTACAGACATCTCACATATATCTCCCCTGCCCCCATTGACGTTCACAGCCTCCCCCATCATTAACAACCCCCACCAGAGTGGTACATTTGCTACAATTGAAGAAGCTATATTGTTACCTCATTATCACACAAAGTTTACTTTACGGTTTATTCTTGGTGTTGTATGGAAGTAGAAGGTGGGACTTGACTCCAGAGGTGAGGTTTGGACACTGGACCAAATTGGGGACTAGCTGAAACAGAGACTGGGCAAAAGCAGCTTTCCATAAGACATGCCTACTGGTATGCCATATTAGTTTACCATTGTCATGGCAACATCTGGGAGTTACTGCCCCTTTCCATGGCAATGACCTGACAACCCAGAAGTTACTGCCCTTTTTCTAGAAATTTTTGCATAAAGCACTTCTCAGTCTACATGTAATTAAAAGTAGATATAAATATGATTGCATAGCTCCCTGAGCTGCTACTCTGTACACTACCTATGGAATATCCCTGCTTTGTAGGAGCACTCACAGAGCTGTAACACTGCTGCTTCAATAAAGCCGGGTTTCTTTCTACCCTATTACCAGCTTGCCCTTGAATTCTTTCCTGGGCAAAGCCAAGAACCCTCGTGGGCTGAGCCCCAATTTGGGGTTCACCTATCCTGTATCAGTATATTCTATGGGTTTGGACTTTACCATTATAGTATCATACAGAGTAGTTTTGCTTCCCTGAAAAACTTCTGTGTTCTGCCAGTTCATCCCTTTCTCTCCCCTACTTCAAACCCCTGGCAACCACTGACCATTTCATTATCTCCATAATTTTGCTTTTCTATGATATATAGTTGGAATCATAGAGTATGTAGCCTTTTCAGATTGACTTCTTTCATTTAATAATATGCATTTAACTTTGCTCCAGATCTTTTCATGGCTTGATATCTTATTTCTTTTATTATTATTACATTTTATGCTTGTTTTTCGATTAGAGCACAATTTTTTTTTCTTTTCCTATTTTGTTTTTTTTTTGTTTTTTTTTTTTTTTTTTGAATAGCTTATTTCTTTTTAGTGCTGAATAACATTTTATGGTCTGGAAGTACCATAGTTTATTCATCTACTGTCCTACTTCTGGGTTGTAGGAGATAGGAGATCTGGTTGTAGGTTGAAGGATATCTTGATTGCTTCTGAGTTGTGTCATTTATGAATACAACTGCTATAAACATTCATGTGCAAGTTTTTTGTGTGGACATGTTTTCAATTCTTTTGGATAAATACCAAGGAGCACCACTGACGAATCATATGGTAAGAGTATATGAAACTGCCAAACTGTCTTTCACAGTGGTTGTACCATTTTGCATTCCCACCAGCAATAAGTGAGTTGGTTTGTATTTGCATCAGCATTTGTTGTTTTCAGTGTTCTGGATTTGGCCAGTTTAATAGGTGTGTAGTGGTATGTCATTGTTGCTTTAATTTGCATTTCTATGATGACCTATGATGTGAATCCTGTCTTCAGTATGCTTATTTTACATCCGTGTATTTTCCTTGGTGAGGTGTTTGTTAAGGTCTCTGGCCCATTGTGTAACTGGGTTGCTTGTGTTTTTATTATTGAGTTATTTGTATATTTGGAATTATAGTTCTTTATCAGGTATTTGTTTAGCAAATATTTTCTCCCAATTTGTTGTCTTCTCATTCTCTTAACAACTGGGAGGTACTGCCCCTTTCCATGGCAACGATCTGACAACCCAGAAGTTACTACCTTTCACAAGACATTTTTAATTTTAACGAAGTCCCGCTTATCAATTCTTTCTTTTACGGATTGTGCTTTTGGTGTTGTATCTAACAAGTTATTATGAAACTCAAAGTAATACCTAGATTTTCTCCTATGTAATTATTTTCTAAAATAGAGTTTATAATATTTTACTAAATTTAGGTAATACAGAAAAATACAAATCATTTGCAATCTCTAACATGATTCCTACAAAAATCAAAGATACTAGGTCTGTAAAAATAATAGATTTTTGTTTTTTAAAATTGGACATTCTATAAACTTTTATAATGTGTATTTTCCACTTAATATATCTTAAGCATTTAAATATGTCATTCAATATTATTAACATAATTTTCATCATTGTATAGTACTTTATCGATACTTATGTTCATTTAGTTTGCTTTGAATATGTCAGTATTATAAATAATGCATCAGTGAAGATTCTTGTACATTATTCTCTAGGGGTTTTATCGTTTTGTGTTTTACATTTAAGTCTGTGATCTATTTTGAGTTAACTTTTGTAAGGAATGTCAGCTCTGTGTCTGGATTAATATTTGTTTGCATGTGGATGTCCATTTGTAGCAGTACAGTTTGTTGGGAAGACAATTTTTTTTCTTGTATTTCCTTTGTTCCTTTGTCAAAGATCAGCTGAGTGTATGGAATTATTTCTGGGCTCTCTGTTTTGTTCCATTGATCTATTTTTCTATTCTTTTACCACTTCTACTCTGTCTTGATTACTGTTGGCTTTACAAAAAGTATTGAGGTTGGGTAGTTTAAGTTCTTCAACTTTATTCTTTTCCAATGTTGTGTGGCTATTCTGTTGTTTTGTTTTGTTTTTTGCCTCTCTATATAAACTTCAGAATCACTTTGTCAATATTCACAAAATAACTCACTTGGATTTTGATTGGGGTTGCATTGAATCTATAGATCAAGCTGGGAAGAACAGACATCTCGATAATTTTTTTGGATTGGTTGTGTGCCCCCAGAATTCGTATGTTGAAATCCTAACCCCAGTGTGGTAATTTTAGAAGGTGGAGACTTTGGGAGGTAATTAGATTTGAGAGTGGAGCCTTCAGAAGTGGGATTACTGCCGTTATAAGAAGAAACATGAGTGATTGCTTCCTGTCTCTGCTCTACAGCACATGAGGATACAAGCAGAGGACATCAATCTGCAAACCAGAAAGTGGGCTCTCATCAGACACTGGTCTCCTGACACCTTGAACTTGGACTTCCGAGCCTCCAGAATTGTGAGCAATATATGTTGTTTTAGCCACCCAGTCTATGATAATTTGTTACAGTAGCCTGAACTTACTAATACAACAATGTGGAGTCTTCCTATTCGTGAACATGAAATATATTTCCATGTATTTATTGTTTACTTTCATTCAATAGAGATTTATAGTTTCTCTTACATAGATCTTGTTTATATTATGTTAGATTTATACCTAAGTATTTCAATTTTGGGAGTGCTAATGTAAATAATAATAATGTTTCAAATTTTAAATTACATTTGTTCATTGCTGGGATATGGAAAAGTGACTTTTGTGTATTAACCTCATATCCTGCAACCTTACTATAATCACTTATTATAGTCAGGGGTATTTGGTGTTGATTCTTTCAGCTGTTCTGCATAGACAATCATGTCGTCCGTGACCAAAGAATGTTTTCTTTTTTCCTCATCTGTATACCTTTGCTTTCTTTTCTTGTCTTACTGCATTAGCTAGTACTTCTAGTACAATGTTGAAAATCAGTGGTGACGGGACAACCCTGACTTGTTTTTTATCTTAGTGGAGAAGCTTCCAGTTTCTCTCCATTAAGTTTGAAATTGACTGTGGATTTTTGTAGGTACTCTTCATCAATTGAGGAAGTTCTCCTTTGTTCCTAGTTTACTGAACGTTTTTCTTTTTAACCGTGGATGAGAGCTGGCTTTTGTGAAATGCTTTTTTTTTTTTTTTTTTTTTTGCATTTATTCATATGTTCATGTGACTTTTCTTTTTTAGCCTATTCATGTGATAGAATACATTAATTGATTTTTGAAGGTTGAAATACCTTTGCATACTTGGGATAAATACCAGTTGGTCATGGTATATAATTGTTTTTATACATTGTTGGATTTAATTTATTAATATTTTGTTGAGAATTATTGCATCTATTTTCATGAGAGATATTGATCTGTCATTTTTTTCTCTCATAATGCCTTTTCTGGTTTTGGTATTATGATAATACTGGACCCATCAAATGAGTCAGAAAGCATTCCCTTTTCTTTCTATCTTCTGGAAGAGATTGTAAATAATTGGTATAAGATATTCCTTAAATGTTTGGGAGGATTCACAAGTGAACACATCTGGGCCTGGTACTTGCTGTTTTGAAAGCTTATTAATTATTATCAATTTCTTCAGTAGATATAGGCCTTTTTGAATTGTCTATATCTACTTGTGTGAGTTTTGGTAGATTGTGTTTTTCAAGAAATTGGTTTATTTCATCTAGGTAATCAAATTTGTGGGCATAGAGTTGTGCATAGTATTTCCTGCTTATGTTTTTAATTTCCACAGGATCTTTAGTGATGTCCCTTTTTCATTTGTGGTATGAATAATTTTGTTCTTTCTTTAGTTCCTTAGTTAGCCTGACTGAAGGCTTATCAATTTTATTGACCTTTTCTGTTGGAATTCTGTTTTCAATTCTATTGATTTATGCTCTAATTTGTATTATTTCTTTTCTTCTTCTTACTTTAAATTTGTCCTTTCTATATACTTTCTTAAGGTGGAAGCTTAAATGATTAATTTTAGATCTTTACTCTTTTAATATTTGCAATCAGTGATGGGTGTGGTGGCTCATGCCTGTAATCTCAGCACTTTGCGAGGCTGAGGTGGGTGTATCACCTGAGGCCAGGAGTTTGAGACCAGCCTGGACAACATGGTGAAACCCTGTCTCTACTAAAAATATAAAAATTAGCTGGGCATGGTGGTACACACCTGTCATTCCAGCTACTCAGGAGGTTGAGGCAGGAGAATGGCTTGAATCCAGGGAGCAGAGGTTGCAGTGAGCTGAGATTAGTGCCATTGCACTCCAGCTGGGTGATAAGAGTGAAACTCATCTAAAAAAGAAAGCTATACATTCTTTTTAAGCACTGCTTTGCAACACTTCAGAAATTTTGATAAATATTTTTCATTTAGTTAAAAATATTTTAAAATTTCTCTTGAGATCTCTTATTTGAGCCATGTGTTATTTAGAAGTATGTTATTTAATCTCCAAATATTTTAGTATTTAATGTTTTACATTCTAAAATATCTTTCTGTTATTGATTTCTTATTCAATTCCATTGTGGTCAAAGGATAGACATTGTATAATTTTTATTTTTAAAAATTTGTTGAAGTGTGCTTTATGGCCCAGAATATAGTCTATCTTGAATGTTCTATATGAACTTGGAAGAATGTGCTTCTGATATTGTTGGATAAAATAGTCTATAGATATCCATTATATACAATTAACTAATTGTGTAGTTGAGTTCAATTTTGTCCTCACTAATTTTTCACCTGCTGAATCTGACTATTTCTTCTTCTTCTTTTTTTTTTTTTCGACAAAGGGTGTTGCTCTGTCATCCAAGCTGGAGGCAGTGGTATTATCTCAGCTCACTGCAACTTCCACCTCCCAGGTTGAAGCAGTTCTCCTGCCTCAGCCTCCTGAGTAGCTGGGATTACAAGTGCATGCCACCACACCCAGCTAATTTTCGTATTTTTAATAGAGATAGGGTTTCATCATGTTGGCCAGACTGGTCTTGAACTCCTCACCTCATGATCCACCCACCTCATCCTCCCAAAGTGCTGGGATTACAGGCATGAATTACTGCACCCCGCCTTCTTTTTCAATGTCTTTGAGACAAGATCTCACGCTGTCACCCAGGCTGGAGTGCAGTGGTACAATCACAGTTCACTGCAGCCTTGACCTCCTGGGCCCAAGTGATCCTTCCATCTCAGCCTGCTGAGTAGCTGTAATTATAGGTGCACACTACCATGCCAAGCTAAGTTTAAATTTTTTTTTAGAGATGGGGTCTTGCTATATTGCCTAAGTTGGTCTTAAACTCCTGGGCTCAAACAATCTTCTCATCTTGGCCTCCCAAAGTGCTGGTGTGAGCTACTGTGCCTGGTCCTGACCCTTCCTGATATAGGGGTGTTAAAATAGCTAATAATAATGGATTCATCTGTTTAGTCTTGCAGTTCTATCAGTTTTGCCTCGCATATTTTGATGCTCTGTTGTTAGGTCATACATATTGAGAATTGTTGTATCTTCTTGAATAATTGACCCTTTATCATTATGCAATGCCTCTTTTTATTCCTGATAATTTTCCTTACTCTGAAGTTCACTGTCTGAAATTAATATAGCTTTCTTCTGATTAGTGTTAGCATGGTATCTACTTCTTCATCCATTTACCTTTTCTTTCTCTTTTTGTTTGAGACAGCATCTCACTCTGTCATGCAGGCTAGAGTACAGTAGAGCAATCATAGCTCATGGCAGCCTTAAACTCCTGGGGTCAAGTGATCCTCCTGCCTCTGACTTGAGAGTAGCTTGGACCACAGGCACACACTACCACACCCAGCTAATTTTTTTGTAGACACAAGGTCTTGCCATGTTTTCCAGGGTGTTCTCAAATTCCTGAACTCAAGCAATCCTCCTATCTCAGCCTCCAAAAGTGATGGGATTACAGGCATGAACCACTGTGCCCAGCCATCCATTTACTTTTAATCTATATGTTTATTTACATTTCAAGTAAGTTTCCTGCAGAGAACATATAATTTGGCCTTGTATTTTGATCCACTCTGACAATCTCTGTCTTTTGATTGGTACATTTAGAAGATTGATGTTAAAAATCATTACTGATTAGGTGGATTAATATCTAACATACTTGTTACTGTTTTCTATTTGTTGTCCTACTTTACTCTTAATTGTGTCTTTCACTGTCTTCCTGTCTTTTGTAGTTTTAATCCTTTTCCCATTTGCCCCGAGAATACTTGGTGGTGGTGCTTGTGGATGCAGCATTTAACCTGATAACCTTGCCTTAAAATATCTTGCTTTATTATTATTTTTGCAGCATTGTAGTATATCAACTTTGGAAACAAAAGACAATATTCTATTTATAGCACTCTGGTTTTAGTAGTGGTATTTCCACTTATAAAATGTAGTAATTCTCTATTATTGACAATGTCAGATCCTAGAAAATGCAGCAGTCCTATGCATGATGTCAACATTGTTCTTGAACAATTATTGGTCAAAGATTGATTTGATAAATCTGATTTTTCTGAAATAGATGATTCTGATAATTTAGACGACTGATATAAGTTCTATTCAGAAATAACTACAAGAACAGTTTTTATATTTTATTTTCACATTGAAAATCAGTCATATTTGCTTCAGCCTCAAAGAGCATGTTTACATCAAATAAAATGAGAACTGGCAATGAGCTGCTGCACATTTTTTTTCCTAAATAAGAGAAGGTTAATTAAACATTTTGTATAATTACAATTTTTTTTTCTTTTTAGCATGTCAGTTTACTTCTCTTTTCATATCTTTTTTTTTTTTTTGAGATGGAGTTTCGCTCTTGTTACCCAGGCTGGAGTGCAATGGCACGATCTCAGCTTACCGCAACCTCCGCCTCCTGGGTTCAGGCAATTCTCCTGCCTCAGCCTCCTGAGTAGCTGGGGTTATAGGCACGCGCCACCATGCCCAGCTAATTTTTTGTATTTTTAGTAGACACGGGGTTTCACCATGTTGACCAGGTTGGTCTCGATCTCTCGACCTTGTGATCCACCCGCCTCGGCCTCCCAAAGTGCTGGGATTACAGGCTTGAGCCACTGCGCCCGGCCTCTTTTCATATCTTAAGTGATTGCCCTAGAGTTTACAATATCTGTTTACAACTAATCCATATCCACTTTTTATTTTATTTTATATGTATTGTACTTTAAGTTCTGGGGTACATGTGCAGCATGTACAGGTTTGTTACAAAGGTATACACATGCTATGGTGGTTTGCTGCATCCATCACCCTGTCACCTACATTAGGTATTTCTCCTAATGCTATACCTCCCCAGTGCCCCCACTCCCTGCAATCCCACTCCTCAACAGGCCCTAGTGTGTGATGTTCCCCTCCCTGTGTCCATGTGTTCTCATTGTTCAACACCCACTTTTGAGTGAGAATATGTGGTGTTTGGTGTTCTGTTCTTATGTCAGTTTGCTGAGAATGATGCTTTCCAGCTTCATCCATGTCCCTGCAAAGGACATGAACTCATCATTTTTTATGGCTTCATAGTATTCCATGGTATATATGTGCCACATTTTCTTTAACCAGTCTATCATTGATGGGCATTTGGGTTGGTTTCAAGCCTTTGCTATTGTGGACAGTGCTGCAGTGGACATAAGTGTGCGTGTGTCTTTGTAATAGAATGATTTATAATTCTTTGGGTGTATACCCAGTAATGGGATTGCTGTGTCAATTGGTATTTCTATTTCTAGATCCTTGAGGAAATGCCACACTGTCTTCCACAATGGTTGAACTAATTTATACTCTCACCAACAGTGTAAAAGTGTTCCTGTTTCTCTCCACATCCTCTCCACATCTGTTGTCTTCTGATTTTTTAATGATCACCATTCTAACTGGCATGAGATAGTATCTCAATGTGGTTTCGATTTGCATTTCTCTAATGACCAGTGATAATGAGCTTATTTTCATATGTTTGTGGGTTGCATAAATGTCATCTTTTGAGACATATCTGTTCATATCCTTTGCCCACTTTTTGATGGGGTGGTTTGTTTTTTTCTTGTAGATTTAAGTTCTTTGTAAATTTTGTATGCCTTTGTCAGATGAGTATATTTCAAGAAATTTTCCCATTCTGTTGGTTGCCAGTTCACTCTAATAATAGTTTTGTGTGTGTGTGTGTGTGTGTGTGTGTGTGTGTGTGTGTGTGCTGTGCAGAAGCTCTGAAATTTAATTATATACCATTTGTCTGTTTTGGCTTTTGTTGCCATTGCCTTTAGTGTTTTAGTTATGAAGTCCTTGCCCATGCCTTTGTCCTGAATGGTAATGCATAGGTTTTCTTCAAGAGTTTTTAAGGTGTTAGGTCTTATGTTTAAATTTTTAATCCATCTGGAGTTAACTTTTGTATAAGGTGTAAGAAAGGGATCCAGTTTCAGCTTTCTGTGTATGACTAGCCAGTTTTCCCAACATCATTTATTGAATGGGGAATACTTTTCCCATTGCTTGTCTTTGTCAGTTTTATCAAAGATTAGATGGTTGTAGATGTGTGGCATTATTTCTGAGGCCTCTGTTCTGTTCCATTGGTGTATATCTCTCATTTAGTATCAGTATCATGCTGTTTTGATTACTGTAGCCTTGTAGTATAGTTTGAAGTCAAGTAGTGTGATGCCTTCAGCTTAGTTTTTTTGTTTTTTACTTAGGATTATCTTGGCTATGTGGGCTGTTTTTTGGTTCCATATGTGGTTTTAGATGTTTTTATCCAATTCTGTGAAGATAGTCAATGGTAACTTGATGGGGATAGCATTGAATCTATAAATTACTTTGGGCAGTATGGTCATTTTCACAAAATTGATTATTCCAAACCATGAGCATGGAATGTTTTTCCATCTGTTTGTATCCTCTCTTATTTCCTTGAGCAGTGGTTTTTAGTTCTCCTTGAAGAGGTCCTTCACATCCCTTGTTAGTTGTATTCCTAGGTATTTTATTCTCTTTGTGGCAATTGTGAATGGGAGTTCCCTCATGATTTGGCTCTAGGGAATGCTTGTGATTTTTGCACATTGATTTTGTATCCTGAGACTTTGCTGAAGTTGTTTATCAGCTTAAGGACATTTTGGGCTGAGACAATGGGGTCTGCTAAATATACAATCATGTTGTCTGCAAATAGAGACAATTTGACTTTACCTTTTCCTAATTGAATACCCTTTATTTCTTTTTCTTGCCTGATTGCCCTGGCCAGAACCTCCAATACTGTGTTGAATAGGAGTCATGCCTCCTACCAGGAGGGCATCCTGGTCTTGTGCCTATTTTCAGAGGGAATGCCTCCAGTTTTTGACCATTTAGTATGATATTGGCTGTGGGTTTGCCATAGATAGCTTGTATTATTAGCTTGTATTATTTTGAGATACTTTCCACAGATACCTAGTTTATTGAGAGTTTTTAGCATAAAGGGCTGTTGAATTTTGTTGAAGGCCCTCTCTGCATCTATTGAGATAATCATGTGGTTTTTGTCTTTGGTTCTTTTTATGTGATGGATTACATTTATAGATTTGTGTATGTTGAACCAGCCTTGCATCTCAGGGATAAAGCCTACTTGATCATGATGGATAAGCTTTTTGATGTGCTGTTGGATTTGGTTTGCCAGTATTGTATTGAAGATTTTTGCATTGATGTTCACCATGGATATTGGTATTGTATCCAATGTGGTTTTGGTATCTGGAGGATGTTGGTCTTATAAAATGAAAATGAGTTAGGGAGAATTCCCTCTTTTTCTATTGTTTGGAATAGTTTGAGAAGGAATGGTACCAGCTTCTCTTTTTACCTCTGATAGAATTTGGCTGTGAGCTCATCTGGTCCTGGACTACTTTTGGTTGATAGGCTATTAATTGCTGCCTCAATTTCAGACCTTGTTATTGGTCTATTCAGGGATTCAGTTTCTTCCTGGTATAGTCTTGGGTGGGTGTAAGTGTCCAGGAATTTGTCCATTTCTTCCAGATTTACTGGTTTATTTGCAGAGAGGTGTTTGTAGTAATTGCTGATGATAGTTTGTATGTCAGTGGGATTGGTGGTGATATCCCCTTTATAACTTTTTATTGCAATTATTTGATTCTTCTCTCTTTTCTTCTTTGTTAATCTGGCTAGTGGTCTAGCTATTTTGTTGATCTTTTCAAATAAACTAACTCCTGCATTTACTGATTTTTTGAAGAGTTTTTTTGTGTCTCAATCTTCTTCAATTCTACTCTGATCTTAGTTATTTCTTGTCTTCTGCTAGCTTTTGAACTTTTTTGATCTTGTTCCTCTAGTTCTTTTAATTGTGACATTAGGGTGTCAATTTTAGATCTTTCCTTGCTTCTTATATGGGCATTTAGTGCTATAAATTTCCTTCTAGGCATTGTTTCAAATGTTTCCCAGAAAGCTGGGTGTGGTGGCTCATGCCTGTAATCCCAGCACTTTGGGAGGTCAGGGTGGGTGGATCACCACCATATTGGCCAGGCTGGTCATCGAGACCAGCCTGGCCAATATGGTGAAACTCTATCTTAAAAAAAAAATAAAAATATAAATAAATAAATGTTTCCCAGAGATTCTGGTACATTGTGTCTTCGTTCTCATTGGTTTAAAAGAACATCTTTATTTCTACCTTCATTTCGTTATTTACCCAGTAGTCATTCAGGAGCAGGTTGTCCAGTTTCCATGTAGTTGTGTCGTTTTTAGTGAGTTTCTTAATCCTGAGTTCTAATTTGGTTGCACTGTGGTCTGAGAGACTATTTGTTATAATTTCCTTTCTTTTACATTTGCTGAGGAGTGATTTACTTCCAATTATGTGGTCAATTGTAGAGTAAGTGTGATGTGGTGCTGAGAAGAATGTATGTTCTGTGGATTGGGGGTGGAGAGTTCTGGAGATGTTTATTAGGTCTGCTGGGTCCAGATCTGAATTCAAGTCCTGGATATCCTTGTTAATTTGCTGTCTTGTTGATCTGTCTAATATTGACAGTGGGGTGTTAAAGTCTTGCACTATTATTGTGAGGGAATATAAGTCTCTTTGTAGGTCATTAAGAACTAGCTTTTGATGCTTTGGGTGCTCCTGTGTTGGGTTTGTATATATTTAGGATCATTAGCTCTTCTTGTTGCATTGATCCGTTTACCGTTATGCAGTGACTTTCTTTGTCTCTTTTGATGTTTGTTGGTTTAAAGTCTGTTTTATCAGCTACTAGGATTGCAACCCCTGCTTTTTTTTTTTTTTTCTTTCCATTTGCTTGGTAAATCTTCCTCCATCCATTTATTTTGAGCCTATGTATATCTTTGCACGTGAGATGGGTTTCCTGAATACAGCACACCAATGGGTCTTGAGTCTTTATCCAATTTGTGTGTCTGTGTCTTTTGATTGGAGCATTTAGCCTATTTATATTTAAGGTTAATGTTGTTCTGTGTGAATTTGATCCTGCCATTTTGATGCTAGCTGGTTGTTTTGTCCATTAGTTGATGGAGTTTCTTCATGGTGTTGATGGTCTCTTCAGTTTGGTGTGTTTTTGTAGTGGCTGGTACTGATTGTTCCTTTCCATGTTTAGTGCTTCTTTCAGGAGATCTTATAAGGCAGGCCTGGTGGTGACAAAAATCTCTCAGCAGTTGCTTGTCCATGTTGAATATCAGCCCCCACTCTCTTATGGCTTGTAGGGTATCTGCCAAGAGATCCTCTGTGAGTCTGATGGGCTTCCCTTTGTGGGTAACCTGTCCTTTCTCTCTGGCTGCCTGTAGCATTTTTTTCCCCTTCATTTCAACCCTGGTGAATCTGACAATTAGGTGCCTTGGGGTTGCTCTTCTTGAGGAATATCTTTGTGGTGTTCTCTGTATTTCCTGGATTTGAATGTTGGCCTGCCTTGCTAGGTTGGCACAGTTCTCCTGGATAATATCCTGAAGAGTGTTTTCCAGCTTGGATTCATTCTCCCCATCACAGTCACGTACACCAATCAAGCATAGATTAGGTCTTTTCACATGATCCCATATTTCTTGGAGGGTTTGTTCATTTCTTTTCACTGTTTTTTCTCTAATCTTGCCTTCTTGTTTTATTTCATTGAATTGATCTTCATTCTCTGATATCCTTTCTTCTGCTCAATCGATTTGGCTATTGAAACTTGTGTATGATTTGTGAAGTTCTCGGGTTGTGTTTTTCAGGTCCATCAAATTATGTTCTTCTCCAAGTGGGCTATTTTAGTTAGCATTTCATCTAACCCATTTTTTCAAGGTTTTTTGTTTCTTTGCATTGGGTTAGAATATGTTTCTTTAGCTCAGAGAAGTTTGTTATTACTCACCTTCTGAGGCCTGCTTCTGTCAATTTCTCAAACTCATTCTCCATCCAATTTTCTTCTCTTGCTGTTGAGAAGTTGTGATCCCTTGGAGAAGGAGAAGCATTCTAGTCCTTGATGATTTCATCCTTTTTGTGCTGATTTCTTCCTATCTTCGTGGGTTTATCTACCTTTTATTTTTGAAGTTGGTGATTTCGGATAGGGTCTCTGAGTGAACAACCTTTCTGTTGATGTTGAAGCTATTTCTTTATGTTCTTTAGTTTTCCTTCTAATAATCAAGCCCCTCTGCTGTCAGATGGCTGGAGGTCCCCTCCAGACCTTGCTTGCCTGGGAATCACTCACAGGGGCTGCAGAACAGTAAGAATTGCTGCCTGATCTTTCCTCTGGTAGCTTCATCACAGCAGGGTACCCACCAGGTGTCAACAAGAGCTCTCCCGTATGAAGCAACTTTTTTGTTATACAGGGGTCAAGGAGCAACTTGAGGAGGCAGTCTGTCCCTTGTTTTCCTGCAGAAACACTGCTGGGCGGCCACAGGCTCAGTCCAGCTGCTATGTAAGCTTCCTCTGGCTTTTGTTTACACAGGTAAGATTAGAACCACCTCAGCAATGGCAGACGCTCTTCCCCCCACTGAACTTGATCGTCCCAGGTTAAGCTTGAACTGATGTGCTGGCTGCAAAACTTTCAAGTGAGAGGGCTTCAGTTTGCTGATCTTTGTCAGGGTGGGTCCCACCAAGCCGATCACCTGTCTTCCTGCTTTCAGCTCCCCCTCTTTCTGAGGAGTGGGTAGCGTTCCACAGGTGTTGGTGGTGCTAGTCAAATGTCTGTCCAAATCTATGCTGACAACCTGCAGCACCAGGTGGAGCTGCCGCTCAGATCTGTGCTAGTAACGGTGCTTTTTCAGCCCTGTGGGGATCTCCTAGTCTGTGGGTTGCAAAGGCCATGGGAGAAGCACAGTATCTGAACTGAAGTGCTGGAGGGGAAAAACCCCAGATCGTCTGGCCAGTTGCACTTCCTGGGTAAGGAAGCACCCCACCCTGCCTCAGTTTGCCCTCCTTGGGCTACACCCACTGTCCAATCAGTACCATTGAAATGAACCCGGTACCTCTGTTGGAAATGCAGAGATCACTCGCCTTCTGCATCGTTCTCACTGGAAACTGCACTCTGGAGCTGTTCCTATTTGGGTATCTTGGCCCAGCCCCCCAATTTCTTCCTTTCTATTTTGTGTATCTTTTACTTCTTTTACTTACTTTGTTGCACTGGCTAGAACGTTTATACTGAATAAAAGTGATATTTTGCTCCAAATATTAAGAAAAATCATCCAGTCATTTATCATTAAGTATAATGTTAACTCTAAGATATTTTGGTAGATGCTCTTTATCAAGTTAAGAATGTTTTTCTCTATTCTTTGCTGGGAGATTTTTAAAAAATATCAGTAATAGGTGTGAATTATATAAAATAATTTCTTTGCATCAATTTATATAAGCATGTGATTTTTCTTCTTTAGTCTGTTCAAATGGTGGATTACATTGATTGATTTTTGAATATTCAAGCAGATTTACATCCTTAGTATAATCTCTACTTGGCCATGGCATATAATATTTTTCATATATTGCTAGATCTATTTGCTAATATTTTGTTGAGAATTTGTATTTCTGTGTTTATCAGGAATTTTGTTGGCTTTATCTTCTCTGGGTCTTGCCAGAGAAGGAGAGAGGTGAATCAGGGAGGGAACTTAACACATATAACTGATTAGAAATCTTTGGGTCAGAGAGAAAAGTAGCACAGGCTTGGGATCTTTATCACTGCTGGATTTATCTTATCTATGATTAGTAGATGTTTGGTGTAGTTTCATAGGCTATGCAAAGCAGACAGGCTCTAAATGGCTGCTTATTTGAGCTGGATTTCTAAAATTTGAGTTTGATACTAGTCAGCTTTTGAGCAAATTAATCTCAGTCTACTGTGAAGTCGTAAACAGCCTACTGTGAAGTCATAAACAAGTCTAAGTAAGAGGTCATATTTGGCTCATTTATGTAACACAGATAACACTTCCCTAATTCTTCTCTGAGTTCACCTCTGACACCTTGGGTGCTGAGCTTCCTAGTTTGTCTGTTTTCTTATTTACACTTTCAGTCTTCTTATATTTATCTTCTGTATAAAATGGAGGGCGCTTTAAGTTGTATTTAGAGGAAGCAATAGGGAAAAGTACATCTACTCCATCTCCTGGAAGTGCAATATCAAGCCATTCCTTTATATTATTAGGTAGAGTATTAGGCTGTTCTCACACGGCTATAAATAAATACCTAGACTGGGTAATTTATAAAGAGAAGATGTTTAATTGGCTCATGGTTTTTCAGGCTGTACAGGAAGCTTAGTGACATCTGCTTCTGGGGAGGCCTCAGGGGGGCTTTTTTTTTTTTTTTTTTTTTTTTCACTAATAGACAAAATTTTTATTTTAAAACCCCAGAAATTTTTTGGCATTTTCCATGAACATGTTGTTGTATTCGATGAGTAATCAAATCACAATTATGTAACCATGCATTTATACGTAATCTTTATGCACATTATAATTTCCACATATATTACTGTGAGGGTGAGTTAACTCGGAAGTAAAATAGATGGGCTATGAATCACCTACAACTTTTTAAGCATTATTGTAGAAATAACATCTAATTAACATAATATTTAACCACAAAAATGGTCTCCTTAGAACGGTGGTGAATTGTTATTTAGGTAATTATACATTTACAGTCTGTGAAATCAGTAATTAAATGGTAACTAAAATGTACTTACATGTTTACACACCATAAAATTATGGTATTTTTAACATACAGTAATTAATTTATATTTAACATACACTTATGTATGCTTGATTAAATGTCAATTAGGTATGTATTTGTGAAAAATTAGCCAGTACTAATTTACGAACACATTAAGGTAGAACTAACCATTTTTCCTTTACAAAATTTTTTTTTTATGTTGGACTAAATGTCATTCTCAATTCATTTTTTAAAATATTTCTCAGCATGATTTTTTTCTATTAAAAACCATTGACTGTAGCTCATAGTATAATTCACAATGAATGTGCTTAACTTCAGGCAGTGGAATAAAATGAAAAACAAACAAACTAAAGGTTCCTAGTTAATATAGATTATTTTTGAGATGAAATAGTAACAACATTTTTTTCCTATTTCTTGTATCTGTCACTCTATTGTTCTCCTCACTATTTTCTCTATATTTTCTGACATCTTAATGATCAAGTTTGGCTATGTGGAAATTTTTCTTAAATATATTTTGCACAAAGTTTAAGTAAACTGTAGTTTCATAAAATTTTATAATTATCACTATTTCAATCATATGTATTGTTCTTTAAAAATTACTATTGCTTACAGATAGTTAAATATGAATAAGCCTGGATTATGTAAATCATTTTAATGATATACAACTCTTTTTTTTTTTTTTAATCCTTATTCCTTTTATTTTATGAACAATGGTCATAATAAAATTCTTTTTTAGTTAGGAGGTGGAGGCAGCAAACCACCATGGCACGTGTATACCTATGTAACAAACCTGCACGTTCTGCACATGTACCCTGGAACTTAAAGTATATACATACAAAAAGAGATGGGATCTCACTACATTCTCCAGGGTAGATTTCAACTCCTAGGCTCAAGATCTCAACCTCCTGAGAAGCTGGGACTACAGGTGCACCCCACTGTTCTTGGCTCATATTGAAACTTTGGTGAGATGAGATATGGGAACTCACTTTATAAATCAGAATTCCTTTTTTTTTTTTTTTTTAATTGCATTTTAGGTTTTGGGGTACATGTGATGAACATGCAAGATTGTTGCATAGGTACACACATGGCAGTGTGCTTTGCTGCCTTCTGTCCCCTCACCTGTATCTGTCATTTCTCCCCATGCTATCTCTTCCCACCTCCCCACCCCCCGCCCCTCCCCCATTTCCCCCCAACAGACCCCAGTGTGTAGTGCTCCCCTCCCTGTGTCCATGTGTTCTCATTGTTCAACACCCGCCTATGAGCGAGAATATACGGTGTTTGATTTTCTGCTCTTGTGTCAGTTTGCTGAGAATGATGGTTTCCAGGTTCATCCATGTCCCTATAAAGGACGTGAACTCATCGTTTTTGATGGCTGCGTAATATTCCATGGTGTATATGTACCACATTTTCCCTATCCAGTCTATCATCATTGGGCATTTGGGTTGGTTCCAGGTCTTTGCTATTGTAAACAGTGCTGCAATGAACATTCGTGTGCACGTGTCCTTGTAGTAGAATGATTTATAATCCTTTGGATATATACCCAGTAATGGGATTGCTGGGTCAAATGGGATTTCTATTTTTAGGTCCTTGAGGAATCGCCACACTGTCTTCCACAATGGTTGAATTAATTTACATTCCCACCAACAGTGTAAAAGTGTTCCTATTTCTCCACATCCTCTCCAGCATCTGTTGTTTCCCGATTTTTTAATGATCGCCGTTCTAACTGGTGTGAGATGGTATCTCAATGTGGTTTTGATTTGCATTTCTCTGATGACCAGTGATGATGAGCATTTTTTCATATGTTTGTTGGCCTCCTGTATGTCTTCTTTTGTAAAGTATCTGTTCATATCCTTTGCCCATTTTTGAATGGGTTTGTTTGTTTTTTTCTTGTAGATCTGCTTTAGTTCTTTGTAAATTCTGGATATCAGCCCCTTGTCAGATGGGTAGACTGCATAAATTTTTTCCCATTCTGTTGGTTGCCGATTCACTCTACTGACTGTTTCTTTTGCCGTGCAGAAGCTGTGGAGTTTGATTAGGTCCCATTTGTCTATTTTGGCTTTTGTTGCCATTGCTTTTGGCGTTTTGGTCATGAAGTCCTTGCCTACACCTATGTCCTGAATGGTTTTGCCTAGATTTTCTTCTAAGGTTTTTATGGTATTAGGTCTGATGTTTAAGTCTTTAATCCATCTGGAGTTAATTTTGGTGTAAGGTGTCAGGAAGGGGTCCTGTTTCTGCTTTCTGCACATGGCTAGCCAGTTTTCCCAACACCATTTATTAAACAGGGAGTCCTTTCCCCATTGCTTGTTTTTGTCAGGTTTGTCGAAGATCAGATGGTTGTGGGTATGTTGTATTTCCTGTGAGGCCTCTGTTCTGTTCCATTGGTCTATATCTCTGTTTTGGTACCAGTACCATGCTGTTTTGATTACTGTAGCCTTGTAGTATAGTTTGAAGTCCGGTAGTGTGATGCCTCCCGCTTTGTTCTTTTTGCTTAGAATTGACTTGGCTATGCGGGCTCTCTTTTGGTTCCATATGAAGTTTAAGGTGTTTTTTTCCAGTTCTGTGAAGAAGGTCATTGGTAGCTTGATGGGAATAGCGTTGAATCTGTAAATTACTTTGGGCAGTATGGCCATTTTCACGATGTTGATTCTTCCTAACCATGAACATGGAATGTTTCTCCATCTGTTTGTATCCTCTCTTATTTCGTTGAGCAATGGCTTGTAGTTCTCCTTGAAGAGGTCCTTTACGTTCCTTGTTAGTTGTATTCCTAGGTACTTTATTCTCTTTGTAGCAATTGTGAATGGCAGTTCGTTCTTGATTTGGCTCCTCAGGGGGGCTTTTAATCATGGTAGATGGCAAAGGATGAGCAAGGCATCTTACATGGCAGGAGCAGGAGAAAGAGAGAAGGGGAGGTGCTACACACTTTTAAACAACTAGATCTCAAGATAACTCACTCCCTCACTATCACAAGAACAGCACCAAGGGGATGACCCCAAACCATTCATGAGAACTTTACTCCCAAGATCCAATCACCTTCCACCAGGCCCCACCTCCAACACTGAGGATTACAGTTTAATATGAGGTTTGTTGGGGACACAGATTCAAACCATATCAGGTAGTATTTTATTGTATGAACATACCACATTATATTTATGGATGAATATTTAGGTTGTTCCTCATATTTTTTGAGATGGAATCATGCCCTGTTGCCCAAGCTGGGGTGCAGAGGTGCAGTCTTGGCACACTGCAGCCTCTTCCTCCTGGGTTCAAGCAATTCGCCTTCCTCAGCCTCCTGAGTAGCTGGGACCACAGGTGTATGGCACCATACTTGGCTACTTTTTGTATTTTTAGTAGAGATGGTGATTTCACCATGTTGGTCAGGCTTGTCTCAAACTCCTGATCTCAGGTGATCCACCCTCCTCAGGATCCCAAAGTGCTGGACTCACAGGTGTGAGTCACCATGCTGGACTGTTCTTCATTTTTGACTATTGTTAGTAAGGTTGCTATGAATATCCACCTAAAACGATTTAACTATACTTCATACAAACAAAGATTCTCTCACTCTTTTTTCAACATGAGGAGTCTACAGCCATACCACCCTGGATGCACCCGATCTCATCTGAGCAATATGAGGAGACAATACAGTTTCAGGAAACATTGGAAGATAGTTCTTGTATCCATCTCATTAAATTCACCTTCTCTGAACATTATCTTCATATTGTATAATTAGTCATCATCACTAATACTTGTAAAAATAATAAGAGGAACTAGGAGAGAGGCAGAGCACACACATAAATAAGCAAGGAAAAAAGTATGCACAGCTCTACAGTCTCTGTTTTTATAATTAATAACAAGTCTGTAGCTGGTATTTATAATGTATTTATTTTAATATCTATTTTCTTTGCTTTTAGAAAACCTCAGCCAGTATGTGTTCTTTATGAATTGGGGTGACTGAAACCTTCGTTTCTGAAGGGCCTAAGTATTTAGTGGTCTTGTCGTTTTTGGTCTTCTGTAGTTTCCCATTGATTTTTCGTTATCGATCAGGGAAGTACTAAGAGCCAGCACAGAGAATCCTCTTTGTTTTAGACATAGTCCTCTGTGCTCTCATTTAGTGGCAGTAACCTAACCCGTAGTAATCAGTGTCAATTATTCCAACAGCGTGAGGAGCCCAAATGACCATGTGACTTGTCTCAATCTCCAGTCCAACAGAACCATTATTGTGTGCCTTGGTGAAAGCATACCTTTGTTCTAGGGAACAAAGATCTTCAAACCATCGGAACTAATGGTGGTGGAGACAGGAATTAAAAGTTATGCTAGTGTAATTTAGGTATTATAGTGAGAAGAACCATTTTCGCTTCTGCCCTTTGATTCCTGGATTGCTGTATTCTGGTAGTGAGTGAAGCTGCACCATAGATTTGTCACCAATGCAAACTGTGTACTGCATCCTGTATAATAGAACCTATCAATTCATGGTATTTCTGCCAGCTGGTTCTGTAACTCAATCTTTAGCATATGACTTCATCATTCTATCAGTTCTGCTGTTTTAGAGTGATAAGGCATGTGATACCATAGGCATGAGTCCATGGTTATACTTCTTTTGCTGTGAAGAGAGTTCCTTGATCAGAAAGAATGTGTGTAGAAAACCATGATGATGATGCAGCATTTTGCAGTTCTATGGAATGCCATGCTGGGAGAAGCATAGTTAGAGAAAACAAATTGATATCTAAAAGTAATGCCTAGTCAAGTGAAGACATATTGTTTTCCCCTCCATGATGAAATGGATGTATTATAATCAACTTGTGGGTAGGTGTCTGCCTAGTCCACCTTGGGCATTTTGGGACGCTGTGTTGGGCTCTGCTGTAGGCAAGTTAGAGACTTGGTAATAGCAGTAGTAAAGTCCACCTTGGTGAGGGGAAATCTGTGTTGTTAAGCCCATGTATAACTGATGCCCTGCCACCATGCCCACTTTGTACATGATCTACTGAACACATATTGGGTGATTTGTATCCATAGAACATTCTGCCTTGTTTATGTTATGAAGAGCATCCTCTGCAGTGGATTTACTTTGGTGAGCGTTCATTGGAACATAAATACCTTTCTATTCTGTGTCCACTCATAGAGGTTCATTTCCACATTTTTCAGAAAATTTAGTAAGTTTTTGGTCATTATTTCTTCAAAACATTTTCTGAATCAAGCTTCTCTTCTAATTTTGGTATTGCAATATCAGTCACAAATGTCAGACCTTTTGATATTATTCCATAGGTTCCTGAGGCTGTATTTACTTTTTAAAGTCTCCTGTTGTTGTTTAGAATAGATAATTTGTACTGATATGTTTACAAGCTTGCTATTTCTTTCTTCTGACGTCTCCATACTATTGAGCTATTGAGCCCATTCAGTGAATTATATATTTTACATGTTCATATTCTCTTTTTCAGTTTCCAAATGTCACTTAAATTTTTTTTTAATTTCTTTGAATGAAATTGTTTACCTTTCATCCATTTAAACAGTGTTTATCTTTGCTTGATGGCACCTGTTCATAACAGCTCTTTGAAGTATTTGTCTGATGATTCAAAAATCTATTTTATCTTAGAATTGGCATAGGTTGAATATTTTTCCTTGAAAGTCTATCAGATTGTACTGGTTCTTTAAATATCGAGTACTTTTGGGCCAGGTGCATTGGCTCAGGCCTGTAATTCCAGCACTTTGGGTGGCCAAGCCAGTTAGATTACTTGAGATCAGGATTTTGAGACCAGACTGGCCAACATGGCAAAACTTCATCTCTACTAAAAACATAAAAATTAATCAGGCATTGTGGTGCATGCCTTTAATCCCAGCCACTCGGAGGCTGAGGCAGGTGAATTGCTTGAACTCGGGAGGCAGAGGTTGTAGTGAGTAGAGATTACACCACTGCACTCCAGCCTGGACAACAGAGTGAGACTCCATCTCAAAAACAAACAAACAATCAAAAAAATTGAGTCCTTTTAAATTTTATTCTGAACATTTTAAACATTGTGTAATAAATCTCTGTCCCATTAATTTGCTGGAGAATGTTAATTTTATTGTTTTAGCAGGTAATCAATTGATTAAGTTTAAAGCACAAGTTCTCTCTTGCCATCTGTGGGCAGTGGTTCCAATGCTAGCCTAGTTTTATTATACTGTTTTGGAGTGTAGTCCATGCATATGCCATTCTGAGAAATGGGTGGTGGATGATACTGTATTTTAGATTTCAGTTTTTGCTATGATGCATTGCGTTTATCTTGTGTAAGCACAGGTTAGAAATTAACTTGGAACTTGTGGCAGAATGAGGGGATCCCTTTATTCAGCTATCTTATCTTTAAGATTTTATCCACATTCTTTAGCTCACAGGGTTCCTTTTTCCAGATCTTCTACCCTAATCTTCTCAGTATTTATTTATTTTTTTTTTGAGACAGTGTCTCACTCTGTTGCCCAGGCTGGAGTAAGTGGAGCAATCACAGCTCATTGAAGCCTTGACCTCCTGGGCTTAGGTGATCCTCCCACCTCAGCATCCTATAGCTGGGACTACAGGTACATGCCATCATACCTGCCTAATTTTTAAATATTTTTTTTATAGAGATGGGGTATCACCATGTTGCCCAGGTTGGTCTTGAACTCCTGGGCTCAAGCAGTCTGACTGCCTCATAATCCTAAGGTGCTGAGATTACAGGTGTGAGCTACCATGCATGCCTTGCTGATTTTCTCAGTATTTAGAAATCCCTGTCTGCAGCATAGTTCTTCGGTGGTCCACCACTGGGTGAAATTCAGAAGATGAAAGAATGAAAAAACTAGGAAACACATTACTTGAAATAAATCACTCTTTATGTTGTCCCCTTCCTTAATCTACCCACTATTGTTACTTTTTTAGAGTCAACAAGTATTTGCTTTTTATATTTTGTCTAGTTTCTAGGTGTAACCAGTGGGAGAAAAGTTGAAATGGGCTTACTTCATTTTGACTAGCACTAGAATTTTTAAACAACTATATTCTTAGAAATGTTGCTATGACTTTGGAGTATGCTGCCTTAGAATTGAATATTTTTATTCATGATTTTGCACTAGTGAAGAGAACATGCTGGTGGATGGGATCTTGACTACAGTGTACCTGATATGGTTGGCTCTGTGTCCCCACCCAAATCTCATCTTGTAGTTCCCATAATTCCCATGTGTTATGGGTGGGGCCAGGTGGGAGATGATTGAATCATGGGGGCGGGTCTTTCCTGTGCTGTTCTCAAGATAGTGAATGGGTCTCATGAGATCATGATGGTTTTAAAAACAGGGGTTTCTCTGCACAAGCTCTCTCTTTTTGCTGTCACCATCCATGTAAGACTTGACTTGCTCCTCCTTTCCTTTTACCTTCTGCCATGGTTGTGAGGCCTTGCCAGCCACATGAAACTGTTAAGTCCAAGAAACCTCTTTCTTTTGTAAATTGCCCAGTCTCAGGTATGTATTTGTCAGCAGCATGAAAACAAACTAATACAGCAAATAGGTACCAGTAGAGTGGGGTGCTGCTGAAAGATATCCAAAAATGTGAAAGCAACTTTGGAACTGGGTAACAGGCAGAGGTTGGAACAGTTTGGAGTGCTCAGAGGAAGACAGAAAAATGTGGGAAAGTTTGGAACTTCCTAGAGACTTGTTGAATGGCTTTGACAAAAATGCTGATAGTGATATGAACAATAAGGTCTAGACTGAGGTGGTCTCAGATGGAGAAACTTGTTAAGAACTGGAGCAAAGGTGACTCTTGCTATGTTTTAGCAAAGAGACTATTGGCATTTTGCCCCTGCCCTAGAATTTTGTAAAATTTTCAACTTGAGAGAGATGATTTAGGGTATCTGGTGGAAGAAATTTTTAAGAATCAAAGCGTTCAAGAGGTGATTTCGGTGCTGCTAAACCCATTGAATCTTATGAGGGAAGCACAGCATGACAGTTTGGAAAATTTGCAGCCTGACAATGTGTTAGAAAAGCAAATCCCATTTTCTGAGAAGAAATTCAAGCTGGTTGCAGAAATTTGTATAAGTAATGAGGAGCCGAATGTTAATCCCAAGATAATGGGCAACATGTCTCTAGGACATGTCACAAGTCTTCAGGGCAGCCCCTCCCATCACAGGCCTGGAGGCCTAGGAGGAAAACATGGATTCATGGGCTGGGCTGAGGGTCCCTGTGCTGTGTGCAGTATAGGGACTTGGCGCCTTGCATCCTAGCTGCTCCATCTGCGACTAAAAGGGGCCAAGTTCTGGCCATGACTTCAGAGGGGGCAAGTCCTAAGCCTTGGCATCTTCCATGTGGTGTTGAGCACAGGGGTGCACAGAAGTCAAGAATTTGGAAGCCCAGGAAGAAGCTTGCTGCAGGGATGGGGCACTCATGGGGAACCTCTGCTAGGGCAATGCGGAAGGCAAATGTGAGGTTGGAGCCTCTGACAGAGTCCCTGCTGGAGTACCACCTAGTGGAGCTGTGAGAAGAGGGCCACCATTTTTCAGACCCTGGAATGGTAGATTCACTGACAGCTTGCACTGTGCACCTGAAAAAACCACAGACACTCAATGCCAGCCATGAAAGCAGCTGGGAGGGAGGCTGTACCCTGCAAAGCCCCAGGGCTGGAGCTGCCCAAGACTATGGGAACCTACCTCTTGCATCAGTGTGACCCAGATATGAGACAAAGGAGGTCATTTTGGAGCTTTACGATTTGACTGCGCCACTGATTTCAGACTTGCATGGGGCCTGTAGCCCCTTTGTTTTGACCAATTACCCCCTTTTGGAATGGCTGTATTTACCCAATACCTGTACCCCCATTGTATATAGGAAGTAACTAACTTGCTTTTGATTTTACCGGCTCATAGGTGGGAGGGACTTATTTTCTTGAATGAGATTTTGGACTGTAGATTTTTGAGTTAATGCTAAAATGAGTTGAGACTTTTGGGGACTGTTGGGAGGCATGATTGGTTTTGAAATGTGAAGATAAGAGATTTGGGAGGGACTGAGGGTGGAATGATATGGTTTGTCTCCATGTCTTCACCCAAATCTCATCTCATAGCTCCCATAATTCCCACACGTGGGAGGGACCAGGTGGAAGATGATTGAATCATGGGGAGGGGTCTTTCCCTTGAGATTCTTGTGATAGTGAATGGGTCTCACGAGATCTGATGGTTTTATAAATGGGAGTTTCTCAGCCTAAGCTCTCTGTTTTCACCTGCCACCATCCATGTAAGACGTGACTTACTCCTCCTTGCCTTTCACCTTCTGCCATGATTGTGAGGCCTTGTTAGCCACATAGAACTGTATGTCCAATAATCCTCTTTCTTTTGTAACTTGCTCAGTCTCAGATATGTCTTGGTTATCAGCAGTGTGAAAATGGATTAATACAGTACCACAGAGAAGGATCATAATTTCTACAAAAAAGGATCTTGGTTTCTACAAAAAAAAAAAGGATCAGAAATGACCTCTTTTATCATCTATGAGCAAATTTCTAATTTTGAGTGAACATAGCATTGCAAGCTATTTGCTGCAAGATATTTTGGAAAAAGGAAATTTTTGCCTAAAATTTGATGTATGCTGAGGCAGAAATAGTGATTGGTGCCTGAAGTGACCAAGGGCTATCATTAATATCATGTAGTCTCTAGTTGAGTCCTTGAATGAGGTCTTTTTTTTTTTTTTGAGACAGAGTCTTGTTCTGTTGCCAGGCACCAGGCTGGAGTGCACTGGCACAATCTTGGCTCACTGCAGTCTCCGCCTCCTGGGTTCAAGCAATTCTCCTGTCTCAGCCTCCCGAGTAGCTGGGACTACAGGTGCGCACCACCATACTAAGCTAATTTTTGTATTTTTTTTAGTAGAGACGGGGTATTGCTTGAATCTTGCATTTGATAGAATTAAAAGGCATGTGAAACCTTTTGGCCAGATGCTGTCACCTAGGAGACTAGGTTGACAGGTTTGGAAAACTTTCATTTTATCCTAATTAAAAATAATTGAAGTGGGGCATGGTGACTCATGCCTGTAATCTCAGCACTTTGGGAGGATGAGGTGGGCAGATCATGAGGTTAGAAGTTTGAAGCCAGCCTGGCCAGCATGGTGAATCCCTGTATCTACTAAAAGTAAAAAAAATTAGCCAGGCATGGTGGCGCATGCCTGTAGTCCCAGCTATTTGGGAGGCAGAGGCAGGAGAATTGCTTGAACTTGGCAGGCAGAGGTTGCAGTGAGCTGATATTGCACCACTTTACTCCAGCCTGGGAGACAGAGTTAGACTCTGTCTCAATAATAATAATAACACTTACAATTATTATTAAAGTACCATTTAGTCCAGGGAGAGAGGTAGCCTCAGGGTTGATGGGCTCTAATGCATGAGACAGGTCTAATCCTCACAAACATTTCATATCGTCCCCAGAATTCCTCCTGAAGCAATACTTTCTTGTGGTAATCCTTTTGCCTGAGACCCCAAGTTTAAAGATGAGATGTGATGAGTGTTTGGAGGAGGAAGTTTAAGAAAACTGCATTCACAATTTTTTCCCCTAAGCAGCTCACTTATTAGGGTCCCCAGAGAATCTGGCTCAAGCTACTTGTCATAATCTCACCTATAGATTAAATCTCCCCCTCCCCAACAAGGACTAGAGGGCTAACCTGGGGGGGACCTGTACTTGGAGTAGACATCTTACTGTGGTCTGGAGTAGAAAGAACCAGAGACCAGTGTCTGAGGCAAAGTCAAAATCAATGCAAAGACTATGGTACAGGGGAGGGGTGTGAAAGAGAGCCTGAATAGAAATCAGGAGTCAGGCTGAAAGTGGAGGAAACAAAGGTGGCTCAGGAATAAAGTGGGGGTGGTTCTGTGTGGTTTCTGGCACTGGTGCACTTGCAGTTGACATTTATTAGGGTGGAGTGGAATGGGGAGGCTGCATGCCTGATGTAGGCAGGCCTATTAGAGGGCTCTGAAGGCACAGGATCCAGTCAGCCACTGTGGAAGAGGTCTCTTTGGTACTTATTACCCTCTCTCTTTGTCAGAGTTGCGGTTATAGATTCAGTTTTAAATAAACATTTTTAAATTTGTTAATTTTCCCTTTTTATAGGTATAAGTATTATTTTAAAACATTTGATTATAACATTATATGTACTAAATGGCAAACAACAGCAACAACAGAAATCAAACACAAACTTGGAAATCACAAAAAAGAATTGAGAAAAAAACCCAAAAATGCACCAGTAACCAGAACACACAGAGGTAACTACCATTGGCATTTAGATGAATTTTGTACCTGGTATTTTGATGACTTTCCTCATAGTCTTCCTTTTCTAAACTAAAAAGTGATCCCCCTCAATATTGTCCAGATTCATTTATTCTAAAAATATGTAATGAGGCCTACTCTGTGCCCGATACTGTTCTAAGCACTATTACATATGGTAGGAATGAAGCTGACAAAATCTTTGTCTTCTCTTGCTGATATGCTGGTGAGAGTTGGGGGTGAGGGGACAAACAGGAGCAAAACAAGCTAAATCTATAATATTTTATATGTGTGTTGTTAGAGAGAAAATAAGATGTAGGAGAGGCAGAGGGCTCTTGGTGTCTGAAAGAATTGCAGTTTTAAAAAGCATCATTAGAGAAGGTCTTAGGAAGAAGGGGACATTTGAGTGGATACCTAAGGTAGTGAAGAAGCCATGTGCACATCCTTGAAGAATAGGGAATAGCAGGTGCAAAGGCCCTGAGGCGGGTGTGTGCCTGAGCTGTGTGAGAAGTGTCAAGCAGTCCAGTGCGCCTGGTGTGAGAGGGTACAGGAGACTGGCAGGAGATGAGGTCAGGGCAGAAGTAACTGAAATGACATTGGCTTTAATCCTGAGCATGATGAGAAGCCCACGGAGTGTTTTCAACAGAGGAAGAATATGATTTGACTTACGTTTACTAGAATTTCTCTGGTTGACAGGCTGCGGTGCAGGGGGGCAGAGGAGGAAGTGGGTAGAACAGAGAGGAG
This sequence comes from Saimiri boliviensis, assembly GCF_048565385.1. Lineage (NCBI taxonomy): Eukaryota > Metazoa > Chordata > Mammalia > Primates > Cebidae > Saimiri > Saimiri boliviensis. The sequence goes on from NC_133457.1 coordinate 49,274,329, forward strand.
GCCCTTGAGATAATCCAGGGGGAGATGATGGTAGCTCCATGTAGGTGATAGCACTGGAGGTGGTGAGGGGGATTGGATTTGGAGGCAGAAATGGCAGGGCTTGATGATGGGATATGAAAGAGGAATTCAGAGTGACAGAGATGTTTGGCCTGAGCAATTGGAGACATGGAGTTACCACTGACTGTGGTGGGAAAGACTTTGGTAGAAGCAGGGCTTTGGGGGCAAGATTAGGAGCTGATTTTGAACCTGTTAAATTTTGAGATTCCTATTAGGTTTCCAAATAGAGAGTGCTGAGCAGACAGTTCGATATGTGAGTGTGGAGTTTAGGCAAGAGGTAAAGGTTGACATAATTTTGTGAGTCATCATCTGCATGCAGATGACATGAAAAGCCATGAGATCAGATCAGATCATTAAAGGATTCAGTTCAGTTAGAGAAGTGAAATGGTCCAAGAACTGAACCATGGGATGGACCAGAGCTAAGAGGTCAGGTAGATGAGGAATCAGCAGAACAGTTTGTGAGGTAGGAGGACACCAAGGGCACTTGGTAGCCAGGAAGCCAGGTGAAGGCATGTCGAAGGAGGTGGGACAGCAGTGTGATCAGCTGTGCAAACGCAGACAGACCACATAGCCACGTATGGAGTGTGCAAGGAGGAGGACTGTGCTGTGTGAGATTTATTCTGAGCTGTGGTTTGTGGATGATATGCTATTTCCCAGACAGAGAAAGAGAGAGAGGAAGAACATTTCAAGAAGGAAAAATGTGAGCAAAATCAAGAGAACTGAAGTAAATGTTTTTAGTGGAATACCAAGCAATTTTGAGTATGGTTGGAGAGATGCTGGGAGGTCAGGCTGAAAAAGTCCAGAGGGCCCTTGAATGCTCTGCTAAGGAAAACGGAAGAAGGATTAGAATGGTCATTGGTTGAGACTAATCAATAATTAATGAAATTACTCCAGTTAATTTTCATGACAAAGTAACCAGGTCAACATTATTGTTTCCACTTTACAGATGTGGACAGTGAAACTCTGGTGAACTTGCCTTACACCCCTGTAAGTGGTAGAGCCAGAGTTCCCACTCAGACCCATCTTGCTCAAAGCCTTTGATAATTTCAAGTAACCAGGCTGTATTCCTGGTTACCTGATCAATATTTTTGGTAGATACCTGGCAGCAGAGTAGGGCATGGCTTTGGGGCAGCCATGGTCTCTAAAATCACCTCAGATGGGTGAACACTTACACAGGCTACATGTGCCTTTAATTGTTGACATTGTATTTTCAAACGGGATCTGTCCAGGTGAACAACAGCTGCCAAATAAGCCACACCATCCAGAGCAGGGAGCATGTGCTGAGGTGTTGATTGGAGAAAACTTTATACATATTTGCCCTCAGTAGATGAACCCTGTTAGTGATCCAACATTATTTTGTCAGTGTCTATGACATGTTTCATCATGTGGAGGATCTGATACCATTTAGACAAAAGACCTGGAAAAATAAAGTCCAGAACGATTCAGTTAAATGGAAAAGCTCAGCTTCTCATGCAAGTCTAAGGAGATTCATTTTCAAGTCAATGTCATTATAGTCACTCAGTGGGGGAGCATATACACTAAGACATTATTACGATGATGAGTATAAAGAAATATCCATGAGATATGCACACAGAGGATAATGAGAACCTCAAACCGTGACATATCCAATGAACTGTTTAATTGGATAGAATTTTATCTGAGATGGCGGCCATCCTCCTGCTTTCCAGCTATGATGGGAAATTAAGGAATGTCGATCATCATCGATGCTGTCCACAACCCAATGGCAGAATGAAATCATATAAATGCAAATTACACTGTAATTAAAGAGGAGAGAGGCAAAAAGCAAAAACATTTAGCTGAGCATGGCCTTCAGAGTCCTCCATTGCCTTTGAGAGTTCAGTGGGCTTAGGGTTTGCTTCGAAATCATCCACTTAGGCTGTTGATGAGGGCAGAAGTTTAATGAAGGGGAGTGCAGGAATGGTTTGGAGGGAGCTGGCAGACACTTGCTTGAGGGGTGTCAGGTGGATGGGAGTCTGATCTTTCAAGGCGAGTGGCAGGATCCCTGTTATCTACTATCTCCCCACCACTGTTGATGATCATTTTTCAGGCATTCAGCACTGGGGTGTGATAGACAAAACAGAAAGAATGGGGTATTATTTATATGGGGAGGCAATGCTAAGGTTATTTTTATTGGCTGCAGTCACATCTATTTTTTAATTTAATGTTTTGAATAGTTCTAAGATTCCATTCCAAGATAAAATATAATATATAAACAAGTCAAAATTCTCCTTTTCCACGTTTAACCCCTCCCCAGTTCCCCAATCCCAGGAACCACTGTTATTAGTCTTTTTAGTGTCTTTTCAGACTGTTTCTGTGCTAATACATACTGGAATTTCCCCCCATTTTTATGTAGACGGCAACATACCTTGCTTTTTTCACTTAATATTTCATTGATTCCCTTCTATACTAGTACAAATAAACATCCGTATTCTTTTCTACAGCTGCCTAGTGCTCAGTGGAAGTACAATACTTTACCAGCGCCCTGTTCTTGGACATTTCATTTATTTTCATTACTTTGCTACTAGAAACAAGTGCTATTGATTGGCATTTCTGCTTTCTTTACTGGATTCTGAACTCTATGAGGGCTGTGTCCCAGGCCTTACTCGTTTTGGTATTTATAACACATAATACAATCTCTAATAGCATATGTCCAGTAAATGTGAACGGAATTCAGTTAAATAGAGCTCAAAGAATGCCACGTAAGCAGCCATGATGAACACAGCTGTCAGCTGCCTGTGGGCCGAGGCAATGGCTGCCCATGTGCAGTGATTTCAGTAGGCCTGGTAAGACCTTCATCCCTCTCCCACCCAAGTGCAAATCTTTTCAGACTTTCTGTATCATACTTTAAACCCCTCTATTTCTTTCGTCCCTTTAGCTTCCTGATCTCATGCATGTTAAACAGCAAGTGTTCCACCCTCATATTTGCATCATTCACCTCTCAGTGGGGTCTTTGGACCTCCCCTCTCCAGCCACACCACCTATTCTGATCATTTTATTTGCTATGAGATACAGGTCTTAGGAACCTGAGGAGCAGACACCTAACACCTGCAGTGTCAAATCAGAACTGGCTCTCATTTATATTGCCAGATGTTCACTTGCCCAGTTGGTCCAAAGCTCCAGGGTAGAGACTCAAACCCAGACAGCCAGGGCTCAACTTCTAGCTTTGTCACTTAGTAGTGTGTGACACCAGGAAGTCACTCTCTGTGTCTTCATTTCTTTATCTGCAAAATAAAGCTTCTTACAGTTATGCCTACTGTTCCTTTGGGTTGGTGTAACAAAATAGCGTAGACTGGATGGCTTAAACAACATACATTTATTTCTCACAGTTCTGGAGGCTAAGTCTAAGATTAGGGCAGATTTTGTGTCTGGTGAAGGCCCACCTTCTCCTTGTACCTCACATGGTGGAAGGAGATCATGCCATTGCACTCCAGCCTGGGCAACAAGAGCAAAACTCCATCTCAAGAAAAAGAAAAAAGTAATGTGGGGCCCTTGCTGAAACATGAATACAAATTCCTACAGAGGAAGCAATTCAGTGGGTCTGAGGAGGCCTGGGAATCTGAATTTCTACTCTGTGCCCAGGTAATTCTTATGCTCTGGCAAGTCTGAGAAATACTTGCAGAGTGCTTAAGAGCTCAGGCTCTAATCACACTTGGGTTTGAATTCCGACTCTTTTGCTTATTAGCTGTACTACATTGGTCAAGTTACTTCCCCTGTCTACACCTCACTCTTCTTATCAGCTAAATATGGATTATAATATGTCCTCAAAAGGTTGCCGTACGTTTCAATGAGAAAATGGATGAAAAATGACTAGCACAGCCCCTGATACCTAACACATTCTACAAATGACAACTCAATTCTCAGAATGACACTAAGGGGTAGTAGTATTATCAAAATTGATCCTCATTTTGAAGATGGGAAAACTGATACACAGACAGGCTAATGAACTAGCTGAGGTCACACAGCCAGTGAGTGACAGAGCTAGGCTTGAAATGCAAGTAGTTTCTTTTGAAGTGGCTCATGACAGACTTGGGGAAAATCAGTGTTGGGAGGGAATGAAATGGTGGGCCTTTGAGATACATGCTTTGCACACACATTGACCCTTTCCCTGTAATGCATTGAGAATCTGAAGTTGAATCTGAGTATTAGGCAATATATTAGGATTAGAGGGTTCTCTTCAAAGTCTGAAAGAGATAAATTTAGAACTTAAATTTCTTCATGGAATAGAAGAAATTTAAGGAACCAGTTTTTTAGGCTGATAATATAACTAATTTTCAAAGAAGTAAAATTCCTGTAGAGCAGACCCCTGAGAGTCTCTGAGGATGAATGATGGGTTGTGGAGTTGGCCTCATTGAGGGTAACCAAAATTCTCCGGGCATGAACTTCCTTGTCATGACTTTATCCTTGAAGTTGCCAGGGTTCTAGTTCACACATAGTCAGCACTATCTGAGAACTCTGTACTAGTACCAATTTCAGAAGGCTTTTCATGGTAATGGCAGTGGAAAAAGACAAGCAAGGAAAATGTTTGCTTCTGATTGGAATAACAAAGGATATAAATGACCTTTAGTGCTAACAAGAAATCATTGGATAAACAAACCATAGACTCAAACATATCTTTACAGCCATCAAAGAACTGTAGTTGCAAAGAATTGTAAAAGGAATAAACTCTGGACGTATCAGTCCTTTTTAGGTAAACCAGGAGTAGAGGACACTTTTATATCAGGGGTTGGTTGTGCTGAGGTTAGGGGCGTTGTGGGCAAAAGAGCAAGCCTGCCAGAGTCTTGGCTGGGATAAGAAGAAACAGCTAATTTTTTTATTTTTTATTTTTGTTTTTTAACAAATCTATGGCTGGCCTTTGGATTTGAATGTGGAGGAGACTTAAGTGGAAAGATAATCTACTCTGCCCAGTAATTCTCTCACATAGAAAGCCTGTGTAATAAACAGAGGTTTCAGGTAGAGCTGGAAAGCAGAAAGAAAGTTTGTGATCTTGCAGTCTTATAGTTTCAAAATCTTTGAAGTCTCATGGTCTCTCATTCTCGTGGTCTTGTAGTTTCCTGGCCCTGCAATTCTGAGGTTCCATAATATTATGGAATGCACTCTCAATAGTTTTGTGATTTCAGTTTTGAGGTCTAGCAGCCTGTGGTCTCAAAGTCTCAAGGTCAAACAGTCATGTGGTGCTTTAGGGAGAGACCTCAACTTATATGAGTATCTGAAGACATATTTAATGGAGACTAACCAAAGCTGCAACTAAACATCTTTACCCCAGCTGCCTAACTAAAGCACAGAGTTTATATACTTTAGCCTCTACTATTATTTTATAAACAATATCTGGCATATAATTAAAAAATTATAATGCACATAAAGAAACGAGAATGGGAACCACAGACAGGAGAAAAATAAGTAAGTAGCACTGATATTGAAATTAGCAGACAGGAACTTCAAAATAACTATAGTAAATACGTTTAAAAAGCTGCATGAAAAGATGAATATAATGAGTAAAAAGATGTGCGAACTTTAGAGATGGCATAAAAACTATAAAAGAGAACCAACTGGAAATCCTAAAATTTAAAAAATGTATACCGCTTAAAAACATTTCACTGTGTGGAACAGCAGGTTATACATAAAATGAAAAAAGGAACAGTGAAGGTGAAGACATGCTGTAAAAGCCATCCAAACAGAAGAACAAAGTGAAAAAGGGTAGAAAGAAATAGAGACTTAGTGATCTGTGATATAGCAATAAGTGGTCTAAAATACAGGTAATTATATTTCAATCTAGGAATAGAAGAGAGATAATGAGGCAGAAATTTTTTTTGAAGAATGTTGGCTAGAAATTTCAAAAGTTGATAAGAAGCAACAACCCCCAAATCTAGGAATCTAAGCAAACCCTAAGCAAGATAAATTCAAATGAAAACAGACCCAGACATGTCATTGTCAAACTATTGAAAACCAAAGATAAAAACATATTGGAAACATTGAGAGAAAGATGGTGCAGTACATATAGCATAACTGTTCCAAGTGACCATTGACTTACCCTTAGGAAAAAAAATGGGGCTCAGAAGACAGTAGAACAAGCCTTTAAAGCATTGTGGGGTGGGGTGGGGAACTGTCAACACAGAATATTACGTCCTTCAAAAATATCCTTGAAAAATAAAGGCAAAATTAAGGGACTTTCAGATTATAAACACACATACATACAAAAGTTAATTGATAGCAGCCTTGCATTACACAAAATGCTAAAGGTATTTCTTAGGCTAAAAGAAAATGATTCTAAATAGAAACTCAGATATGTAGAAAGGAATGTAGAACTTCAGCATGGTAAGTATGTGAGCTAATAAAATATAAAAGACTACTTTCCTCTCAATTAAAAAATTATGACAATTTAAAGTCAAAATTATTACATTGTCTTGTGGGATTTTTAACATATGTCAATGTAAATAATGTATGAAAGTCATAAGATGAAGAATGGGGATAGGTGTGGGTGTGGTAATTTTCTATTTCTGCTTAACAAATTACTACAAATGTGGGTAGCTTAAAACATCTCAAATCTATTAGCTCACAGTTTAGTAGGTTGGAAGTTCAGCATGGTTCAGCTGAAGGCCAAAATCAAGGTGTTGGCTAGGCTGGGCTTTTATTTGGAGGCTTTAGGAAACAATCTACTTACAGCCTCATTCAGTTTGTTTGTGAAATCCAGTTCTTTACGGTTGTAGCCTGTTTATTCATTGCCTGTCAGCAAAGGGCTGCTCTCAATTTCTAAAAAATTCTCGTATTTCTTGGCATATGTCCCCCTCCATCTTAAACCAGCACTGGAACTTCAAATTCCCCTTGTACTTCAAATCTCTGATTTTCTCTTTTGCTACTAGCCAGAGAACACTCTCTGCTTTCAAAAGACTTACCTTATGGTTTAAGCCCATCTGTCTAATCTCTGTATCTTAATATGAACTGACTATTTAGTCTTTAATTATGTCTGTAAAATCCCTTCACAGCAGTACCTAGATTAGCATTTGACTGAATAACTAAGGGATAGGAGTCTAAGGGCCATGTTTAAAATTATGGCTACCACAGTAGATAAATGGATCTATATTATTGCAAGATTTATATATTTAACATGAAATGGTACAATATTATCTCTAAATAGACTGTGAAAAGTTAAGGGTGTATATTGTGCTTCTTACAGCAATCATAAAAACTATAATGCAAAGAGACATAGTCAAAAAGCCAGAAAAGAATTCTAAAAATTATTTAATCCCAAACAAAAGCCGAAAAGGAGGAGCAGAGGAACAATAGGCAGAGGAGACAAACAGAAAACAAATAGAGAAACAGCTAAACACTATTCAGAAATATTGGTGAACCATTTATACAGTGATACAGATGAATCCTCAAATTTATCCATAGTAAACCTCAAAAAACACCACATTCTATATAATTTCATTTATATAAATTGCTAAAGTACTAAATATAATCTGTGAAAAAAAAAAAAAAACAAACAATAACAGTTGTTGCCTTGGGGAGGGAGGCAGAGATTTTTCTGGGAAGTGACACAAGGGAATTTTCTGAAATAATGTTCTGTATTTTGAAAGAGGTTTGGGTTGCACATGTATACACATATGCCAGATAAAATGATGCACTTAAGATTTGTGCATTTTATTCTTTGTAAATTTTATCTCAAAATTAAAAAAAATGTAAATACTAACTATAGTTATGACATACATGCTAAAGTATTTATGGTAAAATTTACTTATGTCTGAAACTTATGTAAAAATAAGGTGAATTGATGGAGAGATGGGTAGATAATAGATATGTAATAAAAAACTATAATCAAATGCCAGTCATAGAATCTAAGTAGTTAATATGCAGTGTAAAATTATTTCAACTTTCCTGTATGTTTGAAAGCTTTAATGAGAAAACGTTAGTTTAAAAAAAGGTAAAATAAAATATTTTCAGATAAATAAAAGCTGAGAGAATTTGTTGCCAGCAGATCTCAGGTACAAGATGTACTAAAAATGTTTTTTAGGTGGAAGGGAAATGATACCAGGTTGAAATCTGTATTTGTAGAAAGGCAAAAAGATCAATGGAAATGGTAAATAGGAAATATGATTTTTCTTTATTTTCTATGTTACTTAAACTCAGTGGACAATATAAAGCAAAAATGCTGAGAATGGATTGTGGCATTTAAAATACATGTAGAAGTAAAATATAAAACAGTAATACAAAGGGCAGGAGATAGTATAAACAGAATTATACTTTGTAAGTTTCTTCATTATAAGGAAGTGGTATAATACTTATTCCAGGCAGACTAAGAAAAAAATGCATATTTTAATTTGGTGGGCAAATAGAAGACAATAAAAGCAGTTATAGCTAAAAAACCAGTAGAGAAGACAGAATGTCAAACTAAAAAAAATGTTTAACCCCAGTAAAGTAACAGAGAAAGAAAGAACAGAAAAAAAAAGTAGAAAGTAAGGATTACATTAAATATAAATGGACTAAACATGTTGTTTAAAAGGCAGCGATTGACAGATTGGATAAAAAAGCAAGACCCAACCCTATGCTGTTTAAAAGATATACAGGGACACAACAGATTGAAGTAATAGGAAGAAAAATACATATTATGCAAACACTAAGCATAAGAAAATTGGTGTTAATACCAGTTTGTGACTGATAGACTATATTAAAATCACACAAGGAGCACTATTAGAGATAAAAATGGTCATTTCATAGTGAGAGGCTAAAGTTTGGTCTAAGCATTTTTATAAAGAATTCTGAATTTCAGGCAGGTTGGTGAACATTTGCCTAAAACACCTGCTTTGTGTTTGAGGCTTCAGTTTTTTTTCTCCCCTTCCTTTCATTTATCTGTTTCCTCTTTAATATTAATCATTTGCTGTAAAGGACTTTTTTCATTTTTATTTGTTGAAAAGCTTTGCAAAAATAAAATCAGTATTAAAGAATTATCTATAGTTCCTGCTCCTAACAATATATCTGCCTTCTTTTTATCTTGTCTCTCTGTAGTCCTGATCCATATGCATATGTAGTTTTTATAGCTGAAGTTATAGCATAAATGTAGTTTTGTATTTTGGTTGTCCACCAGTCACTTTGTTTCAGTAAAACACTTTGTTTATATTGCATGTAATTATTGCAAGATTTTTCAACCTTGGCAGTATTTATATTTAGCACTAGATAAGTATCTATTGTGGGGGGCTGTCTGGTGCATTGTAGGATGCTTAGCAGTACCCCTGACCTATACCCACTAGATCCCAGAAGGCCCCAATCCCCCAGGGGTGACAATCAAAGTGTTTTTAGGCATTGCCAAATGTTGTCTGGGAGGTAAAATGGTCCTTTATTTAGAACCATTGAATTCTAGGAATCATTTTTATTGGCTGCCTAATATATACATTTAGTTGATGACTCATGTTGCCAAATTATTTCCTATTCCTGGACATCTATATCATCGCCAACATTTTATCTGTCTAAATTCCATTACAGAGGCATGCTATTTCTTTTATACTATTTATTTCCTTTAGGTTAAATTATTGGACGTGGGATGTGTGGGTTAAAGGGCATTTAATCATCATTTTGGGGGCCTTGAGGAGAAGAATGATCCTCAGAGTCATCCAAAGCTCAGGTTTTCCATAGTCTCATGCCCTAAATTTGTCCCCTGCTGATATAAATTACCAGAATCATTTAGACCTATCTGCATCACTGAGAAACGTTCTCAGTGACTTATACATTTTAGTGCTGGGTCAACAAATTTGTTATCTGTGGTATAAATTACTGCAATGATCCATAAATCAGGACCATATTGCATAAATCAAAAGACACTGACTTACGATGGGAATTTAAGAATACTAATTTATAAAATGCATTATGATAGATTGGGCCATGCAATAAAGGAAAACTGTGCACATCCATCATTGATTCCTCACATGAGGAGATGCTAGATGCCTAGGCTGGTAGGGATGGTGCTGGGAAGTAATTTTATGTCGATAGACTCTGCATGGAAGAGAAATGTGAGAAAATGTTAGTGGTTCCTACAAAACAAAGAGATTGCTGATGTATATTTTACTTTTCAAGAAACTTCTAACATAGTTTTCCTTTCATGTATTTTTTCCTCGAAGGTGTCTGGCGTCACTAGGCATGGAGTTGAAACATGGATTTGGAAAGTAGCCAACTTCTTTCTGCCTCTTGTGCACCCCGCTTCTTCAGCCCAGAAATCTCTTTGGTTCTCTCTCCTCTCCACTACTTTACGTTCATACTCCTGTTGTAAGTTTGCATGACCATTCCTTAGGACCGCCTTCCTTGGCACCCCCAACTGGATTACGTCATCCTTTCGTGGGCTTCTGGAGCTCTCAGCTCTCCTTCATGGCTTATGTCTTGATTCACATTCATTGTTCTTTTATACTACTGTTCTACCTGGCTAGAGTGTCTGCTACAGAGGAAAAACAACAATGTCTGTCTTGTCTTCTGCTGTACTCCAGCACCTAGTGGATTGTCTGGTGCTGAGTACACATGCAAAAGTGTTTCTGGACTAAATGAATAAACAAGAGAAAAGAGGATCCCTCAGTTGGGGCCCAGGGGCTTGGACCCTGTTTCTGGCAGATGCTGAGTCAGTGATGTGAGGGCAGTAGTTCCTAAATAAACATCCTGATGGTTTTATGTGAATTTATCAAATTTTTTAATAAAAGGCACACTGGTGGTTAGATACATTTGAAATAGTTGCATACTTAGTTCCTATCTTGGAGGGTTGAGATGCGCATTACTATAGCAAATGCTCTGTAGGGTGTTTAGTTAGCACTGGTAAATATTTTTTAAATGAGGTCAGTTTCTGATATAGTTAACTGGGCCCCACCCAAATCTGAGCTTGAATTGTATCTCCCAGAATTCCCACGTTGTGGGAGGACATGGGGGAGGTAATTGAATCATGGGGGCTGGTCTTTCCTGTGCTATTCTCATGATAGTAAATAAATCTCATGAGATCTGATGCATTTATCAGGGGCTTTTGCTTTTGCTTCTTCCTCGTTTTCTCTTGCTGTTGCCATGTAAGAAGTGCCTTTTGCCTCCCATCATGATTCTGAGGCCTCCCCAGACTTGTGGAACTGTAAGTCCAATTAAACCTCTTCCCCCACTGCCATCTCGCATATGGTCTTTGTCAGCAGTGTGAAAATGGACTAACACAGTTTCCAAATGGAGGGGACTGTCTTGGTTGTGAGTTTGCTGAATCAGGCCACTATTCATGGATGAGTACAGATCTATTAGGCGTTGCATGGGCTCCCTGTGCTGGACAGGTTGACGCCAGGGACATAGGCTATATAACCCTTTCCTATGATGAGATTATATCTTCTCGATAATGTACCTCCTTACCTACAACTGGGATGTTAGAATTCTCTGGCAGCAGAAAACAAGAATATTTCTCCAATCACAGGCTTCAGACATGCTCGGTTGTTTTTCCCTTTCCTACCCCTTGACAACAGTTCAGGCAGATCTTATAATGTGGTTCCTTCAGCTGTAATGATGGTCATTTTGACAGCTGAGATTCACGTTCAGGCAGCAAATGGTCCTTGGAGTCAAATTTCAACTTGAGCCTCCCTCTCTCCCATCTAAAGCATCTCCCTCCCCCAGCTCAGCCTGGCCTGTGTGTAACTCAGGTCTTCTTTCATTCTGTCTTCATCATTAGGATTTTTGTGGGATGGGCAAGAGAGGAAGAATATGAAGAAAGGTGCCAAAGCCCCTGTATTTAATGAGCTCTGCTGTTGTGGTTCCCTCTTACAGGGGCTCGCCATGGATGGGTTTTAGTGCCAGGATGGAATATGCTTGCTGTCTTGAAGGTACATGTGTGGGCTTTTCAGAAGCCTCTCAGGCGGGGGTCTCCTTACCACCCAGATCCCTGGCCTCCTGATGAGGCACTCCCTGCCTGACCTCTTGTGGTTCCTGTCCCCAGCTGCTGCCCACAACAGTCTCTCCCTGCTGGGGCCCCTTGGCTTCTGGGAGGTACACTCTTGCTCCTCCAAATTCTGTAACTCTCTTTCCTTGTGGGCTGCTCTGCTCAGCCTCCTACCCTCAGAATTCTCCAGCTGAGATCCAGGTCACTATGCCTTCTCTCTCCTAAAGTACAGGCAACTCTCGTCCAAGTCTCCCAAGAAAAGTCTCCCCCTCATTCTTTACCGGGACAGCCTTGAGACAGGACAGGGATTTCTGCAGCTCAGCAAGCTTCTGGCTGGAGAGGAAGGCCACACTCCCTTTCTGCAGCATCTTCCATCTCTCTACAAGCCCTTCTTATCTGGCCTGGGTTAAACAGAAATACTTAACTCCTGACCCCTTTCATAGCCATCTCCACCAGGGACTCTTTTTCTCATCAGTGACCTCCTTTGACTTTCTAGTCTGTGTATAAGGAGAGGGGAGCAGTAGAGCAGGCTTAGAGGACAACTTGGCTGTTTCTTAATAAGCATTTGGTACTCGCTTTATGATTAGCGACATTTAGCACTAAAACCCTCAGCCATGGGGCTATGATTCTGAGCCAGCAGGAACATCTCATTCACCCTTCTGTCTACGCAGATGAATGGAAAGCATCAGAAAACACATGGCAGTCGACTTGACTTGGGGATCTTTGCTCTGCCCATTAGATGTTCGGAGACAGGAAAGGACAGCAGGCTGGAAGTCTGTAGACTGCAGGAGTTGGGGCCTTAGCTGAGCCTGGAGGGATATTTTTAACTTGAAAAATTGCATTATAAAAGTTATACATGTTCCTTATACAAAACAGCCACAAATAGAATCGAACTTCCTTCCCTCCAGTCTTGCTTCTCTAGGATAAACTCTCATGACAATTTGCTCTGTATACTTTCTGCTTTTTAAAAAAATGTACATATAAATGCACACATCCAAACCACAAAGCACACAGATGTTTTTCAAGAGCTCCCCATGTATATTGGCTTAAAGGATTTCAAACAGTCATTTTCAAATATTTGCATGCTTCCTGTCCCTGACCTGGAGAGACAGGGCTGCCAGGTATGACTGTGCAGGCTACACTCTGTCCAAGAGTGCCTCCCTGGGGGGTTGAGTGGGCCTGATAACCAGCCCGTGTTCTGTTGCCCAACCAGGCACCCTGGCTATGTGTGTTTGGGGAAGAGGCACCGGAGGGAGGGAGCCCTTTTTCCTAATTACAGCAAAGGCACTGGCTCTTTGAAAAACTTCCAAATTAGTGAACTCAGAGAAGAAAACTGACCAGTGCAATGCTGTAGCAAGGCTATACTGTAGTGTATCCAAGGCCATGCGTGCAAAGACGCAGGTGGATTCTATACCAAGGACACATGAGCTGTGAGGCCAGGGACCTCTGGGAACTCAGAAGAACACATGCTCCTGCCCTCTGGAAGCTGACAGTCCAGGAATGGAGGAAGTCACACACCTGAAGTAAATGTGAACAAAAGTCAAACAGAGTGTGAGATGCAGCTGGTATCTTAGATCCATGCTTTTATCTGGGGATATGCTCTTCTAGGCTTTCTGATGGTCAGTGTCACCGCCCTGCTCAAAATCCTTCACTGGTGTGTCTTCCATCACCTTTAGGAGAAGGAAAACCCAAACATTTTTGCAGGACAGGTGAGGAGAGACCATTGAGATCTGACCCTTGCCCCTGGCACCAGCCTTATTTCCTGACCGTTAGCTGCTTCCAGGATCCTCTCCCTGACATAAACATGCTTTCATGGCTCTGCAGTCTCTAGTCTTGGCACATGTTCTCTCTCAGTCTGGATGTCCTCATGCCCACCTGCCCCAGGTGCCCCTCTCTCTGTCTGGCTAGCTCTGACTTAGTTCCTAAGTGGTAATGCCCATGTAGTTCGAAAATTTCCTTCCAAAGACCATCTTTAATCTTCCTTGTAGTTTAAGTGGAGTTGGGAGCAGTACAGCTGGTGATAGACTCTCTCGTATTCATTCATTCCTAAAACTTCATAGGCAGACAGAAGTGAGAAAGGAGGTCCAGACAATCCTGCCTCGATCTTAGAGAGGGAGGTCTTCGGAAAGACATATTGAGTCTTTGTACAAATTAAACTTTACATGCAGTGACAAACCATTACATGCTCTGCTGAGGTAGAAAATGGCATTTTTCTCTAAGCTCTGTTATGTTTGAAAGTTATTTGAATAATAGTATACTTGTACATCCAAATCAATTTCTTGTTAGAATAACTCTACTTTTGAAATATAGTCTCTCAGTACACACATATTTAATCCTGATGGAATATCATTTCATTTTCTGACACCATTCAGCTTCAGTGTTCAATTGTAGTTGAAATTAACATGAACAAGCTCCTAATTTTTTGTGAATCAAAACCTAGAAAAAAAATTTAATCTTCCTCAAAAAGAAAATATATTTCATATATATGGTGCCTTCTGGTTACCGTGGAAAACCTGAGGTTACCTCAATCAATTGAGCCGGTTAGACCTTTTGTGCCAGTGTTTGCTCCAAGTGATGGATGAATTTTCTTTCCTGCGGAATGTGGATGACGAAAAATAGTGACCTCTTTGCTTTTCACAGGGTGCTTCCATCTGCTTGTGCTGCCCCCATCTTCTGATTTGTAAAATTCATCAGATGTCCACTCTTCTAATGGCTACTCCAATGAAAACAGTAAAAACCCATCAAGCCAGACCAAAGGGAGCGACCTACTTATATCCAATTGCGTTAACTTTCCACAAATGTGCTTTTTCTGCCCTGTTCTCAGCTGCTTTTGATAGATGATGTAGGGAGCTGATAGGTGAAACTCTACAGTATTTATTGTAGCTCATTGGTGAGGATGTTGACACTAAATCAGTGGGCTCTATTTGAAGAACCACATGAAAAATTGAAGGCCTGAATACAAGAAAGGCATTGTTTCATCCAAGAAACAACTATGCTTGATTTTCCACGGACAGATTCAAATTTGTAATTGATTGTCTTCCTTCGGCTGCCAGGGATCTCAGAGCCATATTTGCAATCCGGCCTTTCACCCATGTCTGACCCCGTGAACCCCATATTTATGTATGCTGTCTCTTGATTCATCTTTCTGCTTTATTTACACTTCTTTCTGATGTTTCTTGGATCTATATTTATATCCATATCTCTAGCTCTAGCTCCTTTTATCAAGCACATAGAATGAGCAGAACCTGACAAGGTACAAGCCGGAGACAAGTATTTATGTGTATTTATTCTTTTTCACCACTATCCCATCAGACCAACTCTGTGGACCATTCTTCCTCACATCCTAGATGAAATTGCTACACAGTTCCATAATTTTTCTTGTCAGTCTTAGGTAAAAACATTCTTTGTTCACTTTCAATCACAAAAACAGTCTCATCCTAATAGTTTCAGTGTTCACTTCTGAGCAGTAACAAAAATTCAGAATTTCCTTCAAGATTCAACTTCTCCAGTTGTGAGCCTACTTCTGGATGGGAAACCTTGTTGAGTGGGGTGACTGAGGATGTAGCCAGCATCGACAGCCAGCCTCTGTTTTTCCCTGAATTGATCTTCTAGGCTTCTCCACCCTCTTTTCCACACTGCCTCTTGCTTCTCCTGAGCAGAATGGAAAAAAAGGGTAGGAAAGTTTTTACCTGCTGAGGTTGCCTTGTCCTTAGACAGAGGCAGTTTTGATCTTTCAAAATAATCTATCTGGCTTTCACAATGCAGCCCTGGGGCTAAAACTCAGGACACACCTCCATCCAGCTGTGGATGGAAGGCAGTTTGCTCCCAGGTTGTTTCAGCCAGCTTCTCATACATTCCTTTACACCTGGGTGGTGTAGCCATCTCTGTACCTGTGACACACCAAAGATGCAGGTCAAGCTCCACAAATATTTTTCGTAATACTCTTGTATTTTTCTGACTTCGCAATTTGGCCATGAGCCGGTTCATCAGTCAGGAAAGAGAAGAGCACTTAAGAGTGCCACTCGGGAGGGTTCAGTGAAGGGACTGCGGACAGCAGTGTGGGTAGGGCAAGGCAAAAGAGGGTGAGACTCCCGGACAATTCCAGCATACCCTGAAGGGATTGAGAGAGGAAATAGTAAAGTGGATGTGAAAGACAGGCCATTGGATCCATGTGGTGGCTAAGAAGAGCCACCCAGAGCCAGAGCAGTGGTCAGGTAGGGATGTGTTACGGGTGGAACTGTGTTCCTTCAAAGATATATTGAAGTCCTAACCTCTGGTACCTGTGAATGTGGCTTTTCTTTAGAGGACAGAGGGGAAATAGTCTTTGTGATAAAATCAGGTTAAGATGTGGCCGTATTAGATTAAGGTGGTCTCTGATCCAATATGACTGGTGTCCTTATAATAGGAGTAGAGACAGACTCAGACCCAGAGAGGGGAACACCATGTGGACGTGGAGGCAGAGGCTGGAGTGACGCACCTACAAGCCCAGCAACCCTGGGGATTGCAGCAGCCGCCAGAGGCTAGACGAGAGGTGCGGAGCAGGGGCTCCCTCAGAGCCGCCAGCAGGAACCAGCCCTGCCCATACTCTGATTTCAAACCTCTGTCTTCCAGAGCTGTGGTAGAACACATTTCTGTTGTTTTAAGCCATCCAAGTCTGTGGTAATTTATTATGGCAGCTCTAGGAAACTAATACCAGTGTGGGATAAAAAACTCTTCTCAATTCTGTTCCCCCGTCTTCTCTCATTATGATGCCTATCACTGGCTGGACCCCACTGGAGGCTGGAGAGCAAGGGAGCTGTGATGTAGTCCCTGCAGGTCAGCCTCTGGGTACAATGCAGAGAAGAGAATGGATGGAGGGTGACTGTAAGAGGAGAATAATTCAGGCTTCCATCTTCAACTTCAGAGCCAGACGGAAGATGAAACGAAAGGCTCTGGAGAAACCTCTGTCTCGACCCCTCTCTTCCACCTCTTGAATCTGGTTCTGTTGTGAGCACAGGCAGGCAGTGTTGACAGCCTTAAAACTGCATCTTGGGTCAGAAATCGACTTTCCCAGGAGAACAGTGTTATAAACAGGCAAGGAGTGGTATGTGCATGCCGAGGAAAGAGGCGATATACAGGTTAAAAGGCTGGAGAACAATCAACATGAAAAGCAGTTCAACGTCATTTGTAAGCAGGCCAACTCAAGCCAAAGTAACACTGAAACAAATTAATTGTTACGTCAGGATGGCACAGAAGGACACAATGGCTGGCTCCCAGGGCTGGTGAAGGCAGTGGGGAAGAAGGCTCTCCCTCTGCTGCTGCTTGCAGGGCTGGTTGTGGATTCGGTAAGGTGTAAAGAGCCCAGCACAGTGCTGGCTCCCTTTCTCTTCCTGCTGAGCTCCTTTCCTGACATCTGCGACAGGCATTGTAAAGAATAAGACAGCGGGCTGAGCATGGTGGCTCGTGCCTTTAATCCCAGCACTTTGGGAGCTGAGGCTGGTGGATCACCTAAGTCAGGAGTTCCAGACCAGCCTGACCAACATGGGGAAACCCCATCTCTACTCAGTATAAAAAATTAGCCTGGCACGGTGGCATACACCTGTAATCCCAGCTACTTGGGAGGCTAAGGCAGGGGAATCATTTGAACGTGGGAGGCAGAGGTTACAGTGAGCCAAGATTGTGCCATTGCACAACAGCCTGGGCGACAAAAGCAAAACTGTCTCCAAAAAAAAAAAAAAAAAAAAAGGCAGGGAAAAGTCAAGGTTCAGCATGAGTTTCTCAGTGCTGTGCCGCATTATTTGCATAAGCCTTCCTATTCACTGACGTAAACCCCTGAAGAGTTCATGCTGAGCATTCTTAGCAGTACACATACCTGGAGCAGATCAAGTGCTATCATGCGAAAATTGGCTGCATTAAATCACACAGGTCTTAAGGAATTGGAAGGGCAGGGTGGGGACTGATAGCTAAGAACAACATTTGCGCCTCGTGACAATAGCCTCGTCATTGTAATCCCGCTGGGGAAACCTACACACATTTGACTAGTGTAGCTGTGGTGTGTGTTCTGCCCATAGCTCTTCAGACATTTTCACCATTTCCACGTGCCAGCCGGATGTCTGGTAGCCAATACTTTCTTCTTTGTTGGGGTTTGCCCTCAGAGTACAGAAAACCCCTTTGTCCCCGTGCACAGCCAGGTGGAAGTGCCTATGAATTAATCACCCCACTAGAATCAGCCCTTAACCATTGATGAGTGGTTTATGAATGTTGGGCAATAGTACACTAGCTCCCTGGCCAAGATAATTCTGAACCATATTTTGTGCTGTTGACCTGAGCTTCCCCATAGGATGAAGCTTTAATATTCCACTGTTGTAGCTGGCTGAATAATGGTTGCCTTCCGCTCCCATACCACTTGGCCTCCTTCCCAGCCCTATTCCTTGCACCTCCCTATAGGTGGCTTGTCCTCAGAAATTTGGCTCAAAGTCTGCTTCTGGGGCAATATAAACTAAGACAAGTGGCAAGCTAGGCCTCCTTAGCCCACGTTTTGCAGATACACATTTTGGGAGTCAGGGATTGGGCTAACCCTGGCCACTTGCTCCTTGTTCTTTTGTGTTAATCCATCATCAACAGTTGCACAGCTCATGCATAACATCCACATAATGAAATCGTGTCTCTAGCAAGGGCTGGTCGGTGTAAGTTATTAACAGTTATTAAATAATCTTATTATGCTCACTTAACTACAGCAGAAAATGGGGACCGAAGATTAAGTAACTTGTCAGGATCACACAGTAGGTGAAGGAGCCAGATTCCAAACCCAGCACCTAGATTTCAAACCTCCACTTGTAATGACTGTACCATGTTGTACCCTTAATAGAATGATGCCCACTCTATTGTTTTGTGTCAAACGTTATTGCTGTTCTTCTCGTAAGTCTTTTGTGTCATGTAAGTGAACATGGAAATAAGCACGAAGGACCATGGGGATGCAGATGGCCAAGTGAGAGGGAGGCCCAGTAGGCAGAGCTCTCTAGAGTTCTCATCCCTTTTCAACCAAGAAATTTTGTTTTTATATGTGATATGGAGAAGTTCTCCATAAGATGTCCGAGGGTAGTGGGAAAGCGTTTGGCACCCACCAGTGTGGTGAGACATGACCCGGTTTGCACCATAGCTTTGTGGGGACTCAAGTGTGGAAATAGAGTCTTTGGACGGGGCTGTGGGATCAGTAGGAAGCCATAGGAGGAGCAGGAGGTAAGATAACTTGTACCAGAGACCAAGGGACATTGAGAGCAAGAGAAGCTGGTGGGTTTCAGAGATATTTGGGATATAACATTTCAAATACAGCACTTACTTTCAAATTCTTAGCTTCCACCTTGTTATCTAATTTTTGTATTCTCCTGCTTTTAATTTGAGGTCCTCAGGCTTCAGATAATTTATGATATAGCTTATTGATCAAAGGAAGAAATTCTGTTACAAAATACTTCTTTGAACTGGGGGCGGGGAATGGGTGGGCCTCAGTTCCTCAAAGTAGATTGTCTTGACTCCATCAGTGCATTGGGCAGAGTTTTCTCCCCCAGGCTGAGTCCTGCTGCCGTTCTTAGGGACTTCAGCATCCTTGTGGTGGTCATTTCCATGGTCTGCCGCCTCAGCATCCTGATCTCCTCATCTCAAGGAGCCTTCATCTCCTCTCCACTTCAGCTGCCTATTCCCGTGGTCATATCCTTGTGATCACTTGGGTCTCCACTCTGGCATCGCAGACCACAGTCATACTCTGACCACACCTTGCAGTTGTCTGTCACTCCCTCTGGGTTCTCCTCACAGCATCTGCTTTGTCTGCATTGAGATTTCTAATTCCTTAATCCATCTGTTGTCTTCGTATTTGCTCACTTCCCTCTCAATCTAGTCCTGACCTTGGGGTCTGTCATCTCAATCTCTCTTTTGCCAACAGCTTTACTCCCTTTACCTAATCTGCCCATCAGTGCCACCCATACTTCCACACAGGGTCGGCCTGGCTCTCCACCTTCGCTGCTCTTGCCCTGGCTGCCTGCTAAACACTGCTGGGCACAATTATACAATGTTGCTGATTGAGTCAACAGAAATTCATGATCTGATACTTGAGTTACGTGCTTGATTCTGCCTGGAAAGAACATGTGCCCTGAGCAGTGTTCTCTGGGGTACATGTGCAGAACATGCAGGTGTGTTACACAGGTATACACGTGCCATGGTGGTTTGCTGCATCCATCCCCTGTCATCTACATTAGGTGTTTCTCCTAATGTTATCCCTCCCCAATCCCTCTACCCCCTGCTATCCCTCCCCTAGGGACACTACTCTCCATCAGGCCCTGGTGTGTGATGTCCCCCTCTCTGTGTCCATGTGTTCCCATTGTTCAACACTCCCTTATGAGTGAGAACATACGGTATTTGGTTTTCTGTTCTTGTGTCAGTTTGCGGAGAATGATGGTATCCAACTTCATCCATGTCCCTGCAAAGGATGTGAACTCATCCTTTTTTGTGACTGCATAGTATTCCATGGTTTATATGTGCCACGTTTTCTTTATCCAGTTTATCATTGATGGGCATTTGGGTTGGTTCCAAGTCCTTCCTATTGTAAACAGTGCTGCAATGAACATACATGTATATGAGGATTCTCATCCAGCAAAGGATTCTTGTCCCACCTTCCACAACCACCTGCAGCCCTGCCCAGCTCTGTATCCTTCCTTTTCACTCACTGCAGCTGCAAGTTTTCCTCTCTTGGAATTTGCATATTTTGTTCCCTCTACCTGACGAGCCGCTCATTCTTCTCACCTTGGAAGAGCCCTTTGATCACCCTCTTCTCCCCCCTTCTCATTAGCTTGACAAGTCTCCTTTTCAGTTACTCTGTTTCTGAGGTCCTACCTTATATGTTTAATGATTTTATCAGCTCAAGGCATGAAGGCCTTGGGGGCCAGGGCAGGGGTAGGAATTGGGCCTCCTGAGTCCCCTATTTCACTCCTGCAGCAGGTTAGGCTCCGCTCCAAATTGCCACCTGATGCTTCTTAAAACCTTGGCTGCTGAGGAGAAATTGAGTTTCTCAATTGTCATTAACACCGACCTTTTTAAATACAGCCCAGAAAGAAGCAAAGAGGATTTGTCTCTTGTTTTCAACCCTGTGAACCTCAGCTGCAGAATTGTGTTTGGGGAGCTTGTTCTTAGTAAGCCTATTATAAAAATAATGCAGCTACATAATTGTAGGGGGAAAATGAAATTTTATTCTCTTTCTGTGATGGCCTTGAGGGAAAATAGAAACACAGAGAAAATTCTCTACTTAGGAAAATAACCAGAACCTCCTCCACATGCCATGTAATTTAGTTATGAGGTACCTTGAAAAAAAAAAAAAGAGATGTGTTTATCTTAAGCCCCTGAAGAAATATCTTCATGGAGAGATTATCCTAGTGAAATTTATTTTGAGGAATTATTTAGAGAACATCAGTTTTTACTACCCATTAATCAGATTTCATTTGCTGTTACTTTGGTTTGTCTTTAGTTACGCGCAATTATTTTAAGACTGCTGATTGCCTGCTATAAAGGATTGGATTTTTATGTTATAAAAACATTCCAAATGATCTATTGGCCCGAACACTAGCCCAAATGCTGTTGGGGAGTACTGGGAGAATTCTGGGAGGCAAATCACTTTAAAGTCGATTGGGCTTGGTCTGGGCTGTGACAAAGAAGGATGAAAATGGTGCTGCGCAGGAGGTGTGCTTCAGAAGTGGAACATTTCTCAAGTGTGACAGCAGTTTTAAAGGTAGTGGAGTAGGTTGAATCTCCGAGCATGATCAAAGCCTGCTTTTGGGGAGACCAGATGCCACAGCCTGCTGGAAAGAGTGCTATGCACCCACCCCCACCAGCTCCTCCGGGCCTTCCTTCAGCTTCTCTCCCAGGGCTCCAGTAAGAGCTCAGATAAAAGGGCAGATCCTTACCTGTCCCCAGAGCAGTTCTCTCTGGCAGACATTATGCCCCTGTTTCCCAGAGTCAACATCAAGATAGACCTGAAGGGCAAGCAGACACGAGGGTTGGATCCATTCATCCACAGTTTGATCTGATTTTCAATGGTGGGAATTTAAACAAGTCATTTTAATGCTCCGAGACTCTGTTTTCTCACCTGGACAATGGGAGACATAAGAATACTTTCACTTCCTAGAGCTGTGATGAGGAATCAATGAGACACTGCATAGACAGCATATAGCCCGGTACATGGCCCCTAGTAGATACTCAGCACATGCCATTATTGCTTGTATCTATTAAGTGGGCTAATAATCTCCATCTCAGATTGCTGTTGTAATGATTGATGACATAATTTAGGTGAAGGACTTAACACAGTGTTAGGCACACAACACGCTCTTTCTATGGGGTAGCCATTAACATAAATATCAGTAACTGTGTTCTGGAAGGTTCCTGTCCACCTTCCTGAGCTCACCTCTGCCCATACTCCTTCTCATTCCTGCGCCCCAGCCACCCTGGCCTCTGTCTGTCCCCTGACTCTCCAGGCTCACGCATTCTTCCCTTGCCTGTCCCTTGCATGTGGACCCATGGTTGTAAGTCTGAAGTCTTTTCTACAGATACCACCTGGGTTAAAGAGCCTTCACTGCCAACCTGTCCTCCTCCCGCTCACCACCTGAGTCATGTCCATTCCCTATCCCATGTGATGGAGCATGTTCCATCACTGATTCATTTACTAACTCTTTTCTTCTACTAGACTGGATGTTCCGTGACAATGGGGATCTCCCTTATTCACTGCTGCTCTCCAGGACACAGTACAATGCTCAGCAGAGATCAGGTGCTCAAAAAAATACCTTCCCCACCTTTACCTTGTTGAGTCCCTATTGAGAGTCTCTCCCTGCCCACCCATCCCCGCCAGCCCACCGCTGCCCCTGGAAACTGATTTTGTAGTCAATATCTTAGAGCCTTGAGAATGCTTCGTGTTCCCTGGAACAGGCCATATAAGAAACTTCGCAACACTAGGCACTGAGAATGTGCAGGAAAAAAATCTACCCAAGGATAAGAGAAGCGGAATCTGCAAGTAGGGCTTATGGAAATTGCGTTGGATAGAAGAGGGAGTTCCATATTTCAGGAGGGAGGCAGCGGCAGCTGGATCCTCTTGGGATACCCTCCTGCCCAGAGAGGGAAGAGGAAGATCCCCTCACTTCCTGGGCATGCATGCTGTGAATTACAGTGAACAGCAGCATCATTGGTTGCTTCTGGCCTGGGGCCTGGCTCCTGGCTCCTGGCTCCCAGGATTGGGGTCCTTCAGCAGGGGTGGGGGAGAGGGGTACAGATGCAGGCTGCAGCTATGGAAAGACAAGGTGTGAGCCTCAGTGATGATTTGGTCTACAAGATGTGCATGGCCTCATGGATAAACCAGAGAGTGTGGGAGAGACAGGAGAGAAGGAAACAGTATTGGGGGGTGACCAAAATACTCAAAACAGAAGGACAGGGAAGAACGAGCTGTATCTCTGTGTTTAATGGGTATAGGACACCAGTCCATCCATCCCTCCATCCATCCAAATGCTTATTGATCTTTTCCTCTTCCCTCCCTCCCCTCTTCCCTTTCTTCCCATCTTTCTTCTTTTCTTTCTTCTCCCCATCACTTAGCCGTAGAGTCAATCACCTGCTGGCTGCTGGGGGCATAAAGAAGTGCCTAATCCAAATGCTTAACGAGTGAGTTGAAATGAGGAGGGGGAGATAAGATCAAGCCAGAACATGAGGGGCCTTTCTGAAAAAATCTAAAAGCACTTGTTTCACTAGTTAAAAAAAAAAAAATCCATGTTAATACATGGTCCCACCTGAACAATGGTGCCCAGAAACCAGGTCTCACTTGAGGGAGCTTTCCAGAACCCTGGCAGGCAGCACATATCCCCTTTGGATGCTGAAGAGCACAGTCCGATACCCCTGCCTGTTCCTCAGCCCTCGGCTCAGGCAACAGAGTCAGAATCAAAGTCAGAAGCAGGGTGCTAGGAGTGGAATTTCATCTCCTGGAGCAATAATGGGCAAGAGAAGTGACGCTGGGAGAAGGCACAGCTGCATACACAGGTGAGTCCATGACAGCCTAGAGGCTTTCTCTCCCAAGTGTGCACACTGTGCCCGAGCTGGCTGTGCCTGCTGGGTTCATCGGCAGCAGCTCATTGCTACTGCCCCGGGACACCCCTTGCTGGGAGTCCACACACTCTCCAGTGTTCCCTCAGATAAGTGAGTATCTGTCTAAGACCCCAGTGGCATTCTTTAGTTGTGATGACCTTGTACAGTATACAATCTGAACATCCATAAATACCAGCCCTCCAGATAAGTAAAAACATATCAATATAAACAACATGACGTGCTTAGACAGAGTTGAGTAGATGGCTGAAAGGGGACACAGAGGATGACACTAATATTGCTTCCTGAAGCTCCTTCAAATTCTCTTTTATTGCCCATGCCGTGGGCTTGTGAAGAGCTTCTCAGGACATCAGGACGCCTCCCTCTCCTTTCTGTCCAGCAAGTCCTTAGTTGGCTCCATCTGCCTTTGCATCGTGGTCCTGCCCTTGCCTGGCTTAGTTGGTGTGGGTCCCTGGTTGTGGGCTCCGAGACTGGTTCTGGCCCAGCAGTTCCTTGAGGACTCTGGCATCGTCCCTCAGCTTCTTGTATCATACCCATGGACAGGAAGTGCCACTTGCCCACTCCGCTGAGGCCCTGACAGCCCCAGGCCTCACTTGTCAAGGCTGGGCAGCTTCTCAGCCCTTGCCCCTGGGGCAGAGCAAAGATGAAGCAGCAGGTCTGTGCTTCAGGATGTCTCTGCTTTTCTGCTTTTCTCTCCCAGTGTGCTTCCCTGGGAGGCAAGCAGTCTTTAGGAAGAGCTGATGGTCTTGTGACCCCCAGGGAGGACAAACTGTAATCAATAGGACTAGAGAAATACTGTGATTTAACAAACCCCACACAGTGGATGATGCCAGCATTTGCACCAGCCAACACAGCATAGAACAAGTTCTTGAAGGATTCTGTTTGATTTATACAAGTTTACTATGAAGAATTGATTTGAGCTGACAGTGGATTGCTGCTGCTGAATTATCTTAATGTCTTCCTGGAGAAACTCTGGGCAGGTTATTCTTCTTGCTAATAAGAATCACCTATCTATTTATCTATCTGCCAGAGAATAGTGAGCCTACACTGCCAAGCTGCATTGTCCTTGCTGGAGAAAATTTTGTCTTTCTTGAGATGTATGCATGTGCTCTCCAGCTGACTTATCAAAGGTCCTCCTGGGACCACAGCAGCTGTTGCAATCCTGGCACTCTGTCTTTGAGCTGGAGCTTACACAGGGCTCTCTCATGTTTGCATGACTGCCTGCAGGAGCCTCAGCTGTCTTATGCAGTGGCATGAATTCTCTTTCTACCCGCATACCATGGCTCAGTGTCTATTTCCTAATGTTTTCAAATAAAGTATTTCTTTTCTTTTCTTTCTTTCTTTCTTTTTTTTTTTTTTTTGAGACAGAGTTTTGCTCTGTTAACCAGGCTGGAGTGCAAGGGTGGAGTCTCGGCTCACTGCCACCTCTGCCTCCTAGGTTCAAGTGATTCTCCTGCCTCAGCCCCCTGAGTAGCTGGGACAAAGTATTTCTACTAACATATGCACATATATTAGAAGGTAGAGTGGCATAGTTGGGAAAGTAAAATAAAACAGAAAACATGGATTCTGAAGCCAAGACCTGGGTTCGAATCTTGGAAGTAGCTGCCCTAATAGTTGTGTGATCTTGGCCATTATGGTGGACAGAATGATGGCCATCAGAAGATAGCCACATCCTAATTCCTAAAGCCTTTGAATATGTTACCTTGTATGGCAAAAGGGACTCTGCTGATATGATTAAGAATCTTGAAATGAGATTATCCTGTGTATTGCAGGTAGGCTCAGTGTAATCACAAAGATCTTTAAGATCCTTATAAAAGGGAATGGAGTTGGAGAGGAGAGATGTGGTGATGGAGGCAGAGGGGTGTGTGTGTGTGTGTGTGTGTGTGTGTGTGTGTGTGTGAGAGAGAGAGAGAGAGAGAGAGAGAGAGAGAGAGAGAGATTGATTGATTGATTGATTTGGAAGATGCTACACTGCTGGCTTTGAAGATGGAGGGAGGAGACACAGCCAAGGGATGCAGGAGCCCTCTAGAAGCTGGAAAAGGCAATACAAGCGTTATTTCCTAGAGTCTTCAAAGGAGTATGGCCATGCGGATGCTTCGATGTTAGCACAGGGAACCCCCGTAGGCTCTCTGACCTCCAAAACTATAAGGTAAGGAATACGTATAGCTTTTAAGCCACTAAGTCTGTGGTACTTTGTTATAGCAGCAATAGGAAACTAATATAGGCGGTTGCTATATACCTCTTTTATACCTCTTTTAGCTTCAGTTATATACCTCTTTTAGCTTCAGTTAGTTCAATTCTATTAAGAGGAGTGGTTGAAGGCTAGGGATTGATTGCCCTGTAAGGCAGTTGTGTGGATGAAATGAGATAGTGAACTTTCAGTGGTCAGCAAATAGTGAAGAAGGAGGAGGACGCAGAAAAGGGCCTTCAGCATGAAGGATTCTGGACAGGGTTCTCAAACTGTCTGTACTGGAGGCCCCCTTCCTTCATTTTAAAATAAATTTCAATCCATTGTGGATCAGTACTTTTATAAAATACAATAAAGATGAATCATTGGAAAAAATTGAAATAGCCACCAAAATTCAAGCCCTGCTTTCAAAATTATTACATTCAATAGTCATAAAATTGTTCTGCGTAATTAGCTCTAAATGTTTTTAAGCACTCTGATTTTCTGTGCTTACGTTACTTTCTGTGGGTGGGTAATAAACAGTTTGGTGGTTACCCCTGGTCCCGGCCCATACTCTGAGTCTACTATTATCTGGAGGTGAGTATAAGTTGCAGTCAAGGCCTGGGGAAGTCAAATCACTTTACAGATGAGGCCAAGGCCAGATTGAATTTTGAAGTATGAATAGTGGTTTACCAGGAGGAAAGGAGCAAAAAACAAAACAGAGCAGCATGCCGAAAGGAACCGAGGGAAGGGGCGTGTTGTGCCTTAAATGTGAATGTGCATGAGGTTTTTGATGGACGACATATTGAAATTTGACCTGTTTTAGGATTTTGACAAAATAGAGAGCAAAACATGCTATGGTGTTAATGATGAGAACATTACCTGTCAGCTGAAAGCCCCTCAGAATCTTCTCTGCCGTTAGGATCAAGTGGCAGCTCTTAGAGGAGCATGGAGCCTGCAGAAACCGGAGATCCCTGGCCCTTCCTCTTGCTTCAGCCTCTTCTTGCCCTGCTGCAGCCCAGTGCTCCCGGCCCGCTGACCTCCCTTCATGTTCTCACGGACACATCCTGCTCTAGGATGCTGTCACGCCGTTCCTTGCACTGGCAGACACTTCTAGTCTTCTCCTTCCCAGGCCAGCTCCTGTCTGTCCCTCAGGTCTCAGCTTGAATGACGTTTGCTAAGGGGATCTTCTCTTACTTCCCAGCTTTTGTCTGGTTGCATGTTCCAATAATCACCTGAGACAGAGTGTTGCCTTTATTAGTGCTCAGGAAATACCTAGTGGATGAATGAAGAAGCACACTACATGTCTCACTTCCTAGCACATACCACAACTGCAGTGAAACTCCATGCATTTGTCTGTCTAATGTCAATATTCCCACTAAACTATAGGCCAGAGATCCTGTCTGTTTTGCCCTTCACGGTACCTCATACATAGTAGAGGCTCAATAAATACACAGTGAATGGATATGTGAGTGATTGACTGAAAGGTTGAGTGTTAGGCATTGGGTTGGACTGGTGGGGTAAAACCTAGGGGAAAATGTTATTTTTCTCCTTGAAGTTGCCTAAGAGCAGCATCAACAATAGCTGACATCCAAAGGGCTCCCTCTTACCCATAGTCTTCTGTTGTGGTTGATGGTGAGATCCAATGATCACAAGAAATGAAGCAACTTTTCAGATCACAAGACGAATCAGTGAGGGGAAGGTTACATGTTCCAGAGAAACAAAGGGAACCAACCGATTTATGATCAATGATTTTATTTTAAAAGTGTCCTGGACATTTTCTTCAGGTAGTCACAGAAAAAAACAAATGCAATCAGGTTCTGTTGTCTAATACTAAAACAACAACAAATGAACAGACAAAACCCATGATAAAAAATAAACCCATAGCAGTTAACAAAATAACGAACCAACCCAACTGTGCAAAACAATCAATCAGCAGACATCACCAACTCTTTTCTTAGCAATCTCCCCCAGGACACACGTAAAATAGAGCGAAGCAGATTCTCACATGTATTAAGTGCTGTCTATATGTTACCGGATGTGACTTTTGTCCTCTAAGATGCAGCTCTCATCCCATGGCCCTGGCATGGTGAAATCTGTAGCTTCTTGAAGCAGATTTAACAATTACAGGGCCTCCTTGGGGAGACGTGGCTGAGTTGGGACTATCATTGGATGTCCCTGGCTTGATGTGATGTGCCACTATGGGTGTGAGGACCAAGGAGGACTGTCTGCCCTGAGCTGTCAGATGAAAGGTACGTTTCCAGCTATGAGAATACAGTGAAGTGACAATCTTTTCTTTGTTGGGTGACAGTTATGGCTTCATTAAAGTATTAATTCCTCAGGGACAGTGGGCAGGGAGGGCTTCTCTTTGGAGCCTTTATGATTTTTAAGGTAGGGTCAGCCCTTAGTCATGCAGATTAAAGGCTCACTGACAGGCTAGTTCCTGTAAACACCAGTTAACAGTCCCCAAGAAGAAAGATGATCAGTAGAAAGAGGCCAATAGGGAGGGAGCCGGGAGACCTGGGACTGAGTCCTAGATCCATGATCTCTCTGACCCCCTCTGGATTTCATCCTCTGTGTTGATTGATTTCTGGGAGTGGCTGTGAAAATCAGCCTAGTTGATGAACACGGCCATGGAAAGTCCCAAAGAGCTATGTAAAGATGATTCACTGGTTGTGTAGGTGGATTTATCTGATAATACACATGACATAAAATTCACCATCTTCACCATTTTAAGTGTACAGTTCAGCAGTTACATTCACATAGTGGTACAATCAATCTCCAGAGCTTTTTTCATCTTGTGATACTGAAATTCTATGCTCATTAAACAGCAACTCCCCACTTCCCCTCTCCCCAGCCCCTGACAGACACCCTTTTACCTTCTGTCTCTGTGGCTCTAGATATCTCACCTCAGTGGGATCATAAAGCATTTGTCTTTTCATCGTTGGCGTATTTCACTTAGCATAAACTCCTCAGAGTTTATCCATGCTGTATCATGTAGCAACATTTCCCTCCTTTTTAAGAATGCGTAATACTCTATGAAGTGCAGAACCACATTTTAGTTACGCATTCTTCTGTCAGTGGACACCTGGGCTGTTTCCACATTTTGATTATTATGAATAATATTTCCATGACTATGGCTGTACAAATATATCTTCAAGACCCTGCTTTCAATTCTCTCGTGTATGTACCCAGAACTGAAATTGCTGGATCATGCGGTAATTATGTTTTCAAGCTTTTGAGGAGCTGCCATACTGTTTTCCACAGTGGCTGTACCATTTTGTATTCCCAGCAATACACAGGATTTCCAGTTTCTTTACATCCTTACCCACACTTTTTTTAAATAGTAGCCATTCTAATGGATGTGAGGTGGTATCACATTGTGGATTTGATTTACATTTCCTGAGTGATTATTTATGTGGAACATCATTTTATATGTTTGTTGGCTGTTTGTATATCTTCTTTGGAGAAATATCTGCTCACGTCCTTTGCCCATTTAAAAAGTCACGTTTTTGTGGTTGTTTAGTGGTAGGAGTTATCTATACAAAACTTTATTTTATTTATCTGAGTTTCTTGTAGTCCAAGCCAACTGTATCTGATTTGGGAAATAAAGAAGTCTTTATTTCCCCAAGGGTCATGAAACAAATTCATACTTTCTGTTCATGGATTATCCAATTTCATCTTCATTGCAGTCTGTAAACAAGGTATTAGTATCACCTTCACTTTAGGGAAGAGGAGACTATGGCCACAAGGAGTCATTGTTCTTGACCAGGTCACAGGTAGTAACTGACAAAGCCATTAGAGCTGGTACCTAGGTACCTAGCCTGTGCTCTGAAACTGCTCCTGTCTGCTTCTGCCAGTGCAGAGATCCCTGGGTGAGTTCTCATGATCTGAATGACATAATCTGTACCCTCTGGACAGCCTGGTGGTCTACCTTTAGACATCATCCTGATCTCTTCCCATCCCTTGCCAAGAGGCACTTCGATGTGACCCAAGTTCGTGAGTCTTGACTTAGACCAGACCTGAGGTTAGCTCTTGGAATCAGAGAGTCATTCATTCTACAAATATTTGTTGAGCACCTACCAAGTTTCAGGTATTAAAGCAGATTATTGGGGTTCCAGGATAAATAACACTCAGTTCTTCCCAAGTTGCTCATACCTAGTGGGAGAGGCATGTGTATTGTTAATTTTATGTGTCAGTTTGACTGGGTCATGGCACCCAGACTTTGGGTCAAACATTATTTTCGGTGTGCCTATGAGGGTGTTATTGGGTGAGATTAACATTTAAATTGGCAGAATGATTAAAGCAGGTTGCCCTCACCAATGTGGTAGGTCCCATCCAATCAGTTGAAGGCCTGAATAGAACAAAAAGGCTGATTAAGAGGGAAGTCCTCTTGCCTGACTGCTGAGCTAGGACATTGGTTCCTTCCTTACTTAGCGCAGAAACAATGGCTTTCCTGGGTCTCAAGCCTGCTGACTGCAGATCTTGGGACTTGTCAGCCTCCATAATTATGTGAATCAATTCCTTGTAATAAATGTCTCTTTCTCTCCCATCGCCACTTTCTTTTACACAAACACACACACACACACACACACACACACACACACACCCTGTATTGCTTCTGTTTCTCTGGAGAACCCTAAAACAGCACAGTAATGAAGCAGAGTGACCAGCCAGTGGCAGAGGCCTCAGTGCTCTGTCACGAAGTCTCTACCAAGACAGGGAAGTAGGCCTTTGATCCCAATCTTGGAGACCTCAGGGCAGATGTCCCCCTTCCTTGCATCAGAGCAGCCTCCATAAGTGCAGCTCTTCCTGGGTCTGGTAAATTCCAGGGGCCGTGGCTTCCATAGCGTCTAAAGCTTTCAGGGATATTGGCAGAAGCATGGACTTGTACACTCAGTAAATGTGCCTTGAATACCCTTTGTGGGATGGATCCCATTCTAGGAACACAGTTTTGAGGAATGCAGATTCAGAACCCCTTCCTCCTAGGAGGTCTATGGTATAGCAGAGATGGGAGACTAGGCAAAAAAAAAATTAGTCAATTTACATGAAGACAATTGGTTAGTCATTGTGTTGACTTCTTGAGTTAGGTAAGAATTACATTCTAGGCAGCGGGAAGAGCCAGGAGAAAGATGGGTACAGAAAGGAGGATGATGGAGCTAGAGCTGTTGAGCATGGGGCAGGATGGTCTAACATGAGACCAGAGAGCTGGGCTGGTCCCCTGACCATGGAAAAGAGCTTGTATTTTATTCCAAGTGTGAAGAAAAGTCTTTGGAGGGTTTGGAGGGGAATAATATTGTGATCTGATTTACAACAAAATAAAATGTCCCCCTGTTGCAATTGTTTACACAAGAGGTGGTGGTGACTAGGACCGAGGTGGAGAGAAAAGGGAGGGACAGGTGTGGGCAGGCTTGGGATGTATTTTGGAGGGAAAGTCGATTAGAATTGCTGATGAATACTAGGGAAAGGAAAAAGAAGAAGGAGGAAGAAGCCGTAACCCCCCTAGGAAGCGGTCATCTGGCTGTCTCTGAGGTCAGCAGAGGCCCAAGATTGGAATTGGCAAGGGCACTGGCCACAGAGAGGGCAAAGCCAATAGGCTCTGAGCTGAGGCCTGTTACGCCGCTTTCTTTAGTTCATCTGAGCATTGGGTTAACATTTTCTAGTCTCTTTCTCAGTTGTCTCATTAGCTGGACCAGAGCTGTCTCTGGAAACACTTGAGATCGCCAAGGAAATATGGGGCTGTTTTCTGCTTCTCTTTCTTGTCTCAAGGCCTGCATACCCCTCTGCTTCCCTGAGAAGGGATGCTGCTCAGTTTCTGGGCCTCTCAGGTGCTGGGCAGAGGGCACTGCGTGTCCCTGTAGGACACACCATTCCCCTAGTGTTCCAGGCTCTGTCCCATCATGCTGCTCTCTGTTCCTGGAAGGCCTTTCCCCTCCTCTGAGGACTCACTCCAGCACTGTGCAGGAGCCCTTTCTGACAGTTCCTCCCACTCCATGTCTCGTCTCCTGTATCCACAGCCTCTTGGTACATGTAATAATTGTCCCTTAGCTGAAGAGTCATCCCGCATGAGCTGGTGGACTTCTAGAGGGCAGGGACCATGTCTAACTTATGTTTCTAGCCTGCAGCCCAGGGGGGTTTCTAGCCTGCAGCCCATTGTTTGGATGGAAACAGCAAAAAGAATCCATTGTTGGGTACAGCAGTAGTGGGCTGGGAGAGCAACTTGACTCTTCCAGGGATGTCTGGCTTCTCTTCCATAAACCGTGCTTCATGTACCAGCAGCACAGATGATAATAGACTCCAGCTTTGTCTTCATTTCTCTGATGAGGAAGATCTAGTTTTGAGTTAAGGTTGTAAATGAGGTGCTGTGACTGTTTCTTGAATAAAAGACTGAAATTTGCTTGAACTTAGGTGATACGTATTTTACTTTTATGTCATGTTTGGCATTATATTCAAAGCAGAATGCATTAGACGTTCTTATAATACAGGCTCAGTGTTGGGCTAAAATTCAAATGTGCTTGCACAAATGTGAAAAAGTCTGGAGGCTTTAATCACAGCTTGTGATTCAGCCTGATTGACAGTGTTTCCATTTTAAAAATGTGTTTTTCATGTGAAATGAATGACTCCTTTTTCACTTTGTTCCTGTAATAGGAAATGTTCTCATTGTGGAAGGAAATCTCTACAAGCAGCCCATTAAATAGTAAAATGTTACTGCTGTGCCTGAGTGAAATTATCATCCAGAGGAGGCATCGGCTCATAGGTGTACAATACTAGAGTATGTTTTCCCAAATTGCTGAGCTTGGAGGCAATTTGTTCATCTGAGGAGACATGCACTCAGCATCCCCGTCCTCCCTCTCCTGCAAGTGAAACCTTGGTTTGTATGTTAGCTGGGCCTCCTCTGGATGTCAGCTCTGGCAACTCCATCCCGTCTACTTCAAATGAAGAACTTGGTGGGAAAAAATCTCAGTGAGTTTTTGAATCGAATTCCAGAGCTGAAGCCAGGCAGCAGGGCCAGAGGTGGCCTGGAGTACCACCTCGAGCCAGCTGGCCTCTACTTTCTGTCACTTATTCATGTTTTCTCTCTGCCCTTCTGACTTATTCTAGTCCAACCATCTTTGTTGCACACTTCTCAGGTGGAACGGGGTCACTGCAACCACTCCCAAATTTGCATGCACCAAACCAGCCACTCCGAGAGACAGTCTGACTTCTTTCTCAGTCTTAAATGCAGTGAACTTCTTTGAACCAGTCTCTGGTAGCCAGGAGTGGGTCATATTATCCCATGGAGCTTCTGCCACAACCCTGAGATTGGGTGAGGGAGGGCCAGTTCCTAGGAAAGCAGTAGGAAGAATGTAATCCAGGCTGCACCCATTACACGGATGACAAGGGCCCAGATCCACTCTGCAGTGGAGAACAAGCGTAGTGACTGCTGCCATGTTGGAATTCACATTCTGACGATGAAGCCCGTAAAGACCTACCGGTAGAAAATGGGTGGTGCAGGACCGAGGACATGTATTTCTAATTGTGTGTGGAGCTGTGACCAGATGTAAATCCCAGATGCTTGCCACC
This sequence comes from Saimiri boliviensis, assembly GCF_048565385.1. NCBI lineage: Eukaryota > Metazoa > Chordata > Mammalia > Primates > Cebidae > Saimiri > Saimiri boliviensis. Next base: position 49,308,105 of record NC_133457.1, read on the forward strand.
ACATTCTCAGACCTCGTGCAGTTGATTTGTCTTGGTAAAGAGGCAGGGGGAGGTGTGGCCGCTCCTCCCAAGCCTAGTTTCCTTTCTCTCCCTCAGAGTGGCTCTTTACTAGGCAACATTTGCCACAGACCAGGAGCCTCCAGCCTCACTGATAAAGTTGCTGACCCTCCAAAACATGGTTTCTGTACATCTTCTAGATAAGGTATTGGGACTCAGAAAGGTTGAACCGTTTGCTAAGGTCACACCCAGAGGAAGAAGGGGACTGGGACTGGCATTCACATTGTCTTATATCTAAGGCCTATATTTATTCCACAATGCCACGCTATTCCCAGGGACAATGGATGGAAAATAGGCCTATCATGAGCGAGAATGTAGAAGTGCATGGATGGACCAGGCATCCGCTGAGATTTCCAGCTGCTAGGACCTCAGACTGGTTTAGAATCCTGTTCCATGCCTTGTGGAAGCTCACAGACGTCCGGTGGATGTTGTTAATTTCTCAGGGGCTTATGTGCCCACTGTTCTCTCATGGGTTAGATTCTTGGGCCTCTGGGTGCTTTCTCCATATGGGATAGCATTGACCTAGACATGGAAACAGTTTCCTTTTATTAGGCAATGCTCTGACAGTAAGGTTTTGTTAATGTGAGTGTAGCAGCCTTCTTGAGGATTGAGAAGTTCCTTCCGATGTTGCAGACGGTCGATGTTTGAATCAGTCACCCTCACACTTATGTTATCTGGTGGTTACCACGTTCAGCAACGTTTCCACTCACTCTGTGCTCCATGGAATCCTGTCGCTTCTCTCCATACCCAGAATTCACCTCGCTCTGTTTCCTATTTTTTCTGGAGTTTCAGGGTAAAACATATTTTCTCATGCCTAAAAGCTGCTAGATCTGAATGCCCTTGCTATTCTCAGCCTCTCTTAGAACTCCTGGGTGGAACCAAAGCTTCTGTTCATGAAAAGCTTCCCTCATCTCTGCCCTGTGAGCTGCTGTCTCCCATTTCCCCAGGTCCAGCCTTGCTTGTCCACCTGCAGTTGCTGCTGCAGTTTGCAGCCACTCACATCAGTATCTGCTGTTGGAGATCATTTTTCTCTGACGGCATTGGCTTGGCGCTCCCTGCTCGGGACCTCCAGAACAGCCATCCTTGAGGAGAGAGGGAAGGCATTTCTTCTAGGTAGAGCAGCCAAGGACAGGTGTGTGGCAGGAGTGACAGAGGAGTGTGCAAGAGCAGTGGGGACTGGGGCTGAGGGACCTGTTGTGTTAGGGGAAGTGAGATGGAAGATGACACAGGGCCTGCTAGCCTGGAGAGGGTTCCATGGTCTGTGCAGGGGACGATGGAAGGACTTGTCTTTAGCTTTTGGCCATGCACGGAAAGTAAGAGCTGATTCTTAGATGTATTTTTGTCTTCAGCCGTAAGCATAGTGTCTGGTTCACAGAGGTAAGTGATAAATACGTGCTAAATAAATGAATCAGCTCAGGAACAGGTTTTGTCAACTCTGAGAGAGATTTAAGGCATTAGGGGATAGGTGGGTCCAGGAGGCCATTTTGTAATCCCTGGAACCCTGCTCTGTCGACATCTACCTTGAGGTCAGCTCCGGGTTCAGAAAGGGCTGTCTCTGCTTCCCACTAGGCAATCCCTGGGGACCAGAGCTGACTGAACCCACAGGACCTGGACTGGTGAGGCCCACCAGCCTGCAAGAGGGAGCCTGAGGGAGTGAACCTACTTTATTCAGCATTGAATCTCCAGGTCCAGCACAAATGGGGCTTCAGGAGTTCATGGAATGTGCCCCAAAGGAAATTCTTCCAAATAGAGACTGTTGTGGCCACCGGGTGGTGCCATTGTTCCAGCCACAGCCCACAGAGCCTACTGGGAAGACCGCATTGTTTGGAACTTCGAGCTGAATCCAAAGTTCTTCAACGTATCTGTCAGGCCCTGATCTCAATGCAGTATGTTCTCATCCTATAACAAGGGGATTAACAACACAACTGCAGTTCCTCTGAATTGAGAAAGTCTATTTCAGAAAGCAAAATTCCAAGACCATTCTTTCCCTCAGCCAGCCCAGCTCTTTGGTAGGGGCAGGTTCTACACAAACCGGCGAATCGGCTTGCAGGTGAACTTCCTATACAGCTCACCATTGTGCCGATTCCCGAAACTGCAGAACTCACCAAACGTTCCAGCCCCTCTGCACTGTCTTGGTGCCCATCTTGAAGGCTGCTGGGGACAAAGAGAGGAAGGATCCTCAACCTAAATTTCCGTCACTCCTTCCCCAGCTCTCTTTGTTCACGAGCTCTTGGTGTAGGATGCATCTCCACTCTTCTCTATATGTTCATGTCCTACCTTTCCTTTAAGGCCAGTTTCCCAAAAAGGAGTCTTGTGTATTCCCTGCTCCTAAAACAAAGACCTTATCTTAATCCCAAAATCGCTCTGACCAAATGGGCTCTGAGAAATAAGACTGCGATCCACATTTTTCTGTACCTGTTGTTTCTTGGCTCTTGATTAAGGTGGTAATTTTCTTGAGGACAGATTTCATTTCTTGAGTTCGTTGTGTTCCTCCCCACAAAAAGCACTCAGTAGATATTTATGGATGTTGAAGAGCAAATTAAAACATAATGCTTTGTATTCAAAGGGCTGGGAGATGTTTAATAGCAAAACATAAAAAGAGAGAGTTCTGTGAGTCGTCACTCTTGTTCTCAGGTAGCTATAGATTATAATTTTAGACCATAATCTATAAACTAGCAGTATGATTTTGTATTAGTATTATTATTAGAAATAACATTAATAGTAGGTGCACTTATTTCGTGCCTAATATATGCTAGTCTTTGTGCTATGCATTTCATATATGTATCTTATTTAGTTTTCCTGACAACCCTGGGAGGCATTATTTCCATTTTCCACAGCGGGAAGAGTAAGGTTCGGGAAGATTAAGTAATCTGTTTGAATTTCTAAGTTAGTGCTGGCTGAGCTCTGTGGAGTTGGCTGTGGGATTGGGAAACCCAAGCTGTTTTCCAACATCCTTGTTCATAGGGACCAGGTCCCGTAGTGGGTGTTGGGGTCATGCAAAGCTACACTTAATTAAATCTGACTCTTAAAGAGCTCAAGGGCACAGGGAGTGCTGTGGTTGGAGGAGCAGCAGCCTAGGGCGATGGCCAGAAGCAATGCATCTTGGAACTTTACAGAAGTGAATCCCTCAAATTGTCCTTCAGTAGGAACCACACAAAGCTCAAAATACAGTATTCTTGCTCAGTAGAACATGGGCAAGGAAAGTGCTTCATTGCTTAAATGGTAAGATTTGGAGGCCGCCTGGGAGACTTTCCTAACCCCAAATATCGTTCTTTCCTGCCTGTTTTGATGCCCTGAATGTCACCATTAGTTCTTGTTTTCTTTGAATTTTAAATATTTTTACATTTCCTAACATTCTTCGTCATGCAATCACCTCCCGTCAAACCTGGCAAGGATGAGTTGAGAGCCATTTGGAGAAGGATGCGTGATTAGAAATGGCAGAGAGCTGGGCTTGCTTTGGCTGTTGGCTTCTCCTGCCATGGCTGGTGATGAGGACAGCAGGCAGGGCAATAGTCTGTTAAACAAACATAGCAGTATTGCTAGCAATGAAGATGGAGGAGAGGAGACATGTCTTCAGAAAAATCTTTACTCAGCTGAGGATGCCTACAACAGAAAGGCATTTTTAGGAATGGAAATTTCTAGCTTGACACTGAGTATTTCCTTGGTGAGAAAAAAGCTAAACGGGCCAAGTTGGCTGTCTGCATGAACAGCAGGAATCTCCCAGTCAATCTCTGATGCTGGCAGTCCCTTCTGCAGAGGACAAGGGTTTTCATCCTACTATTAAAAATTAAGCTAAGGCTGAAAGCTCTTGTATATTAGTCCATTCTCGCACTGTTATAAAGATACTACCTGAAATTGGGTAATTTATAAAGGAAGGAAGTTTGATTGACTCACAGTCCTGCATGACTGGGGAGGCCTCAGGAGACTTAGAATCATGGTGGAAGGCAAAGGGGAAGCAAGGCACATCTTATATGGCAGCAGGAGCAAGATAGCGTGAAATGGAAACTACCAAAGACTTTTAAAACCATCAGCTCTTAGGAGAACTCCCTCACTGCCGTGAGAACAGCCTGGGGGAAACTGTCCCTGTCATGCAATCACCTCCCACCAAGCCCCTTCCTCGACACGGGGGGGATTACAATTAGAGATGAGATTTGGGTGGACACACAGCACTAAACCAATAAATGGCTAATTTTTCTCTCTCTTGGGAATTGACTGATGTGGAAGAAAAGAAGAGAATTAAAATGTGAGGGCATTGAGCACCTGGGAGCAGGTGTGACAAGACAGGCCGGGCATCAGGGATGCCTTTGCACTTTGCTGATTTCATAAATGTGTCGTGAGTTGGTCTAAAGTGCATGTGACTGACAAGGCTGTAAACTTGAGTAATTAATCGTTTTCCAGTTTGCTTTTCTAGAGTGGCTATGGTGGGTGGAATAATAGTCTTCAAAGATATCCAGGCCCTAATCCCTGGAATTCGTTAATGTTACCTTATATAGAAAAAGGGACTTTGGATGTCCTTAAATTAAGGATCTTGAGAAGGGAAGATTTTTCTGGATTATCTAGGTGGTTGCTAAATGTAAATGTAGTAAGAAAAATTACTGATAAGAGGAAGGGAGAGAGAAACTGGGCTACAGACAAAGAGAAGAAGGCCATGTGATGAAAGCAGAGGGAATTGGAGTCAGAATCAGAGAGAGAAGCTGCTGGCTTTGAAGATGGAGGAAGCCAGCCGAGACATGTAAAAAATGCAGCTGCAGAGACTGGAAAAGTCAAGGAAAGATTCTTTCCCTTAGAGACTCTGAAGGGAGTACAGCCCTGCTAATACCTCGGTTTTGGCTATTTACCATTTTGGACTTCTGACTTCTAGAACTGTAAAAGAATACATGTGCATTGCTGTACGCCACCAAATGTGTAGGAATTTGTTACAGTAGCCATAGGAAACTAATACATGGGTGGTTTGGTTTGAATATTTCTGAGAGTGGTCCCTTTTTTGCCCTGTTTACTTATTCTGCTATGTGAGGATTTAGCAGTATTCCCCTCCAGAATATGCAGCAAGAAGGTGCCATCTTGTAGCAGAGAGAACAAGCCATCACCAGCCCCTGAATCTGCAGACACCTTGATATTGGAATTCCCAGCCTCGAGAATCATGAGACATTTTTGTTGTTTATGAATTACCTGGTCTCAGGTATTTTGTTGTAGCAACCAGAACAGACTAAGACAGTGGGCTAAGATGAGAATTTTTATCCATGGGATCCTACCTTTCAGGAGCTTTCAATTTAGGAGCTAAGATGAGACCAATGGGAATTTTGGATGCTATCTGTGCACGATATTTCCTTCCACCCTAAGTGGTGTGAAGCAGTGGGAAGTAAATGGGTTTATGCTCAGAGATCCAGGACTGGTTGCTACCATTTATCAACTGATTAACCTTGAGAGTGTTATTTGAACTCTTGAATTCCAGTGGCCACATCATAAAATGGAGCTAAAAATGTAGGCTACTGTGGGCATAATGAAATAATGGCCATAATAAAGTCGTGGCTAGCTCAGTGCCTAGTATATTAGTGTTAAATCTCTCCTCTTTCTCCCTATAGATATACAAGCTATCAATGGTTCAAAGTAACTGGGGACATAATTGTGAATTAGGAAAAAAAAATCTAAATTTGAGGCAATTTTAGGGGGGAAAAGACTCCATCTTCTAGGTGGGGAAATAGGCTGAGAAATTATATGATTTGCTTAGGGGTGTACTATAAGTCAGAGCCTGACTGTAGCTCTGGTCCTCCCAGTCAAGTGGTCCTTACTGTTAGTGAGATGTACTGTGATGTAATCTAATAGTCTTTTCCTGCATTGTCAATGACCACAACCCATGACTAGTTCTTTGGCCATTGGCTTTCCTCCATCTCATAGGTGGGAGGAGACTGAGCTGGGGATTAGACACAGCTAGAGAAAGGAAAAAATGGTTTTTTTCTAAGTGGACTTGGCATGGAATTCATTGACACTAGGTACGTGAACTCTGGATTTTAGCAATGTTATCTACTGTGGCATAAGGGATAATGGTGTTTAGAAATAGCCCTGATGATGCTGAAAGGGCAAATGCTTCATTTTCCTTGACCATAGCTGAGTTCCTTTATGCAGATCAAAAAGAAGGAGGAGAAGGAGAAGAAGAAGGAGAAAAATATAAACTCAAATCCTGTGGGATCTAAACTGGCATGTGTAGTTTACATGTATGTATAGACATGAGTGAGGGGAGCATGTGTGTGCCTGTGCCCATGTGAGCTGGCATATGCACCCACGTCCTCTGTTAACTCAGACTAGAAAGCCTCAGAAAGCAGAGCCCAACACAGGGTTTTTGTACCAATGGCTTCTTTCGGGAAGTGAGTCCGGGGAACAGGAGCGGGGAACTGAGAGATGGGAGACAGAGAAGGTGGGACTGCCAACCCAAGGGTGCGTCATCAAGCTGGCCACTACCGTGGGTGGCTGGGCTCAGCCCCGCTGGAACCCTCTGTGGCACTGTCCAGGATGTGCCTGGGAATGGCCCGCCTGAGGATGAGAGAGGCGGTTGTTATGTGGGGATGTTTATAACTTTAGCCCTTTTAGGCTTCTTATGCTTTAGAGTGGCTGACCACATTGCCATGGGCATTTCAGAGGCAGGGAGTGAAGAAGTCTGAGGGCAGCAAGAAAAGAGAGGGAGAGCAGGAGAGCTCCAGCAGTCTGGGAGGTAGGGCTGTCTGGTTACATTTGCTTGCAGTTGGTGTCTTCAGTAAAGGATGTGGTAACAGGAAGGTAAAGAGGATGTGAGATGAGGCGCAAGAGGTGTGTGATACATCCTGCAACAGAAGATTCCTTTTTTGTTGTTGTATTATTAAATGTCTCTTCCACATGTGGAAGACCACAAGTAGAGACCTGATGGATTTTGTCTATGCTTAGGGAATTATTTAGAACTTTCCTAAGCTGAGGGCAAATTAATGGAGTGACATTGGCCAAGGATCTATGAGGCATCCTAGATTGCGCTAGAAGGCATGAGGGGATGAATATAACATGAGGTGCTATCCTTAAGAAAGTGTCATAACAGAGTAGGGGTGCTGCTGGCTATGACAATCAAATGAGGGTTAAAATGTCTGCTCCTCATCTTACTAGCTGTGTGGACCTAGGATCACAACAGCACTTCTCTGAGCCTCAGTTTCCTCATTGGTGAGATGGAAAAATAATTACTTCTTTAGAGATATAATAATTGAATGATACAATGAATGTAAACTGCTTAGCCCAGTCCCTGGCACCTTATAATGGTAGAAAACGTAGTGTGAGTGTAAGTATGTGAATGAAGAAATGGGCCTGGATGGGCACCAGTTTTCCTGGTATTTACATACCTTATAGTGGTATTTAAAATGGTGGTGATACAAAGTAAATGAGAAGGTTCCAGCACGTAGATTATTTCTGTGCTCTATGTTAAGCTCTGTGTTAAAGGGAAGCAGAGTGAGGGGTGAATGAAGGCTTCCTAAAGAAGCCTACTTCAAGATCAATAGTCGAAATAACAATACAACAGAAAATGAAATAAAATAAGTACTTTTGAGAAACCATTAGAACTAGTAGTAAATTGAAAAGTCTAAATGCTTAGGAGTAAGCCTAACAAGAGAGGAACGTGATCCACTTGAGAGCAAGTTTAATGTAGCAGACATACCATGTTTCTAGATGGGAAGAGACAATATTTAAAAGATGATAATTCTCAAATTATTTTATAAATCAGTGATTAACATCCATTTTTAGTGTGAGATTCATTGCTACCTCTTTTTTTTTTTTTTTTTGAGATGAAGTCTTACTCTGTTGCCCAGGCTGGAGTGCAGTGGCATTATCTTGGCTCACTGCAGCCTCCATCTCTCAGGTTCAAGTGATTCTCCTGCCTCAGCCTCCCGATTAGCTGGGATTACAGGCACCTGCCACTGCACCTGGCTAATTGCTACCTCATTATTGAAAAAGAAATTTGTCAATGTCTGCCCCATCACACCTTTTGACCTAGCGATTTTATTTCTTGGATCTATTCTTCAGTAATACTTTAATGAGCATAAACATGGCCAAGGCTCACTGTAATAGTCTGTATTAGTAGAACGTTGGAAACTGTCTATTCCTTAAGGAACAATTGCATTATATTATGAAATGAAATGTAATGACAAACAAGACCTTTGTCAGCCTATGTGTATTGACAGGGAGATTTTCTAACACATTGAGTCACAGAATAATAGGTAGAGTATGATTCCAATTATGTAGAAAATGTAGTGTGAGTGTATGTATGTGAATGAAGAAACGGCCCTGGATGGGCACCGATTTTCCTGGAAATTGGGCGAGGTTAAATGGGGGCTTGATTTTGTTTTTCAAATGAAAGAACATTGCGTTTGTTAATATTTTAAAAAGGTAAAAAAGAACAGCAGGTATATTAAGTGACACTCCTAAATTCATGAAAATAGCATGGTCATTAAGTAAAAACCTAGATGGGGTTATTCGTTTCTTTTTTTTTTTTTTTTTTTAACTTAGGGCTTAGTATTTAAAATATAGCTTTTATTCATGATCATTAAATATTGATTTTTTTCTTTTCTTTCTTTTTTTTGAGATGGAGTCTCTCTCTGTCACCCAGGTTGGAGGGCAGTGGCACTATTTCAGTTCACTGCAACTTTTTTCTCCTGGGTTCAAGTGATTCTCCTGCCTCAGCCTCCTGAGTAGCTGGTATTACAGGTGTCTGCCACCATGCCCGGCTAGTTTTGTATATTTTTTGGTAGAGACGGATCAAGTGATCCACTCGCCTTGGATTCCCAAAGTGCTGGGATTGCAGGTGTGAGGCACTGCATCTGGCCTGATTTTTCCATGTTTTAAAGTACTTTTAGATTAATTTCCCTGTTCATGGAAAAATCAGTGTTTGGGTGACTTAACAAAGTTTTATGTTCTTTTTTTATTCCTTGATCCCTCGTAATTGCTTTTCCTTTTTCCACATATTTATACTTGAATACACTCTTGATTTTTACATTTTACTTTACATCCTGCTGTGCTGTTTAAATGTGTTACACAACCTCTTAGTTATACCTGCGACATCTGTGAGTCTTTTTCTTAATAGAGCCCAAGCTCACAATTTGGGGATGTTAATCCAAGATGTTCCCCTGCTATTCTCACAGGGTCACCAGCTAGTCTCACAGATCCATGGTGGTGTGGGAGTCAGGAGCTGCCTCCACGCTGAGTCTTTTCTTGTCTTTTTGCCGTCTCCTCTAAAGTCATGCTTAAGAACCTTGAGTCTTGCGTATCCCAGGTGAAGGTTATAGTTGTCGGAGCTTGCTCTGGAAGACAAGCAAGGCGTTCTCTTCACAGCCTCCATGGCATTTCCTAGCATCATTTGATGGGCGTTCATGCTGTTAGGTTCTTTTTCAGGAAGGGAGTAGATTGAAAGGAAAGAAAGCTGAGAGAGAAAAAGCAAACCTCTTTCTTCCATAGCTTATGAAAATGTGAAATGAATGGTGAGCAGGAGTTTGCCAGATAAAACATGGGGAGGAGTGGTTGAAGCAAAGGAGGCTGTTGGCGAGAACAACCTGGAGAGGGTGTGAGCCATGAGCAGCTCCAAACGATGGAGAATGGCTGGTAGGGGCCACCTGGCCGAAGTTTGTAGATACTGACTTCACAGGGTTTCTCTCCTTGCCTCAGTTTCTTCATCTATAAAATGGAAAGAATACAAGCATATATCTCACAGGATTATTGTGAGAATTAAATGAATTAACATTTTAAAAGTGCTCAAAATGGGGCCTGGTAAGTGGTATGGGCCATAGAAATGTATGTATTATAATTGTGAACAAGCGGTGGCCTTTAATGTTTTTGCTCATTTCTTTACATCTGATTTGTCTATTATTTTTTGTAATTGTCTTTGGGCTCTGGGGTACATGTGCACTGTGCACGTCCTGCATCCTGCAGCATTGTTACATAGGTACATACATGCCATGGTGGTTTGCTGTCTTCCCCCGCCCCCCGCCTTTGTCAGGCATTTCTCCTGGTAATTTTTTACACAAATTTTTCTTATAAGATTTTTTTGCAGTTTGTGGAGAGAAAAGCTGTCAACTTTGTGCATTTAAAAAACACAGTGGTTGTATTTTAAAAACATTCCTTATTATCCTGTCCTGGCCAAAAGCTTTTTGGCTGTTCTTTTTCAGTTGGGTTCATCTGAAGGTCGGCTGGCCTGTGAGCACCTGCACTTCTTGCTGTGCCTTCCTATTGGAAAAATCAATGGCAGTTCGCTGTCAGTGGGTCTTCGAGTGGCCCTGAAGAACTTGCTGAAAAAACGCTATTTACTATAGAGGAAGGCTGTGCTTTGGGTCCAAAGTTCCCCACAGTGTCCATCCTCCTGCCTCTGTGGGCTCTGGCTGGGCCCGATGAGGGTGATGGTGAAGTGTAGCCTGCCAGCAGGGCTATGCTGGTAAGCTGGCTCTGTGGGATGGGAGCTTTGATTTGTAGCGTTTGCTGATTACTGTAGTGTAAATTCTTCCACCAGGAGGTCGCTAAGTGCAGAGTTGGGAAGAGATGAGCACAATCAGCTCTCTGAGTTGGTGTCAATCAGCTTAGGAAGGACATGGACCAGATGGAAGAAACCTTATTTCTGTAGCAAAGAGGCTGGGGCAGGTGAGGCTGTGGGGGACTTCTTTCTGAGCAGGGAATGTTGGAAGAACCTGAAGGGAATTAACATTAGCTGAGCATCTCCTGAGTACATTCTGAGCTAGGCGCTTTGCAGACATTATCTCATTTGATCTTTGTAATGACATTGTGAGTCAGCTAACTGCAGCTCCATTTTCATATGAGAAGAGAGAGCCTCAGAGGAGTTAAGCAACTTGCCCAAGGTGACACAGTGGCAGACTGGGGTTTGAAACCAATAGCAATGAAAGGATAGTGACTCCTGGGATTGAAAGTAGCAGAGATAACGCTAATAAAAAAGTTATAGGTAATTCTCTATGGGTGAATCCATTTTAACTTCACCCCAAGTGCTCTGACATAAAATTCATGGATTTAAGACCCGGGAGGAGTTTTTATTTAGCTCAAAGAGATAAGGAAAGTGAGCTAGAACAGTTTAATTTTGGCATAAAGTAAGGCCAATGTGAGAACCTGTACTTATATACATTGCAGTCCTAACTGCAATAGTTAGGAAGGTGCTCTGTGCCTGTGGAAGAAAGAGACTGGTAAGGGGTGATTTCACGCTCCAGGCTCATGCCCTTCAGGGAAAGAAGCAAGGGCATCTGTACCCTGCCTCTGGGGAAAACAGAGTGATCCTTGAAACCAGGATTGCAGATGAGCCCACAGGAGGATGTGCATCCTTTCTTCTCCATGGGGAAGGCCCCGTGACTTCTGGGGACATGAATTAAAGCCCAAAAAGAGAGCCATCACTTGAGGATGCTGATGAACTTAAATCTTCAAGCAAACCCTTGAGCCAGGGGCATATGCTTCATGGTCTCCATCAAGGAATGCCACCTTCATAAACAGTTCTCAGCATTGTGGGACCTACTGATTTGGCTGTCACGTCTGTGCAGGGGGGATGGGGGAAAGCTTCTGGCTCTCACTTCATATTTTAGCCTTTGTCTATTAGGGAGGAGTTGAGTGGGGACATTTCCAACACCCTGTCCACCCTGTGGATGATTAATTAGCACCTGGTTAGAGGAAGCCACGTTTACTAGGGGTAGGGTTACTATGTTTCAGAGGACCTGCAGGCATGCTTCTTGTCATGTCCTGTGTTCACAGGCAGTGGGTTCCCGCTCTCTGCAAGTTCACCTGGGCAGGGCCTGCTTCCTCAACTTTGGGCCACTTCAGTCTTTTCCCCACTCCAGATATTTAAGTAGGTAAGTGAACTTAGGGCCATTAGTTGGGTCTTGATCACTTTAATAGTGAAGGCATAAAATAGGTGCTCAGTGGAGATGAACAGAATATGTGTTTTTCCTAACATAGTGCCTTCTCAGGGTACTGCATATCCTCCTGTAGAATGTGCTGTTGGGCTGTTAATATAAGTTTCGTTCATGCATTCATTCTTTAATGCATTTATCAACAAATATTTATATGCCAAGACTCTGCTGAACCATTAAAGATCCAGGGGCAGGGCCCCTCACTCTCCTCTTCCATCTCCCACAGCCCCTGACTCACAGCTAGTTACACAGGAATATGCAGCCAAGAGTTGTGCCTCCTGGTCTTTAGCTTCTGGAGTCCTGTGGAGTTAATCCAGGCCCCGCAGGGTCCTCACATGCCCAGTTACAGGCTCTGAGTCTGTAGTACAGGATCACATGTACTTCAGCCCTCCACCACTGCAGGTATTAGATTGGACTATGAATCTCTGGGATTTCAAAATATTCAGGCTTAATGACCCAGCTGTGGCTCATGTCTATAAAGTCAGGGAACCTTAGCTAAGCCAGTTGAGATCCATGGAGAAATGGGGCCTCACAGCTGCAGAGGGGAGGAGTAAAGGACCCAGGATGCAGCTGCCTCCGCTCTGGCAGACCCAGTAGTCTGAGCTAATGCAGCAGAGGAGGGAGCCAGGGAGCCAGACCTTAGTGATAGGTGAGCCACACTGTCTCCATGGGCAGAGCAAGGAGCATTTACTGGATGGAGCACAAGTTATTTCCTTTCCAATGAAAGGGCAACCTGTTCAAGTGGAAAGAAGAAGAGAATTATTAGCATGTGAAGTCTTCAGCTTCCTGAGGCAGAACGGCAGGAAATGGTTGCCTGGGGAATCTCTGGAGCCCAGGCTCATCTGTGATGGGCTGGAGAACTGAGTTCAAACTCTGGGCTGGCCATTTTGTGACTTTATGACCTTGAGCAGCCATGACATCTCTGAATTCAGTTGCCTTTTCTTTAAAGTGGGGAGTAGGAACATGTCTTTGTGAGTTGTTATGAGGACTTTAGGTTGTTTTTGAAGTACCCTGTACAAGACAGACACTTGGTAAATGTTGATCTTCCTCGTTCCATCCTCAGTGAACATTATTTCTATGGTAGCTGGTCTCCAGAGATGGCCTTCAGTGAGCCAGGCCTTCCAACATTCACTGCCTGGAGTCTGGGCCAGCTCTAACCGACAGAATGCAGTGCAAATGAGACTGTGTCATTTCCAAGGCTCGGTTACTAGAAGCTGAAGCCTTGTGGCTTCTCCTGAGCCTTTTGGAAGGCTTGCTCTTGGAACGCTTCTTTCAGAAGCCAGCTGCCATCATCATATGAAGAGGACACATGCAGGTGCTGTGGTCGAGAGCCCCAGCTGAGTGCCTAGGCACCTGCCAGCATCAGCTGTCAGTCATGTGAGCGAGTCATCTTGCATATCCAGTCCAGTCACGTGTTCAGATGGCTCCAGCCACAGCCACTGCCTGACTGTTGTCACATGATAGACCCCAAGTGACCACCATTCAGTTAGCCCATAGAACCAAGATAATATATGTATATTTTTGTTTTAAGCACTATGTTTTGAATTGGTTTGTGGAGCAGTAACAGCTGGAACCTTCAATAACCAACAATTATTTTTGTGTGGAAATTATACCATTACTGATTTATTTTTATAGTTTAGAATGCAACGTCTTTTTACTGCAGATTTTGCTGCGACTGGGTTTCAGTATTTCCTGAGGAAAGAAGACAGGTGGAGAAGACAGCCCAGGGACTGGGAAGCTGAGCTCTGTTATGGGTGCAGTCCCTGGCCTGAGTGCCTCAGCTCAGTTCTCAGGCTTGTAGGAGGAGGCCACAGCTCCTCCGCTGCCTGTGGTGAACCTAGTGCTCTACAACTGTTGTGTTCACTAATCTTACACAGAACCCTCTGAAGCAGAGGGGATTATACCCGTTTTATAGATGGGTAAGTGGAGGCTCAGCGTGGTAGAGATGTGCCCTTATTCATAATCACAGAGCCAACGAGAGCAGGGCCAGGCTGTGTCTATTTCTGCCTGATTCTGAAGCTGGGTCTCTTTATGTTGAGACTTTTGGGCTATTTCTGCTAGTAGTTCTTCTCCCTATCCCGAGAGCCACACTTTGGACAGAAGCCTGCCGCATATTTAGATGGTGGAGGTGGGGCAGTTTTCCCAAGCGCCTTAAGCAGGGTGTGCTGTCCATCCCCTCAGAGGCCTGTGGTTCCAGAGCAAGGCCAACGGTCTTCCCTCGGCTAAACCTCCAATCTCGAAGTATGAGTTGCTATTCTCACCGAAACCCTGATATTGGGGGAAGTAGGTCAGAGGCCCATGTGTGGCTGGGGCAGGTGCTTGTTGGGTAGCTGCTGGGAGGGTCTGAGTACTTCTGTCTGACTGTTCTGTAGCTCATCTACTCCCATCACACATAGCCTGCTGTTGTCTCCAGGATCCCATGCACATTCCAGGCCTCTTCACGGACAGGACAAATTAACTTGGAGAGATTGAAGTGGGAAAAGTCTTGGCATCTCCTCTCCTCAAGACAGGAACTCACATTTTCCTGTTAGCAGTCTCTCAACGTGCCAGCTTTATCTTCGGGAAACTAATAAGATGTGCTGCAGCCAAAGCAGCTTTTCGACATAAACCTGCTCTCAGACGGCCCGTCAGTCACTCCCTGTCTATATGCCTAGCTTTCTACATGAATGGCACCTGTCTTAAATTCAAGAACAACCCCACTGTCCAAAGTCTGGCCTCTGGGCTGGGCTAGATTCAGGAAAGCCATTGGCCATTGTGACCTTGGCTCACCCAAGGTCAGCATGGAGAACTGCCCATGCTGTGGGCTTTCAGGTGAGGAGGGAAATTGGAGAGCTGTTGTAGAACAACCCCTGGTGGGGAAGGCATGTCACCAGGCGCTTGTCAAATGCCACGTCCTTTAATTCTCATGGCATCTCTATAGGATGATCATTATGACTCCTGTTTACAGATTAGAAAACCGAAGCTCAGAGATGTTAAGTGACTAAGATTTTCTTGATTTATTCACTCACTCAATAACGACTTACTATCTTAGTTTAGGTTCCCTTGAAGCAGAGCCTGATGCAAGTATTTGGGTGCATCAGATGTATTGAGGGGGCATTTTCAGAAGAATTAAGTAAGGAAGTGAAGGAAGCATGATGGGCAGGGGAAGGAGCAGAGCAAGGATGAGGTCTTGGGTGTAGTCTGGCCTTGGCCTAAATCACAGGGGCTCCAGAACATAAAGGGTACCACAGAGCTGCCCCACTTTGAGATAATGGGGCTGTGCTCTCATATCCCTATCTCCTGAGGGTGGTGATGTACCTCCCAGTGTCTCTGGGTGAAGCAGCTCCTGTGAATGAAAGATGATTCTCTGGACAAGGCCTCATGTATAAACCTATAGCACCAACTCTCACAGCAAGAGCTGGGGCCTGGGTGTAAACTGGCATTGTAAGGGTGACCAACCATCTTGATTTATCCAGGACCAAGGGATTCCTGGGGTGCTTGGGCACCAACAGTATCTACTACCTTGACTGAGGGTCTTGATAAAAGTTTCTCAAGAAAACTCTTCTTGGTCATGGAGATACAGTGGTTAGTGGTAGAAAGAAATGGTCCCTATCCTCAAGGGCCCACTGTCTAGTTGAAAAGACCCACAAAAATGACAATGGCCATACTACGTGGAAAGGGGCACTTGTGGCCCTGGAAATTCAGAGAAGGGACCCTCACCCAGTGTGAAGGGGTAGAAGATCAGACAGAGCTGTTCCAGAGGAGGTAATGCCTAATAAGAATGTGAAAAATAAGAGCGCCTTAGCTAGGCAAAGAAGTTGGAAGAAGAAGGGAGGGGTGATAATCTAATTATGGAAATTACAGATTTAGAGGATCGAAACTTAAATACAGAAAAATGATGAGGTGTATGAGGGTGGACCTGACTTATGTTAGTTATCTAATGTTGAGGAACAAGTTACCCTAATATTTTGTGACTTAACAAACATTCATCATCTCACAATTTCTCAGGGTCAGGATTTAAGGAGCAGCTTAGTGGGGTGGTTCTGGTTGAGGATTTCTCATGAGGTTGTAGACGAGGTGTCGGCTGAGGCATCTGAAGGCTTGGCTGGGGCTGGAACACCCACTTCCAAGATGATTCACTCACATGGCTATAGCCAAGGAGTCTCAGTTCCTCTATGGCTGTTGACAGGAGGCTCAGTTCCTCCCCATGTGGGCATTTCTCTAGGGCTGCTTGAATGTTCTCTGACGTGGCAGCTGGCTTCTCCCGAAGCAAGTGACCCAAGAGAGAACAATATGGAAGCCACAGTGCCTTTGAGACCTAGCCTCAAAAGTCATGTTCTATCATTTCCACCACATTTTATTCATCAGAAGCAAGTCACTAGGTTCTGCCCACAGGTAAGGGGAGGGGAGTTCGGCTTCATCTCTTGAAGACTTGGAGTGAAGTGACACATAATTTGTGGATATATTTTACGTTTACCACACCTCAGACTTCACTGGATCCAGGGTCAAAATGAGCTCCATCATTTCTCCCAGTCTGTCTCTCTCGCTTCCTCCTGCTGCTGCTTCATCTTTAGCTCCTACAGCTGGCAGACCTTTCTGCATTGGCAGCAAGAGGAGAGGGTGGCATCTGGCAGACCCTGGTTTACATTATTCCTGCTCCCTGACCTAAAAGATAAAACCCACTCTTCCTCTTTTAATAAAATCAGAAGGAAAATTCAACCAGAAAATAATTTTTAAAAAATCACAAGGGAAGGCTTTGGTTCGCCTTATTTGGATCATGTGGCCACTCAAGGGAAAGCAGTATTCTGACTGGCTGATCCTGGATCACATGCCACTCTTATGTCTGGCAAGAGTGAGAATTGTGATCCTTGGTCCCTCAGGAGTCACACGGCAGTGCTGAAGGAGGAAAAGTTTTCCTAAGACCACTATTTCTATTGCATGTGATAGAGGCAGGGGACAACTCCTGCGAAGGGGACAGGCAAAGAATGTGATGCTTCCTAGCTACCTAGTGTGTGTGTGTGTGTGTGTGTGTATTGCGAGGGTTAGAACATTGGTTGGTGATGAGGGAGCTGGAGAGAGAAGACAAGGCTAAAGAGGGACCAAGGATGTGATGACAGAAGGCCTCCTGTGCCACACTGAAAAACTAATGTGTATCTTGAAGCAAATGGCGTTAGAACAAGGGTATGCCATGCTCATATGCTCATATCTATTTGCAGAAAGATTACCCTACAATAATTTAGAGGCTAAGTTAGAGGAGGCTGATGAAAGAGAAGAATGATGGTTCAGAAAGAATTTTAGTGATACAGTTGAAAAACGTCACGTTAGTAAGAATTTTAAATGTCATCACATGTGGTGACATTGTAGTTACTCCTGGTGGGTGACTAGGAGTATATTACAGGCAGAACAACATTCTAACCCTTTTTATTAAGCTGTATGTTTAAAAATGCTTTGGCTGTTCCTGTTAAACATTTTTCCTGTGTTTCTCATTTCCCCCATAAATATTTGTGAGTCACGTAGGCAGGGCAATGGCTAAGCCAAAGGAATGAATTTCTAATAATAAAATATCAAGGCATCTTGACAGGTTGGTAGGGGAGATATTTTTGAGTAGAGGGGATAACTACCTCCTTGTTCTATGAATAAAACCTTCTCATTCTATGATAGTTAAATATAAAATACTTCTGCTTTTCACACATTTTAAAATTTCATCCTCACAGCACTTAATGGGTATGCTGTCTAATGAGCTGTCTGAGTTCAGCCATCCATCCTCCCACCAGTCATGGGCTTGCAAAGACAGACCAAATAATGCCACTACCACCAACAACAGCAATGGCAATTTAAAAAGTTCTAGGCACTGTTCTAAGTGTTCTATGCACATTATCCCATTTGAATCTCCTAACAGCTCTAAAAAGTAAATATTACTCTTCCCATTTCACAGCTGAGAAAACTGAGGCTTAAAGAAGTTAAATAAGTTGTTGAAAGTCACGTGCTAGAATGTAGTGGTTTTGAATCCAGGCAGTGTGAGTCCTACTGAGCTGCTCTGTGGGCTCTGCTCTGCTGACTCTCGCTAACATGCCGCCGCGTAAGGCAGAACATGAACCTGGGTGGAGGCTCTTTAATGTGGGTCACATGGGCCATCTCCATGTGTTTTCTGAAGCTGGCAGATGGACGCTATTGTGAAACTCCCCCCTGGGAACATTTGTTCTCAGTGAATCTCCAGGCGGGGTCAGAATTTTCAAGCACTGTTACTCCCCGGGGAAATATCTTACAAGAAACAGCAAACAAAAGCTTGGCCAAAAAAATTACAGCATATAAGAGCAGGAAAATATAGTATTACTGCATGCATTTTCTTTCTGCAACTTTATATAGGTGCTTCTTTTGCATTCAGAAAGGGCTCTGCAAACATCCTTGAGGAAAACTCTGAAAATGTCCCATCCAAGTGTAGTTGTTAGGAATGCAATTCTCCATGCAGTATTTCCCGTTCTCGTCTTTCTGAGTAGTGGCAAGTGGCATGCACCTGCTGCTTTGAGGTCAGGTGTGGCCATGTGACTTGTGTTAGCCAGTGGAATGTGAGTGAAGGTGAGGTGTCTCGCTGCGGGCTGGGGTCCTTTACAAGTGAGTGTACAACTCGCCGTGGTCTGTCTCTCTGCTGTGGTACCCAGCAAGTCATACTGTGTGGGCCTGGCTCTTAGAGCAGCAGAGTCCCAGCCGACCTGTGATAGACACTGGGTAACGGAGTGTTAGATTTTTCTTATCTTAAGCCATTGATTTTGGGGTTGTTAGTTACTGGGTTTTTGTCTAGTATGTCTGTTCAACCAAAAGAGCCTGTGTTCCCCTGTTGAAGGAATTACCCTGGGTCCCTGATTGGAGTTGATCTAAAGGACGGATAATGCTTTGGAGACCACTGTATCTGGATTTTGACCCACTGATTACCTCAAAATCACACTAACCAAAGTAGATAACAACCAAAATATTGCAATGAGGATCATGATGACACTTCATTGAGGTATAATTTGACTTTTCAGAGCATCTGCATCTGTCACAATTTTTGTCTCCAATAATAACGAAAACAATTTGTCACAGATTCTATGTTCCAAAAATGGCTTACTATCTGCCATTCAGTATACGCTCTTCCGCAGTGTGACCTTGGCACTCCTCCATCAAGAGGTGGGATTGAATTCTCCATCCCTGAATCTGCGTGGGGATGGTGACTACTTTGGCCAATAGAATAAATACAGCTGTACCAGCTCTAGGAGTTGGCCCTCGTAGGCTGCGAGCTTCTGATTCCTGCCTGCCATTGGGAGGCAGCCTGCATTTAAGAAGTCTGACTGCACTGAGATTTCCATGTTGAGAGAAGGCAAGAGATGTGTTAGAGCCTGGGATGTGCAGAGAGAGCAGAGAGGAGAAGGGAGGTATAGGTATAGAGATGACAGAGAGATATCGAGGGGGAGATTGAGAGAGTGAGAGGAGAGAGACAGAAATCGATCAAGAAGTGCCATTGTGCTAGATATGAGACTACAGAAACACCATAGAATGGAATCATCCAGCCCCAGCGGCTCCAGCTGATGCCATGTAGAGCTAAGATTAAACAACCAGCTGAGTCCTTCCTCAAATTCTTGAACCACATAATCATGAACAAAACAAAGGATTATTTTAGTACCATGTTTTGTGGTAGTATATTATGTAGCACTACACAACAAAAATACAAAAAGTGGCAAAACCTGGGAGATAGAAAGGCATGACTTATTTTCTTATTTTAAAGATAGGGAAACTGATGCTCAAAGACATGAAATCATTTGTTTGAGATCATAGTGCTCCTTAGTAGAATAGGAAGGACTGAAACACAGATTATCAACCTAGCTCAGGGTCTTTTCAAAACAAAAACTATCCTGGTACATGGGATGCTTGGGGTATAACTCACAGATAATCTACATGAGAAAAAAAATGAAGCCCAGAGAGGTTGAGGGCCCTGTTAAAGCCACATGATGAGTCTGGGCCACTGGCTAGCTAAGAATTCCATCTTCTGACTTCTGGGTCCAGTTCTCTCGGCCTCCCGGGTTTTGATTGCTCCATTATCTGAAAGAGGAAAAGCCGAATTGCTTGAACAGTTAGAAGGTGTTTTTGTTGCCTGTGTTTCTTGGTAATACCCTGTAAAAGCAAGTGATAATTCTCAGGGGAATATTAAATAAAAAGCTATAAAAATACCTCATTGCCACAGGCTGAGCATTTGAAGAAAAATTTGCTGAGGAGTGCTCCTTGTTGTTGGTGCCAGGAGACCCAAGGAAAGGAGAAGCCAAGGGGTCTGCCTCCACCACAGGAGCCCCTGCTGGACCCAGGGCCCTGGCTCAGACCTACCCCTGGCCATTCAGTTTCTTCAAGTAGAAATCAAAATAGAAGCATCTCTACTGGCATGTTTATATATAACAATTGTATATATAGGTACATATATAAAAATATGTCTGTGTATATACATATATAATTTATATAATGGTGTAATTTATTGACCA
Source organism: Saimiri boliviensis (assembly GCF_048565385.1). Lineage (NCBI taxonomy): Eukaryota > Metazoa > Chordata > Mammalia > Primates > Cebidae > Saimiri > Saimiri boliviensis. The sequence continues at coordinate 49,328,542 of NC_133457.1, forward strand.
GTTTAAATTCCCATCATTGTCTTCCAGTATGTCTTGTCAGATTTCTCTCTCCCCTTAATGTTTGTTACCTTCTGAAGATTCATAGCTTTTCGGTCACTTCTCAGTTATAACAATTTCATTTTCAAGTATTAAAAGGTCTAGTTAAATGTAAGTCAAAACTTTAATCTCACATCTGACACTCTCCTCCTAGTTTAGATGACCCGAACTTAAGGATTGGCAGTGGGAAAGGAGGTCCGGGACTTTTTGCTCTTTCTCTCAGTCCCCTCACCTCCGTGCTACTAGCTCCTATAACCTCTGCATTTTTCCCCAAAGGAATATCTGCATCCTCTTGCTGACCTGGCAGACACTACTTCTGAGCAAGACTCCATTAGGATAACTCAAACCCACTAACTGCTGTGGTGTCCACTTGACACATGGGAATCCCACACATCCTTGCCTCACCAAATAGTAGCAGTGCAGCCTGCCTAACTTTCTCATCTCTGCTTGTACCAACATCGTCGGTATCTCCTGCCAGGCTTTGTCCTTAAAGTGTTCCAGGTAGGAATCAAACATAGTCTCTAGGCTCATTATATCGCAAACTCTCAAAGGATGTTATTGAGGTATATGAAGAACTCTCACCATTTCTGTAATAATGTTATTTAAGAAACCACTCCCAACTTCAGTGACATGTAACTAGAAACATTTATTCTCACAGTCGTGGACTGTAGTTCAAACTGATGCAAGGTGGCCTTTCCTGGGCTGCCTGGCTTCCAGTGGTGGTTCTTGTTGGTCTTGGCCCCTTGCTGCCGGTTGGCCTCAGGTTTGCTCCATGTATGTTCCTTCTTGGCCGAAGCTAAAGGGGAAGTGGCTCCCCAGAGGGAGCTATATTCAGCAGATGATAGAAGTGCAGGAGAACAAACCAAACCACACATGTGCACCTCAAACCTCTGCTTACACCAGGTCTGCCAGTTTCTCATTGGCCAAAGCAAGTCCCGTGACTCAGTTCAAAATCCAGGGGTTGGGAGGTAGGTATACTCTGCTCACAATAGGGTCAAAACAAGTCATATGCCATGCCCAACATCAGTGGGGTGAGAAAGAATGTGGAGATGGCTGATTGAAGGGAATATTAACTCAGTAGAAATCTAGTTCACTGCAATCACTGAGATCCCATTTCTGCAGCTCAACCTCCAAACATTATCAATTTCTTAAAGCAGTTCTTCCTCTTCCTCTCTTAAGTGGGGGCCACCTTGTGATCTCAGCTTTGGAGCTTCAGCCAGTCAAAGGAAAAAGTCCCAACCAAAGGAAAAGTCTGTTTCCATAGTGAAGCAGCTACACTGTTTGGGATATATACCCTGGGGTTCATTGTCATTAGCCAGGGAAATTTAGGACGTGGACACACATGAGGAGTTTAGGAGGAAAGGTTTAATAGGCAGAAGAGAAGAGAAAGAGAAATAGCTCTCTCTATAGAGAAGGGGGTCTCCACGTGGAAAGGGCTGGTGGGCAGCCGATGTGCTGGATTTTGTAGTCAGGTTTGAGGAGGCGGTGTCTGATTTACATGGGGCTCACAGATTGGTTTGATTAGGTATGACCTTTACATAGCACCAGAAGGCTGGTTGCCCTACTCTAATCTTACTATACGAATGAGCTTCTCAGTTGATCCTGGCCATCTTGTCTGCTCCTTATTGCCCACGTGGCTGACAAAGAGAAGGAAAGATGGAGCCGCCATCTTGAACATGATTGGCACAGCTGCCGGTATCTATGGCTGCAGCTCGATTTTACAAGCTGCTTTTTGTTGGAAAGGAAACAACTTGTTTATAACAACTTGCTTTCATGGCAATTAATCTGGTTTCATGAGAGTGAGAATTTGGGGCTGCTTTTCATTAAAAGGAAAACCTTACTGAGGACTTCTCTACCCTTACTATCTGCCTAATAATTTCTTCTTAACTCCTGTATCAATAGCATACGTTATAATTCTTCTTATAGTATCTGCTGCATGCCCCCCACTTAATACCAACCCATAGACGTCTTTTCATGCCAACACATAAACATTTCTCTCACACTTCTCATTCCTTCCCCCCTCCCCCCCCCCCCACCAGACAAGATCTCACTCTGTCACCCAGGCTGTAGTGTAGTGGTACAATTTTGGCTCACTGCAACCTCTGCCTCCTGGGCTTAAGCAGTCCTCCCACCTCATCCTCCTAAGTGGCTGGGACTACAGGCACATGCCACCATACCCAGCTAATTTTTGTATTTTTTTTTTGTAGAGACAGGGTTTTGCCATGTTGCCCAGGTTGGTCTTGAACTCCTGAACTCAAGCTATCTGCCCACCTTGGTCTCCCAAAGTGCTGGGATTACAGGTGTGAACCACTGTCCTGGCCTCAATCCTTTAAATGTATGAAGATATTATTATTTAAATAATAAAGCTCTTACATGGGAGAGATTTAGGCTGCTTTTATTTTATTTTTGTTACTTTGAACAGCTTTGCAATAAGCATTCCTGATATGTATCTTTATACACTTTATTTCCATGGAATTTATCACTAAAAGTGGGATTGCCAAATTAGCAATAAACTCAAAGATTGTACCAATTTTTATTTTTTTGTGGAGAAACTGAAACCCAACATATTTTTATATAACATTTCTTTAAAACCACTATTGCAGGAGGCATTATTTTTCTCTTTATTTTTTGTAGACTGGCAATTCTGATGTAAAAATGGAAGGCCTCAGTAATAAATATGATTTAGAATTGAGAAGATAAAGGCCAAAAAACCAAAAACCCATAAAAACAACACAGTTGCCTTTTTTCCTCTTTTGTCATGCATACACTGACTGAGTGAAAGACTGAAAGGATGTCTTTTTTTTTTTTTACTTTCATTTTAGGTTTGGGGGTACATGTGAAGGTTTGTTACATAAGTAAACATGGGTCTTAAAGCCAAAGAAGAGATGAAACATTGGACTCTGGGATTCAGATTCTTTGCAGCAGCAGTAGCGGCAGTTGGCTTCTACTTCTTTGAGTCCAACTAACCTGCAGACTGCAGGGGAAACAGAAATGACCAAGCAGTAAACAACCTTTTTTTTTTTTAAAATGGAGTCTCACTCTGTTGCTCATGTTGGAGGGCAATGGCATGATCTTGGTTCACTGCAACCTCCACCTCCCAGATTCAAGTGGTTCTCCTGCCTCAGCCTCCCGAGTAGCTGGGACTACAGGCATGTGCCACAACACTCAACTAATTTTTATGTTTTTAGTAGAGATGGGGTTTTTGCCATGTTGGCCAGGCTGGTCTCAAAACTTCTGACCTCAAGTGATCTACCTGTCTCAGCCCTCCAGAGTGTTGGGGTTACCGGTGTAAACCACCATTCTCAGCCAGTAAACAGCCTGTTAATGGTATGGGCAAGCTATAGATTGTGATTGCATCCACAGTTCATGAATTTATCATGTACACCATGGAACATATGCTTTTATATTTAATAGTAAGAAAAGGTTATATCCTGGAGTCAATTTTGCTGTCTTTGTTATTTAAGAACTTTAAAATATTTTCAACTTATTTATTTTCTGATTATCAAACAGATAGATTATCTTGAAAGTAGAGGAAAAACATGAAGATGCAGAAAAAGGTTTGCTTATAATCCTGCTACCTAGAAGCCTAGAACATGTTGGTGTTTGGTTCTGAAGTCATACAAATAGTATTGCTGAGCCTGCAGTAATGAAGTACTACCCACTCCCTGGGGAAATTTCCTAAATTGCAGGTAATGCAGATGATCAGTCACTTGCAAACAAAGAAATGAGAAAAAGAAAGTGGCAAACTTGTTCATCTTTATTTCGAGACAAATGCCCCTAGAAGTTTACATAGGGAAAAGGGAGAATATGGAAGGAGCACAGGCTTGGAATCAGAGGAGGAATGCATAGAAGTGAAGGGGAGTGCTTCAGAAAAAAGGTTCATTTATTCAACTGTCTTGTTATAAGGTATCTCTGCTTGTTACTATTGTTAAATTTCTTGATGTTTTGACAGTAGATTGAAAACAGTTTAAGCCTAACATTTTGATTGAATAATGGTTTGGGAGAAAACTAAAACATAGATTTCACAAATCTGAAAATTAGGCAACAGTGTTTTTGTTAAATTTAACTGTCTTAGTCCATTTTTTGTTGCTATAACAGAATACATGAGTCTAGGTAATTTATAAATAAAAGATATTTAATTGACTGATGATCCTGGAGGCTGGAAAGTTCAAGATGGGCAGTTGTACCTGGTGAGGGCCTTGCGCTGTGTCACAACATGGCAGGGAGCAGAAGAAGTGGGCATGTGCAAAAAGACCAACTTGCTTTCATGACAGCTAATCTGGTCCCATGAGAGTGAGAACTAATTCCCACCAGATAGGATTAATCTATTCATGAGGAATCTCCCCCTGTGGCTCAACACCTCCCAATAGGCGCCACCTCCCAACATAGTTACATTGGCAATTAAATTTCAACATGAGTTTTGGCGAGAACATACCACATCCACTCCATAGCATTAACTTTAGTTTCTGTGATTTTAAGATAGTAAGAATTTAAAAAAAGAAACGAAAAAATAAGCTCCACCAAAACCTTTCTCTCGGTGAGAGTCTAGGTATGGAGAACTGGCAAAGTGCTATAAGCAGAGACTGCAACCCAGGGACTCTGAAAATGGGGTTTATTTGCAGGTGCTAAGTAAAGGAAGCCTTGGATGTGGTATGATTCTCTTCTGTTTAAACCATGCTGTAAGAAGTTTCCGCTTTAATTATATTAGCTGTTCCCACTGGCACATCGCTCAGGCATTGCCTAGGCAACCCTCCATCACCAGTGCCTACACTGGATTAGGGGCCAGGGAGAGGGCGGTTGGACCACAGCAGGGATTTCTGACCCTGTCACGTTTGAGGGTCTCCCTAAATGTCAGAATATTCCCTGCACCTCTACAGGCTGATGCATGTGCTTTTAGCAGCTCTTTGTATTGTGTATTTGTTCGTTGCCCCAGCAGCTTCCTACCTTTGAAAAACAAGCTCATGTGTGGGATAAGTGCTGCTATTTTCTCAGTCTGCAGACAGTGCTTGATGCACATGATGATTCCTTAGAGTTGGTTGGTTGCTCTGTGCCCCACATGTTGGACCTCCCTGGGCCAGGAGATCTCTGTAAGCTGTTCATGGTGGAGGTGGTGACAGCCTTCCCAAGGGTGCCCTGGGAAAAAGTGCAAAGAGGTCACCTCACTCTAATCTCAGTGCAAATAAACAAACTCAAGATAGTCAAGTTGTCTTGAATGCAGGCTCTTTGGACTGGGTGTCTCTGGAATCCTGTGGAGGCACAACATTGGGATTAGGGGCTTCTGGACTTCACTGAAATCATTGGCAAAATCTTGTGTGTATCTGCTTTTCATTAGGGTTTGCCATTTTTCCGGTCTCAGAGTCCAGTATCCCTAGAAATTATTCAGAACACCTGTGCCTTAAAAGATGCAGGCCACATCAGGACTTGTCTGTCTGGAATGATGGCAGTCAGATGACTTGTCACTGGAATTGTAACAATGACTCTTAATATTGAGCACCTGTAACAACGGGCCAGGCATCATGCTTGAGACTGTGGGGATGTATTCTCATTCCAAAGCCGTGTAGTCTTCATGGCCATCCTTCCCAAGGGGTGTTGCTATTCCCTTTTACAGAATAAATCCTGAGATGAAGAGATTATAAACATCTTGACAGAGTCCTACAGAAAATGGTAGAAACAGGCATACAGACCCAGTCTGGGTACCTTGATGATGGGTCTCTCTGAGCACCACCCCAGGAAGAAAGCAATTGTTCAAATGAGTCATTATCCTGGAAATTCCTGTAGATGACTTGGTGACTTCACTTCCCCATCCACTGTTCCTGAGAACTGGGAAAGAAGGCTTTGTTTGTGTAGTTGGGAACCAATCCTTTGAGAAAATCTGCCGCTCACAGGAGAGGTCTGAGGTGGAGTTTCCTCCATCCTGGTAGGAAGATTCTCATCTTTAAACTCATATAGGTAATGGGCTTGTTCCAGGAGCTCATCTCTTCCATTTCTGTAAACCATAGGGTTCACTTTTACTCCCAGAAGACCTGTGACTTTCTTTTAAACTAGGAAACAAACCCTTTAGTTAGGGACAGTGAATGCCTGACTTTTGGACAACAGTGGTCATTTCTTTAGTGTATTTTTTTTTTTTTGTGGTGGGTGGGGGAAATGGACACCAAAAGCCACCACTGAGGTAAGACCACAATGCAGGGGAAGGGGAAGGGTCTGTCTGGGAAAGCTAGAAATTGTGCAAAAAGGCCACAGCCTGCAGCACAAGGCAGAATCACAGTAGGAGAAGGACAGCCCTAGTTGTTGTCCTGATGCTGGGCGGGGCTGTGTCTCCCTCATCTCAGTGGCTTTTGCATCAGCACGGCGCCTGGCACTTACTAAGTACTTAGTAAAGCGCTGCTGAGGAAGGTACAGTTTTCCAGCTGAGAAGACCCAATATGGTGATAGCGAAGGGTGAAGGGAAAGCATTTTGTATGTGGCAGAACCCCTGGTCTAGCCCGCTTAGATCATGAAGGAGGATGTGAGAGGCCAGAGTGGGTGCTGACACAGACTGAGGAACATAGCCAGGTCCCTTCTACTTCTCACCTGAGTTTCTCCTGCCTTTCAGCAGCATTCTTCAAGACCAGCTCTCTATAAGGCAGGGTATAGTGTGAAAGCAGGGTGGAACCCTCATCCATCGCAGCCTCCAGAGCAAGGGCTGGGTTCCATCTCAACCACTTACCAAGCTGTGTGACCTTGGGAAAGTTACTTAACATCTTTGTGCCTCAGTTTCCAAGTCAGCAAAATGGAGATAATAATAGTGTTATTATTATTAATAATAGGGTTATTTTGAGAACTAAATGATCTAATATATGTAAAAACGCTTGGTATAGTTACTGGAATATAGTTACAAGTGTTTGCTATTGCTTTTATGCTTATTATTAATTTCCAACTCAACCACCTGAATGTGCTTCTCAATAGGCACAGGATAAATTTGCAGTATGTTTTCCACTGGCTTCTGCAATCTGGCCACAGATCCCTCTCTAGGCTTGTCATTCATCCATCTAACATATTAGTCCAGCCCCTATTCCTTTCTTCATACTGTTCCCCTACCTGGCATGCCTTCATCCCTTTCTCTGCTGCTCTAATTCTCTTCCATTTTCATGATGTCTGCGATGTTCCACTCCTTCCACGAAACTTGGCCTGCACACTGAAGCAAACATGGAGTGAGCCTGGACTTTGTTCCTGCTGTTTCATGTGTGTAAGTCCATGGCATCTTATTTCCTCCTCAAGCCCAGGGTCAGGCCAGTGTAGTACTCCTTCAATTTGTATTGAGTGAATTTGCTGTCTGCCTTGGTGTTCAGAGAGAAACTTCCCATGTCGGGCTTTAAGATGAAAGACTCTTTTTTTTTTTTTAATGTCTTTTTTGGAAGTAAAAAAAAAATCGAAGAAATAAACCCTGAAACAGCCACTGTTTTATATAGAAAGCATTATTTCTGAACTAAATGATTTTTTCCTGAAAGAAAATTTAGAAATTAAATAGCTCCCGGTGGAATTGAAGGAATGGAAATGAAGTCATGCACAAATTCACAGCATCTGAAGAACTATAGTTTTGGGACTGTATTTTGCTAACTTCTACAACTTGGTATAAACGATTCAAGCTTCTGGGCCCAGTTCAGGTTTGCAATGACATGGGCCCTTTGGGCTTTTCTCCAAATTGCATGTTTTCCAAGATTGAGTCAGTTATTTGTCTTGGAATGTATTAACTTTTCTGGGAGCTTCTACACAATCTGATTTTTCTGGTCACTGTCTGGCAAAGAAACTCGATTTCAAATGAAAATGGCCTCATTTGAAAACCAGGGTACGAGGAACATGCCTCACCCCACTGTCTCCCATTATGCCAGCCCTTCCTTCCTCCTCATCCTCTCTCTTGCTACAGATAGCAAAGTGTTCTTTCTTTTAGAACCATACCTCTTCAATCTTCTAGTCCTTTAAGTCTCAAGGTAGGTCTGCGTTGTTTCATAAGTCCTCAGTGACCTTGGAATGGATGATGTGATTTAGAAGCAGTGACTGCAGATGTGTGTGTATGTGTGTGTGCGCATATGTGAGTGTGTGTCTGTGTGCCTGTGTGTTTGTGCATGCATGCATATGTGCTTGTGTGAGCCTGAGTGTGTGTTCCCCACCGGGGAAGGGGTTTGCGTGCTGCCAGTACTTTTCCCAGGAAGACATGGCTATGGACAGAAGTGGTGAGGCTCAGAGGCAGCAGTGCTCCCACCATCTTGGGATTCAGATGATCATTTTGATCCCTGTGTATATATCTTGCTTTGTCTCTGAGGTTCTTTGCGATTTTCTCCTAGTGCTCCCGTATTAGATTCAGGCAATTATTACATTATTAATTAGACATCCATTGAGTGTAATCTGGCATTTATCTATTTGTTTTGGAGTTGGGCAATGTGGAAATGATATCTGCAGTTTAAATGACACCAACATTTCCCCACAAGCCATGTTTCTCATTACCTTTCTGTCATAGTCCATTTTGTGCTGCTATAACAGAATGCTACAGACTAGGTAGTTTAGGTAGTTTATAATGAACAGATATCTGTTGATTGACATTTCTAAATCTAGGAAGTCCAAGATCCAGGGTCTGGCATCTGTTGAGGGTTCTATTGTTACATCATAACATGACGGAAGGCATCACATGGCAGAAGGGCAAAGAGAGGGTGAGAGAGAGTGAGAGAGCGAGAGCAAGAGCAAGGGGTAGGGGGTCTGGGACACCTGAACTTGTCCTTTTGTAAGGAACCCACTTGCATACAATTCATTCATGAGGGCAGAGTCCTCATGGCATAATCTCTTGCAAAATGTCTCACTTTTCAATATTGTTGCATTGAGGATTAAGTTTCCAACATACGCCTTTTGGGGGACACATTCAAACCATGGCATTCTTGAAACAAGAAAGGGAGATGTGGCACATAGTAAACTCAGAGTTGAATAATGGAAATAAATGAGCATTTTCTGGGTGCTCATTTTTCCTTTCATTGCTTTCTCTCTGCTCGTTTGGAAGGTGTCCTCTCTTCATTGCAGTCTTTCTTCTGGCCCTCACCTCATCCAACTTCTGCCCAGTCTTCAAAACCTACTTCTGGCCCTACAGCCAAAAACCATCTTCCAAAAACCGAGACCACCATCTAGTGCTTCGTAGTGTTTGTTGGGCTGAGAAAGGGCTGTTAACCAGAATTGCCCAGAGGCTTCTGGAAAATACAGATGTCCAGGCTCCTACCATGCAGAATTTGATGATGGGGTCTGGTGTGGGGCCCTGGAATCCACATTTTTAAAAGTTCCATGGGTGCTTCTGATGCTCATATGGGTCTGAGACCCATTGCTCCAGAGGCAAATTCACATATTCAACAGCCTAATTGCTTTCTTGTTGTCCTTGGGGTTTTCTTGTAGTTAGAAAGTGATGTCATTTGGATGTTGTCCACTCTAAATCTCCTGCTGAAATGTAATCTCCAATGTTGGAGGTGAGGCCTGGTGGGAGGTGTTGAGGTCATGGGAGCAGATTCCCCACAAATAGCTTGGTGCCCCCCTGCCCCATGGGAATTAGTTCATGTGAGGTCTGGTTGTTTAAAAACGCCTTGAATCTCTGCCTCTTTTGCTCCTTCTCTTGCCATGTGACATGCTGGTTCCTCTTTACCTTCTGCCATGATTGGAAAATTCCCGAGGTCCTCACTAGTGCAGATACCAGCACTATGCTTCATGTGCAACCTACAGAACCATGAGCCAAATGAAATTCTTTTTAAATAAATTATCCAGCTTCAGGTACTTCTTTATAGAATGCAAAATAGACTAATATAGAAAATTAGTACTGAGGAGTGAGGCATTGCTGCAAAGATACCTGAAGATGTGAAAGTGGCTTTGGATCTGGGTAATGGACCGAGTTTGGAAGAGTTTAGAGGGCTCAGAAGAAGGCAGGGGGACAAGACAAAGTTTGGAATTTCTTAGAGACTTGTTAAATGGTTGTGACCACAATGCTGATAGAAACATGCACAGTCTGATGAGGTTTCAGAAGGAAATGAAGAATTTATTGGGAAGTAGAGCAATGACCACTTTTCTTGTGCCTTAGCAAAGAACTTGGCTGCATTGTGACCATGCCCTAGGGATTTGTGGAAGTTTGAACATAAGAGTGATGACCTAGGTTATGTCATGGAAGAAATTTCTAAGCAGCAAACCATTCAAGAGCTGGAGTTCTCATGGCTGCCTCTATCAACCTATGATCAGATAAGGGGGCAAAGGAATGATTTAAAATTGAGGTTTATAATAAAGAGGAAGCAGAGTGTAACAGTCTGGAAACTTTGCAGCCTGGCCATGTAATAGAGAAGGAAAGAGTGTTTTCAGGAGGGGAATACAAGCAGGCTGTGGAACAACCATTTGCTAGCTCAATTAGTGTAAATAAAAGGGAACCAAGTGCTAATATCCAAGATAATGAACAAAAGGCCTCAAAGGCATTTCAGAAATCTTCTAGGCCTTCCCTCCCATCACAGGCCCAGGGGCCTAGGAGGAAAAAATGGTTGCAGGGGCCAGGAAGAGGGCGTTGCTGGCCTAGTGAGACTCAGGATGCTGCTCCCCACATTCTGGCTGCTCCAGCTCCAACTGTGGCTCAAAAGGCCCTAGGTACAATTCAGGCTGCTACTTTGGAAAGTGCATGCTGTAAGCCTGTAAGCCTTGGTGGCTTCCACATGGTGCTAAGTCTGCAAGCATGCAGAATGCAAGAGTGAAGGAAGCTTGGCAGCTTTCACCTAGATTTCAGAGGATGTTTTGAAAGAAGGCTGTGGCAGAAGCCTACCACAAGGTGGAGCCCTCATGGAAAGACTCTACTAGGTCAGTGCAAATGGGAAATGTGGGGTTGGAGTCCTCACACAGAATCCCTCCTGGGGCATTGCCTAGTGGAACTGTGTAAATGGGACCACCATCCCTGAGACCTGATAATTGTAGAGCCACTGGCAGCTTGTGCCCTGAGCTTGAAAAAGTCACAGGCACTCAGCTATAACCTGTGACAGCAGCCATGGGGGTTGCACCCTGCAAAGCCACAAGGGCAGGAATGCCTCAGGCCTTGGAAACCCACTCCTTGCACCAGTGTGCCCTGGATGTGGAGCATGGTGTCAAAGGGGATTACAGTGGAACTTTAAGGTTTAATGTTTGCCTTACTGGGTTTTGGACTTGTATGGAGCCTGTCACCCCTTCCTTTTGGGTCCCCTCTCCTCCCCTCCCCTCCCTCCCTCCTTCCCTCCCTCCCTTCCTTTCTTCCATCTTTCCTTTCTTTCTTCCTTCTTCTTTATTTCTTCTTTCTTTTATTTTGGAACAGGAATATTTACCAAATGCCTATAGCAGCATTTTATCTTGGAAGTAAATAACTTGTTTTTGATTTTACAGTCTCATTGGTAGAAGGAGCTTACCTAGAGTCTCAAATGAGACTTTGGGCTTTTGAGTTAATGCTGGAATGAGTTAAGACTTTGAGGGACTATTTTGAAGGAATGATTGTATTTTGCTATGTGAGAAGGAAATGAGATTTGCAGTGGGGCGGGGGCAACAGACAGAATGATATGTAGTTTGGATGCTTGTTCCCTCCAAATCCCATGTTGAAATGTAATCACCAATGTTGAAAGTGGGGCCTGGTAGAAGATGTTTGAGTTATGGGGGTGGATGCCTCATGAATGGCTTGGTGCCCCCACTGCAGTAACAAGTTCGTGAGATCCAGTTGTTTAAAAGCCTGGCACCTTATCTCTCTCTCTCTCTCTCCCTCTCCCTCTCTCTCTCTCTCTCTCTCTCTCTCTCTCCCCCTCTCTCTCTCTCTCTCTCTGTCTCTCTCTCTGTCTCTCTCTCTCTGTCTCTCTCTGTCCTTCTCTTGCCATGGTCTTCTGCCATGATTAGAAAATTCCAGAGGCTCTCACCCATGCAGATGCTGCACTCTCCTTTGTGTTCAACCTACAGAACTGTGAGCCAAATAAACTTATTTTCTCTACAAATTATCCAGCCCCATGTACTTCTTTATAGCAAGGCAAACTGGATTAACACAGAGAGCAATTTGAAGACAGGAACTAGCTTTATGCCTTTTTGGTTTACCCTGCAGAGCCTGGCTGAGGTCAGGGCACTCAATGTCATGAGTACTCTAGAAAATCAGAGTACATCCACTGATAATTTCTGAGTTTGTGTCCCCATCCCAGGCTTATCCTTTGGGCTCTAGCCTTGGCATAATTGTGCCAATTATGAAGCTGTTTCCTTTTAACCCTGGAACTGTGTTTTTGGATTCAGTCTACAATGCTGGGGCTGGGGCTCTTGCAGATGACATTTTTCCTTGGCCAGCTAGCTCCACTAGACTCTGCAATGAGGGGACACCAGAGAAAGCCAGAAAGACAGCAAGCCTGGAAGGGGGAGAAGGAAAGAGCTTCTTTCCGTCTGTTCACCATTCTGGACACAATCACTGCATTGCTTTCTTTTGGGCAGTGGCAGAATAGCAGTTGCTGTCAGTTTCCAACTTTATCCCACACTCCTAGAACCAGCCTCACGAAAGCCCCTCAGATCCACTTGCAACAGCCAGGCAGTGACCGTCCTCAGAGATGTGGATCCCAGCTGAGAGGCGTTTCTTTCATTCCACCAGCCCGAGGGGTGACAGTAGCTCTCTGCAGCTGCCATCTCTGTGTTATCTCAGTGTCCCTTTTCTATACAAGGACCTACTATACCTGTTTAAGCAAGTGCCCTTCTTCAGTTCTCTCTGTTTAAAATAACTGGTGTGGTCTCTCTTTTCCTGACTCAGTTGAACTGTTAAAATACCCAGCCGTTCCTATTTGGTTCTGCTTGGCTGTTTCTCAAGCAGCTCACACTTCACTCACCCAAGGCAGAACTCGGATATTTTCTAGAAACTTGTCATTCTCCCCTGTCTGCATCCACCATCACCCAGTGCTTAATCCAGAATCACAGGCATCCTCTGTCATAGGCCTTGCGCCCTCCCACTCACTCACATGCACTCCATTGGTCAGAGAGGGCTGCTGACTCCCTCTGGAGCCCACCTCCCAGCCCAGGTGACCATGGATTTGCTAACAGTCTTCCTGCCTTTTCCCTTGGCCCTCCACAACTTATTTTCACATGGAACTGAAAGTAATGCTACTAAGCTGTAAGTACAAGCGTGATATTATTTTGCTTCACATCCTTCACCAGCTTCCTGAGACACTTACTCTGTGATGGACCACAAGTCCTGCCAAGGCCATTTACTTACATTTCTTCCCTTCTTGTTCCCTGAACTCCAGTGTTCATGCCAAGCCTTTTCCTGCTCCAGGGCCTTGGCATCTACTGCCCCTCTGTCCAGAATGCTTTTCTCCTCCACTTATACATGGCTGGCTCCTGCTCATTCTTGAAAAAGCAGCTTGTAATTCACCTCTTTGAGGAGCCTTTTACTGGTATCCTCTTTAGAGCTGGTACCCCTTAGCTCCATGCTTCTTTCCTTCCCAGCACTTCTCATTATTTCCAGTCATCTACATGCTTATATCTTCATTTACTTTACCTTTCTCACTCATTAGACTGTAACATCTATGGCATAGAGACTGTGTCTCTCTAATTTACTACTGTGTCCCCACAGTCCCCGGGTCTCATTACAGATGTGCTAACAGAATGAATCTAGAATCATTATCAAAAAAAGAAAAACTACTATAAAGTTAGCTAGCAACTGTTCTAACATGCTGCAAGATGTTCTCAAGTAGACACTGCCACTAATTATCTCTAATTAGGGCCATAGACACTTCTCTAAAGGGAGGCTGTTATATGTAGCTGTATACAGAGAGATTACGACTCTACATAGTGGAATTTTTAATAAACATATACTTACAAACCTCTTGATTATATTTCACTCACTCACACACACACACACACACACACACACACACACACACCCCAACATTTGCACCTCAGACATGGGCCTGGGAGGAGGAAAACTATGTGAATCATAACCTCAGGAACCAAACGATGTGCAGGGGTTTCTGTGTCATTAAGAAACCCACATTGCATTTGGTAGAGTGGGTCAGCTTCTTAAAGAACCTAGCTAGCTGTCTTGGTCACTGAATGCAAGTTTAGATGTTTTCTAGAGATACAAGATCGGGGTGCTGTGGTTTATTTAATTCTAGCCTAGTCCTTGATGGCACCATGAGTAGGTGTGATCATTGCAATGTAATATTCATAGAGTTCTATTTTTTTCAGTTTAATTTCATTTTAGTTCGTTAGTAGTAAAATCCCTTCTGGCATGTCATTTAATTCATTCTCTGTGCTAATAATGATTTTGAGGCCTTTTACAGAAGTGATTATATGGTAATACCAAATCTGATGGTGGATTCCAGCCATCATTTACAGTAATAGGACCATAATGAAGCTCCCTGGGGTATACCCTCTTTTAATACTGCTGGGGGGTGGAGCAGGAACCTGCTTGGCTTCATTTTCTCATATCAGAAGATCCTCACTGGATCTCTTTGTGGAATGGGCCTTTTCTGGCAGTCATGAGAAATAAAGGGTTGTAGAGCTGAAGTCCTACTGGTGAAGCTAGAGGGCCGGCCATACCTATCGGTTGCACAGCTCATGAAAAGGATGAGATTAGAGGAAATGGAGACCAGTGACTGTCTGGTCCTTTTGATGTGCACTCCCAGTTCTGTGTGCATACTGGCACCTGGGGATGTTCACAGGAGAGTCATTCTATATGTCTGCCTTTCAGCTGTAGTGTGTCCCTCCTGGCACTAACATGTAATGTGTGCCTCACTGTGCCAAGCACTGAGGATAGAAGATGAATGAGACACCATCTCCGCTCTAACGCTCAGGACAAATGAGGGCTCCTAAGTATCACAGGGCTAGAATGGGTGTCTCTATGGGGAATAGGGTGGGACAGGAGGACCCTGTGCTTAGTGGGGACCCAGGGAAAAAAAAAGATTTTATCTCTATTTGGAGAATCACTGGGGAAAGTGGTTGATCTGAGTCTTGAAAAACAGGTGGTGCTTTCTGGGAAGAAATGGGGTGGGCTTCAACGGAGGGTCATTTCTGGCAGATAGGGCCTTGAAAGACAAGAAATTCTGGGGACTTTATATTATCTGAAGGGACAGGTTAAGTTCTGTGAAGTTGGAGCTGATGCATGATTTTGTCATTCTTCTATGTCTTGACATAGAAGACGACCATAGAGGATCCTCTAACCTGGCATTTTACCGTTGATCCTTTGCTCTGTCCAGAAGGAGTGAGGGAGAAGAGGGAGGGCTCTCATTATTTATGGCTTCGAGGTAGACCTCAGACCATGGGCTGAACGTTGTGAAAAGGCAGATTCAAGTTCAACGATTAGGAAAAACATTTTAATGTTGGCTGTTGAGAGTAGACTACCTGGTGAGGTAATGAGTTCCGCAGCAATCAGCAGCTTGCCCACTCAAAGCTAGTTAGGCCAGCATTAGAAGGTACACCCAGGGGGTCCTGGCTGCAAAATACAATGGTCTTTTTACCACCCAGAAGCTGGGCATTGCTTCCTACAAAACACCACGGAATTCTGAGCCTAGGACTAGATCTGAGCAGATGGAAACATCCAGACTTGCTGACTGCCTTGCTTATTATTGCCATCATAACAAATAGCTGTCATTGAACAAACAGCAAGCCATGTCAGGTATTTCCTTTTATTAGCACTTACACAATTCCTGTTAGCAAGCTGAGGGGTCATGGAAACATTTGTCTACAACCTCCTTGAAGGATGTGGTGAGAAAAATATACATACATATGTGTGTGTATGTATGTCTACTTTGTGATGAGTCTCTGAGGTTGCTTCGTGCTCTGAAGGGGCTCAGAAGCGCTTCTGGAGGGCAGACTGGATATTCTTCAGCAGGCCCCACTTAGCTCGGTTCTTCCCATGTCCATCTGGTGTTACCACCTGCAATCAGAAGCAAAGAGTCATGGCACCCAATAGACAGCAGCTCCCAGTAGCCAGGCCCTTCTGCATGCCAGACACTACACATATTTTTTCATTAACTCCTCACGACAACCACATGAGGCCAGTGATGTTGGTGCCACTTTATAGATGAAGAAGCTGAGGCTTGGAAGGACCAGGCAGCTTTCCCAAAGCCCCACAGCTAAAGTGTACTGGGATTGTGATTCCACAGGCCGGGTCCTAATTCCTTTTAGGACAGCTCATGTGTCTGAGTGCGTATGACAGTGACGGGGCTGGACCCCAGATGAGCTTTATCATAGAGGATCCCTGTATCCTTCCTCGGCCATTAGAACTTGCTTCTGTCACAGCTGTTATTAGTTGTTAAGTTTCAGTAATGTGTTTGACCTTCTTACCAGACCATCAGCACCTTGACTGGGATGTGGGGGAAATGACAGTCTTTCATCTCCATGGTCCCAACACTAGTTATGCAAAAGAGAAGATTCTTAGAGAAGCAGATGGACAGTGAATAGAACTATAATTTGTAAATCTGCCAATTGTTTTCCTTTGATGCTGGCAGAAACACTTTATACTATCTTTAATCACAGTGAGTGGTCAGTGCCACCTGAAAAAGAAAGACTGTACTGGGCACGAGGGGTAAGAAGAACCGTCCTAGAAATCTGGCTTAGATGTTGCCCTCCATGTCTTACCTCGAAGATAGTGGGTTTCTTCACTACTCTGGTCTGGCAGCATTCCCATTCCTTCCTCCAAAACATGTAGGGAGTGAGGTTGGGAACCAGGGATGAAAGACAGTCCACTGGATCAATGGGCTCTGCTGAGGTGAATGAGGACTTGAGATAGAATGGGGGTGGGGTTTGGATGTTGAAGAGGAATGTTTATACAGGGCACAAAGTCTTCATGTGCAAAGCTTTTAACCTTCTGTGTTTGTATATAAAGGGAAAGGGCAAAAACAAAAACAAAAAAGCCAGACCCTTATTAGCATGATGCTCTCTACTTTTACAAAATTTTTGATTTTAAAGAAAACAGGGTTACATGCAAGGCAAAGGTCATATTATATACATGATATTAGATTATCCATTGCTGAGAAGAAATGGAAATAATGCATAGAGATAACCCTGATAAAAGGCGTATAAATAATGTCTAAGATACACACAGTTATCAGAGGGCAAAAAAGAAGACGGAACAGTGCTCAGTGCTGTGAGGGGCTAGGAATTAACTCAAATAGAAGATTGAGTTTTTGCTTTAAAGTAGAGTCAGAATCTTCAAAGATAAAGACTGTCTGTGGTATGTGAATGGAGTGGTGAGGACTGAGATGTGTCTATGAACAAGGGAATCAGATAGAAAGGAAGACAGAAGAAATAGAAGAACAAAACTTGGAATATAAAATAAATAGAAATGATAGTTGACATCTCTTCCCTGCCCCAAATGCCGCAGGCTCATACTGCTTTCCAGATGAATTCTACCAAACTCTTAAGAAAGAGTTGTTCTAGAAAATAGAAGAGCAAAAGTTTCCCAGCCCTTTTTATGAAGCTTGTGAAATATCGATTCCAAAGCCAGATAAAAACAATATAAGCAAAAAACAGAGTCCAATTTCCTTATAATTATAGATACAATAATCCAAAGTAAGATATGACCTAACTGAAGTCAATTGCATTAAAAAGTAATACGTTATGATCACGCAGGATTTATTCCATGAATGCAGGTGGAATTTAGCATCAGAAAAATAAATCAATGTGATTCACTTCATTAATAATGGCCTGAAGGAGAAAAATCATATAATCACCTCAAATAATGCAAAAAATTTAGTAAGTACCTATTTCCCAGAAACCTAGGAATAGAAGTACATCTCCTTAACTTAATAAGGATTATATACTATAAAAAATTAAAAATAATAATGAAGAAACTTTAATATCAGGAATAAGACAAGGATATCTACTATTACTGCTACAATTTTATGTATGACTCAAGGTTCTGGTCAAAGCCATAAAAAAAAGAGTTTCAAGAATTGTAAGGAAACAGACAAAACCATCCTTTTTCTTTATAGAAGATAGGGTCATATGCCTGGAAAAACAAGCAGAAATAGCAGAATGGGCCTCAGAATAATAAGAGAGGTTTTGAGATGACTGGAATCAAGATTACCCTACAAACAGAAATAATCTTTATTCTAAACCAGTAATCTATTAGAAAATGTAATAAAATAACATTCATAATATCAACAGTCTGTAAACTATTTGGTTTATTTATGGTATGCAACATGATGTTTTGACATATGTATACACAGCAAAATAATTACTACAGGCAAGCAAATTAGCATACCCAGCATCTCACGCAGTTACCTTTTGTGTGTGTGTGATAAGAGCACCTAAAATCTATACAACACACTATTATTAACTATAGTCCTCATGCTGTACGTTAGATCTCTAAACTATCTCGTTTTACCAGGAATACGGGTACCTATGTAGGAAAACTTAAACACCCCAGTAAAGAACATGGACTATGATTTGAGTAAATGTATAAATATATTATAAAAATATCATGTTTTCAAATGAACTTAGAAACACAATGCCTTCTGAATAAATTCTAAGAATTCAAGTTACTCCAAAATGTATATGAAGAAATAAATTTCGATGATTAGTTAAATGATTTCTAAAAAAGAAAGAAGGGTAATGGGGATACTTACCTTAGCAGTTCATAAAGACTTGGCAAAAAGCTGAGGTTAAAAAATAATAAAACAAGTATGGTATTGATATAAGAGCAGAAAGATAGACCAATGGGATATAATGGAGTGTTCAGAGACATATCTCTAAATATACGGAAACCTAATATAAAAGTGGCATTTTCATTGTATAAATATAAAGAAGAGACATTGCTTGGTCGATGGTATTGGAAAAAATGCGTCACTATATTCCTTCCTAGCACTACATATAAAAGCAGAATCTGGATTGATTAAAGACCTAAATTTGAAAGGTGAAACTGTAAATTTAATAAAGGAATATATAGAAGGTTATCTTTGTGAGCTAATCCTAGGAAAGGATTTTTTAAAATAAAACTTCAAAAGGTTAAGCTATAAAGAAAAAATAATTGATGATTTTGATTATATCAAAATTAAATATTTCTGCTATTTTATGAAGTATGCTGTGAACAAAGCTGATAGGCAAATGTCAGAAGAGAAGATAATAGCAATGTCTAAAATCATCACGTAGAATATATGAGGACATCCTGCAAATCACCTAGGAAAAGAAAAATGCAATAGAAAATGGACGAAGGATATCAACAGGCTCTTTACAGAAGAGGAAATCCTGAAAACTAACAAAATGATAAAATGAAATTTAAAACAATAAGGACATGTCATTTTATACTTACTGCACTAGGAAAATAATAAAAAGCTGGGTCTTGCTAAATGTAGCTGGGGCTTAGGCTATAGTGGCTCTAATCTATTCCTTATGGAAGTGTACATGGATGTGGTCAAATTAAGTACCCATATGTCAATGACCTAGAAATTTCACTCATAATATGTATCTAATATGGGGTAAATTGCACCTGCCACCAAATTTATGTGTTGAAGCCCTAAACCCCAGTACCTTAGAGTATGACTATATTTGGAGAAAGGGCCTTTCAAGAGGTGATTTAATTAAAATGAGGCCATTCAAGTGGACCCTAGTGCAACCTAACTGGTATTGTTATAAGAAAAGGAAATTTAAACACAGAGAGATATTACAATGCATGTGCACAGAGGAAGGACTATATGAGGATACAGTGAGAAGGTGACCATCTGTAAACCGAGGAGAGAGGTCTCAGGAGAAACCAACCCTGCCAACATTTTGGTCTCGGACTTCCAGCCTCGAGAACTGTGCGAAAATTAATTTCTGTTGTTTAACCCATCCAGTCTGTGGCATATTCTTATGGCAGCCTTAGCAAACTAATCAATAACCCAGAGAGCACTTACAGCCCTATCATGTCCATAAGGTGTAATGAATAAGGCTGTTCACTGCACCATTATTGGCGGTCACCTGGGTGTCCATCCTGTCTGAAGTAGGTACCATGCAGTGAGCAAATGCACATTCTGAAAGATCAGGTGGTATCCATAACAGCATGGATGGATCATAAATACAAGGCGTTTCAGAAAACAAAGTAAGAACAAAGTAAGACATGTAACATGATGCTCATTGTTTAAATTAACAACACATTGAAAACAATACAAATCATGGAAGAACACATTAAAAACAAAAAAAATACTCATAAAACACATTAAAATGGATGTCACAAAAGGACCATATAAATAAGAATAGAGCTTTGTATAGATAAATGCTAATAATGGATCATGAACTGAGGTATGTGAATAATTCAGACTTCTGTACATGAGATTAAAAAGAAATCAGGTCCAGGATGATCCTAAATTATACTTGCTCCAGGACTCAAGTCTTATCTACAGGGCAGGTAAAGGATGGACCAACAGGGTTCGGCTTACGTGAAAGGTTCAGGAGATCTTTGGAAAAGAATAAATCCTAAGGAGATAAAGAGTGCAAACCGTCTTGGTTTCATTTTAGGGCACGGAGTCACCGTGAGTGCGTGGGTGGCTGTGGGGGTAGGCTTGGGATAGTTATTTTGAGTGTGAAACAGTGGTGGTCATTCAGGTTGTCCTCCAACTCTAATCTTTGAACGTGTGTGGCTCAGCGTGAGAGTCTTCAGCAGGAAGAGGAAAAAATCAGGAATAAAATTTTGTGATGGCCAGGCAGTCCTCTGTGGCTGGGGTTTCAGCAGGAGCACAGGCTGAGTAGGAAGACAGCATCATGGCAGAGACTCAGGGCAGCTGGCAGGACTACTTCCTGAGCCATGTCAGACACCGAGGGTGACTCTCAGTGCAGACTGAGAAGGGCTTTGAGAGGATGGTTGGGGAACAGAGGTTGCTGCTTTTCTTGAAGAGCTACAGGGAAAGAACCAGAAAATTACCAATCTGTGACTGTTGTTGGGCCTGAATTTTTACCTCCAAGTCTGATGTAACCTAGGACATCCACTTTACAGATTGTGGTAGAAACAATAATGGACCCCAGAGATATCTATGCGTCAATGTCAGAAACTTTGGATATGTTACGTTTCATACATAGCAAAGAGGAAGTAAGATTGCTAATCATCTGGTCTTTTTTTACTTTTTTGAGACAAAGTCTCACTCTGTCACCCAGGCTGGAGTGCAGTGGCATAATCTTGGCCTACTGCAATCTCTGCCTTCCAGGCTTAAGTGATTCTCATGCCCCATCCTCCTGAGTAGCTGTGATTACAGGTGTGTACCACCATATCCAGCTAATTTTTTTTTGTATTTTTAGTAGAGATGGGATTTTGCCATGTTGCCCAATCTAGTCTTAAACTCCTAGCTTCAAGAGATCCTCCTGCCTTGGCCTCCCAAAGTGCTGGGATTATAGGTGTGAGCCACTGCACCTGTCCCAGCTCATCTTTGGGTAGGAAGACTATCCTGAATCATCAGATGGGCTCAATGCAATCACAAGGGACCTTTGAGGTGGAAGACAGAGGCAGAAGAGAACCAGAGAGATGGTAGTGTGAGGACAGGCCAATATTGCTGGCTTTGAAGATTCAGGAAAGGGCATGAGCCAAGGAATACATGTGGCTTCAAGAAGTTGGAAAAAGCAAGGAAATGGATTCTCCCTCAGGCCCTCCAGAAGGAACACTATACTGCTGACTGATTTTACCCAGTAAGACCCATTTGGATTTCTTTGGAATTGTAGGGAAATAAATAATTTGTATTATTTAAACTACTAATCTGTTTCAGCAACAATAGGAAACTTACATACAGAGGGGCAGTTAGATTTGTCATGGGAAGCTTTCACAGAAGTCAGCCAAGGTGCAAAGAGTTTGACAGTGAGTCAAAGTAAGGAGACTACTTTCAGAAATGGGAATGATGATCAACAGATATATTGAGGACCAGAGGAAGAATAGGAGAAGAAACTGAGGCCTACAGGTGCATGAATGATCCAAAACCACATTTCTCTACCCTTCAAAAATATCAGTTAGGCTCTTTGATGTTAGACGCTCTCAGCTAGAGACCATAGGCACAGAAGAGTGTGTAAGACTAACGCCTCATGGACTTGCAGCCTAGTGGAGTTGGGACTTGAATTCAGGTACACAAGACCAAAATCAGTGCTCGTTCAGTGCATAATCTTGACTCTCAAAAAATAAAAGTTCAGCTTTCTCTGCTGTTGGCTTTGACATCATTCTCCCAGATTAATGTACCATGTCCCCAGGGCTGCGCCTACCCTCTTCCAGACTTAGTTCCGTCTGGTTGTGGTACAGGGGAACAAAGAGCTGTGGGCTTGGATGCAGACCTCGGTGTCCACTCACCTCATCCTTCCATGAGGCCAGACACTTTGCTTCGTTCAGCCTCATTTTTCTTATCTGTGAAATAGAAGCAATCACTCCCTCCTTTCCCAGTGGCTGGGATGATCAGTGATAATGAATATACCCCGTCTGACACAAAGATGACCTTCAAATGGAATCTTTCAGAAGCATTAAAGTTAATTTTCTTGCTGGATGTACTACACTCCATACAAATCTCTTAAAAAAAAAATCAAGTCTTAGACTATGCAAATAAAATATAAAAGGTATTTTTTCACTTTTTAAAACAAAAATACATGTATAGAAATATTGCATTTTGGATAAGAAATGATTCTGCTTCTTCATTGCAACATTTTAAGTGAAACCTTTCAGGAATACCTGCATAGAACTGATACCAAGGAAAAAAATGTGATTTTATAGGAAAGAAATGAAGTCATTACTTTTATGAAGCTTTATAAATGTCATTCAAACACACCATCTTATTTTCATTTGCTATTGAAGGTTTTACTTATGCAAATCATGACAAATGTTAAGGAAACCCAGTGTTTCCTCTGGAATGCTAATATAACCACAAAGAAGGGAAGAAGAATTACTTCCGAAGGAAAAATCTATATTGCAGCTCCTCAAGTCAGATACAAATGAAGCTTTCAGAAAACCTCATTAATTAGGGCTCTGCTCATTTAGATATTGTGTAAAAAAGAAAAAGACTGGAATGCATTTCCTTCTCTTACAGGGAGGGCAAATTAATCACATAAACACAGTTTCAAGGGGAATGCTATTTCTTGACTGATTGTATAAAACACTTAACAGCTTTCAGGCATCTTTTGATACTTTGTAATTATTAATTTTATTTATCAATTTATTTCTTCACTCTTTAATTTAGACATTCTTTATATGTTCGTTTATTTGGTCACATTTTCCACTCACATACTCATTCAAGAACCATTAAGAACCTGCTATATGCAAAGTGCTGTGGTAAGCACTGTGGGAGAAAGAACCATGAATTAGATGTGAATTTTGTTCTCAAGGAGTCCATAGTTTCAGAAGTACAACAAGAACCTCCACCTAAGAAAAACCAAGAGGGACTGAGATGGCAGACTGGAGACACACCATGGTGTCTCCACCCGTCCCTGTTGTGGCACTGAAAAGAATAGGTTACATATGTATATATGTAAAATTAGCAACAGCACTGAGTGCCCTTCATGGGCAAGACGCTTTTGAGGAATTCCTAAAAACTGAGAAGGCAGATGGGGTTAGATGGAAGGAATAATCCATAGTCAGGATGTGCGGATGTGGAGCAGCCATAGGCATTCCATGCTCTGAAGAGCAGGGTATCAAGAAGGGGAAGGGCTTTGGGGAAACTGAGCAGCAATGTAATTGGCTGGAGGTTGGCAGGAGGAGGGGCTAGCAGGCTTCCCTGTCCCACATCTTTCTGTGTGTTAGGGGGCCCTGGGTGCTGGACTCTATGAGGCAGAGCATGACCCCTGAGGCTGGCAACCAGGATGAGTAGTCTCATGCTAGGAGACTTGCTGTGGGTATACTGACTACCCTTTCTCCTGCTTTGCCTTTATTACTGGAGGTAGCAACCACTCGGATTCTTTTCCTCAAACATTTGACTAAGGAAGGAGAGTACAGTTGCTGTTGGGTGCAGGACCTGTAAGGTCACACAGAGGTTGGGCCTTGACACTTCAAAACCATATACAAGCTGAATTTAAGGGAGTGGAACCTAAGGGCTAGCCAAAACTGGTACAGATCTGGAGAGAAGCTGAGAGAATGAGTGAGTGAAAGAGAAGGGAATGGGGAGAGAGGAAGAGAAGTGAAAGAGGGAGTGGGAGAGAAACTGATGCCTCTCTGGTTCCCTTGGGTATTAGATCAGGTGTATATCCTAGAAGGAGCCTCATGAGACTTCCCCTATGTCAAAAATTTATCTTTTCAAAAGCTGAAATGAATAGATTTTTTTTTTTTTTTTTTGCTTCTAAAGAATCCTGATTAAGACATAATCGACCCTGATTCCAAATACACCCCTATGGTTGTACAATAAGATAGCAGCTCTGGGCACGCTTGGTATTTTTATTCTCTTTCTTCTTTTAATATCAATAAAATTATGCTCATGAGTGTATGTCCCCTGGAGATATAAAGAAGAATCAGTCTTGCATCACAAAAAGGATAGTGAAAATTTTGTCCTTTCTTTTTTGGAAACCACAATGACCTGCTTGGTGGCTGTCTCTTGACTTTCCAATGAACAATTTTTTTTTTAAGTATAAATAGGCCCTAAACGCTGTACTGGATATATTTATATCAAAAAATTATTATGTGCCAGAAATTCAAATCTAACTGGGCATGCTGTATTTTCATTTGTTAAATTTGCCACCCCATCCTTGACTGGGAATAGCACCTCATTTTTATCTTATACCGCAATTCTTTCATGTCCTTCTCACACAACAATTATTTGTTTACTAGACCTCCAGTACCTTGAAGGCAGGGATTATGTTTATTTTCCGCTGACTCTCTACATTTCTACACAATGCCTAGAACAAATGTTTTTGAATCAAATAGAACAATTCTCAGACCTCATCTGCAGTCTGGTTGAGGCCAGCAGCCCTCTCTTTGGCCTCAAGTTACCAAATGTTCTGTGCTTAGAGGAAGAATCCCATGGTGAGTTTTGTAAAATCTCAGGATCATCTTAACAGGGCCTCATCCAGAACCTATCATAGAAAAAAAAAATGTGTGACAGATAATGTACACAGTACCTTGCAGATATCACTCCATTGCCCAGGACCATTATCATTGATGGCTCTAACTTTAAACACATATTCTGTGTTGGGGGTCAGGTTGTGCAGCTCCAGATTCTGCTGCATTATGTCCCGAATTTGTCCACAGAGCTCCATTCGTACATTGTTAGGAGGGGAAGTAATGACTTCATAGAATTCCATCTCAAAAGAGTCCACATCTTCTGTTGGACATGTCCAGTAAACCTATGAAAGAAATGAACATACTGGTGTGGTACTAGTATATACCACTCAGCTTTCATTTCCTTAAAGATTTGTGGTGTTGACTATCTGTGGGGTGAGTTTAAGCTGACCCCATCCCTTGTAGCTGCTGAGGACTTTTAATTAGACCATGCATAAGTCTTGGAAGGCTGTGTGATGAGGCCTGGCATAATGTTTGTAATGAGTTTCACAAGCAGAAGATTCATGTTCTGTCAGTCAGCATGGAGGTGACAATGGTCCTCCTGCTTGGAAAAATACAGAAAAATATAGGGGAAGAAAATAAACATCAGTCATAAACTCACAATTCAGTTAATTCATTATTATTTCTTTGCAATTTCAGAACTCACGCAAAGGCACAAAAACATATATATAAAACCCGGATTTTGTTGCTTTGATTTATATTTTCTTTTATGTACGTTGTATGTTTTCCTAAATCATTAAAAATTCAGTTAACTACCATCTTTAAAATTTCTCCCAAAATAATTTAATCCTTCTATAATTGAACATTTGGGTGGTTTTGAATTTTATACTCTAATAAATAAATGTTGCAATAAACACTGTTAGGCATGAATATTTGTTTGAATTTTCAATCATTTTCTTGGAAGAGATTTCTAGAACTAAAAGTGAGTTTCAAAAAATCTTTAGGATTTTAACAATACATATTGACAAGTCACAAGAGTAAGTTTTAGAATGTATTCTTTGCTAACATCCCAAAGATTTGAGAGTGGTGTTAACATAGACTTAATCTTCTGCATTGCTGAGCACTGTGATTCCGGTATGAAGTCCATTCCTTTATTCTAAAATACGGTTCAATGATATGTTAAAATCAAATATCACCATCTGGCAATAGGTTTAGGTGTGCTCTTTTGACCACAAATGACTTGACTGAGTTGTTTTGTGTAGGTCCCTTTCTTGAGCTCATCAGGGATGTCTAATAGGTGGCATGGGGTGAGTATTTTCCATGCCCAAGTGTAGAGCAGACACCACCAATCCTCTAGTTCCAGAGCAAGATCTGCCAACTTCTCAATAGGTCTGAGCTGTCAAGATGAGACCTAGTGCTATCCCTGAGGCAGTGAGCATACACTATAGGCCTTGCTGATCTAGTATCATTTGGAAATGCAGTTCAGCTGCTCAGTTATGGGCCTTGCTTATGTGAAGGGCAGAAATACTTCATCATGTCCTGATAACCCATGAAATGTTCTACCTTGCCAAGTATGGGTGGTTCTTTGTGTCAATTATAGGCAACAAAACATGGATTATGATATCTCAGGAGAATGGAAAAGTAAAGCTTGGTCTGTGTCTGGCCTTCATTTTTTAGATCTTTGACACTAACATGTGGGTCTGTAGATGGCAGCATTGGCGACACCTGGAAGTTTGCGAGAAACAGAATCTCAGGCCCCATGGAAACCTATTAAAATAGAATCTGCATTTTAACAAGATCTCCAGGTGCACATCTGTGTTTGAGAACCGCTAGTTTAGAACTCAAGGATTTAAAAGTCTTTGGGAGCATTCTCAGATTATGGGAGAAAAAAGATGGGCTCTGCCACATGGGAGCAGGCCATGGGCTGATTCTAGGAAAAAATCCAAGAGGAGGCAGGAGGCACTCTAATAGAATATTTAGGGGCATGTTATTTTTTTTTCCTCTGTAAACGTCAATAAAGTGTTCTATAAACAATTCAGTGTGGCTTCAGCTAGATTTGAAAGGTATGTCAAAGAAAAGGCCATTTGTCCATGTAAGGTCAAAAGGGTCAAAGGGAAGTCATGTCCCTTGAGGCCAGGCAGTGGAACTTATAGAGGTCTGTGAGAGACCCCACTCATCACTCTCTCCCTCCAAGGGAGGTTGAATCTTAGAAGAGCTGAAATTTCACTGGGGATGATCCTCCCTGTTTTTCCAAATCATAGAGAGTATGGATATTTTCTTTAGGAAAGGTGGCAAGTTAGAGGAAACAGCTGATAAGTAATGGAACCTGTATTTCTAACTCCAGTTTCTATGCTGTGTCTATTACAGGGTTTCCTTTGGGAAACGTTACACTGCCAAGTAGACTCTTCAGATTACTTTGGTTCCCAGATTGGGTTCTCTTTCAGTTGAGAAACTGACTTTGCAGTGGAGGTAGGGCTTTCAGATATATTTCCAACTATGAGTTAAATGTATTGACTGTTTGGCTTAAGCAAATCTTGGGTTACTTAAGATTTCAGGAACTTACCCTTTTGAATGGACTAACCACAAAGAGTCCAGAGGAGCAGATCTGAGTGACCAGACCCTACAGGAGGCAGGTAGGTAAGTGCAACTTTTCCTGACTACTCACCTCCACTCTGTGCCCCACACCCTCCCACCTTCCCCACTGGGCCCAGAACCTTTCTTACCTTGGCAGCTCTTGGATACACCAGAGTCTGGTAGATAACAATTGGGCCCGGGGTCTTCACAGAGCCACCATTGAATGAGTACCAGTTGTGGAAGCTGCTGCTGTTTTGTACAGACTGACTGTCTGGTGCAGCACTCCAGTAGGTGTAGAGGCCATCTGTGGGTTTAGCGGGGGTGGATGACTGGGCTCTCCCATAGGCCTCCAGACCCACCTTGGCCTTCTCGTCAGTGTTGCTGAAGGACAGCAAGGAGGAGCTTCGCTGGTGAATCTGCTGGTTGCCGAAGCTGTGAGTGCTGAAAGTGACCTTCCTGGCAATCATCATTTCTGAGTGCATGGGGTAGGGGGAAGGCAGTGAGTCCCCTGAGGAGCATACCTTCTTGGGCCCTGTGGGGAAGAGCTCATGGATGGCACTGGACAGTTCAACAAAGTCCAAGGGCATGGCATTTATTGAGTGTATCCGGAGCTGTGGGTCAGGCCTGTAGGTGCTCTGGATACCATCCTCGATCTGGTCCACTAGGATCTTGGCCGACTGCAGGAATGCCACCTGGCCAGTCTCCTTCAGGGCTTCCTTGGAGTAGGCGATCAGACCGTCCATCTCATTTACCTTCATGGTTGTAGCATACACATATTTTTCAATTTCCTTCTGCCTGGACACTTCTAGATTCTCTATCTGCTCCATGATGATCTTCTCTTTCTCCTGAAGAATGCTGCGCAACTTGAGAAAGCCATTTCTGATCTCTCTTCGCTTGGCCTCCTTGTCAGCTTTAAAGCTGTTTTTTAAGATGTTGAATTCCATGAGGTCATTATCAATTTCATATCGGACTGCGAAAATACCAAGTTACTTATTTTTAAAATTTTCCTTTCCCCAGGTGTCAAAGCCAGTAGCAAACTAGAGCAGATTACCCTGGGCTCTAAGGAGGTGAGTGAAGTGGAGGGAAGGCACTTGCAGTTGGGCTGATTCAGGCCAGAATAGGTTTACGAAATGAATTTGGCCCTTACTACCCCCTTCCTCTTCTTCCCTCTCTGATCCTTCCCTGGCGCATCTCTGTCTTGTAACAGTAATCCCTGTGGGCTTGGGTCTGAAACCGGAAGTTCAAGGTCACCCTTGATAGTGATTTTTACCAGATTTCAATTGTCTGCAAGTTGACCCTGAGAAGAGATAAAGTCACAAAGTGACTGGGGCCTGCTTTTCCATGTAGGAAACCTAAGATTTTTCAGTGGTTAAAAAAAAAGAACTAAATTTTTGATGACTACTTCTAAAAGTTGTCTTGCATCATTTGCTAAGCCTCCAGCCCTATACAACAGTGGGATATCAGCAAAGCTTTCCTTCATTGTGGGATCTCTCTTACACGCCCCTTTTCCCCCTTTGTCTCTCATGTGGTTCAGCTATGTCATTCTCTTTGCCTTTCCTCCATTCCTTTCAAAAAAGAGTCTGCTGTCATACTTCAAGGAAAACCAGTCATCCTGCATCCTTGCATATGGTGTTTGGATTTTAAGTTCACTAAGTCATTCCACAAACATTTTCAGACTCCTGTTACACACCATGTATCTTTTAGGCACTAAGGATACAGATATGATCATGAGAGGGCATCTGTGCTCAAGGGATGAATAAATCCAAAGATACTGCAGTTGAAGGATGCTGTGGCAGGGTGAGCATGTGGCACATCTCTATCTGTGAAATGAGCTTTTTGTGCAAGTGAAATGAATACCTTGGTTAGCTGGCTTTAAAGGATTTGTGGCATTAAGCAGCAGTTTGAAGAATGTCAGTGTTCTGTGGCCTATGCTACATACATACAGGTAAGGTACTTCTCATGAAAGGCAAACTCTTCAGTAAATTTATGGGCAATAGTCCTCACCGAATTTTACTCAGGAGTGGGGATGACTAGATGCTTTTGCACTTGGTTCATAACATTATCCTGGGTTCATAGGAAGCTGGACTCCTGTGAGTGGTGGTCATTGTAACAGGGGTGTGCATTTGAGTGTGGGAAACCCTAGAGTTCTGTCAGATCATGAGAACAGGGACCACAGCTGCCTTGGTTGCCACTATGACTATGGTGTACAGAGGTGAGCAAATAGATTTGTTGAACAAAAGCCATTCTTTCCTGTTTTCTAACATCTCATTGGTGAATTTCAGCACTGTCACTCTCTGGCCAACTCCCTGAAGCTCCAGTGTTTTCTGCCCACCTCCTTTCTCACACTGTCTCAGAAAAGATAGAGTGATGCAGGTGAGACCATAAGGGAAACTACCAGGTGTGATTTCAGTGCTGAGAAGTGCTTCTCGTCCTCCCCCATGCACTGTGACTACGGCAGCCAAAATTCTACTTTGTGCATTATTTTCTTGACTATTCAGTAGTTACCTCCTGTTAAAGATACTTGGATACGAAATTTCTTGCCTTATTCAGGATTAATTAGGCTTATATAGAGCAAAGTCCTGAGAGGCAGGATAAAAATTCCTTAGATGAGGGGGAAAAAGGCATCTCCAGGAGGAGAAAAAAGAGGAGGCCAGAAACGTCTCACCTGAAACCTCTACAAATATGAAAGCTTTGCAAGAGATGATTTTAAAGCAAAGTCAGATCAAGGTCTCTTGTAGGCAATACACTTAAAACTAGTTGCTATTTATTGAACGTTTTTAATGGACCAGATTTATATATTATTATATATCACATATATCTTCTTATGAGGAAGATAGTGTTTCCATTTATAGATGAAGAAGCTTGAGGCCCAGGGAAGTTAAGTGACCTCACAGT
Organism: Saimiri boliviensis; assembly: GCF_048565385.1. Taxonomy (NCBI): domain Eukaryota; kingdom Metazoa; phylum Chordata; class Mammalia; order Primates; family Cebidae; genus Saimiri; species Saimiri boliviensis. The sequence continues at coordinate 49,358,930 of NC_133457.1, forward strand.
GTTACACATCAGGTAAATAGAAGAAACTAGGCTCTGACTCTAATCCTATTTGTCTAGCTCCAAACTCTAGGTTTTTAATTGCTTCTCAGCTGTGACTCTCAGCCCTCTGTGAATACCAGAATAACCAGAGAGAGGGTTAACAAAAACAATTCTCTTGGACCCACCTGCTAAGATTCTGAATCAATGAGTTTGTGTTAGGGCTCAGGAAGCCAGGTGAGGAAGTTTTCAGCAAGGATTAGAATCTAACCCAAAGAATCCCGTGGGATCATGTTAAAGAAGCAGATTCTGATGCACTAGGCCTGGGGTGGGTCCTGAGAGTCTTCATTTCTAACAAGCTCTCAGGGATGCCAACACTGCTGGTCCTTGAACCATGCTTTGTGTGGCAAGGAACTAAACTTCTGAGCTCCCTTTATTCCAGTGGGTCTCAGCCTTGGCTACACCTCTGAATCACATGAGGAGCTTTTTGAAAGTCCATCTTGCTGAGCCTGCACCTCTGCGCCAGATGGGACAGGGGCATTGGTTTTTAGTAAAGCTTCTAAAATGGATCTTCTCTCTAGACCCTCGAGTTTGAGTGTGTATCCCTAGATCACTTGCTTTTGAATAACCTGGAGATCTGTTTAGAATGCGAATTTATGGTACCTCCTAGAAAAGTCAATTAAGTGCTCACGAATGAGTTTGAACCCTGGTTAAAAAAATTTTGTGTGTTCTTTTATCATCAAGGATGAAAGGTTAAATTTTTACTTAGAGCTAATATCTAATTTACCTATTATTCCCTTTTCCCTTTCCAACTTCTGGGTTCTCTGGAATTTAGACTTTAATTGAACATTCCCCCCCACCCCCAACCTTGAATTGAGCTTGGCATTTTCCCAGTTGAGCTTTGTTGTCTGACTTTTAGGTGCCCTGGACTCAGAAAACTATTCTAGGTCTCTCATGTATTTAGGACAAAGTTCTCTACAGAGGGATGGAAGGCACAGTAGGCTGTAGGCAGCAGCACCTTTGCCATGCTGAGGCCCCAAAGAATCCAGCCAAGCCCTGGCCTAGGAAGGCAGTAAGTCTTAACTTCAGAAAACCCTTTTGGAACCAACAGTCTCATCACTTTCTTTGTAATGTGGCTCCTGTAGGATTCCTTTAATATAAAGTCTTCCCTGGTGGTGGTTCCAAAATGAAATAAATGTCAATTGACAAGCAAGGTTTCCGGGTATGTGACAACTGAGAAAAATCAAGGTATTCTTGAAACTGCTGAGAGGTCCTGGGTGATGTGATCATTAGCAAAGTCTGTTTCTGACCCATCTTTACATCCAATGGGACCTTTCTGTACAGCTCAAGGAAAAGCTGTCTCCCTCCCAAATGTGTAGGCCTGTCTGAATGATGGAGACCCATAGATCTGACAAAGGAAAAGGCCTGGGTTGATCTGGTGCACTTTGATAACTGACTGTAGGCCACTCCTTAAGGAAAGCGACCATGGATGGTAGTGGTGGTTTCCCCCTCCCTCCCCTTCAATCATCTCTTCATCTTCAGATTCCGGTCGCTTCTTAGCACAGAATAGGTTGTCAAGTGAATGTTGTGGAATTAATGATGGCCACTGGAGTCAAGTAGACTGCATCTGCCACTTATTAGCTGCTTGTCCTCATTTTTTTTGGAACCACAGTTGTCTTATCCATGGAGGACATTTTAATGCCTATACTGTAGTATTGCTGAGATTAGACAAAATGTGCTCCAGAGGCCTGAGTAAAGTTGGCCTTTATATAAAAAACTATTCCTGGGGGTAAAGGGCCCTAAAGGGATCTCTTGGATTTTCATGTCTAGCCAGGTAGAGACATATTCAGAAATTTTGGGGCTCTTTGCTGAATCCTGTGAAATATTGCTATACTTGGTTCCATCATTGAAATATTATTTCTCTTATAGAAATGATGTTATATGTAACCAATACAAAATAACCAAATCGCCATGAACAACCATGCAGAGGAAAAATAAGCTGTTGACCAGAATGCTATTGCCTAGTTACGAGTCTTCCCTGTTACTATGTGTTTGCTGCTAGTTCATTTACTTTCTCATCTGCAAGCTTTGGAAAAAATTCATGCAGGGAAATTTAACACTGAGATAATTCTCAGCACTGACTTAATTCTTTTCCCTGCACGTTTAGGAAAACCAAAGAAATCCAACGGTGACAAAACACCTTAGAAAGGGTTACAGAACGTCAGTATACTATAGGATCAAACTGTTCATTTTCCAAAGGAGACAATGAGACTGAGGACATGAAGATTATCATCAAGATTATAGAATCTGTATGCACTTGTCATATGGCATTTTGCACGCTTTACATAGAGTAACTCACTTACTCCTCACACTGACCCAGTGAAGGGGGTCACTACTGTTCCCCTATTTCATAGGTGAGGAAAGCAAGGGACAGGACAGTAAAGTGGCTGGAGGTGGTTGCCAGGAGGGGACACCAGGATAGTGACTTTCAGGGTAGCACAGTGTTTCCTGGTGCCTCGATTGCTCCACTCGGTGGAGTCTGTTAAGGCACTCAGTGAACAGATTGGCCCACGCCGTCCTCCCCAGGTGTTCCTGAGCTAGAGTTAGGCGGAAGGAGAGGATCAGGGGAGGACCTGCTTTGTACTTGGCGATGGCGCTGAAAAGGGCGGCGGCCCTCTCGGAGCAGGCGTCGATGAGGCTGACGGTGTCGTGGCCGTTGTGGAAAGAGATCTTGCAGAAGGTGCAGAGCAATTCGTTGTCATTGCAGCAGTACTCGATGATGCGGCTGGATGGATGGTGGATGCAGATCTTCTCGTCCTGGTCCTCGACGCTGGTGTCCACAAAGACGTGGTCTTGCATGGCCACGTCCGAGTGGAAGGCCTTGAGGCAGTCGTTGCACAGGTTGAGGCGGCAGGTGATGCAGCGCTTGTAAGCAATGCGCCTGTTGCGGCAGACCTGGCAGAGGATGGGCCCGGAGGAGCGGTCAAAGCGCCACTTGAGGTAGCCGTGCTGCTGCATGTAGCGCTTGGTGAGGCGCCCTCGCAGGTAGTTCTCCGGCAGCTGCATCTTGTTGCTGTAGGGCATGCAGTGCGAACGGTCGCACACCGGGCAGATGAGGATGAAGAAGTTCTCGGTGACCTCGGCGTGCTTCTGCAGCTTGCGCAGGCACTTCTCGCACAGGCTGTGGTTGCAGGGCAGCATGAATGAGTGCAGGCGCAGGCGGCTGCACATGGGGCAGGTCAGGTGGCTCACCAGGTGGCTGCTGGCTGGTACCGTCTTCAGTTCATCCACTTGGGTATCGCTGCTCCCAATGCGCAGGGCAGTCTTGGAGCTGAAAGGGGAAGCGAATGCGGGGCTTCAGGATGCAGGCTCAAGAGCTTACTCTGCTTCTCCACCTCAGAAAGAACTCTTGGTTCCCGAGGGGCAGTCTAGTGTGGTGGTGAGGAGCCTGGGCTGGGTGCCAGGTGCCTGCATTCTCAACCTGTTTCCACCATTTATCAGCTCAGGTAAGCCAGCTAACCTTTCGGCTTGTTTCTTTGTTATAAAACTATGTCACAGAGTTTCTTGAGAGGATTAAAATCGAGTTTAATACCTGTACAGACTAAGCAGTGGGAAGCACGCCACCAGTGCTCTGCAACTGCTTGTTGACATAAAGCCAGGGAAAAGCAGCAGAGACTGCCTGGAGCTGTCAGATAGGCCTTGGTGTTCGGCTGCACATCGGTAATACCAAAAAACACAATATCTGACAAGGCCACTGTGTGATTTTGATGGATCAAAGCAGAAACAAGACCACTTCATAATGTCTTTAGACAAGAACATTGTCTAAATCATAAAAACGACCCAATGTCCCCCTATCCTGGTTTTTTTTTTTTTTTTTTTAAACCAAAAATCCTGGTTGACTTTTTTTTAAAAACAGCTTTCGAGTCACTGTCCTTCCCACCTTCTGGATAAGGTTTATTAAGATATTCAATAGATTTACCCCTGTGTCCTTACCTAACGTGAGCACAAATCCTGTAATAACTTTCCCAGGTACCTTACACTTACTTATGCTTTATGTTCTCATTTGTTGCAGTAAGTTAGTAAGTCCAATCTTGTCTAATTACAGGTGTGTTCTTAGTGGTTTTTTCCTGGAGGACATTGACATTTATGTACACAGATGGAACACAGAGCAAGTCTGTCCCAGAGCCAAGCCTAGAACCTGTGTGATCTGTCAACCAGACCAATAGGTAATGGTGTTGGATCTGGGCTTTTGAGGCAGAAAGCATGAGCTAGAATGCACCACTTTACAGTTGGACCTTTGAGATGTTTTCTTAAACTTCTCTCATGTTCAGTTTTCTCAGCTATAAATCAAAGCTTACAGTACTACTTCGTGAGGTTTTTATGAAGTCTAAATGAGATAATCCATGATAAGTGCTTAACTGCTGGTACGCAGTAAGCATTCAGTAAATGGGCCCACTGTAGTTACTTCCCTTTGCTACTAGCCAGCTCATGTCTGCAGTAGAGAGAAATCACAGTAAAGGAAAATAGTGGCCAAGTCTGTGAAAAGTATGTGTGTCTACTGTTTCATTTGCATGTATTAAGGCTCTCCGTTTGTCTCATGCCTGAGGATGATTTCATGTATTGTAAGAAGTATGGATGGAGTAAAAGTATTCTTGTAAAATTGAAGTGCGTGTTCTAAGAACTTACTATTGGCAAATGCAGTATATAAGAACGAATGATTTGTGGGGATGGAGGTGTAAGTAGGCACACAGTTTGCCACTGTTGCTATCGCCTCTGTTTGGGTAATAACATTTGGGTAGTAATCTTGCCATTGTGGCTGTGTTCCTTTCTGCTTTTGTCTTCTTGCATTCCTATGTGTCCCTCTCTTCTTCCCCACTCCCTTAGCCAGGGACCTATGTCTGAGTCCACAGTCACAGATACTTCTCAAGCATATTGGAATGGAGTGGCCATGTGGTGACAGAGAATGCTCCCTGTGTAGACTAAGGGACCTGAAAAATGTATCCCTTAGGGATCTGGGAGCTCTAGGCATGCTGGCCTCAATGTTCTCAGTTCTGTTTCCTCTCTGCTTTCTCAGACTCCTGCTTGTGTCCCAAAGGGATCACCTGGAAGTACAGGTCAGTTGTCTATGTAGCGCCTGGATGGACATCTTCAGTTTGCTAAAAAAAGGCCTTGAGAATCAAGGTATAATATAAAGAGGCTGTTATGAGGCCTTCGCAGGTGGTACTCCTAGGAAGTTCGTGAGCTAGCATTTTCATAAATAAGTGGGAAGGGAGATGCTGGAGGATGGGAAAGAGGGCTCAGGGCTAAGAGACACGTATTAATTGCCCAGGGAGCTGTGGTAGAGGTGAAAAAGGAAGTGAGAAAAAGAGTAGGGTAGAGAGAAAAAGAGTAGGGTAGAGAATGAGACCAGAGTGAGGCAGAACAAGCAAGGTGCCGAGCAGAAAGTGGTGATGAGAAGCAGGGAAGGCCAAGAGTCAGAAGCCAGAAGAGAGGCCAGATTAAAGACAAGCACCCAGAGCCAACCTCCTTTCACATGCGATAGCATCCCTGCCCATCCTCCATAAACCTCAAGCTTGGTCAGGGCATTCAGTGACCATGGTGCCATTCCAAAGCAGCATCAAGACCAGTGCTTTATCTTCTTGCTGAGATATCCTGCCTCTGCTCCTCTGCACAGCCTCCCCTCTCTCCCCAAATCAGGCCTTTTCTTGCACCTGGATTCTTTTTTTTTTTTTTTTTTTTTTTGAGATGGAGTTTCTCTCTTGTTACCCAGGCTGGAGTGCAATGGCACGATCTTGGCTCACTGCAACCTCCGCCTCCTGGGTTCAGGCAATTCTCCTGCCTCAGCCTCCTGAGTAGATGGGATTACAGGCATGTGCCACCATGCCCAGCTACTTTTTTTTTTTTTTTTTGTATTTTTAGTAGAGATGGGGGTTTCACCATGTTGACCAGGATGGTCTCGATCACTTGACCTCGTGATCCACCCGCCTCGGCCTCCCAAAGTGCTGGGATTACAGGCTTGAGCCACCGCGCCTGGCCGCACCTGGATTCTTACTGTATCATCTGTTAAGTCTCCTGGCTTCCCTCCTTTGCCTCCTGCAGGCCATTCTGCACGTTAGACTCACCTGAAGTGGGTGATGCTCATTAATTCAGATCCCCAGGTGGTACCCCAGACCAATGCAATCAGAATGTTCTGGGGGTGGGGATCGGGCATCAGTAATTTTAAAAGATCCCCAGGTGACTTCAATGCACGATAACGTTAGGGAGCAACTGATGCCTGAGGCATTTTCCTAAAGACCAATTTTATTGTTTTCCTGTTGAAATGGGCTCAGAGGCTCAGTTGCTGTTGCACAGAGAATGAGGTAGTTGAGAGAGGAGTGTGGACACTATTTTCCACACTTTAGGATTTCTAGACTTGCACTGAGAATCCCTGGATTTCCTATTTATGCAGCTACTATGAGAGGGTCATGGGTGGAGAGTTATGGGTGTTAAGGAGCTACTAAAGGTTTAATGGCAAGATGGATAATATCTTTCCCCTGAATTCACCAAACTTCTGCTTGCAGAATTGCTTTTCGAGGCTTGAAAGCTTTCAAACTGGCCTCCCATTTTTCTGCCTCTTCTAATCCTGTCATCTTACGGTGCTGTCATCTTTTCTAAGGAGTGTGCTCTTAGTACTTCAGACTCCCCTCATGTGTGACATAAAAAGGCTGGTTTGGCAGAGCAGGTGAGGATAATGTAAGACCTGATACGGAGGATTAGTACTCTAAATGAGTAATTGAGATCCTAAGTACCATGACTTCTGGATAAGAAAAGAGAAGGCAGTTGGAGTTCATGAATGTCTGGGGTACTTAGATGTCCCTCAGGGTCAAAAGTGCCCCATAGAAAGTCTTACTTTTCCAATAAATGTTGCGGGTATTTAGAGTTAATAGGAAGAAAATGAGCAATTTATATTTTTATATAACATGCAGATTACAAAGCACATACATTAATCCTTATATCTACAGTATCATGGGGGGGGGGGTCTTGTCTCCATTTTTCGATACAGCATTCTAAAGTTAATACCACAAATTTTAGGTTCCAATCCTGACTCTGCGTCTTTCCAGCTGTGTGATCCTGGGGCAACTTCTCAAAGGCTCGGTTTCCTCATGAGAACAGTGGACTTTGGGTCATGCATGAAATGCCTGGAAAGTTGCTTAAACACTAAGTCTTAGCTATTACTGTTTTGTACAGATGAGAGAGGGTTCAGACGAGTGAAGTGCCCATTTACATAGTCAATGATGCTTAGATGGGAGCTCATAGTCTATATACACAGTGACCATATATGATACAGTTAATTGCTACAAAATTCTTGACTCCTTTTTTTAGATAAATAGACTCAGAAGGGCACTGGCTTGCCCTGTGGACTTCACAGCTGGCAAGGGTTCCCTAGGTTTCCCGAGCCAATGTGGCTGCACATCGGGTGCCTGGCACTTACGAGGTACGGATGCTCTTGAGGCGGCCCTTGCGGAAAGTGATGGTGGCATTTCGGCAGCAGCGGCTCTCATAGTAGTAGCACTTGACGTTGCTGCTGGCTGTGCAGCAGCACTTACAGTGGGGATCATTGGCCCAAGAACAGCAACACCAATGGCAGTTGGGGTTCTCGGCGCAGGTGCAGTGGCAGAACTGGCAGTTCCGCTCATCTTTGTAAGGGCAGGGGAAGCAGGTGCAGTTCCGCTCTGAGGTAAAGATGAACTTGCAGCATAGACAGGAGCATAACCGAGGACAGCATCGCTGCCATGTACAACATGGACAGCAAACACACATAGCAGTTTCCATGGTGCCTACATGATTACCACTGCCCCACTAGGATTCTGGATGCCTCCTCTCCCAGAATACTGCTATCAGTTCTCCAGTGGAGGAGTCCCTCCTCCCCCTTGTGAGGCCGTCAGCTTGGGAGTTGCAAGAAGTTGGCTGTTACCAGGCGTTCACAGTTGGTGTCCCTACCAGGAAGCTCATGGGCCAGCATTTACATATATCAGCCTGAGGGTACTTGCTTATGTCACAATCCCTGTCTCTCTACCATGCTGGGTAGGTAGGAGGATTCGGCCTTGTGGGTGTAGCAGGTCTGTTGATGGGTTCTCCATGCTTCCATGGAACCAGCTGTCGAGGAGTGGTGGTACAATGAGCATTCTGGAAGTTCAGTTGTCATTTGTCACCTTTTGGAAGATGGAGATTTCAGAAGCTGTTTCTCCTTGTCTGGTGTTCGGCCTGCAATTTGGGCAAGTTGACTTCAGATTATGTCTTCATAGACTGAAAGGCTTGGGTATAATAAATTAGAAAAATAGAGTAACATGGGTTTCTCCATGTTAGAGGAACTGATAGAATTCTATCTGAACAAAGGACAGTGTTTACAAATAATAGCAATGCAATATTTAAAGAGATATCACCATTTGGAGAAAGTTAAAAAAATACATAGTTTCACTTTAGGGATTTCTTTCAGTAGTAATTGATTTTTATCAATCAATGCATAGTCACTGCTCATTTTCATGAAGCTTTATACATAAGCCACTCTGAATATTTCTTGGCTTTTCTGTAGCTTCATGGTGTTTGGGTGAGGCTCAAGCTTGCTCGCTTTTCCCCCATCCTATTCCCACCCCAGTACATGCCTTTTAAAAAAAGACTGAAACTCTACGTGAAATCTTTCACTGTTCTGCTAATATATGCTCAGGATCCTTAGAAACAAGACCCTGTATTTTACAGAAAAATTTCATTTTCCAATTTATGCAGCTTGCGAAGATTAAAGGAACAGAAATTTCATGGTCATAGTACATTATAGTGTGAACATTTTCTTATTTTTGTAAAAAGCAGAAGAGCTGAATTTGGCTGCAGGAATTAACTGCATAATTTATTATCTCTCCTTATGGTTATCACCTCTATAATAGGAAAGAACATCACTGAGTGCCAACTATGCCAGCCACACATTGATATTAGAGTTCTAACAGTGAAAATCCTGGATCATAGGATCTGTGCTTTATCTTTTTTTGATACAAACTGCCAAATTTCTTACTCAAATAAATGTGCCAGTTAATACCAGCAAGGAATATACGACATTCAAAAAAGTGAAACACCTCTTCCCCCCATGTTTGCCAAAACTGTTTTATTAATATCTCTCCCCATCCTCCAGGCACACAGTTTGGAGTTTCACTTCCAGATTTATGGTACGTTTTTACTATTGGTTTCTGTAAGGTCTTGTTAAAAACTTACTAATATGTGATTCACTTACCATTAAATTCACCATTTTAAAGTAAATGGTTTTTAGTATATTCATAAAATTGTGCAACTATCACAATTATCTAGTTCCAAAATATTTTCTTCACCCCCCAAAAACACTCATAAGCAGTCTCTCTTTGTTCCTTTCCTCCCTCAGCCCTTAGCAAATACTCTACTTTTCTGTACTTACAGATTTGTCTGTTCCAGAGATTTCATATACATACTATCATGTAATACATGGCTTTTGTGTCTGGCTTTAATTTAGGATAATGTTTTCAAGGTTTATCCATGTTCTAGCATGTATCAGTATTTTTATGGCTGAATACTTTCACATGAATATGCTACATTTTATAAATGATCAGTTAATGGACATTTAGATCGTTTCACCTTGTAGCTGTTAAATGTTTAAATGTTTCTGTGAGTATTTGTGTACAGGTTTTTGTAGAAACCTATGTTTCCATTTTTTTTGGGGTAGGTACCTAGATGTGGAATTATTGGATCATGTGGTAACCCTATGTTTAATTTTTGAGGAAATGCCAAAGTGTTTTTCAAAGTGTCTGCAGAATTTTACATTCCCACCAGCGATGTGTGAGGATTACTTTTTCTCCACATCTTTTCCCAAACTTCTGTCTTTTTTTTTTCTTCTGGTTATAGCCATTATAGTAGGTATGAAGTGGGATCTCATTGTGATTTATATTCAGATTTTCCTGATGGCTAGTGATACTGAGAAGCTTTTCATGTCCTTGTAGGCTGTTTGTATGTCTTCTTTAGAGAAATGTCTATTTAAATCTTTTGCCCATTTTTAAATGAAGTTATTTGTCTTTTTATTGTTGAGTTTTCAGAGCTCTTTGTATTAGCTAAATATTAGACCCTAACCAGATATGTGATTTGCATCTATTTTCTCCATTCTATGAGATGTCTTTACATTTTTAAATGGTGTCCTTTGAAGCACAAAAGGTTTTAATTTTGATGAAGTTAAGTTTCTCTCTATATATTTTGTAGCTTTCCCATTTGGTATCATTTGAGAAACCACTGCCTAATCCAAGGGCATGAAGATTCACAACTATGTAATCCTTTAATAGCTTTATAGTTTGAGCTCTTAAACTGAGGTATTTGATTTATTTTGATTTATTAATTTTTTTATTTGGTAGGAGGTAGGGGTCCAATTTAACTCTTTTGCATGTGACTATCTAATTGCTCTAGTAACATTTGTGGAAAAACTATTGTTTCCCATTGAATAGTCTTGAAACCCTTGATGAAAATCAATCTACAATAGATACATGAATTATTAATAGATTCTCAATTCTATTCCTTTGATCTATATGTCTATCCTTATGCTAGCCACACCGCCTTAATTTACTGCAGCTGTGTAGTATGTTTTGAAATTGGAAAGTCCTTGACTTTTGTTTCTCTTTTAAAATTGAGTTTTCATATAAATTTTAGGATCAGCACTACTGTTTTTTGTGCAAAAGTCCACTAGAATTTTGGTAGGTATTGCATTAAGTTTGTGGATAAATTTGGGGAGAATTGCCATATTAAGTTTTCTGATCCAAGAACATAGAATATTTTTCTATTTATTCAGGTTGTCTTTAATTTCTTTTAACAATATTTTGTAGTTTTCAGTGTACAGATCTTGCATGTATATGGTTAAATTTGTTCCTAAGTATTTTATTCTTTTGATGCTACAGTAAATAAAATTGATTTTCTTTATATTTGGATTGTTCACTGTTAGTGTGTAGAAATGCAATTGATTTTTAATATGGACATTTCTATTGACTTTTTTCTATGTATATCTTGCAACCTTGCTGAAATCACTATTAGCTCTATTTTTATTTTAAAGAATATATACATACACATATATGAAACTTTGTTATCTATGAATAAAGATAGTTTTAGTTTTTCCTTTCTAATTTAAATGGCCTTTTTTCCCTTGCCTAGTTTCCCTGATTAGATCTTCAAGTACAATGTTGGATAGAAGTGACAAGAGTGGACATTCTTGGGTTGTTCCTAATCTTAGGGGAAAAAAGTTAGTTTTTCAATATTAAGTATGGCATTAGCTGTGGGTTATTCACAGATGTCCTTTATCAGATTTAGGTGTATTGCATTATTTGATTTTTATATGTTAAGTCAGTTTTCTGTTCCTGACATAAATCTCATTTGGTAATAATGTAATTTTGTATTTTGTTGGATTTGGTTTGCTAGTATTGTTGAGATATTTTTTAACGGACTAATACAATATGGTTTATTATTCTAAAGTAAATAGATGGTTTATAAATATCCAGGAATCTCTGATTCCCATCAAGTTTCTGGTAGGAACAAAATGGCATTTAAATTAATTTGTAGAAAAATTATTTTCTTTTTAATTTTGCTTTGAGTTCTGGGATACATGTGCTGAATGTGCAGGCTTGTTACATAGGCATACATATGCCATGATGGTTTGCTGTACCTATTAACTCATCATCTAGGTTTTAAGCCCCACATACATTAGATATTTGTCCTAATGTTCTTCTTCCCCATCCTCCCAATCCCCAACAGGCTCAGGTGATGTTCCCCTCCCTGTGTTCATGTGTTCTCATTGTTCAACTCCAACTTAGGAGTGAGAACATGCAATGTGTGGTTTTCTGTCCCTTTGTTAGTTTTCTGAGGATCATGGTTTCTACCTTCATCGATGTCCCTGCAAAGGACATGAACTCATTCTTTTTTTTTTTTAAGTTTATGTTCTGGGATACATGTGCAGAACATGCAGGTTTGTTACAGAGGTATACATGTGCCATGGTAGTTTGCTGCACCCATCAACCCATTATCTACATTGGATATTTCTCCTAATGCTCTTCCTTCCCCAGCCCCCTACCCCTTGACTGACCCTGGTGTATGATGTTCCCCTCCCTATGTCCATGTGTTCTCATTGTTAAACTGCCACTTATGAGTGAGAACATGTGGTGGTTAGTTTTTTTGTTCCTGTGTTAGTTTGCTGAGAATGATGGTTTCCAGCTTTATCCATGTCCCTGCAAATGACACAAACTCATTTTTTATGGCCACGTAGTATTCCATGGTGTATATGTGCCATATTTTCTTTACCAAGTCTATCATTGATGAGCATTTGGGTTGGTTTCAAGACTTTGCTATTGTGAACAGAGCTGCAGTAAATATGTGTGTGCATATGTTTATCTAGTAGAATGATTTATAATCCTTTGGGTATATACCCAGTAATGGGATTTCTGGGTCAAATGGTATTTCTGGTTCTAGATCCTTGAGGAATTGCCATACTGTTTTCCACAATCATTGCACTAATTTACACTCCCACCTACATCCTCTCCAGCACCTGTTGTTTCCTGACTTTTTAATGACTGCCATTCTAACTGGTGTGAAATAGTATCTCATCGTGGTTCTGATTTGCATTTCTCTAATGACCAGTGATGATGAGCTTTTTTTCAGGTGTTTGCTGGCCACATAAATGTCTTCTTTTGAGAAGTGTCTGCTCATATCCTTTGCCCACTTTTTGATGGGGTGGTTTTTTTATTGTAAATTTAAGTTCTTTGTAGATTCTGGATATTAGCTCTTTGTCAGATGGATAGATTGTAAAAATTTTCTTCCATTCTGTAGGTTGACTCTTCACTCTGATGATAGTTTCTTTTGCTGTGCAGAAGATCTTACATCTAATTAGATTCCATTTGTCAATTTTGGCTTTTGTTCCATTGCTTTTGGTGTTTTAGTCTTGAAGTGTTTGCTCATGCCTATGTCCTGAATGGTATTGCCTAGGTTTTCTGCTAGGGTTTTTATGGTTTTAGGTCTTAAATTTAAGTCTTTAAACCATCTTGAGTTAATTTTTGTATAAGGTGTAAGGAAGGGGTCTTGTTTCAGCTTTCTGCATGTGGCTAGCCAGTTTCCCCAATACTTATTAAACAGGGAATCCTTTCTCCACTGCTTGTTTTTGTTAGGTTTGTCAAAGATTAAATGGTTGTAGATATGTGGTGTTATTTCTTAGGACTCTGTTCTGTTCCATTGGTCTATAGTTCTGTTTTGGTACCAGTAGCATGTTTTGTTTCCCGTAGACTTGTAGTATAGTTTGAAGTCAAGTGGCATGATGCTTCCAGTTTTGTGTATGTTTTGTTTGTTTTTTGTTTTTTGCTTAGGATTGTCTTTGCTATCCATATGAAATTTAAAGTAGTATTTTTCTAGTTCTGTGAAGAAAGTCAATGGTAGCTTGATTGGGATATCATGAAATCTGTAAATTATTTTGGGTGGTATGGCCATTTTTACGATATTGATTCTTCCTATCCATGAGCATGGAATTTTTTTTTTCTATTTGTTTTTGTCCTCTCTCATTTCTTTGAGCAGTGGTTTGTAGTTCTCCTTGAATAGGTCCTTCATGTCTTGTGTAATTTGTATTTGTGGGTATTTTATTTTCGTTGTAGCAATTGTAAATGGGAGTTCACTCATGATTTCGCTCTCTGCTTGTCTGCTATTGGTGTATAAAAATGCTTCTGATTTTTGCACATTGACTTTGTATCCTGAGACTTTGCTGAAGTTGTTTATCAGCTTAAGGAATGTTTTGGGCTAAGTCTGTTGAGAAATTTTATATTTGTATTCATAAAGGTTATTTGTCTGCAGTTTTTTTTTATGATGTCTTTGGTTTGGTATCAAGATAATGCTGACCTCATAAGAGTTACCAGGTATTTCTCTTTCTTTAATTTTTTGAAGGGTTTGTGAAGGATTGGTGTTAATTTTTCCTTAAATATTTGGATTTAAGTTACTGTTTGGTATCCTTTTATATAAGCCTGAAGAATTCCCTTTATTATTTTTTGTATGGCTGATCTACTTACCATAAATTCAAATTTTGCTTATTTTGGAATGTCTTAACTTTTCCCTCATTTTTGAAGGAAAGTTCTGATGGACATGAAATTCTTGGTTGACAGTTGTTGTTTTTCTTTCCAGCACTCTGCATATGTCATTTCATTGCCCTCTGGCTTCCATTATTTATTTTTATTTATTTTTTGTCTTTTATACTACAAAAATTAATGTATATATTTATGGGGTACATGAGATATTTTGATACAAACATACAATGTGTAATAATCATATCGGGGAAGTGGAGTATTCATCACCTCAAACATCCTTTCTTTGTGTTACAAGCAAGCAATCCAATCATACTTTTAAAGTTATTTTTAAATGTACAATAAATTATTATTGACTGTGGTCACCCTATTGTGCTATCAAAAAGTAGATTTTATTCATTCTACCTACCTATATTTTCATGTCCATTAATCATCCCCATATCTCCCCACTCAACTATTCCCAGACCCTGGTAACCATCTTTCTACTCTCTATTTCCATGAGTCAGTTGTTTTTAACTTTTAGCTCCTTTGAATCAGTGAGAAAAATACGAAGTTTGTTTTTCTGTGCTTGGTGAATTTCACTTAACATATTGGCTTCCAGTACCATCCATATTGCTGCAAAAGACAGGATCTCATTTTTATGGCTGAATAGTACTCCATTGTGTATATGTACTACATTTTGTATATCCCTTCATTTGTGGATGGACAATGAGTTTGCTTCTAAATCTTGGCTATTGTGAGTAGTGCTGCAATAAAAATGAGAGAGATATTTCTTAAATATACTTATTTCCTTTCTCTGGGCTATATACCTAGCGGTGGGATTGCTGGATAATATAGTAGCTCTATTTTTAGTTTTTTAGGGAATTTCCAAACTATTCTTTATAGTGGTTGTACTAATTTACATTTCGTCAACAATGTAGCAGGGTTCCCTTTTCTCCACATCTTTGCAAACATTTTGCTATTGCCCATCTTTTGGATAAAAGCATTTTTCACTGAGGTGAGATGATATCACTGTAGTTTTGATTTGCCTTTCTCTGATCAGTGATGTTGAGCACCTTTTCATATACCTATTTGCCATTTGCGTCCAGTCAGATCTTTTGCCCATTTTATTTATTTTTTATATTTTGTTAATTTTGTTTTACTTTTAGTTTAAAAAAAATTTTCATTGGTTATTTGGGAACATGTAGTTTTTTGTTACATGAATAATTTTTAGTGGTGATTTGTGAGATTTTGTGCACCCATCACCTGTAAAGAATACACTGCACACAATTTGTAATCTTTTATTCCTCCTCCTCTTCACACCCTTTTCCCCTGAGTCCCCAAAGTCCATTGTGTCACTCTTAGGTCTTTGCATCCTCATGGCTTAGCTCCCACTTATCAGTGAGAACATGTGATGTTTGGCTTTCCATTTCTGTGTCACTTTACTTAGAATAATATTGTCCAGTCTCATCTAGGTTGCTATGAATGCCATTAATTCCTTTTTATGACTGAGTAGTATATATATATATATATGAATATATATAAATATATATGAATAAATAAATGGATATATATATATATCTCTCTACCACAATTCTTTTATCCACTTGTTGATTGATAGGCATTTGGGTTGTTCCACAGTTTTGGAATCGTGAATTGTGCTGCTGTAAACATGCATGTGCAAGTATCGTTTTTGTATAATAACTTATTTTCCTCTGGGTAAATCCCAGTAGTGGGATTGCTGGATGAAATGGTAGTTCTATTTTTAGTTCTCTAAGGAATCTCCACACTGTTTTCCATAGTGATTGTAGTAGTTTATATTCCCACCAGCATTGTAGAAGCGTTCTCTGTTCACTGCATCCAAGCCAACATCTTTAGTTTTTTTATTATGGCCATTCTTGCTAGAGTAAGGTGGTATTGCATTGAGGTTTTGATTTGCTTTTCTGATCATAAATGATATTGGGCATTTTTTCATATGTATGAAGGTTGTCTATGTTTTTTTGAGAATTGTCTATTCATGTCCTTAGCCCAGTTTTTGATGAGACTGTTTGTTTTTTTCCTGCTCATTTGTTTGAGTTCATTGTAGATTCTGTGTATTAGTCCTTTGTTGGATGCATAGACTGTGAAGATTTTCTCCCCTTCTGAGAGTTGTCTGTCTACTCTGCTGACTGTTCCTTTTGTCATGCAAAACCTCTTTAATTAAGTCACCAGCTATTTATCTTTGTTTTTATTGCATTTGTTTTTGGGATCTTTGTCATGAAATCCCTGCCTAAGCCAATGCCTAGAAGGGTTTTTCTGATGTTATCTTCTAGAGTTTTTAAATTTTATGTTTTAGATTTAAGTCTGTGATCCATCCTGAGTTGATTTTTGCATAAGGTGAGAGATGAGGATACAGTTTCATTCTCCTGCGTGTGGCTTGCCAATTATTTCAGCACCATTTGTTGAATAAGGTGTTCTTTCTCCACTTTGTTTTGTTTGCCTTGTCAAAGACCCATTGGCTGTATGTATTTATTTTTATTTCTGCATTTTCCATTCTGTTCCCTTGGTCTATGTGCCTGTTTTTATACTAGTACCATGCTGTTTTGGTGATTATGGCCTTTTAGTATAATTTTTAGTCAGGTAATATGATGCCTCCATATGTGTTCTTTTTACTTAGTCTTGCTTTGGTGATGCATGCTCTTTTTTCCGTATGAATTTCAGGATTATTTTTTCTAGTTCTGTGAAGAATGATGGTGGTATTTTGGTGGAAATGGCATTAAATTTGTGGATTGCTTTTGGCAGTATGGTCATTTTCACAATATTGATTCTACCCATCCATAAGCATGGGATGTGTTTGCATTTGTTTGTGTCATCTACAATTTCTTTCATCAGTGTTTTGTAGTTTTCCTTGGAGAGGTTTTTCACCTTCTTCGTGAGGTATATTCCTAGGTATTTAATTTTTTGCAGCTATGATAAAAGGGGTGGAATTCTTGATTTGGTTTTTCATTTGGTTGCTGATTGTTTATAAGAGAGCTACTAATTTGTGTACATTAATTTTGTATCCCAGAACTTTGCTGAATTATTTTTTATCAGCTCTAAGAGCTTTTTGGAGGAGTCTTTAGGGTTTCTAGGTATACAATCATATCATCAGCAAATAGTGACAATTTGACTTCCTCTTTACCGATTTTGATGCCCTGTATTTCTTTCTTCTGGTTGCTCTGGCCAGGACTTCTAGTACTATGTTGAATAGAAGTGGTGAGAGTGGACAGACTTGTCCTTTTCCAGTTCTCAGAGGGAATGCTTTCAATTTTTCCTCTTTTGGTACAATGTCGGCTGTGAGTTTGTCATAGATGACACTTATTACATTAAGGTATGTCCCTTTTATGCCGATTTTGCTGAGTTTTAATAATAAACAGGTTGTCAATTTTGTTGAATGCTTTTTCCGCATTTGTTGAGATGATCGTGTGATTTTTGTTTTTAATTTTGCTTATGTGGTATATCACATTTATTAACTTGCATGTGTCAAACCATCTCTGCATCCCTGGTATAAAACCCATTTGATCATGGTGGATTATCTTTTTGATGTGTTGTTGGATTAGGTTAGCTAGTATTTTGTTAAGGATATTTGCATCTATGCTCATCAGGGACATTGGCCTGTAATTTTCTTTTTTGATTATATCCTTTCCTAGTTTTGGTATTAGGGTAATACTGGCTTCATAGAATGATTTAAGGAAGAATACCTCTTTATCCTGTGGAATAGTATCGATAGGATTGGTACCAATTCTTATTTGAATGTCTGATAGAATTCAGCTGTGAGTCTGTCTGGTCCTGGGCCCTTTTTTGTTGGTAATTTTAAAATTACCATTTAAATCTCTGATTGTTACTGGTTTGTTCCGAGTATCTAATTCTTACTGATTTAAGCTAGTAGGGTTGTATCTTTCCTGGAATTTATATATCTCCTCTAGGTTTTCTAGTTTATGTGTGTAAAGGTGCTCATAGTAGCCTAGGGTGACCTTTTGTACTTCAGTAGTGTCGGTTGTAATATCTCCTGTTTCATTTTGTTTTGAACTTAGAGTTTCTCTTTTTTCTTGGTTAATCTTGCTAGTGGTTTATCAATTCTATTTATCTTTTCCAAGCACTAGCTTTTTGTTTTATTTATCTTTTGTATATTTTTGGTTTCAATTTCATTTAATTCTACTCTGATCTGTTATTTTCTTTCTTCTGCTGGATTTGGGTTTGATTTGTTCTTGGTTCTCTAGTTCATTGAGGTGTGATTTTAGCTTGTTTATTTGTCCTCTTCCAGACCTTTTCATGTAGGCATTTAGGGCTATGAACTTTCCTCTTAGCACTGCTTTGGGATATCCCAGAGGTTTTGATAGGTTGTGTCATTATTGTCATTCAGTCAGTTTGAAGAATTTTTAAATTTCCATCTTGATGGAAATGTTAACCAATGATCATTCAGGAGCATGTTATTTAATTTAAATGTATTTGATGGTTTTGTAGGTTCCTTTTGGAGTTGATTTGCAGTTTTGTTCCCCCTGTGGTCTGAGAAAGTGCTGGATGTAATTTTCAGTTTTCTTAAATTTATTGAGGCTCATTTTATGGCCTATCATCTGGTCTATTTTAGAGAAAGTGCCATGTACTGGTGAATAGAAAGTATATTTTTTGGTTGTTAGAATGTTGCGTAAATGTCTGTTAAGTCTGTTTGTTCTAGAATATAGTTTAATTCCATTGTTTCTTTTTTGACTTTGTGTCTTGATGACCTGTCTAGTGCTGTCAGTAGAGTATTGAAGTTCCCTACTATTATTGTGTTCCTGTCTATGTTATTTCTTAGGTCTAGTAGTAATTGTTTTATAATATTTTGGAGCTCCAGTGTTAGGTGCATATATATTTAGGATTGTGAAAGTTTCCTTTTGAACAAAGCCTTTTGCTGTTATATAATGTCCCTCTGTCTTTTTAACCTGCTGTTGCTTTAAAGTTTGTTTTGCCTGATATAAAAATAGCTACTTTTGATGTCCATTTGCATGGAATATCTTTTTCCACCCCTTTACCTTAAGTTTGTTATGAGTCTTTATGTGTTAGGTGAGTCTCCTGAAGACAACAGTTACTTATTTAGTGAGTTCTCATCCATTCTGCAATTCGGTGTCTTTTTAGTGGAGCACTTAGGTCATTTACATACAACGTTAGTATTGAGATGTAAGGTACTGTTCCATTCATCATGCTATTTGTTGCCAGTATACCTTGTTTTTTTTTTTTAAATTGTATTTTTTATAGGTTCTGTGAGATTTATGCTTTAAAGGGGTTCTGTTTTGATGTGTTTCAAGATTTAGAGCTTCTTTAAGCAGTTCTTGTGGTGCTCGCTTAGTAGTGGTGAATTCTTTCAGCATTTGTCAGAAAAAGACTATCTTTTCTTCATTTATGAAGCTTAGTGTCACTGGATACAAAATTCTTGGCTGATAATTGTTTAGTTTAGAGAGGCTGATGACAGCGCATCATTCTGGCTTGTAGGGTTTCTACTGAGAAATCTACTGTTAATCTGATAGGTTTTCCTTTATAGGTTATCCAGTGCTTTTGCCTCACAGCTGTTAAGATTATTTACTTTAGATTCTTAACTTTAGATTACCTGATGATAATGTACCCAGATGATGATCTTTTTGCAATGAATTTTCCAGATGTTCTTGAAGCTTCTTCTTTTTTTTTTTTTTTTTTGGAGACGGAGTTTCACTCTTGTTGCCCAGGCTGGAGTGCAATGGCGCGATCTCGGCTCACCACAACCTCCACCTCCTGGGTTCAGGCAATTCTCCTGCCTCAGCCTCCTGGGTAGCTGGGATTACAGGCACATGCCACCATGCCCAGCTAATTTTTAGTATTTTTAGTAGAGACGGGGTTTCACCATGTTGACCAGGATGGTCTCGATCTCTTTTTTTTTTTTTTTTTTTTTTTTTTTTGAGACGGAGTTTCGCTCTTGTTACCCAGGCTGGAGTGCAATGGCTCGATCTCGGCTCACCGCAACCTCCGCCTCCTGGGCTCAGGCAATTCTCCTGCCTCAGCCTCCTGAGCAGCTGGGATTACAGGCACGTGCCACCATGCCCAGCTAATTTTTTGTATCTTTAGTAGAGACGGGGTTTCACCATGTTGACCAGGATGGTCTCGATCTCTCGACCTCGTGATCCACCCGCCTCAGCCTCCCAAAGTGCTGGGATTACAGGCTTGAGCCACCGCGCCCGGCTCGATCTCTTGACCTTGTGATCCACCCGCCTCGGCCTCTTAAAGTGCTGGGATTACAGGCTTGAGCCACCGCGCCCGGCCTTCTTGGAGCTTCTTGTAGTTGGATGTCTAGGTCTCTAGCAAGGCCAGGGAAGTTTTACTTGATTATTTCCCCAAATATGATTTTCAAACTTTTAGATTTCTCTTCTTCCTCAGGAACAATGATTATTCTTAGGTTTGGTTGTTTAATATAATCTCAGACTTCTTGGAGGCTTGTTGGTATTTTTTTTTCTTTGTCTTTATTGGATTGGGTTAATTTGGAAACCTTGTTTTTGAGCTCTGATGTTCATTCTTCTGCTTGTTTAATCCTATTGCTGAGACTTTCCAGAGCATTTTGCATTGCTAAAAGTGCATCCATTTTTTTCCTGAAGTTTTGATTGTTTTTTATTTGTGCTACTTCATTGAAGATTTCTCCCTTCATTTCTGGTATCATTTCTTCAACTTCCTTAAATTAGGCTTCATCTTTCTCTGGTGCCTCCTGGATTAGTTTAATAACTGCCCTTCTGAATTCTTTTTCAGGTTAATCAGGGTTTTTTTTCTTGGTTTGGGTTCAGATGCTGATTAGCTAGTGTGATTTTGGGGGGGGGTGTTAATGAGCTTTGTTTTGTCATATTATCAGAGTTGGTTTTCTGGTTTCTTCTCATTTGGGTGGACTTTGTCAGGGGGAAGTTCTGGGGCTCAAGGCTGTTCAAATTTTTTTGTCCCGTGGGTGTAGTATTTTTCCCTTTTTCCTAGGGATATGGCTTCCTGAGAACCAAGCTGTAGTGATTGTTAACTCTCTTCTAAATCAGACACCCAGCATTTCTTCCAGGTTCTGGGTTGGTACGGGGGTTGTCTGCACAGTCCTGTGATGTGAACCATCTGTGAGTCTCTCAGCCATGGATACCAGCACAGCATTTGGTGTATCTCGTGGGTCCTGCAGGAGCAATCTGCTTGCTTCAGTGGATATGTGGATTCTCTTGGTTTTCCTGATTTATTCCTGTAGTAGTTCTGGAGCAAGAGTTCACAGTGTGAGACTCTACATGCTGCTCTGTTCATCTGAGTTGAGCTGCAATCTAGTTTTACCTACTATCTGCCATGATTCCCTATTGCCCATTTTAAAACTGGATTGTTAGATGTTTTCCTATAGATGGTATTTGAGCTCTTACATATTCTGGCTATTAATCCCTTATGAGATAGTTTGCAAATATTTTCTCTAATTCTGTGGGTTATCTATTCACTTTCTTTATTGTTTCCTTTGGTGTGCAGAAGTTTTTTAACTTGATACCATCTCTTTTTGCTTTGGTTTCCTGTGCTTATGGGATATTTGTTAAGAAATTTTTGCTGAGACCAATGTCCTGGAGAGTTTCCCCAATGTTTTCTTGTAGTAGTTCCATAGTTTGATGTCTTAGATTTAATTCTCTAATCATTTTAATTTGATTTTTGTATATGGTGAGAGACAGAGTTCTAGTTTAATTCTTATGCATAGAGATGACCAGTTTTCTTAGTACCATTTATTGAAAAGGTGGTCTTTTCTCCAGTGACATTCCTCACGTCATTGTTGAAAGTGAGTTCACTGTATTTGGATTATTTTTTGTTTCATTGGTCTATGTGTCTGTTTTATGTCAGAGCCTTGCTGTTTTTGTTACTATAGCTCTGTAGCATAATTTGAAATCAGGCAATGTGATTCTTCTAGTTTTCTTCATTTTGCTCAGAACAGTTTTGGCTATTCTGGAACTTTTGTTATTTCATATAAATTTTTGGATGATTCCTTTTCTATTTCCATGAAGAATGTTGTAATAGCTACTGTAAATGTGATTACTTTCTTGATTTCTTTTTCAGATTGTTCACTGTTGGCATATAGAAATGGTACAGATTTTTATATATTGATTTTGTATCCAGAAATTTTACTGAATTTGTTTCTAAGTTCAAACAGTTTTCTTGTAGAGTCTTTAATTTTTTATATATCTCTATCTATCTATCTATCTATCTATCTATCTATCTAATATATCAACTACAAACAAGAATAATTTTACTACATCCTTTTGAATTTGGATGCTCTTTCTCTCTCTTGTCTGACTGCTCCAGCTAGGACTTTTAGTGCTGTGTTGAATGACAGAGGTGATCTCAGAAGAAAGTCTTTCAGTTTTTCCTCATTGAGTATGATACTAGCTATAGGTCTGTTGTATATGGCTTTTATTGTGTTGAGGTATGTTCCTTCTATATCCAGTTTTTTAAAAGGTTTTCATGAGAGGAGGATGTTGAATTTTATCACATGCTCATGATATTTGTGCTTCATTCTGTTGATGTGATGTATCACATTGATTGACTTTTCTATATTGAACCATACTTGCATCCCTTTGATAAATTCTAGTTGGTCATGTTGAATTCATTTTTTAATGTGTTGTCTTTTGATTTGCTGGTATTTTGTTGTAGATTTTTGCATCAATGTTCATCAAAGACATTGGCCTGTAGTTTTCTCCTTTGGATGTGTCTTAGTTTGGTTTTGGTATCAGGATACTACGGGTCTCGTAGAAAGAATTTGGAAGTACTCTCTTCTGTTTTTTGGAATCATGTGAGTATCATTGGTATTAGTTCTTTAAACTTCAGCAAAATTCAGCAGTGAAGCCATCAGTTACTAAGCTTTTCTTTGCTGGGAGACATATTTTTTTATGCCTTTGATCTCATGACTTGTTATTGATCTGTTCAGGTTTTGAATTTCTTCCTTGTTCAATCTTGGTAGATTGTATGTGTCTAGGAATTTATCCATTTATTCTAGGTTTTCTAATATATTGAATATAATTGTAATGCATTATGAACATTAGAGGTTGCTTACAGTAATCTAATGATCCTTTTAATTTTTGCAGAGCTGGTTGTAATGTCTCCTTTTTCATCTCTGATTTTGAGTGAGTCTTTTTAATTAGCCTGGATAAAGGTTTGTCAATTTTATCTTTTTAGAAAATGTATTTTTTGTTTCTTTGATATTTTGTATTAACAAATTTTAATTTTATTTCTGCTCTGATATTTATATTCTTCTAATTTTAGGTTAGGTTTGTGTACTTTTTTTAGTTCTTGATGATGTATAGTTTGCTTTTTTTTTTTGATAAGGCACTTACTGCTATAAACTCTTTTCTTAGTACTGCTTTCACTGTGTCTCAAAGATTTTGGTATGTTATTCTTCCATTTTCATTTGTTTCAGGAAATTATTAAATTTTATG
Organism: Saimiri boliviensis; assembly: GCF_048565385.1. Taxonomy (NCBI): domain Eukaryota; kingdom Metazoa; phylum Chordata; class Mammalia; order Primates; family Cebidae; genus Saimiri; species Saimiri boliviensis. Next base: position 49,382,409 of record NC_133457.1, read on the forward strand.
TTCAATTTCTTCATTGACCATTGGCTATCCAGGAGCATATTGTTTAATTTCCATGTGATATATAGCTTCCAAAATTCCTTGTTATTGATTTCTATTTTCATTCCATTGTGGTCAAAGAAGCTATTTGATATAACTTTTTTTTTTAAAAAAAATTTTTTTAAAGACCTGTTTTGGGGCTTAACATATGGTCTATCATTGAGAATAACTCGTGTGCTGAGGAAAAGTATGTATATTCTGTAATAACGGATGAAATGTTCTATAAATATCTGTTAGGTCTATTTGGTCTGTAATGCAGTACAAGTTAAGTCTGATGTTTCTTTGTTGATTTTCTGTCTTGATGATCTGTCCAGTGCTGAAAGTGGGGTGTTGAAGTCTCCAACTACTGTTGTATTGGGGTCTATCTCTTTGTTTAGCTTGAGTAACATTTGCTTTGTACATCTGGGTACTTTAGTGTCGGATGCATATATAGTTACAATTGTTAAAAAATCTTGCTGAATTGTCCCCTTTATTGTATATACTGACCTTCTTTGTCAATTTTTATAGTATTTGTCCTGAAATCTATTTTCTCTGATATAACTATAGCTACTTCTGTTTCAGTTTCGATTGGCGTGAAATAACTTTTTTCATTCCTTTATTTTTAGTCTACGTGTATCTTTATAGATAAAGTGTGTTTCTTATAGGCAACAGATTGTTAGGTCTTGCTTTAAAAAAAAAAAATCCATTCAGACACTCTGCCTTTGGATTGAAGAGTTTAGTTTTACCTTCAATGTTATTATTGGTCAGTAGAAACTTCTGCCACTTTATTTGTTTTCTAAATGTTTTGAGGTCTTGTCTTCCTTCTTTCGTTTCTTCCTTTTAGTGAAGGTTATTTTCTCTGATAGCCCGTTTTAATTTCTTGCTTTTCTTTTTCTGTGTATCTGTTGTATGTCTTTTGCCTTGAAGATACTATAATGCTTGCAAATAAATATCTTATAAACCATTTTTCCCCTTCAACTTTTAAGTTCAGAGATAGCTTTGCAGGATGTGCATGTTTGTTACATAGGTAAACATGTACTATGGTGTTTTGCCACACAGATCATCCTGTGACCTAGGTATTAAGCCCAGCATCCACTAGCTATTCTTCCTCGGGGTCTCCATCCCCCACCCCCTCCCTGGCAGGCCCTAGTTTGTATTATTACCCCTTGTGTCCATGTGCTTTCATCATTCAATTCCCGTTTATAAATGAGAACATGCAATATTTGATTTTCGGTTCCTGAGTTTGCTGAAGGCAATGTCTTCCAACTCCATCCATGTTCCTGCTGAGGACACGATCTCATTCTTTTTATGGCCTCGTAATATTTCATGGTGTATGTGTATCACATTTTCTATATCCACGCTGTCATTAATGGGCATCTAGGTTAATTCCATGTCTTTGCTATTGTGAATAGTACTGCAAAAATATATGGATGCATGTATCTTTATAACAGAATAATTTATATTCCTTTGAGTATATACTCAGTAATAAAATTGCTGGGTCCAAAGGTATTTCTGCTTCTAGGTCCTTGGGAGATTGCCACACTCTTCCACAATGTGAACTAATTTCCACGCACACCAACAGTGCAAAAGCATTCCTTTTTCTCTGCAATCTCACCAGCATATGTTGTATTTTGACTTTTCAATAGCGATTCCAATTTGCATGAGATGGTATCTCATTGTGGTTTTTATTTGCATTTCTCTAATGATCAATAATTTTGAGCTTTTTAAAATGTTTGTTGGCCACATGTATGTCCTCTTTTAAGAGGTGTTTCTTCATGTCCATTGTCCACTTTTTAATGGAATTCTTTTTTCTTGTAAATTTAAGCTCCTTGTAGACTATGGATATTGAACCTTTGTAAAATGGATAGATTACAAATGTTTTCTCCCATTCGGTAGGTTGTCTGTTCACTCTGCTGATAGTTTCTTTTGCTGTGCAAAAGGCTCTTTAGTTTAATTAGATTCCATTTGTCAATTTGCTTTTGTTGCAATTGCTTTTGGCATTTTCCTCATGAAATCTTTGCCCATGCCTGTGTCCTAAATGGCATTGCCTAGATTTTCTTCTGGAGTTTTTATAGTTTGGAATTTTATAGTTTTAGTTTTATATATTTTGGGTTATATATTTATAGTTGAGGTAATTTTTGTATATGCTGTAAGAAAGGGGTCCAGTTTCAGTTTTCTGCATATAGCTAGCCAGGTCTCTTAGCACCATTTACTGAATAGGGACTCCTTTCCCCCTTGTTTGTTTTTGTCAGGTTTGTCAGATGGTTGTAGGTGTGTCATCTTATTTCTGAGTCCTCTCTTCTGTTCCATTGGTCTATATGTCTGTTCTTGTTCCATCACCATGCTATTTTGGTTACCATACCCTTGTAGTAAAGTTTGATGTCAGGTAGCATGATACTTCTAGCTTTGTTCTTTTTGTTTAGAATCGCCTTGGCAATTTGGGCTCTTCTTTCATTCCTTATGAAATTTAAAATAGTTTTTTTCTAATTCTGTGAAGAATGTCAATGGTAATTTAGTGGGAATAGCATTGACTCTATAAATTACTTTAGACAGTATCACCATTTTCATGATGTTGAGTTTTTTCCTATCCATGAGCATGGAATGTTTGTTCATTTGTGTTCTGATTTTTTTGAGCAGTGGTTTGTAGCTCTCTATGAAGAGTTTCTTCACATCTCTTATTAGCTGTATTCCTAGGTATTTTACTCTTTTTGTGGCAGTTGTGAATGGGAGTTCATTCATGATTTGGCTCTCTGTGTGTTGTTGGTGTATAGGAATGCTAGCAATTTTTGTACATTGATTTTGTATCCTGAGACTTTGCTGAAGTTGTTTATCGGTTTAAGCAGCAGTTTAAGGGCTGAGACAGTGGAATTTTCTCAATATAGGATTATGCCTTCTGCAAAGAAACAAAGATATTTTGACTAGTTTTTTGCCTAGTCAGTCCTAATATGAGAACCTAGATATTTCAGTTGAAGATGGTGAATTCACCTGTTTTCATTTTTCTCTGGAAGTATCACACAGACTGCAGCTGCTTTTAATCGATCATCTCATTCCCTCTACTCCCAAATTTTAAATTGATGACAAATTAATGATTGCATAAAAAAACCAAAGAGAAAACTAATAAAACTCTTTAATTTCATTCCACTGTTGTTTATATTTTATTGTACTGTTTACGTCTTCCAGTAGTTGTAGTTATTATTTTTGATTGGTTCATCTTTTAGTCTCACTACTCGAGATAAGAGTATCTTGTGCACCACGGTTATGGTGTTACAACATTCTATTTTTCTGTATGCTTAGCGTGTTCTGTATCTTCAGATGATTTCTTATTGCTCATTGATTTCCTTTTCTTTCAGAATGAAGAACTCCCTTTAGCATTTTTGTTTTAAAGAATGGATCTGGTGTTAATGAAATCTCTCAGCTTTTTCTTTTTATTTCTCTTTCATGTTAGAGGGATTTTTTTTTTTTACGAGATATACCATTCTAGGATAAAATATTTTTCCTTCAGCACTTGAAATATGTCATGCCACTCTCTACTAGCCTGTAAGTTTTCCACTGAGGAATCTGCAACTAGAAATATTGGACCTCCTTTCTATGTCATTAGTTTCATTTCTCTTGCTGCTTTTAGGATCATTTCTTTACCTTTGATCTATAGGAATTTGATTATTCAATGTCTTTGGGTAGTCCTATTTGGGTTACATCTGCTTGATATTCTATAATTGTCTTGTACTTAAATATTGATACCTTTCTTTAGGCTTGGGAAGTTCTCTTTTATTCTTTTGAATAACCTTTCTACTCTGATTTCCCCCCTCTACCTTCTTTCTGTGGCCAATAATTTTTAGATTTGCCCTTTTGAGGCCATTTTCTGAATCTTGCAGGCATCTTTCATTTTTTAAAATTCTTTTTTTGTCTACTCCAATTGCGTATTTTCAAATAGCCTGTCTTCAAGCTCACAAATCATTTCTTTTTCTTGATCAATTCTGCTGTTAAGAGATTCTGATACATTCTTCTATATGTTTGCCAATTGCATTTTTCAGCTCCAGAATTTCTGCTTCATTCTTTCAAATTTCAATCTCTTTGTTAAATTTATCTGATAGGTTTCTGAATTCTTTGTTATCTTCAGTTTCATTAAGTTTCCTCAAAATGGCTATTCTGAATTCTCTGAGGTCACGTATATTTGTTTCTTTGAAATTGTTCACCAGTGGTTTATCTAGTTTATTTGGTGAGGTCATGATTTCTCAGATGGTTTTGATGTTTTTGGATGTTCATTGGTGTTTGGGCATTGAAGAGTTAGGTATTCATTACAGTCTTTGTAGTCTGGGCTTGTTTATACCCATCCTTCTTGAGAAAACTTTCTAAGTATTCAAAAGTATTTGGGTGTTGTGATCTAAGTCATTGGTTACTATGGCGATATCTGCATTAAGGGATACCCCAAGCTCAGTAACACTAGGGCTCTTGCAGATTTATACAGGTACCACCTTAGTGGTCTTGGGTAAGATCCAATAGAAACCCCTCAATTACTAGGCGGAAACTCTTGTTCTCTTCCCTTACTTTCTCCCAAAGAGTCTCTCTCTTCATGATGAGCTTTGTGAACTTGGTGGTGGGGTGATACAAACACTCCTGTGGCCACCAGCTACCAGGAGTGTGCTGGGTTAGACTGAAAGTCAGCACAGCACTGGACCTCGTCTGAAATCTACAGTGACCACTGCATGGCTACCACTTATGTTCACTTAATACCTATGGGTGCTGCATGAGCAGGTGGAAAATCTACTTAGCTTGTGTCTCCCTTCAAGACCTAAGTTTCCCTGGCCAAATGTAGATCCACAGATGCTGTCCAGGAGCTGGAACTGGAGTCGGGAACCTTAGGAATCTATCTAGTACTTTATTCTACTATGACTGAGCTGGCACTCAAGCTACAAGACAAAGTCCTTCCCATTCTTTCCTCCAACAGAGAAGTCTCTCTGCATGGCCGCCACCACCATCACAGGCCCACAGTGAGCACTGCCTGGCTACTGCTGATGTTCAGTCACAGCCCAGAGGCTCTTTAGTTGGCTTGCAATGAATGCTGCCAGGCCTGTCTCTCCCTTCAGGGAATTGGGCTCCCCTGCAGCCTGGGGGAGGTTCCGGAAATGCTGTCCAGCAGCCAAGGCCTGGAATTGAGGATTGCAGGATCCCACTTGGTGCTCTACTCCACTGTGGCTTAGCTGATATTATGCTGCAAGGCAAAGTCCCTTTCGATCTTTTCTCTGCTTTCCTCAAGCAGAAGAAACCTCTCACCCTAAATGCCACAGCTGGGAACATGCTGGGTCACAACTAAACCAGCATGGCACTACTCTCACCAAAGGTGAGACCCAGTACTCATCAAGGTAAGTACTGCCTGTCTACCACTGTTGAATACTCAGGGCCCAAGAGTACTTTATTTAGCAGGTGATAAATCCTTCCAGGACTGGGTTCTTTACTTTAAGACGGTAGGTCCCTTCTGACCCAAAGTATGTCTGGAAATGTCTTCTGACAGCTAGGGCCTGGAATGGTGACCTCCCAATCCTGCCTGGTGCCCTGCTCTACTCTGGTTGAGCTGGTGTTCACGCTGCAAGACCAAGTCCTCTTTACTTTCTTTTCTCCTCTCCTCAAATAGAAGAAAGGAGTTTCACCCAGAACTCTGAACTAAGTTGTCTGGGGTTGGGGTGTCTTGTAATTTTTTTGACCTAGTGAGACCACCTGGTGTCTCACTAGGTCATGTATACCCCAAATCCAATGGCTTTAATCCCAGAGGGCTTTCTCGGGAATTGCAGTCCTTGTGGCCTAGATTGCCTTTCAAGTTTAGTTAGGAGCCCAGAGAACCTTATCCCACAGTAGAGGGGCTTGCCAGTCAGTACTTAGGTTTCAACCGGTGGAATAGACATCTGCCTCTGGCTGTGACTTGTCTACACGATCCCTCCATGGGTGCCACCGAGTTCTGCCTTGTGTTGCTTTCTGCTGTGATGGGACAGCACTGAGTTCTAATGCAAAGTCGCACAATCACTTTGCTCTCCCTCCCTCAAGCACGTACATTCTCTCTCTGTTCCACACAGCTGCTGCCAGAGAATGTGAGAGGGATATGCTGCAGGTGATTCAAGGCTATGTTTCCTGCCCCCTTCAGTGCCTCTTTTCTTGATTGCTTACCTGATTTTTGCTGCTTATGAAAGGGTGTGTGTGTGTGTGTGTGTGTGTGTGTGTGTGTGTGTGTGTGTTCAGTTGATGTTCTCTTGGAGGGGATGATTAATGGAGATTTCTATTTGGCCATCTTGCTTGGCCTCCCTGTGATTTTGACTTCCATTATTTTTGAGTTGAAATCTACTGTTAATCTTAGTGAAGATTGTTTGTTGTGTGAATCATTTCTCAGATGAGATAAGTAAATTAGTTGCTTTTCTCTTGTTCTTTCAAGTTTCTGTTTGAACAGTTTGATTATGATGTGTCCAGGATGAATCTCGTTGAGTTCTTCATTTTTTGAATTTGTGGAGATTTTTGATACGTAGCTTAGTGTTTTTCATTAACTTTGGGAAATTTTTAGGCATTATTTCAATTTTCTTTGTTCCTCATTCTTTCTCTCCTGCACTTCTATAATTACCATTTATACCTGGTAGTTATTCTGGTATGCTTGATGATGTCTTACAGTTAGGACTCCTGAATTTCTATTTTGTTAATGTTTCTTTTTACTCATATTCTCTATTTGATAAGGCATTGTTCTTAGACTTTTCTTTAGTTCTGCAGGCATAAATTCCTTAGGCTCTTCAACTTTTAAAAAATGGCTATTTTTAAGTCCTTTTCTAGAAAACCCATGTCTGCACTTCAGGGATATTTTATATTGACTACTTGTTTTTCTTCCATTAATGGGCCATATTTTCTTTCTTTCTTCTTTCTTGTATATCTTGTAATTTTTTTCATTGATAACCAGATGATATGGTTTGGTTCTGTGTCCCAACCCAAATCTCATGTTGAACTGTAATCCCCAATGTTGGAGGTGGAGCCTGGTGGGATGTGATTTGATGATGGGGCAGTTTCTCATGAATGGTTTTAACATCATCCCTTTTGGGGCTGTTTTTGTGATAATGAGTGAGTTCTCATGAAATCTGGTTATTTAAAAGTATTTAGCACCTACACCTGCTCTCTCTTCCTTCTGCTCTGGCCATGTGAAATGCTGGCTCCACCTTCATCTTACACCATGGTGATAAGTTTCCTGAGACCTCCCCAGAATCAGAAGCCACTGTGCTTCTTGTACAGCCTGTAGAACCACGAGCGAATTTTCTCTTTTCTTTATAAATTATCCAGTCTCAGGTATTTATTTACAGTAATGCCAGGATGAACTAATACACAAGACATTTTAAAGACTATAATCTGAATTCTGGAATTAAGACCGTCTGCCTTCCCCTGGGTTGGTTGTTGTTGCTGCTTGTAGTTGTGGTTTGCTAAGTAACTTTCTGAACAAATTCAATAAGGTCTGTATTCTTATGTGTGGTCACTGAAATCTCTGTTCTGTTAACTTAATGGTCAGCTAATGATTGGACATAGATATTTTTAATGACTTGGAACTAAGAAGTCTTCTACTCTGAAACATTCAAGTTGGCTTTGCTCACATGTCTGGCACTTTGGCAGGATTCATTCAAAGACTGGGTTCAGCAAAGACTGCCATGGTCTCTGTAGTTTTGTGGCCTCAAGTAATCAAACTTCTTACATGGCAGCTCAGGCTCTCAGGGAAAATAGTTTAAGGGATCTATGTGACAGCTACTAGGCATCTTATGACCTAATATTGATGTCTTACAACACCATTTCTGCTGCATTCTATTGATCAAGCAGTTACTAAAGGCAGACAAGATTTAAGGGGAAGAATTAGACTTCATAGACTTTATTTCTCAATATAAGAGTAGAAATTTTTTCCCTATCTTTAATGTGGTAAAATAATCATTAAATAAATAATTTTTAAATGGAAAAATATCAAAAATAGAGAACATAGAGCATATAGCTTAAATACGGTCTTTGTATATATAGTAAAAATAAAAGTACAGCATAAAACTATGATAGAAGTAAAGTCAACCATACTGTTCAAATCAAACAATGTAAGTAGGCTTAACTCATCTATAAAAAATTAAAGACTTTAAAATTAAAACAGCTCTTCAATCAAAGACAGATCAGTTGTACAAACATTTGTAAGATTGTAGATCTAAACAATATAATGAATACTTCCGAATCCTAGTAACAGACAATAGACCATTTTTTTAAATGTACATGAGAGAAAGGGTTGAGGAGAGCTAGAGCCAGGGACCCGGAAGTTTCCTGTGTTGAGTGCTGCCGGAGCTACCTGAGATACCGTGTTTTAGAACAGAGTAAGACCTAAAGAAAAACTGAACACATTGTACAGATACCAGATACAGTCTAATGACAAAGAAAGCATTAACTTGCCTCTGTGGTGACAGAGAATGGAATGGTCCCCAAGTATACTACAGCAGCTCTGTGGAAAAGTGGCCAGACTGTTACATAGGTGCTCATTCCCATATGTCTTCACAAGGCAGGTCCTCCAGGCCTGGGCCTCCAGCCACCCCTCACCAGAGTTATTGGGCCAGTAGCAACTCAGCAACTCCCAAGACAGAGCCTCCAGGGGCAACTGAAAGCCTCTCTGCCATTGCCTTGGCAGTGGAACTGCCCTTGCCACCTTCTGACTAACAAAGAACTAAAGACCCTAACTGCCTTATCCACACCTCCAACAAGCTGCATTCAACCAAAGGAGAAGTGTCCTATCTCTCTCCCAAGGGTTCCACCTAACCCCCACTGCTAATCATGAGACAGGAAACCCCTGGCTTGGGCCCACAGAATAGACCCTCCATCCTGAAGTGATTGAACTGAGTGATTGCTGATCTGCATTGCTCTGGGGTAGAGCCCCCAGGAGACAAACAAATGACCTTTGGCCAAAATCACTACTAAATCACTTTCTCTGCTGCCTCCAAGTTGGGGAAGGAACATAAACACTGAGATCACCTCAGAGCTGCAGTGGGTAGCCCAGGAATGCCAAGTTTTCAAACCAGCAAAGAAAAAAGGGGATTAGATAATAGATGGTTCAATTCAATAATACCTAACTGTAATATATATGTACCCAACACAAATTCCTGTGCACCCATATTCATAAAGCAATTTCTTAGAGACCTGCAAAGAGATGTACAGTCTAACACAATACTAGTGGGAGACTCGGACACTCACTGACAGTATTGAACAGATGATTGAGGCAGAAAATTAAAAAAGATATTCAGGACCTAAACTTAACATTGGATTAAGTGGATCTGATAGATATCTACAGAACTCTCCACCCACAAGCAATAGAATATACATTCTTCTCACCATCACATGGCACATACTCTAAAATTGACTGTATAGTTGGATATAAAACAATCTCAACAACTGTTAAAGAACGAAAATAATACCAAACATACTCTTGGACCACAGCGTACAAAAAATAGAAGTCAAGACTGAAATTGTTCAAAATCATGCAATTACATGAAAATTAAACATGTCCTGAATGACTTTTGGGTAAATAATGAAATTAAGGCAGAAATTAAAAATTCTTGGCACATAATAAGAGCAAAAATACAGCATACCAGAATTTCTAGGACACAGCTAAGGCAGTGTTACTAGGAAATTTCATAGCAATAAATGTCCACATCAAAAGTTAGAAAGAGATAAAATTAACAACTTAACTTTACAAATGAAAGAATTAGAGAAGCAAGAACAATTAAACCACAAAGCTAGCAGAAGATAAGAAATAACAAAAATCAGAGCTGAACTGAAGGAAATTGAGACACAAAAAACCATTCAAAAAAATCAATGAATTCAAGGGTTGATTTTTTGAAAATGACAAAAATAGGCCACTAGCTAGACGAATAGAGAAGTAAAAAAGATCCAAATAAACAATTAGAAATAATGAAGGGAATGTTACTACTGACCCCACAGAAATAAAAACCATCATTAGAAGCTTCTATAAATACCTCTACACACACAATCTAGAAAAGAGATGGATAAATTCCTGACACACAAACACATCCAAGACTGAGCCAGGAAGAAATTGATTCCCTGAACAGACCAATAACAAGTCCCAAAATTGAATGACTGCTAACTAGTCTGTCAACCAAAAAAAGCCTGGGACCTGATGGATTCACAGATGAATTCTACCAGATGTACAAAGAATACCTCGTACCATTCCTATAGAAACTATTTCCCAAAAAATGAGGAGGAGGAACTTCTCCCCAGCTAATTCTATGAGATCATCATCACCTTGATACCAAAAGCTGGCAGAGACACTACAAAAACAAAACAAAACCAAAAACCAAACAACAACAACAATAAAAACTTGAGGCCAATATTCTTAATGAACATTGATGCAAAAATTCTTAACAAAATACTTGCAAACTGAATCCAACAACACATCAGAAAACTAATCTACCATGATCAAATCGGCTTCCCCAGGATGCAAAGTTGGTACAACATACCCAAATAAAAAAAATGTGATTCATCACATAAAAAGACAAAAAACACATGATTATCTCAATAGATGCAGAAAAGGCTTTTCATAAAATTCAACTTTCATTAATGTTAAAAGCTCTCAAACTAGGTATTGAAGGAACATGCCTGAAAACATTAACAGCCATGTATGACAAACCCACAGCCAACATTATACTGAATGGGCAAAAGCTGGAAATACCTCCTTGAAAACTAACTAGCACAGGACAAGAATGCCCTCTCTTAGCACTTCTAGTCAATGTAGTATTGGAAGTCCTAGCCAGAACAGTTAGGCAAGAGAAAGAAAAGGCATCCACATACGAAAAGAGTCAGACTATCACTATTTGCAGATGATATGATTCTATAACTAGAAAATCCCATAGTCTTGGCTCAAAAGCTCTTCCAGCTGATATACAAGTTCAGTAAAGTTGCAGATATAAAATAAATGTACAACAATCACTAGCATTTCTTTTTTTTTCTTCTTGTTTTTAAATTATACTTTAAGTTCTGGCGTACATATGGAGATTGTGCAGGATTGTTACGTAGGTATACACATGCCATCGTGGTTTGCTGCATCCATCCCCCCCGTCAGCTACATGAGGTACTTCTCCTAATGTTATCCCTCCTTAGCTCCCCAACCCCCTAAAGGCCCCTGTGTGTGATGTTCCCCTCCCTGTGTCCATGTGTCCTCATTGTTCAACACCCACTTATGAGTAAGAACGTGCAGGGTTTGGTTTTCTGTTCTTGTGTCAGTTTGCTGAGAATGATGTTTTCCAGCTTCATCCTTGTCCCTGCAAAGGACATGAGCTCACCTTTTTATGGCTACATAGTATTCCACAATATATATGTGCCACATTTTCTTTATCCAGTCTATGATTGATAGGCATTTGGGTTGGTTCCAAGTCTTTGCTATTGTAAACGGTGCCACAGTGAATATACCTGTGTATGTATCTTTATAATAGAATATTTTATAATCCTTTGGGTATATACCCATTAATGGGATTGCTGGGTCAAATGGTGTTTCTATTTCTAGGTCCTTGAGGAATCACCACACTGTCTTCCACAATGGTTCAACTAATTTACACTCCCACCAACAGTGTAAAAGTGTTCCTATTTTTCCCACATCCTCTCCAGCATCTGTTGTCTCCTGATTTTTTAATGATCATCATTCTAACTTGCATGAGATGGTATCCCAATGTGGTTTTGATTTGCATTTCTCTAATGACCAGTGATGATGAGCTTTTTTTCATATGTTTGTGGGCTGCATAAATGTGTTCTTTTGAGGAGTGTCTGTTCATCCCCTTTGCCCACTTTGATGGGGTTGTTTGTTTTTTCCTTCTAAGTTTAAGTTCTTTGTAGATTCTGGATATTAGCCCTTTGTCAGATGGGTAGCTTGCAAAATTTTTTTTCCATTCTGTTGGTTGCTGGTTCACTCTAATTGTTTCTTTTGCTGTACAGAAGTTCTGGAGTTTAATTAGATCTCATTTGTCTATTTTGGCTTTTGTTGCCAATGCCTTTGGTGTTTTAGTCATGAAGTCCTTGCCTGTACCTATGTCCTGAATGGTTTTGCCTAGGTTTTCTTCTAGGATTTTGATGGTGTTATGCCTTATATTTAAATCTTTAATCCATCTGGAATTAATTTTTGTATAAGGTGTAAGGAAGGGGTCCAGTTTCAGCTTTCTGCACATGGCTAGCCAGTTTTCCCAACACCATTTATTAAACAGGGAATCCTTTCCCTATTGCTTGCTTTTGTCTGGTTTGTCAAAGATCAGATGGTTGTAGATATGTGGCATTATTTCTGAGGCTCTGTTCTGTTCCATTGGTCTATGTCTCTGTTTTGGTACCAAACCATGCTGTTGTGATTACTGTAACCTTGTAGTATAATTTGAAGTCAGGTAGTATGATGCCTCCAGCTTTGTTTTTATTGCTTAGGATTGTATTGGCTATGCAGGCTCGTTTTTGGTTCCATATGAAGTTTAAGATGGTTTTTTCCAGTTCTGTGAAGATCAGTGGTAGGTTGATGGGGATAGCATTGAATCTGTAAATTACTTTGGGTAGTATGGCCATTTTCACGATATTCTCTCTTTCTAACCATGAGCATGGCATGTTTTTCCATCTGTTTGTGTCCTCTCTTATTTTCCTGAGAAGTGGTTTGTAGTTCTCCTTGAAGAGGTCCTTTACTTCCTTTGTTAGTTGTATTCCTAGGCATTTTATTCTCTTTGTAGCAATTGTGAATGGGAGTTTGCTCATGATTTGGCTCTGTTTGTCTCTTATTAGTGTGTAGGAATGCTTGTGATTTTTGCACATTGATTTTGTATCCTGAGACTTTTCTGAAGTTGTTTATCAGCTTAAGGAGATTTTGGGCTGAGACTCTGGGGTCTTCTAAATACACAGTCACGTTATTTGCAAATAGAGAAAATTTGACTTCCTCTTTTCCTAATTGAATATGCTTTCTTTCTTTTTCTTGCCTGATTTCTCTGGCTGAACTTCCAATACTGTGTTGAATAGCAGTAGTGAGAGAGGGCTACCTTGTCTAGTGCCAGTTTTGAAAGAGCATGCTTCCATTTTTTGCCCATTCAGTATGATAGTGGCTGTAGGTTTGTCATCAATAGCTTTTATTATTTTGAGATAGGTTCCATTGATACCTAGTTTATTAAGAGTTTTTAGCATAAAGGGCTGTTGAATTTTGTTGAAGGCCTTCTCTGCATCTATTGGGATAATCATGTGTTTTTTGTCTTTAGTTCTGTTTATGTGATGGATTACATTTATAGACTTGCATATGTTGAACCAGCTTTGCATTCCCAGGATGAAGCTGACTTGATCGTGATGGATAAGGTTTTTGATGAGCCTAACTGTAGACTAAGTTGGTGGGGAACTATTTTTTATTGTACATGTCCAGTGGGATTTATCCCTAAAAACAAAGATAATTTAAAAATTCTAGTAATCATATTGTTAGGGATAATGTTGTTATTTTGAAGTGTTGTGCATGTATTATACAATAAAACAAATGAATTAGGTTGTCGGTATGAATCAGAATTTTTTGACATGGATAAACCATGGGAGAAAGGATAGGCCAATGGACAACTCCTGAAGTCCAGAAGACTTTGTAGTCCTGAATTTGAGTCTGAAATGTCAATATCAACTCATGATGTATTTGAAAAAAACAAAAGTATTTCTAACACTAGCCACGGAAAAGGCCCAGAGACTGTGACTTACCTAATAGTAATGGGTCTCTTTTTTTCCCTAAAGTAGTCTCTGAATATCATTAAAAGGACGTAGGGCTCTTTGGAGAAATGAGTGATTCCAGATCTGGGCAAGAAATGTAAGAAATAAATGTGGATTTAGTTCTATATTTCACAACACTCAACAGGTCCCCTCTGGCGTAACAGTTCACTGGGGTTTTTAGAGGATATAGAACAGCAAAAATAGCACACCAGGAGGGCAGGGTCAGGTGTGAAGAAATGAAGCCAAATGAGTGGGTATAGTGATGCTGTGGTGTACTGCACAGGTACCTTGGGAGGACTGAGGCTTAGACTGTTAGTTGTTTAGAGTGTTACTGCTCACAGCTCACAGCTGAATCTTTCTCTGGAAATTGCTTTTACAGAAGGGAAGCTGCCTTGCCCAGGGTTACTCCCCTATTCAGGAAGCAGCCCTGCCTAAATTGGGACAACTTTAAGGGCTGTCCACGCTAGCAAGGGGGTCCTGAGGAGCTGGCTGAGGTTTGCAGCTGCAACTACATTACAGTTTAGCTTTTTCCTCTGGCCAGTGTTGTTTGGCACATTCCCCAATAGCACTCCCCAGTAATCTGTCCAGTCCTGTTTGATTTCCCAAAAGCACTCCCCAATAAACCTGTGTGCAAATCACCCTCTCACTCTGTTTCTTGTAGAAGTTGGCCTAAGAGAATGTGTATGGGAGCCATTTGGCTTAACAGCCTTACTCTCCGTATAAGGTAATATCTTTTCTTCATCCCTTGGGAATAGCTTCCAGGGGTCCTAGCAAGGTGCATCCCAGTTTCAAGAATGCACTGCATTCAGAGAAGTTCAAACTATGGATTCCCTTCAGGTATTTATAATTCATTGACAGTCCTCCCAGAGAAGGTATAGTTTAATAATTAGAAGTCATTTTTACCATAAGTAATGTTGCTCGGTAACATAGCTGACATTCCACCTTTACTAGGTTTCCAGGGAAACAGAGATGGAAAGTTAACTCAAGGTCATTTTTCCACAGAGAACGTGTATGAGTTTTGTTAACCCTTTATTTGCATTTAAAAACCCATGAGTTCTTAAAGATGAGTGAAACAAAGATCCCAACAATTCTCATTTAGAGGATACTTGAGAACTAATTCTATTATTATTTGAGACAGGGTCTTGGTCTGTTTCCCAGGCTGGAGTCCAGTGGCATGATCTCCGCTCACTGCAATCTCCGCCTGCCAGGCTCAGGCAGTCCTTACATCTCAGCCCCCCAATAACTACAGGCACATGCCAACATGCCTGGCTAATTTTTAAGCGTTCTGTCGAGAGGAGGTCTTCCTCTATTGCCTAAGGCTCATCTTGAACTTGGGTTCAAGAGATTCTCTTGCCTTAACCTCCCAACTTCCTAAGATTACAGATGTCGGCCACACTGCTTGACCAACTAACTCATTATTTTTAAACCTGGTAAATAAAAAGAATAATTTTTATAGACCTTCCTATATGAACTGTAGCTCAGGATAATGAACGAATCAGTAAAGGGAATTTCCTCTTGGTAGAAGTATGCCAGCTAACAAATGAAGGGCAGAATTAAAGAGTCTTCCTTTTGCAGCTTCTACTGAAAAGATGAATCTAGGCCAAGATCATCAGTGACTGCTAATGTCACCAAAGGAAGACAATGAGACATTCTGTGCCCCCTGATGGAAATACACAATACTGCCTATAAGTATTCCTGCAGAAAAGTCTAACCTGTTGGTTACCAAGCTTCTGGACCCAAGTACCAATTTTGGGGGATAGAGGAATAAACTGAGTAATATTGTGGTGATGCAGTTTTCAAATTCCAGACTGTGGAAATCTCTACAGGACAAATGGCTCCATTTCTACAACAAAGCTGTTGACATGGGGAGCTGGAGAGAGAGAAGGAAAGGAGAGAGGAGGGGAGAGGAGCAGGGAACAACAGAAGAACAGAGAGACATGGATACATGAAGAAGGGAATGTATAGATAAGAGGAAACTGAGAGACAAGAGGCATATTAACCAATTATAATGCATAAAACATACATATGTTGATTTTTACAATGTGTGCACTTATGATTCAGTTGAGCAAAATTAAACATTGAAGACTCCAGGCATCCTAATGACAGAGACACCTGGGCAACCTCAGGCATTCTAAGGATAGAGACACCTGGCCGACCCCAGGCATTTTTTTTGTTTGTTTGAGACAGTGTCTTGGTTTCGTTGCCTAGGCTGGAGTGCAATGGCACGATCTCAGCTCACCAGAACCTCCGCCTCCCGGACCCCAGGCATTCTAATGTGAGATACTCCTGGCCCTGGCCAACCCCAAGCATTCTAATGATAGAGAGTCTTGGCCAACCCCAGGCATTCTCATGGGAGAGACTCCTGGCCATCTCTAAGCATTCTAATGATAGAGACACCTGGGCAACCTGAGAATTATTAGGAAGAAATTATTACTGGTTTTTTTTTTTTTTAAGTGAGATAATGGTGTTGATTATGTTATTTAAGAGTCCTCTGTCTTAGTTCATGAGGTAAA
This sequence comes from Saimiri boliviensis, assembly GCF_048565385.1. Classification (NCBI taxonomy): domain Eukaryota; kingdom Metazoa; phylum Chordata; class Mammalia; order Primates; family Cebidae; genus Saimiri; species Saimiri boliviensis. The sequence goes on from NC_133457.1 coordinate 49,398,677, forward strand.
ACTAAAAAAAAAAAAGTCCTCAACTTTTAGGCATATAGACAGAAATATTTACAGATAAAGTGATCTGTTTTTTCCTTCCAAAATATTCTGCACTGTAGGAAAATGGATAAAAGATTATGGGAAACCAGATTGGTCATAAGTTGATAACTGCTGAAACTGAGCAATAGGGTTCATTACATGTTTGGAAATTTTCATTATAACAACCGGAAGTGTATATACATGTAATTTTTAATACGATAATCTCACTCCAGGGAATCTATTTATAGATATCACCTCCATAAAAATGTTTTATGTAGCAACACTAACAACAGAAAACCAACCAATAAGCCCTGGAAATAAATACCCCACAGGGGCATAAGGTTGAATAAATGATGATGAATTCATACTTATGTAGTCATTAAAAAGAATAGAGTCAAAGCAGTTTACCTGAAGGAGTTTTTAGGAATACTGCTGAATGAGAAAAGTAAGATGCACATATGTATGTATGAGATCCTATTAAAAAATAAAGACAAAAACCCTACATTTGCACATTTGTATATGTAAGGGTGCCCAGAGAGTTATTAACATGGGTAACTTGGGGTTGGAAAATTATTTTGGGTAGATAATGGCGTGGTGAGGCTGCTGAAAAACTTTACTAAAAAAATGAAAGGAAGCTGTGATGTGGCCCGTGTTCTGCTGGCTGTGCTCTCCAGGTGTGGCCAGAGTGTGAGCTGTCAGGTCAGGCCGTCTTTCAGTACAGCTTTGCCATTTGCCAGGAGTGTCACAATGGAGAGGTTAACAGTGATCATAGAGCATCTACTGAGTGTCCTGCCTGGCCTGGGATCTCCAATACACAGTTGAAGATGCAACTCCTACTTCTGAGAAGCTGCCATGCTAAGGTCAACATTTTATGCACAGAGTGCTCTATTAATTTCATGAGCCTCAGTTTCCCCATCTGTAAAATGGTATTACAGTATCTGCTTCACAGGGGTACTATGAAAATTAAATATGTGCAACATGAGTGTAGTTATACCTTCTTGAGTCACATTCCTCTCACTCTAAGGATCAAACAAACATGTTATTGCCTTCAGGGGTAGGAAGATGGGTAGTGGAAATAGGTAAGCGTGGGGTGGGGTTGGGGAGAGTCAGAGAAAAGTCTGAGAGCTAAGGCATAAAGTAGGGTAGAATTTTATGATAATTTCTTGAGAACACAGAGAAGAGGAGGCGAATTTTTTCATTAATTCATTTGAAAATATTAATGCTTACTATGTTGTACAAATTTACTTTCTCACAGTTCTGGAGACCAGAAATCTGAGATCAAAATGTGAGTAGGGCCGTGCTAGGAATGATCTGTTCCAGGCCTCTCTCCTCGCTTCTGATAGTTTTTGGTTTGTGGAAGCACAATTTCAACTTCTCAAGGTTTTTTCCCCTATGTGCATGTCCGTCTCTGTGTCCAAATTTCCGCTTTTCATAAGGACACCAGTCATATTGGATTAGGGGCCACTGTACTATGACTTTATCTTTCCTAATTACATTTGCAATTACCCTATTTCCAAATAAGATCCCATTCTGAGGTACTGGGGGTTAGGACTTCAACATATAAATTTACCTAAAAGGAAAGGATATTGAAGTGCTCAAGTGGGTAGGTGGGTGGGCTGCAACCTTAAACAGGGAATTCAAGGGGGGCCTCACTGAGAAGGGAACACTGAAGTGAACGAAGGCTTGCAGGAAGTAGGGAATGGCCCTGTGCCAGCCAGAGGGAATAATAGCCAATGCGGAGGCATCAAGCTAGAGCCAACGGGGGACTTTGCAGGGACAGCAGGGAACCGGTGTGGCTGGAGCAGAGAGAAAGTGAGGGAAGACTGGAAGGCAGGGATCCGGTTGAGATCATGTGGACTTGGAGACCTGTGAAGAACTCTGGCTTTTACTCTGAGCATATTGGGGAATTATTTGCAGATTTAGACAGAGTAGAGGTATGATATGGTTTGTGTCTTGAGAAGGGTCATGGTGGTAGTTTGATGATACATTGTGCATGGGTGGAGAAGTCATTAGGAAGTTAGGGCTGTGATTCAGACGAGAGATGACCGAGACAGAAGAGAGAAAGAGGTGAGAATTTCTGGGGCAATGTCTTGAGTAGAGTAGTAGAGATGGGATTTGCTGCACAAATAGAGGCATTGCCTTTAAAAAGCCATGGCATGTTACGAGGCCTCTGAAAACACATATGATTTCAATTCTTTCTCATTACTGCAAATTTAAAGAATATAGCAAAATATCTGGTGGACAGAAGGCCCTCAATAAAGGTCAATTTCTCTTTTTTCCCTTATATTCCTGAGTCTGTCTGACTCTAAACTTCTCCATTCCCAATCACTCATCTTAATCTTTGCGGGTTCTTTAATCCTTAAAGAGTATGAATGGTTGTTGGCCTAAAGCAGCACATTTTAAATTGTCCTCTGAGGAATCCTAGTTATTTGAGATAGTGCCATGGTGCCCAAGTGAGGATCAAAGAATGGCTAAGTGGAGGGATCTTGAGCTGTCTCTGTGCAATCCCCACTTCATACGGAAACTCATATCTGTGGTTTGTATAGGGTTTTAGCTTTTCAGAAAAGTGTTTCTGCTTTTAAAAAAAAAATCCATTGTCTTCAAGCATTCCTCCTGTCTGAGATATTTTTAAACCTTCTAAAGCCAAATAAATGATTCTTTAATGGTCAAATTTTAGATTCTGGTTCTGCTGGTTTTACTGGTGTTTTTGCTCCATATAGGCTTTTCTACTTTATCAAATAATGATGATGATCACCAATATTTGTTGAGGGCTAAACTTGCTTTTATTTAGAATCCTGCCTAGAAAATTGTAAAAAATGAAGCTACACACAAAGTCATAGATCCATAAAGGCATCAAAAGTTAGAGCTTGGAGAACCCTTTAAAAAATGCTCATTTCACCCTCTCAATTTATTAACAATAACAGAAATGTTGACTTGGTCAAGGTCACCCAAGAACAACTGAATCTAGAATCCAAGTGACTTGTGTCCCAGCTCACCAGTTTTCCCATTATATGCTGCTGGAAGGCAGGTGTCCTTAGACTAGGATAGGGAGTGTCATGATCCAGCTGTTGAAACAAAAGATAGACAGGGAGTATGTACTGAAGACATTTGATGTGACATTTACCATCCCTGGGAGTTCAGGTTTACAGGCTCCACCACATTTAAGAGCCTTTTAAACTCTCTAATTGCTCATTTATCTGATGTTACACAAACAGTCCCCACAGATACAGACTGACAGGTAAACAGCTTGTTGAGGATTTATTTAAAATTATAAACTAACATAATGCATCTTCTCTTGAGAGAATTACCAAAATCACAGGATTGCACTGCAGTTTGCAGCTATGTTTCTTGCATAGTCAGTATTGGCTGTGACCTTCTAATTTTCTTGGGGAATGTTTCATTCTGTGATCCATGAATTACTGCGCTGTAAGTAAACCTGGTTGATCTTATGGGGACAGGAAGATTGGAGCGACCTGGTAAAGGTAAGAGAAAGCACTCAGGATTGACCAGATCTAGATGGAAATCCTGCCTCTGTCTCTTAGATCTGGCTTTCTATGGGCAAGCTCTTCAGCTCACTATGCCTGTTTTCTCTAACTAAAATGGGAATTATAGTAATATCCACCTCATTGGTTGGTTGTGAGAATTAAATGAGCTAGGTTGACACAGAAGCCTTCCCCCACATCTCTGACCCATATTTCCCAACTTCTCCTTATACTCTGGTGATGGAGAGCTTCTTCCTTCTGCCTGAGGAAGTTTGACTTCCCTCTTGGGAGATCTCTCTCTTTTGGGAAGCCTTCAGTTGAGTTAGTATGTGGTAAAGCTCAAGGAAACATAGAGTCACCTTCGGACTATATCCCAGTATTGGGATCCAGGTTCTTTGAAGTGTTGTTTTCTTTTTATGAAATCATTTAAGTTGATTTTCATTGACCAATTTTGGGGGACATTTATACTCTCAAATGGCGAGCCTCATTTTTTTCCATGACACATTTCCATGTTTAATTTACAATAAAAGGTTTTTAAATTCCAAAGGGGAAAATAAGCAATTTCTTAATTCAATTAAGTCAATAACCTATTTACTTTGTATTAGCTCTGAGCTATATGCAAACTCTCAGGTTTTTCTCATGCTAATTATATGAAAAGGAACGTCATCCTTATTATTCGTAATGCTTATTCTGTGACATTCCTGAGTTTGCTTAACAATGCTTGGGTCAATGTGATTAACTTGAACAATCTGAGTCCTTGTTAGTACTGCATGACTTGCCTTTTTTGGGTAGAAGGGGTTCCATTAGTTGGGTTACAGACATGGACACTTGCAGCAGCAACCCAATCTCCCCTTCATGGTTAAGATTAATCATCCCAGGCAGAAAAGTAATTTACTGCTTTGCCTGTTGTAACCCTAGCTAGCATGCAGAAACCAATGTGACCAGGTCTCAATCTTGACTTCCAACTCAGTGTAACCATTGTGTCACCCAGTGGCAACATTTCTCTCTTGGAACCTAACACTTTTTAAAATAGTAGATCCCCAAAGTATAGGGACAGGAAGTATCAACTCAAGTGAATTATTAGGTATAATAATGAAAGGGGCTATTCCTACTTCCACCTTTTGATTCCTAGACCATATACACTAGTTTTGGGGGGAAAGAGTACCATATGTAGGACGTAGGTTCAACAACATCTTTTAGAATAGTACCCCAACCTTGCAAGGTATTATTTCCCAACTGGCTCTGTAATGAGTCTTCAGCAAGCTATTTCATGATTCTATAAGTCTAGCTGCTTCTAGGTGATGGGGTATGTGGTAAGGCCAGTTGGAATTCTGTCAGTATGAGTCACTGTTATATTTCTTTTGCTGTGAAAGTGAGTTATTTGGTCAGAAGCAATGTTGTGAGGGATAATAAGACAGTGACTAAGCGTTTCATACATCCACAGATGGCAAAGGGCAGAGTAGGCCGATTTGTGTTCTGTAGAAAGGCCTATTTAGTAGTGGAGATGAATTGTTGCTCCTCTGTGATGGAAGGGATCCACTGTAATTAATGTGCCATTGTGACCAGGTGGTGGATGACAGGACACAGGCTCAGTTCTCTCCCCATGCTAGCCAGAGATATGACCGGGTGTACCCCGGTTCTTGGGCTCACTTGCCCCAGGAATGGGAAAAGGGCCCTGGCGGTGGGGTGAGCTTACAGTTCAAATAAATATCGGACGCAAAGAGTTTTAGCAGAGAGTGATTTATTAGGCAGAGAAAGAGACAGAGAGGGAGAGACAGTTCCCAAGCTGTTGTGTGAGGGGATCCCAGAGAGGGAAACTTGCACAAGTAAGGGGCAGTGGGATTTTAACCCAGGAGTTATTCCTGCCCCATTCATATTCTCCTTCAATGAGAGGAGTTCTACCAAACTTCTGCTGGAGTGACTGATCTTTGGGCTGCTAGGTCCACAGCTAGAGCCTCCTCTTCCCAGAACTTTTGGTGGGCTTCCTGAACAAAAGAAGCTCACCTGGAATTTCTACCAAGCCCCCACACAGGAAAGTTAGAAAAAGAGCTCTACTTTCCTGGATGCGGGGGATGGAAGGAATTATGGCACTGGGAAATTCCTGCCTTTGGAAACACAGGCAATTTTCCTTAACACAGTCCCTCACCACCATGTGACTAGATGGTTTTCCCGGGAATGGCACCACATTGGGCTCTCAGCATTGATCCCTGCTGCTGGCAACTTACTATTCAGCAGAGGTGGTAGGCAGATTAGGATTGATCAGTAGAGGCCTTTGTGAGTTCATACATAGCCTCTATTGCTGAGTGGGATGAGTGAGCAATCACATAGGACACAAATGCACACAATTCGTCCCCATTTTTAGGGGTACATCCACATATTTTCCCTGCAGACCTCTCTGGGAAAAGACATCACCGATATTTTTCTTTTGAAACACAAACCTTGTAGCCAAACCATTAGCCACTGCCTGTGAATCATTGTTGACCCGAGTTCCTGATAATCTTACCCAGTCAAAGTAGATGACACAATGTGCTGCTCAATGGTCTAGGAGGATCTCCCTTGACTACTATTTTTTGAGATACTCCTGATTGGGTGAACTTCTGCAGTTGCCTACTTTGAGTTTGTACCAGCATATTGTGTAGTACTATTTGTAAATCAGACCTAAGTTTTTATTATTTGTCAAATGGTCGTAAGAATTTTGTATGATGCCAAATGTTTGAGATGAGGGAGAGGTAATGTAGGAGTCTCAGTTACTTGCTCATGCAATTTACTTGTGTCCAAAGGACCTGTTCAAAATAGATCTTGTATATACCATTTTACGTAATGGAGCTGCTATATGTACCTAGTCTTAAGGCTTTACCACATGTGCAAGAAATAGCTTGTATCTGGTCACTTGATGTTTCATAGACAGGTATTCAGTCTCTCCTAGGATATAAATCAAAAATTCTCTCTCAACAGGTATAACAGTTAACATGACTACATAAAGTGGTCCATGGCCTTGCTTCAAAACCTCAGGATCTCATGTTATTATCCTCTTTTAGGAGAATTCCAGAGGCTTTAAATACGATTTTTCTTGCCGTAGATATCTCAAGTACTATTGCGTGTCCTGGGTCACGTGATCTAAAGGCAAAGCAGCTTGCACTTTACTGAACCTGCCCAAAAGCCTTCATTTGCTTTGTTCCACCACACAAAACTGGGGGTCGTGTGAGCTACTCAGGAAATAGGTCAGAGCAGCACACTCAGATGTATTATATACTACGATTAAAATCCAAGAGGCTTATCAAGGATTGGATCTCTATCTTATTTTGGGCAATGCAGGGAGCAGAAATAACTTTTATTTTGGAAGGAATGTCCTAACAAATTATCAGACCATTAGGCCTCCAGGAAATGCACCAAGTTGGTTGGTTTCTAAGTTGTAATGAAGTTTATCTCCTATACTCTACTAGTGCATGCATTGGTAGGTGTTTTATATTTTCACCATGTCTAATCAGCATGAATGTCATTTGTAATACATTAGTGTAATGTTTTGTAGAATGTCATAATGTAGCTACAGGGACTAAGGACATTATGACAGAAAGCAAGAGAATTAACATAGCCTTAAGGCAAGAGAGGGAAGGAAGGTATATTGCTGTCCCAAACATAAAAGCAAATTCTGAAGGCCCAGATGAGAGAGAATTGCCAGAGTAATAACTGCCCATCAGTTGCCAAGGATTGTATTGATTTGCTTCATTAAAAAGAATTCTATATTTGGGCTAGGTGCAGTGGCTCATGCCTGTAATCTCAGCACTTTGGGAGGCCGAGGTGGGTGGATCACCTGTGGTCAGGAGTTTCAGGCCAGCTTGGCCAACATGATGAAACCCTGACTCTACTAAAAATATAAAAATTAGCTGGGTGCATTGGTAGGCACCTCTAATCCCAGCTACTTGGGAGGCTGAGGTAGGAGCATTGCTTTAACCTGGAAGGCAGAGGTTGCAGTGAGCTGAGATCATGCCATTGCACTGCAGCCTGGCCAACCAGGAGAACGAAACTCCGTCTCCAAAAAAAAAAAAAAGTTCTGTAGAATCAAAACATTATGATAGCCACTTCATCTCAGTTCCCTACTACATTAATTACACCACCCTTGTTTCCAGTGATTATGTTCTACAGTGCAGTTTCTGCTACTTCTGGATCCTATTATTTTATTTTTATTTTTCATTAAAATAATGGAGACATTAAAAATGGTAATAGTATTGTACATCCTATGCTGAATTTATTCATAAGGTATGTTTGTTACCTGTATTATAATTAAAATTTTTGTTTCATTTTCTAATTGTTTGCTTTTATACTTGATTGTATATTGAACTTGTATGCCATCTTCTTGCTAAATTCACTCGTTAATCCTGGGATTCTCTACACAATTATGTCTTCTATGCATAAACATTTTATTCCTTTTTCAAATTTTATAAATACATATATTCTTTATTGCACTAGCTAGAACTTCTAGTACAACGTTTAATAGAAGTAGTGATAGTAGACATCCTTATCTTGTTTTTCGTAAAAGTTTTATAAGTTTCCTCTGTATCTAATTTTAGAATTATGAATAAATGTTACATTTTGTCAAATAATTTTCTGCTTCTATTGAAACAATCAAATATTTCTTCTTTATTTTCTTAATTCACCAGTGAAATCATTTGTCCTTGAGCTTCCTTTGCAGGAAATTTTTTATTACAAATTCCATGTTTTAACTAGTTATAGGGTTATTCAAGTTTTACATTAAATCTCATCAGTTTTGGTAGGGTGTACTTTTAAGAGAATGCATATTTTTCTAACTTGTTGAATATATTGACATAGATATTCTTAATATTCTCTTAATGTTTACAAGATCTGTAATAATATTTCTACTTTATTTTTCAATATTGGTATTTATATTTCTTTTTTTTTCCCTTTTCAGTCTTACTAGGGAATTTTCAATTAATGTTTTCAAAGAGCAACTCTTGGTTTTATTTCTCTATTACATATTTTCTGTTTTGTTGTTACCTGGTTTTATTTTGCATTTTTTCTTTTCTTTGGCTTAATATGTTCATCTGATATAGGCGTTTAAATGCTATCAGTTTTCCTCTTAGCACCATTTTTGCCATATCCCAGAGGTTTGGGTAGGTTATGTCACTATTGTTCAGTTCAAAGAAGCTTTAAATTTCATCTTGATTTCATTGTTTACCCAATAATCTTTCAGGAGCAGGTTAATTTCCATGTATTCCCGTGGTTTTGAGGCTTCCTTTTTGAATTAATTTCCAATTTTGTTCCACTGTGGTCTGAGAGAGTACTTGATACGATTTCAATTTTGTTAAATGTATTGACACTTGTTTTGTGGCCTATCATATGGTCTATCTTGGAGAATGTTCCATGTGCTGATGAATAGAATGTATATTCTGCAGTTGTCGGATAGAATGTCCTGTAAATATCTGTTAAGTTCATTTGTTCTAGGGTATAGTTTAAGCCATTTTTTCTTTATTGAATTTCTTTGTTGATGACCTGTCTAGTGCTTTCGGTGGACTATTGAAGTCCCCCACTATTATTGTTTGCTGTCTGTCTCATTTTCTTAGGTCTCATAGTAGTTGTTTATAAATTTGGGAGCTCCAGTGTTAGGTGTGTATGTTTAGGATTGCGATGTTTCCTTGTTGAACTAGTCCTTTGATCATTATATAATGTCCCTTCCTATCTTTTTAACCACTGTTGCCTTAAAGTTTGTTTTGTGTCGTAAAAGAACAGCTACTTCTGCTGCTCATTTTTGGTGTCCATTAGCAGGAAATATATTTTTTCCACTTCTTTGCCTTAAGTATGTGAGTCCTTATGTGCCAACTGTCTCTTGAAAATAGCAGATACTTGGTTGGTGAATTCTTATACGTTCTGCCATTCTGTATCTTTTAAGTAGAGCATTTAGGCTATTTACATTCAAAGTTAGTATTGAGAGGTGAAGTATTCTATTCATTATGCTATTTGTGGTCTGAATATCTTTTTTTAAATTGTGTTATTGTTCTGTGAGATATATGCTTTAAGGAGGTTCTATTTTGGTGTATTTCAGTGCTTTGTTTGAAGATTTAGAACTAATTTTAGCAGTTCTTGTAGTGCTGGCGTGGTAGTAGCAAGTTCTTTCAGCATTTATTTTTCTGAAACAGACTATTTTTCTTTCATTTATGAAGCTTAGTTTTGCTGGATACAAAATTCTTGGCTGATAATTATCTTGTTTATGGAGGCTAAAGATAAGGTCCCAATCCCTTCTAGCTTATAGGATTTCTGCTGAGAAATCTGGTGTTCATCTGATAGATTTTTTTTTCATAGGTTACCTGATGCTTTTTCCTCACTGCTCTTAAGATTCTTTTCTTCATCTTGACTTTAGATATCCTGATGACTATGTGCCTAGCTGATGATCTTTTTGCGAGAAATTTCCTGGGTGTTATTTGAGCTTCTTGTATTTAGATATCTAGCTCTCTAGCAAGACTGGGTAACTTTTTCTCAATTATTCTCTCAAACATGTTTTCCAAGCTTGGATTTCTGTTTTTCTTGGGAAAGCCAATTATTCTTACATTTGGTCATTTAACATAATCCTAAATTCTTTGGCAGCTTTGTTGATTTTTTTTTTTAGTTTTTTTTTTTTTCTTAGTCTTTGTCAGGTTAGGTTAATTTAAAAGCCTTGTCTTTGAGCTCTGATATTCTTTCTTCTACTTGTTTGATTCTACTAAATTTCTAGCACACTTTGCATTTCTCTAAGTGTGTTCTTCATTTCCAGAAGTTGTGATTGTTTTTTATTAATGGCTATATATTTCCTGTGATTTTTCCATTCGTATCCTGTGTCTTTTTAAAAAATTTCTTTAAGTTGGCTTTCACTTTCCTCTGGTGCCTCCTTGATTAGCTTAATAATTACATTCTGAATTCTTTTTCTGGCAATTCAGATTTCATCTTGGTTTGGATCCCTTGCTAGTGAGCTAGCATGATCTTTTGGTGGTGTTAAAAAAACCTTATATTACTAGAGTTGTTTTCCTGGTTCCTTCTCATTTGGGTAGACTAGGTCAGAAGGAAGATCTGGGACTTGAGGGCTGCTATTGAGATTCTTTTGTCCCCCTGGGTGCTCCTTTGATGTGGTGTTCTCTCCTTTCCCCTAGGAATGGGGCTTCCTGAGAGCTGAACTACAGTGACTGTTATTTCTTTTCTGGTACTAGCTGCCCAGTGAAGCTATAGGGCTCTGAGTTGATACTGGAGAGTGTTTGCAAAGAGTCCTGTGATGTGATCCATCTTTGGGTCTCTCAGCCATGGATACCAGCACCTGTTCTGGTGGAGATAGCAGGGGAGTAAAGTGGACTGTGTAAGGTCCTTGGTTGTATTTTTGTTAAGTGTGGTGGTTTTATATTGGTTGGACTCCAGCCAGGATATGGTGCTTTGAAGAGGGCCTCAGCTGTGGTTGTATAGAGCAGATACAAGCTTGTCCTAGAGTCACCTTGGGATAAGTATTTGGGTTTTTCAGGTGGTGGGCAGGGCCATATAATCCCCAGGAGATTATGTCCTTTGTATTTCCTCAGCTGTCCCACAGAACCTTCAGTGGCAATCCACCTCCTTCAAAGGGTCTGTGGATTATCTCAGCTTTCCTGAGATATGTTCCTGTGGTATGTTCCCACGGTAGCTCTTGGAGCAAAAGTTCATGATGTGGGTCTCTGCTCTGTCAGAGCTCCCACTTAGTCTTGCCTCCTATTTGCCATTTTCCTCAGGTTTTCTTTGCCATATTACTTAGTTCCTATCATGGTTTTCCCTTTCCTATTTTTTTTTTTTGGTTTGGGTAATTTATATTTTACTTTGAAAACACATTTCATTCATATCTTCAAAGTTACTCATTGTTAAACAAAGTGTTCTTTTGTGTATCTTTGGATTTCCTTGCATTTGTGTTTTCTCCTTTTTTATTCCTAATTTTATAATTTTGTACTTTCTACGTTTTATTTTTGACTCATATCCTGTATCTTTTTAAAAAAATTTAAGTTGGATTTCACTTTTCTCTGTTATCTCCTTGATTAGCTTAATAATGATATATTAAGCTGACAAATGATATATTAGCCATATTGAATTTTTTCTCTGAAGAATCTGCTCTTAAAATATTCTGTTTACCACCAATTTATTTTTTCCTTGAACTTTTTAAAAATTATTTTTCTTTCTGTTTTAATCATTTTGAATTTTTTCTAGTTCTAATTTGTAATGTTATTTTTAAAAGATTTTTGACAATTGCAGATAAATCTATTAACTTTGACCCAATAGTTAATTGAGATGTTTTTCTCCCGATTTTCAAGGGTTTGGCTTTTCTGTTTCTACATTTGCTGCTTATTTGTTTTATTGTATTGCCATCTTAGAATGTGGTTTGTATTATAATAGCTTCTTGGAATTTATTCCTGAAAGATGTTAATTTTTATAAATGCACTATAGCAACCTAGAAAGACATAATTTTAATTATTCACATATTTTATATCCTTATATTTATATACTTCATCTGTCAAAGATTGAAACAGGTGCACTTGAACCTTTTTATTACTTTTATATTTTTGTCAGTTTCTTTTATTTTCCTATGATTTTCCTTTACAGAAGTTGATGCTTTGTTATTTGATTCCTAATGGTTCATGACAGTACAATCTACATGGACTGCAGCCTTCATCATTATTAAATGACTGCTTTTGTCCCTATGCAATGCTTTTGACCCTGAATTCAACTTTGTCTAATAACAGTGTCACAATGCCTGTCTTATCTCCATTCAGATTTCTGCTCCAGATTAGAAAGCTGGGTTGGGGAAAAACAGAAGTGATGTAGCTGCCCATCTTTCTCTCAGCCCTGCCTGCATTATTTCCTCTTGTAGTGGAAGAACAGCTTCCTGCAGGGTTCCCCTGCTTCTTCTTGGCCCACCTAGGCCCAGTGTTTCTATCTCTCCTAGGTGAGCCCTTGAGATCCCTCTTATTTTTTCAAGTTTTATAAGCACTGGGGATGTACTCATGAATTAAATACAGACACAGAGTCTTAAAGTCCTCTCACTTTATTGGAGACAATCAGAGGATAAAGTCACATTGCAGAAAAATAAGAGTTACAATTGATGCAAATTCTGCTTTGTGTAGTTAGGTGCTGTGGGACTCAGACAAGGAGCACTTTCCCAATCCAGTCTTCCTGAGGAGATGACATGAGGTGACATATGGCCTGAATAGGAGTTAGCTAGGAAAATGATGAGGAATATGTGGGTATAAAAGACAGGATAATATAATCAGTGTCATGGAGATTGGTATTAATATTCACTCTTCACAGAGAAAGTAGTTGAGTTTCAAAGAAGTGATGTACTTAGGTCAATATAAGAGTTAATAGGTGGCCAAGACTTGAATCCATGGTTATGTCTTTGTAACCCTAAAGTCTGTGTTCTTCTCTCTAGTGTGTCACATGCCCAAATACATTTTTCTCTCAGTCACATCCATTTCCTCACCCTCTTTATGTGTTTATATTTCTAGCTACCACACTCTTCTCTAGTGACAAAGCTTTTATACAGGGGAACAAAAATGACTGATAATAGTTCATCTAAACTACTTTCTCTCCAAAGAGATTTGTGTTTTAATTATGTAAGTTAGAAGCTGAAAGAAAACAACTACCACAATCGAATTCCATTCTTTGTTCAGAGAGGGAGATTTGAGTTGCTTTGTCAATGTCTGGTAAGTATCACCACTTGAGCTGATGAAGTTGTGAGTCTGCATTGAAATCTGACCTTGTTCTGAGCATCTCTCTTTTTCTTTGGATTTCTATTCTTGGTGTCCCTTTACTCACACTAATTCCCAAGTTCTTTGTACAAGGAGTCTCCGACCCATTTCCTTTATGACTGAAGTCATGGAAGACCTGGCTTTCTGGAAGAAGGTTCTAATAGGGGACAGAGGCTGCAGTAGATGAGAACAAAATTTTTCACCGTTTACACTTTTCTAAAGCCACTCTTGCTTATGTTCTGGCTCCTCTTTCATTTCCAGGTCTTGTTGGGATCCTTTTCCTTGCAGTTCTGGGCTGTCCTTGTCTAAAAAGATTTTCAGAGTTGTGGACATGCTTAACTTACTAGGGTCAGGAAGAGGCTGTGATGGGATTGGGCTCTGTATGACTGTAGTTTTCTGAATTCACACTGTCCTCTCAGCCTACATCTTTACACCTTTTTGTGGTACGGGCCCTGTGAGGCCTTGAATCTGATTATTCACTCTTCTGGGGTTCATTTGCAGTTTGGGCTGGAAAGCAAGGACTTTGCCTTAGCCTTGTGTTTTCCCTGTTTCAGGGAGACAGGTAGTCTTGCCAATAGTCAGTGAATGCTATCTTGCTCACAGGCATTTTATTCTGTGGCTCAGTATTCAGTGAGCTCTGCTCATTCAATATTTTCATATCCAGCCTAGGGATTCCAATTCCAATGATTACTGCTTTGAAACTTGGGGATTCCCTAACACTCATTCTTAACTTTCCATATGTATTCATTTATTAAATCAAACACATACATGCCATTTTGGAAAGCTGGAGTGTGCCTAGGATGTGTTAGCCACTTTAAGAAATATAAAAACAGAGATTATCACATCATTCAGTTTATACTTGTGTCTTTGCTGAGTGTATTTTTCAAACCCAAATAAGGGTATACGCTGGGAAGTCATGGTTTTATGTTTTGTTTTTTGTTCTGAAGTAAAAGGATACCTAATGAAGACTTGCTTAAGCAGCGGGAAAAAGGGTTTTTAAAAATTCTGGGGTACATGTGCAGATCATGCAGGATTGTTGCATAGGTACATACATAGCAACGTGGTTGTTGCCTCCATCCACCCGTCACCTATATCTGGCATTTCTCCCCATGTTATCCCTCCCCAACCTCCCTACCCCCCACTGTCCCCCCCTATTCCCCCTCCAACAGACCCCAATGTGTGATGCTCCCCTCCCTGTGTCCATGTGTTCTCATCGTCCAACACCTGCCTATGAGTGAGAATATGCAGTGTTTGATTTTTTGTTATTATATCAGTTTGCTGAGAATGATGGTTTCCAGATTCATCCATGTCCCTGCAAAGGACACAAACTCATCGTTTTTTATGGCTGCATAGTATTCCATGGTGTATTTGTGCCACATTTTCCTTGTCCAGTCTGTCATCGATGGGTATTTGGGTTCAGGTCTTTGCTGTTGTAAATAGTGCAGCAGTGAACATATGTGTGCATGTTTCTGTAAAATACAATGATTGATAATCCTTTGGATATATACCCAGTAATGGGATTGCTGGGTCAAGTGGAATTTCTATTTCTAGGTCCTTGAGGAATTACCACACTGTCTTTCACAATGGTTGAACTAATTTATACTCCCACCAACATTGTAAAAGTGTTCCTATTTCTCCACATCCTCTCCAGCGTCTGTTGTCTCCAGATTTTTTAATGATCGCCATTCTAACTGGCATGAGATGGTATCTCAATTTAAGTCCATCACTGTGGCTAGAAAAATACAGAGTGCCAATTGGCTTAGACTCAAATTACATGTCTACCCTTACAGCTGGGCATGTATGGCATCAAATGGCATTAACTAATTCAGATTACATGGATTGAAAATGAGAGGGGTAGTTCCCAAGAGAAAGACTGGGATGAGGTACCAGCACAATGGCAAAGGGATGGTGGGAGGCCAAAGCTACAGATACTACTCCACACCTACTCTGACCAAGAATTTTTGAACTTCTGAACATAAAGCCAGATTGGAAGAAGTAATATGATGCCAGTATATTGTCATTTCTGGAACATATTTTTGGGGCAATGTAAGTTTGTCACAGAAAATCAGTGATTTATGGTCACAGAGCTGCTGTCTCAGTCTTGATAGTCTTTATGATTATTTGTTAACAGCTGCCAGGAAAAACCAACAGAGAAAAAGGCGTTTTACCCAGTCTGGATACCATTGACAATTTTGAGATACATTGTTTTGAAAACTTGTTTATTATGTGTGCTGAGTACCTCTAAATTGCTTTCCACATTTTCTAGAGAAGTATGAAGTGCTCTGAAGGCTGCTAACAAAATGTCAAGTCAGTCCACTGACAGAAAGGAAGAGAAACCTTGGAAAAACCATTATTGCTTATGTTCCATCTGAATCTGAGCAGCTGACCTGAGGTAGGAGGTAAGAGAAAATGAAGAAATGAAATTCTGAATAAACCCTTTACTAATGGTTTTAGAGGGAAGGATTCTACCTTCATCACTCTAACTCTATAGGAAACACCGATAGCTTCAAAGACATTGGAATGCCTTTGCTTATAGAGAAAAACTTACAGAATGAAAAAGAGACCTCAGCACAAATTTCTTTGAGCAATGTTTACTAACAGACTTGGGTCAGCCAAATGAGTCCTCAAAAAGCTCTTAAAAGTTTTAGGAAAGCAAACAATTCATACATATTTTAGGGCAAATACAGAACAATAAAGTTGTGTCAGTGACCTGACAGTGTTGGGAAGGACAATCATGCTGCTTATATTAGAAGTCAAAGCAGTGGAAAAATGTTATAGATAAGTAGAAACCGTAGAATTCAAGAGCTTCCAGGGAAACTTCTATTCCAGTGAACGTGGAGTCTCAATGCTAACAAAAGTATTTGAGCAAAATCATAAGACACAACAAAACTGTGGTAAACTCCCAGAATGTAGAGATAGACCTTTAAACTGTGAGATGGCTTGTCCCTTGGGGCCTTGAGGGGTAAAATTGCAAGGTCGAAAGTTGTGTGCTATTTATTTTGCTTGCATAAGTTAAATTAACATGATGTATTACTCATGGGAAGGATTATGTGCCAGAAGGCCAGTGGTTATTTTGATGGTGCTGAGATCTAAGGGACAAGCTTGGGGACTTAAATGGCTAAGGGTGAAATAAGCAGAAGAGGCTAGTGGTCTTTCTGATCCAAAGTTGTGAGGCCCAATAAACCAATTGAGTTTTATTGAGTTTTACCTTTCTTTTTTCCCTTTGTCTTGTCCTATATGCTTACACACAAAGTTTAAGACAACATCTGCCCCAAAATTGCCTCAACCAAGAAGTGCCCGAGTGGTAGGTTGAAAAGGAGAGCTCTGTTTTTGGTGTTCAAAATCCTTTCCTTTTATGTTCTGGGTGCTTTTCCTTGGAATTACCTTTCCTCCTCTGTGAAGAGGTGAACTTTAGAAAGGAAGACGTACAGATGGCTTTGGCTATAGCTGCCTCTCAGGTAAAAGAAGCCCTCTGCATGGTTTATTCTAGCTGACTGTGGGCTAGAGTGGAATGGAGGCCACAGTTTTGTTCATGGTAACACATAGGGATCTCTTCAGGATGTTGTTCCTGGCATATATGACACTATAGGGGAGGAAAGGGAAATGGAACAGGTGACTCTGCAGAAGTGGAGTCTGAATTTTGGTGTCCTTGAACCAGACAAATTTAGCCTGTTTCTATCACTCATAATCATCCTAGGTAGAATTTAAACTTAGATCAATTTGACTTCAAAGCTCATGCCTTTTCTTTCAAATATTTTCTACTCGGAAGCAGTGTCATGGAGGACAGGTAGAATTTAGAAAGGCAGAGGTGTTGGGCAACAGGACTCAAGAGAGGGCAGAACAAGGAAAGGTATAAGGACGAGAAAACATTGGGTTACTAAGGATAGAATGTGGTGGTGGTGGTGGTGGCAGAGTAATTTGGACCTCTGGTGCTCTGGAAATGGGGACTCTAGGTGTAGTGGTAATGGAAAAGTGATAGTGGAGAAATCAAGACCAGGAAGGGACCCTGTCTTTGGAAGGTGGATAGAAGTCTGAGGAGTTTGAACAGATGGGTCATAGAGGCAGCAGAATGTTAGGGGCAGGAGCCTTGTGGCTGCTGTGGTCAGCAGTGGCTGATTTTCTTGGACTCTTTAATAGACATATCAATCCATCAAGCTCCAATTCCATTTTTGCATTGGAATTACTTCTCCAATCCAATTCCTCTGTCTTTTGGCATTTCCTCTGTCTTAGGGGCTGTGGGCCTATGACTGAAAAGGTGCAGCTGGCATTCCCCCTCACTCAGCACTGTCAGTTGGCAGAAGTTAACAGTAAAAAGGCTCTTGGTGGATGTCTCAGAGTTCCTGCAGTCAAATTATGGCCAGATTATGGCCTTTAGAGTGAGTCACAAGTGTGAGAGAGATTCTAGAAGTAGAGGAAAGCAGGTTTAGAAAGAAAAAGTGGTTCCTTATGAGCTGATCTAATCACAGATGAGCAAAGAAAGCTCCCGGAGGCTACGCAACATGCTGGATAAGTAAATAAGGAACAGAATTTCCACAAAATAAACTACGTCCACCTCCCACTCCTTGGTTACTGTTAACTCTTTGGGGTTAGCTTGGTAATGATGCGTTTAGTTCCTAAGAACTGTAATGGAAAGGAAGAAGACAAACTTGTTAAAACAAATAATGACTCATGTGACTAAAATGTCTAGAGGTAGAGAGGGTGCAGTCTTCTGGCAAATTCTGACGAGGGCCCTGGCTCCGTTTCTCTGGCATTCTTTGTGCTCGGCCATTTTGAGTCAATTGCATTCCCAGAGTGACTTGCTTAGAGTTCAATGGTTGCAGCAGTCGTAGGCTTTCATCCACATCCCATTCCATTCAGAGAAAGAGATATTTTCTGTTCCAAACCATCAAAAGTCCTGAATTTTATTCTAATTGAACCAGTTACTCTGTTGAGGACGAGGATATGCTGTAGGACTTGTGGGCCCAATGTCAGAAATGGGATTGATAGATCATTCTCACTCAGACCCTGTGCCTGCTTCACAATGAATGGTAAGAGATAGATGTTGGAGGGAGAGGGTAGCCAGCCGTGTCCTCTCCAGAGTCATCAAAGCAGTGGACAAGTGTATCCATGCAATGGTGAGTATGTGGAAGAGGACAAAAAAAACCATGTTTACTGCAATAAAACAGATGTGGGACCATACCTAGAATGGGTATAGCATTGCAACAGAAATGATATAGAATGCACAACCCATCATTCTTTTTAAGGTTAAGGAACTACCTTATAAATATAGTGCTAGAAATTAATATTGAATACTTGGTCCAAATGCTATAAAGTATTGTTGCTAAATGTGCTACTTGCTCAAAACAAAATACCATTGAGTATTTCATGGCATTTTACTAGGCACTTAAAGTGAATAACAAAAATTTACTATGAAAACGAAGTATGAAAATGAGTAACATTTTTTTCTTTCTCTCCCCACTTCTCTTTCTCTCTCTCTTTTATCCACAGAAATATACCATTGGCAGCAAAGCCGATGATTACAGAGTCATCTTCTTTATAACATTTCCATAGCTTTGCCAAAGAAGTAGTTGATAGATTGAGGTATAGATGGATGGATGAATAGAGAGCTAGCTAGTGGGTAGATGGCAGATAGATGGATAGATAAAGCAAATTTTCTGCCTTTATCATATTTTTCCCAGTGATCTTGACAGAAGCTTTTGATTGCTTCACTCTTGGTGGGACGTAAACCAAAAGTTGATTTACATCAACTAGCTTGATGTTAGCTAGTAACCCACTCAAACCAGAGCATGTCTCTCTATGGAAAAATTAATTTGAAAACCAGCTCTTTTTTCTAGCTCTTTTAATCTTGATGGTGATTTGACTCAGGTAGGACAACTCATTGCATCAACTCCAGCAGAAGGAAGAGAGGACACACAACTCTCTAATTCCTTCAGTGGGTGGAGAAAGTCAGGAGAGTCTTCTTTTCTTTTGGGTGTGGAGAGACTTCCTTTCTCTGAGGGAGTCAAAATGAGAGGAGTTTGAGATGGTTGGATTATTAAGTTCCTTTAGTTCAGTGTTTATGAGATTGGGATATAATGTCATCAACAGTAGCAAAAGAATATACCTAAAGAGACAGGACTGAGATTGTCCTGGGGTCAGAACAGCACAACAAATCACCAAGACTGTTATCTTTCACAGTTTGTAGCTTTTGGGTCTAGCAAAAGACATGGCTGCTGTTTTTCTGGTCTGTGGAAAGAGGTACCTGGGTTCCCAAATCTACCTTTCACTGATCTCTCTCATGAACTGAAATTTCATTTCAAATGAAAACTTAAAAAATATTTTTTTTTTAGATGCAGATACCCAGACTTATTTGATCTTTGATTACTTGTTTCATTTCAAAGCTTATCCTTTCTTCAGTGCAAGGACTCTCTCTTCTTTATTTTATTTCAATTTTCCTCCTTTATTTCTTTTTTTTTTTCTTTTTTTTTTTCTTTTTTTTTTTTTTGAGACGGAGTTTCGCTCTTGTTACCCAGTTCTCCTGCCTCAGCCTCCTGAGTAGCTGGGATTACAGGCACGCGCCACCAGGCCCAGCTAATTTTTTGTATTTTTAGTAGAGACGGGGTTTCACCATGTTGACCAGGATGGTCTCGATCTCTGGACCTCGTGATCCGCCCGCCTCGGCCTCCCAAAGTGCTGGGATTACAGGCTTGAGCCACCACGCCCGGCCTTCCTCCTTTATTTCAAAAGCCCACTCCCATTCCCTTACTCTATAGAAGCCCATTCTAAAATAGTTCATATGCATCCTTCCTCTCCAATTTTCATGTGTTTATTCAAATAGGTCTATTCTTAAAAATATATAATGTGGGCTGGGTGCCTTGGCTCATGCCTGTAATTCCAGCGTTTTGGGAGGCTAAGGCAGGCAGATCACCTGAGGTCAGGAGTTCAAGACCAGCCTGGCCAACATGGCAAGACCCCATCTCTACCAAAAATACAAAAATGAACTGGGTGTGGTGGTGCACACCTGTTATCCCAGCTACTCAGGAGGCTGAGATAGGAAAATCACTTTAACCTAGGAGGTGGAGGTTGCAATGAGATGAGGTCATGCTACTGCACTCCAGCCTGGGAAACAGCAGGACTCCATCTTAAAGTGTGTGTGTGTGTGTGTGTGTGTGTGTGTGTGTGTGTGTGTGTGGTGTGCTTTAATTTGCATATATTGTTCTGTGTTGTAGACCTCTTTTTCTTGCTGCCTTTTTCTACTCAATGTGATTTTTAGATCTATCCACATTGCTGCATGAAAATTAAATCCTTTTTCATTTCTCTACATATACCATTCCATGATAGGCAGATTCCACAATTGTTTATCCAGACAGAAGGACAACTAGGTTGCTTTCTTCTCTTGCTATCACAAACAGCACAATGATAAACATTCTTGAATGTTTCTCCTTGTCCTCGGGCTTGTGTAAGAGTTTCTCTCAGAGAAGTATCAAAGAATGGGAATGCTTTCTGTTACTCATACCTGCCAGATTGACCTCAAACACAGCAACATCAGTTACACTTCTCCCAGCCAGCCACAGGATAGTGATGGCTTAATTTTTGTCAATACTTGGTTGTTTTGCCATGGCGTCAATTCTTTTATGTCCCACTGAGAGGGAAGCAACCAGAAACCTCTAGCTGTTGAGATCAGTGATTAAGTATAGTGTTTTCTTTTTTTATTGTGCAGTTCTCTGGTTACCAGTGAGGTTCAGAATTTCTTCATATATGTGCTAGAAATTTGGGGTTCCCTTCTTGTGATTTACCCATATCATTTGTCTTTTTTTGTTTGTTTTCTTTTTATTGCTGATATAGGGAAAATAAAGGATGAAGGTATGTGTACATCACGATTTGTTTAACCGTTGTTTTATTGACATGGGTCTTTAGTTTGGAATAAAGCAGAAAATTGGTTTATTATTTGAAAATCTGACAATGTAAATTCACAGTAATAGACTAACACAAAAAAAGTTTATTCATCTCAATAGCTGCGGAAAAACATTTGACGTAATTCAAAATTTCATGATGAAAACTTTAAAAGAAAACTTGGAAAAAGTAGAATTTCCTCAGCCTGACAAACAAAGCATTTATAGAAAACCCACAGCTAACATTATACTCAGTGGTGAAAGACTGAATGACTTCTCACTAAGATTAGGAGACAAGGGAAGCATGACTACTCCCCCTACTTTCATTTAACGTTGTACTGAAAATTGTGGACAGTGCAATAAGGCAGGAAAAAGAAACAAAAAGTCATAGATTAGGAAAGAAGGAGTAGATCTGTCTTTACAGATGATATAATTGTCTCCATAGAAAAATGTGATAAACCTGTAAAAAAGCTATGAGAACTACTAAATGATTTTATAGATTTTAAGGACCCATGGTCAAGTCACAAAAATTAATTGTATTTCTATATGCTAATAGCAAAAACTTCAGAATTGACATTTGACATACCATTTAAAATAGCATCAGAGGTATAAAGTTATTAGAAAAAAATTAAATATCTAGGGGAAAATTTCAAAACTACAAGTAAAATCTATACATACTAAATATATTTTCAGTATACTAAAAATAATTGCTGGGAAAAAAAAAGGTTTAAGGAATGTATTAATATATAATGTTTATTAATTTGAAGACTCAATATTGTTAAGATGTCAGTTCTTCTGAAAGGGATCTATAGATTTAATGCAATAAATTTCTAGTGGACATTTTTTTGTACAAATTCAAAAGCTGATTCTACAATTTATATATAAACAGAAAGAACCCAGAATAGCAAACCATTTTTATGAGGAAAAATAATAGCAGAAAACATGCAGTACCGAATTTCCAGACTTACTGGGCAAAAGGGTAGACATTTAAGTCAGTGGAATGAAACATCCAGAAGTAGACATAATAAATAGGTCACTGATTTTCAACAAAGGTACTATAAAAATTTAAAGTAGAAAGGCTAATGTTTTAATTTTTTAATATATATATATTTATTATACTATAGGTTCTGGGGTACATGTGCAGATCATACAGGATTGTTGTATAGGTACATACATGGCAATGTGGCTTCCTGCCTCCATCCTCCTGTCACCTATATCTGGTATTTCTCCCCATGTGATTTCTCCCCAACCTCCCTACCCTCTGCTGTCCCTCCACTGTTCCCCCACAACAGACCCCAGTATGTGATGCTACCCTCCCTGTGTCCATGTGTTTTCATTGTCCAACACCTGCCTATGAGTAAGAATTGCAGTGTTTGATTTTCTGCTCTTGTGTCAGTTTGCTGAGAATGATGGTTTCCAGATTCATCCATGTCCCTACAAAGGACACGAACCATCGTTTTTTTGTGGCTGCATAGTATTCTGTGGTGTATATGTGCCACATTTTCCTTGTCCAGTCTATCATCAAGGGCATTTGGGTTGGTTCCAGGTCTTTGCTATTGTAAACAGTGCTGCAGTAAACACGTCTGTGCATGTGTCTTTGCAATAGGATGATTTATAATCCTTTGGATATATATCCAGTACTGGGATTGCTGGATCAAATGGAATTTCTGTTTCTAGGTCCTTGAGGAATTGCCACAATGCCTTTCACAATGGTTGAACTAATTTACACTCCGACCAACAGTATAAAAGTATTCCTATTTCTCCACATCCTCTCCAGCATCTGTTGTCTCCAGATTTTTTAATGATCGCCATTCTTACTGGTGTGAGATGGTATCTCAATGTGGTTTTGATTTGTATTTCTCTAATGACCAGTGATGGAGCATTTTTTCATGTTTCTTGGCCTCATATATCTCTTCTTTTGAAAAGTGTCTGTCACTAGACACATTTTTTTGTGCATTTGTATCAAACAAAAGAGATTTTATTTTAAGCTTTGCATTTCCTTAAAAGTGAGGACTTTGTCAAACATTTTTATCTACTCTGAGAAATGTACAATGATTAGAAAAGTGCATGTCATAGTAATTTTCTTATATATGTACTCCAGAACATCAAAAACATACGGCTTTGGAATAACTTAAGGAGTACAACCTGAAGCTTTTGAAATGTCATAAATTAGTGACATTTTGAATCATCCCCTGTGCTCACTTTTGAATGGGGTTGTTTTTTTCCTTATAAATCTTTTAGTTCTTTGTGGATTCTAGATATGAGCCCTTTGTCAGATGGGTAGACTGCAAAACATTTTTCCTATTCTGTTGGTTGCCGGTTCACTCTAATGATTGTTTCTTTTGCTGTACAGAAGCTCTTAAGTTTAATTAGATATCATTTGTGTATTTTGGCTTTTGTTGCCAATGCTTTTGATGTTTTAGTCATGAGGTCCTTGCCGATGCCTATATCCCAAATGGTTTTGCCTAGGTGTTCTTCTAGGGTTTTTATGGTGTTGGGTTTTATGTTTAAGTCTTTAATCCATCTGGAGTTAATTTTAGTGTAAAGTGACAGGAAGGGGCCCAGTTTGTTTTCTGCACATGGCTAGCCAGTTATCCCAACACCATTTATTAAACAAGGAATCCTTTCCCCATTGCTTGTTTTTGTTGGGTTTGTCAAAGATCAGATGGTTGTAGATGTGTGGCATTATTTCTGAGGCCTCTGTTCTGTTCCGTTGGTCTATATCTCTGTTTTGGTATGAGTACCATGCTATTTTGATCACTACAGCCTTGTAGTATAGTTTGAAGCCTTCAGCTTTATTCTTTTTGCTTAGGATTGTCTTGGCTATGTGGGCTCTCTTTTGGTTCCATATGAATTTTAAGGTGATTTTTTCCAGTTCTGTGAAGAAGGTCATTGGTAGCTCGATGGGAATAGCATTGAATCTATAAATTACTTTGGGCATTATGGCCATTTTCACAATATTGATTCTTCCTAACCATGAGTATGGAATGTTTTCCCATCTGTTTGTGTCCTCTCTTATTTCCCTGAGCAGTGGTTCATAGTTCTCCTTGAAGAGGTCCTTTCCATCCTGTCAGTTGTATTCCTAGGTATTTTATTCTCTCTGTAGCAATTGGAACGGAAGTTCGCTCTTGATTTGGCTCTCTTTTAGTCTGTTACTGGTGTATCTGAGTGCTTGTGATTTCTTCACATTGATTCTGTATCCTGAGACTTTGCTGAAGTTACTTATCAGTTTCAGGAGATTTGGGGCTGAGACGATGGGTTCTTCATAATATACAATCATGTCATCTGCAAATAGAGACAATTTGATTTCCTTCTTTCCAAATCAAATACCCTTTATTTCTTTTTCTTGCCTGATTGCTCTGGCTAGAACTTCCAATACTGTATGGAATAGGAGTGGTGAGAGAGGGCATCCTTGTCTAGTGCCAGATTGTAAAGGGAATGCTTCCAGTTTTTGCTCATTCAGTATGATAGTGGCTGTGGGTTTGTTCTAAATAGCTTTTATTATTTTGAGATATGTTCCATTGATAGCTAGTTTATTGAGAGTTTTTAGCAAAAAGGGCTGTTGAATTTTGTCAAAGGCCTTCTCTGCATCTATTGAGATGATCATGTGGTTTTTGTCTTTGGTTCCGTTTATGTGGTGGATTACGTTTATAGACTTGCGTGTGTTGAACCAGCCTTGCATCACCAGGATGAAGCCTACTTGATCGTGATGGATAAGCTTTTTGATGTGCTGTTGCAATCTGTTTGCCAGTATCTTATTGAAGATTTTTGCATCTATGTTGATCATGGATATTGGCCTGAAGTTTTCTTTTTTTCTTTAGTCTCTGCCAGGTTTTGGTATCAGGATGATGTTGGTTTCATAAAATGAATGGGAGAGGATTCCCTCTTTTTTGTATTGTTTGGAATAGTTTCAGAAGGAGTGGTACCAGCTCCTCTTTGTATGTCTGGTAGAATTCAGCTGTGAACTCGTCGAACCTGGGCTTTTTTGGTTTGTAGGCTATTAATTGCTGCCTCGACTTCAGCCCTTGTTATTGGTCTATTCAGGATTTAAACTTTTTCCTGGTTTAGGCTTGGGAGGTTACAGATGTCCAGGAATTTATCCATTTCTTCCAGGTTTACTGGTTTATGTGCATAGAGTTGTTTTGTAGTAATCTCTGATGGTGTTTTTTTTTTTTTTTTTTTTTTTTCTTTGTAATCGGTGGTGATATGACCTTTATCGTTTTTTTAATTGCATCTATTTGATTCTTCGCTCTTCATTTTTATTAATCTGGCTAGCCATCTGTCTATTTTATTGATCTTTTCAAAAAACCAGCTCCTGGATTTATTGATTTTTTGAAGGGTTTTCTTGGTCTTTCTCTCTTAAAGTTCTGCTCTGATCTTAGTTTTTTCTTGTCTTCTGCTAGCTTTTGAGTTTTTTTGATTTTGCTCCTCCAGCTCTTTCAATTTTGAAGATAGGGTGTTGATTTTAGATCTTTCCTTCCTTCTCATGTGGGCATTTATGCCTACAAATTTTCCTCTAGACACTGCTTTAAATGTGCCCCAGAGATTCAGGTACATTGTATCTTCATTCTTACTGGTTTTGAAGAACATCTTTATTTCTGCCTTCATTTCATTGCCTATCCAGTTGACATTCAAGAGCCAGTTGTTCAGTTGTGCAGTTCT